>NC_087580.1:50910168-51570774 GCF_036250125.1 Pseudopipra pipra | reverse complement strand
GGGCTGCCCAGGGAAGTAGTGGATTCTCCGTCCCTGGACATTTTTAAAAAGAGACTGGATGTGGTACTTAGTGTCATGGTCTAGTAACCGCAGCGGTAGTGGATCAAGGGTTGGACTTGATGATCTCGAAGGTCCCTTCCAACCCAGATGATTCTATGATTCTATGATTGATCCTGTCGCAGGCTCCACGAATGGCGGAGGCAGTGACGGCGGCTAGGAAGGCGGGGGGACTGTGGACAAAATATTAAAATTAACATTCAGGAGAGAGCACGAACCAGCCCCTGTACCCATTGTCGTAGGTGTTGTCTGTATATTCAAGCAAAGTGTGGCAGGTGTCTAAGGGACACCTGTTTCAATACTCTTTGTGATTTTGGGGGTTTGATTACGCAAGTTAGTATCACCTGCCATTTCTGCGCAGTCATCTCCAGAGCTGGCACGAGCCTGCAAAGCCTCGAAAACTGCTCTCCATGATGTTAATAGAGAGGTAACCATTTTATCGTCGCCCATAAAGAAGTAGCTCTGCAGCGTTTAACATCCTGCTTTGCAGAGGCTGCTGAACTTTTTGGGCTGGAAGTCAGCTTAAAGAAGACAGAAGTTCTCTATCAATCTGCACCTCAGGAAGTCTTCCATCATCCCCATATCACCATTGGCAAATCAGAGCTCAAATGAGTCCAGCAGTTTAATTACCTAGGTAGCCTCATCTCGGAGAGTAAGATTGACGAAGAGATAGACAACAGGTTAGCAAAGGCATATAGTACTTTGGGAAAACTCCATAAAAGAGTTTGGCGAAATATCATCATCATGGCTAGACTTCACGAATGAAGATTAGGGAAGGGCTCTACCCGTGTTTGTTACAAGCCCCTTGGTGGCTAAAAAGGCCAATACGAGATAGGCACATCCGGTTGCAAAAGGCACAGCAGAAGGACTCCTTAGGTGGTATATTCTGCAAGACACGATTCTTTCTGCATTGTCTTTTCTCCTCCAGAGTGATCCTGCGTGCTTTCTCAAAAGTATCAGCAGCGTTAAAGATAGTGTGTCTCCAGACCTCCCGACTGGAGGCCAGAGTAGACCAGTTATGTTGATCAGTATGGCCAAGGCTAAGATGTTGTTTCAGGGAGTCCTTGTATCTTCTCTTCAGGACTCCTCTCTTGCGGCAGCCAGTGGCGAGTTCACCATAAAGCATGACCTTAGGGAGGTGGTAGTCCTTCATCCTTGAGACGTGTCCTGCCCAGGGCAGCTGTGTTCTCAGAACCATGGCCTCAATACTTGTGATTGCTGCTTGTTCTGGAACAGATGTATTAGTCACATAATCTGACCAGTGGATGTTTAGGATTGTACGGAGGCAGCGCTGATGGAAGTGTTCTAAGAGTCGCAGGTGGTGGCGGTAGACGACCCATGATTCAGATCCATATAAAAGAGTAGACAGCACAATGGCTCTGTAAACACTGATCTTTGTACTTTTCTTCAAGTGTTTATTTCACCAAACTCTTTTATGGAGTCTTCCGAAGGCACTATATGCCTTTGCTAACCTGTTGTCTATCTCTCCATCAGTCTTACCATCTGAGGAGATGAGGCTACCTAGGTAATTAAACTGTTGGACTGATTTGAGCTCTGATTCGCCAATGGTGATATGGGGATGATGGAAGACTTCCTGAGGTGCAGGTTGATAGAGAACTTCTGTCTTCTTTAAACTGACTTCCAGCTCAAAAAGCTCTGCAGCATCTGCAAAGCAGGATGTTAAACGCTGCAGAGCTGCTTCTGTGTGGGCGACAAGGGCAGCGTCATCAGCATAAAGCAGCTCTCGGACAAGATGGTTTAAGGTCTTAGTATGGGCCTTCAGTCATCTTAGGTTGAATAGGCTTCCATCAGTACGATATTGAATGTAGATACCATCCTGATCATCGAGGTCTACCGTGGCCCTTTTGAGCATCATCCTGAAAAAGATTGTGAATAGGGTTGGTGCGAGAACGCAGCCTTGTTTCACGCCATTGGTAATTAGAAAGGGCTCAGAAAGTGCATAACCATATCTGAGTTGGCCATGCTGATCCTCATGGAGTGAGATGATCATTTTAAGGAACTTGGGGGGTCAACCCATAAATCTGCCATAGACCTTTTCTGCCCACAGTATCGAAAGCCTTGGTGAGGTCGACAAAGGTTACATAGAGACCTTTGTTCCGTTCCCTACACTTCTCTTGCAGTTGTCTGAGAACAAATACCATGTCTGTGGTACTCCTGTTGGCTCTGAAACCACACTGGCTTTTGGGTAGAATTCCTTCTGCTATAGAGGGTATTAATCTGTTCAAGAGTATTCTTGCCAGGATTTTGCCAGCAATGGAGAGCAGAGTAATACTATGGTAATTTGAACAGTCTGATTTAACTCCTTTCTTCTTATACAAAGTGATGATGACTGCATCACGAAGGTCTGATGGTAGTTCACCTAGTTCCCAACAGAGCACCACAAACTTGTGAAATTTAGCATGGAGTGCATGGCCCCCATGTTTCCAGACTTTGGGTGGAATTTCATCAACCCCAGCTGCCTTGCCAATTTTCACCTGCTGTATGGCCTTAAGAGTTTCTCCCAGAGTGGGGGCAATATCCAATTCATTCTTCACCAGTTGCTGTGTGATGGACTGAATTGCTGAGTCTTGGACTACATGGTTGGTACTGAAAAGAGTCTGAAAGTGTTCAGACCATCGATTCAGAATGGAGGTTTTATCTGTCATGAGCTTTTGACCATCGGCACTGAGTAGAGGGCTTTGGACTTGGTATGTAGGCCCGTATGCTGTTTTCAAGGCCTCACAGAATCCTCTGTGATCACCTGTATCTGTGCATAATTGAGTTTTTTCTGCTAGATTGATCCACCACTTGTTCTGGATGTCACGGAGTTTCTGTTGGAGCTTGCTGCATGCAAGACAAAAGGCTGCATTTCTTACGTGACAGGATGGCAGTGCAAGGTGTGCTTGGTGGGCGGTTCTCTTCTTCCTCAGCAATTCCTGGATCTCTTGATTGTTTTCATCAAAGCAGTCCTTGTTCTTCTTGAGGGAGAACCCTAAGGATTCTTCAGAGGACTGCAGGATGCTGTTTTTAATATGGTGCCAAAGTGTTTCAGGAGAGGCATCTATAGAATCTATGGAATGGTTTTCGAACCTAGTTTGAAGATTTACCTGGAATTTGTCTCTCACTGTGGCTGATTGGAGATTGTTAACTTGGAGTCTCCTCCTTGGGATACTGCCCCTTTTCGATTTGAATTTAAGATTGAAGTTAAGTCTACAGCGCACAAGTTGATGGTCTGTTTGGCATTCTGCACTGGGCATCACACGGGTATGGTGGACATTGCGGACATCTCTCCAATGCACCAAGACATAATCGATGAGGTTCCAATGCTTAGATCTAGGATGCATCCAGGTTGTCTTCAGACTATTTTTCTGTTGAAAGACAGTATTAGTGATGGTGAGCTGTTGCTCCGCACAGAATTCTAGCAGAAATCGACCATTATTGTTGCAGTTTCCAACACCATGCTTGCCTAATATTCCTTTCCATGCTTCAAAATTCTTTTCTACTCTGGCATTGAAATCACTAAGGATAATGATCTTATCATCTGCAGGAACCTTTTGGGTAAGGCGGCGCAGGTCGGTGTAAAATTTATCTTTTTCAGCAGGCTCAGCTTGGAGAGTTGGGGCATATATATTAAAGAGGACAACATGTTGTTTCTTTTGTAGTGGAAGGCGTAGGGAGATAATGCGGTCAGAATGACTTGTCGGCAGATTTTCGAGTTTAGGAACAATAGAGTTTTTTGGTCATGAAGTCAACTCCTGGGAGATGCCTTTCAGTTCTGGGTTTACCTGACCAAAAGAGTGTGTAACCGGCACCATGTTCTCTAAGGCTGCCTTCCTTGTGGAGATGAACTTCACTGAAAGCAGCTATGTCGATGTTGAGATGTGACAGTTCATGGGCAATTAGGGCAGAACAACGCTCAGAACGTCTGCTATCAAGCATGGTTCTGATGTTCTAGCATGCTAGAGTTAATTTGGGTACACCTTTGGAGGCAGGTGTATGCCTTTGTCTTTTGATCTTTGTGTGACCGCATTAGTAGAAGATGCCCGTTGGCCGCGATTAACCAGCCGGGTGAAGGGGGAGATGAGCTTTGTTTAGGCCACCTTTTCTAGGCCCCTCTCTGAGTGGAGCAAGCAGTGCTCTCCTTGAAAAGGTTGCTTGGACATTCAGGGTACTGCCCAAAGAGACTGTCATCTCATGTCAGTCTCTGACGACCAATATCCTTAACCGCCTGCATGCAGGGTGCACCTTTCACCTGCTGTTTCGACCCTCGCCAGTCGCTACAGGGCTTTGCAAATGTGGGTAAGACGTTGGCGAAATAAACACTTGAAGAAAAGTACAAAGATCAGTGTTTACAGAGTCATTGTGCTGTCTACTCTTTTATATGGAGCTGAATCATGGGTCATCTACCGCCACCACCTGCGACTCTTAGAACACTTCCATCAGCGCTGCCTCCGTACAATCCTAAACATCCACCAGTCAGATTATGTGATATGGTTTGAAACTGGCTCCCTGCCAAGTCTCCAAACCCTACCACAAGAGTTTCCCCCCCCCCCTGAAACCTCAGGGAGAAGAGGGAGAAAACAACCAAGAAAACCCGAAACGAGACAGAGACAGCTAAAGTGATATATATAAATATATTTACACCTATGTTACACTTATATACAATTAAAATATATACAATTTCCCAAGGGAAAGGGAAGAGGGAAGGGAAGAGGAACAAAACCAAAATAAAATATATATATATATATATATCTCGATTAGTGGCCCGAGATCTAGTAACTAAAAGAGTTAGCAAGGAAATATCTCACACTTTCCTTGGGGCAACAGAGAGTCGCTCTGGACCAATCACTGGCAACCTCCACCTCCCAAGGTCGACAAGGCCTAACCAGGCCTCACTCCCCAACACGGCAGACCCGACAGCAGGGAACCTGCACCTCCAAGCCGCCGGAAGGAAAGAGAGCGAAGGCCTCTCCTCCTTTCTTCTTATAGTCCGGCTTACGTAAAAATCGTAGGGAATACTGGGTAAATCTGGACCCTTCCTTGGTTACAAACTGGTCACCAGGGAAGGCCTAGCCCAAACCACCACATTCTCCACCCCTTATTCCATACTATTTTTATGCAACACCCATACCTCACGTTCACCTACATCCCGCGAGCATATATATATATATATACTCACATATACATATATATATATATAGTCCTTGTTGGTCTCTCGGCGCAGTTGTCTCGTCATTGGAAATCAATACTGACATCAGTTCAGTTCAGTCCAGATCTTTGGTCTCCTCAGTCACAATTACAGTTCTGATTTATGGCTGTTTCATCGTTCTGGGCTGTGTCATCATTGGATACCGGCATCAGCTTACTTCAGGTCTCTCTCTCTCTCTCTCATCTGGTGACTGGCTTCCTGTAAAACACAACTCAGGACATGCAATTAGTTTTTTCCCAAGGCTAAATTTCCTTGAGGCACACATTGGATCACTCCGTCCTTCCTCATTACCCACCATGTATGTCCTGGTCCTTGAGCAAAGACAATCCCACTGTCGTGGTTTGGGCCTTGTTTTCCCCAGAGGTTGAAAAGTGGTAGACCCCAAGGGGTGGAAACCTCTGGAAGTTTTGAAGTTCTGCCCAATGGGCGCTCCTGCAGAAATGTAAACATATCACAACCAGACCGGAAGAGAAGAGTTGTAGTTTGGGTTGAGAAGAGGTGGCCATGTTGTAGAGCCACGAGGAAGGGGCTCTAAGCCCCTCGGGCCCTCTGGGGCCTCCCAGCCTCTGGCTCGGGGGGGCTGCAGGGACCTGGAACAGCATAAAGCTGGGCTAGGTGCCTGTAGTTATGTCGGGAGATGTTCTCTCCATGGGCGCAGAGCAGCAGCCGACACTGGCCGGAGAAGGTGGCAGAGAGCCAGGAGATAAGACCTGAACTGAAGAAGCAGCAGAAACAACATGCAGCACCGGAGAGAAGACTCCTGGAAGACAGAGCCGGGAGAAAGAGAGCCAGCAGCTGAGGGACAGAGTTTGGGGTAAGACTGTACCAGCCCCTCAAACTCCTTTGAGACCTCCGAGAAAGGAGGAGTAGATGGACTCCTATTTTAGAGGAGTCTTGGAGTACAGCAGTACCGGAGAGAGAGGAGCTAAGAAGCTCAAAAGACGTCTCGGAGCTGGACCGGGACGGCCAGATGGAATGCAGGGGGAGTTGACCTTGGCTCCCCCCCCCCCCCCCCTTGCGCTGCTGCCACGGTGGCAGCCTGAGAGGCAGAGCACAGAGGCCCTGCAAGAAGGAGCTGAGTCTCCTGCAAGAGATACCAGACCTTCATGAAGACCCCCCTGTGTCTTCGTGATATGCCTGTGGTGATGCGAGTCTTGTCCCTGCTGGCAGTCCACAGGTGAGGCCTTCGCTTGGACCGAAGGAGAGCCGAGGGGCTTGGAGACCCCCTTGTGTATGTTGAACAGAGATCCAGCTACAACAACCCAGTTACTGCTGCATGGAGGACAGAAGAGGAGCTGCTGTTTAAGGACTGGAAGGGATCTGTCCTTCTTTCCCTCCTGGACTTTTATTTGGAGGGGAGAAGAGATCTGATCCATTGTAAATACTATATGTCATGGTAGAGATAGTTTGTGATCGTGTGTATAATGTGATATGGTATTTATTTGTACAGTCATTGTAATATATTCCCTTTCCCCCACTTTGAGTCTGGTGTGTTTTGTCTGGAAAAACCCATCTCACATTAGGTTGAGATGTGGGAGGGGGGATGGAACTAGGGAATTAGATTTCGGGACTATCTCAAACCATGACACCCACGAATCGGTTTGTCTTGGCCTGAGGCAGGGGTAACCCAAAGAGCTTTCCCTAGCATTCCCCTCAAATGGATTGCTGGAACTTTATCTCCATCAACAATGTGGAGGGATTCTGCTTGTGCGGGGCCAGCTCGATTGACAGAACCCCTGGTGTTAACTAGCCAGGTAGCCTTGGCTAAGTTCTTATCCCAGTTTTTGTAAGTTCCCTCACCTAGTGACTTTAGAGTTGTCTTCAAAAGTCCATTATATCTCTCAACCTTCCCAGCAGCTGGTGCATGATAACGAATGTGGTACACCCATTCCATACCATGTTCCCTCACCCAAGTGGTGACTAATTCATTTTTGAAATGAGTCCCATTGTCCGACTCAATACGTTCTGGGGTCCCGTGTCACCACAGGACTTGCTTTTCAAGGCCCAGAATGGTATTCCGGGCCATTGCGTGGGGCACTGAAAAAGTCTCTAACCATCTGGTGGTTGCTTCCACCATGGTAAGCACATAGCACTTACCTTGGCGGGTCTGTGGCAGTTTGATATAATCAACCTGCCATGCCTCTTCATATTTATACTTATCCCATCGTCCACCATACCATAGGGGTTTCAGTCTTTTCGCCTGCTTAATAGCGGCACAAGTCTCACAATCATGGATAACTTCAGAAATGATATCATGGTTAAATCCACCCCTCGGTCTTGTGCCCATCTGTGGGTGGCATCTCGGCCCTGATGACTGGAAGCATCATGGGCCCATCGAGCCAGAAACAACTCTCCCTTCTGCTGCCAGCCTAGGTCTACTTGTGACACTCCTATCTGTGCAGCTCGGTCCACTTCTCTGTTGTTATTGTGTTCTTCATTAGCTCGCTTCTTGGACACATGAGCATCTACATGGTGGACTCTCACATTCAGACTCTTCACTCCGGCAGCAATGTCCTGCCACAAGTCAGCAGCCCAGATGGGTTTTCCTCCACACCTCTAGTTCATCTTCTTCCATCGGTCTAACCATCCCCATAGGGCATTGACTATCATCCATGAGTTGGTGTAGAGGTAGAGCCTTGGCCATCCTTCTCGTTCGGCGATGTCCAGGGCCAATTGGACGGCTTTGAGTTCTGCAAATTGACTAGACTCGCCTTGACCCTCAGCAGCTTCTGCCACTTGTCAGGTGGGACTCCAAACAGCTGCTTTCCACTTCCGGTTCCTTCCTACAATACGGCAAGAACCATTAGTGAAAAGGGCATAACGCCTTTCTTCATCTGGCAGCTGATCAAATGGCGGAGCTTCTTCAGCTCGGCTCACTGGTTCTTCTTCTTCCAGACTGAAGTTCCCACCTTCAGGTCAATATGTGATAACCTCCAGAATTCCAGGGCGATTTGAGCTTCCCAATCATACACGCTGCGTAATCAAGGCTATCCACTTGCTCCACGTAGCATCGGTGGCATGATGCGTAGGGGGCACCTTCCCTTTGAACATCCAATTCAGGACTGGTAGTCGGGGTGCTAGGAGAAGCTGTGTTTCCGTGCCAACCACTTCTGAGGCTGCTTGTATGCCTTCATAGGCCGCCAGAATTTCCTTTTCCACGGGAGTGTAGTTGGCTTCAGAACCCCTGTAGCTTCGGCTCCAAAAGTCAAGTGGTCGCCCTCGCGTCTCACCAGGCACCTTTTGCCAGAGGCTCCAGGAGGGACCTTTATCTCCAGCTGTAGTGTAAAGTACGTTCTTCACTTCTGGTCCCGTTCGAACTGGTCCAAGAGCCACGGCATGTGCAATCTCTTGTTTGATCTGTTTGAATGCCTGTTGCTGTTCAGGACCCCGTTGAAAGGTATTCTTTTTATGGGTCACAAAGTGAAGAGGGCTCACAATCTGGCTATACCCAGGGATGTGCATTGTCCAGAAGCCTATGGTCCCCAGGAAAGCTTGCGTCTCCTTCTTGTTGGTCGGTGGAGCCATGGCTACAATCTTATTGATGACATCTGTTGGTATCTGGCGTCGTACATCTTGCCATTTCACCCCTAGGAACTGGATCTCTCTGGCGGGTCCCTTGACCTTATTTTTCTTGATGGCAAAATCGGCATCAAGGAGAATCTGGATGATTTCCTCTCCTTTCTCGAAAACTTCTTCCGCTGTGTCCCCCCATACAATAATGTCATCAATGTACTGGATATGTTCCGGGCCCTTGCCCTTCTCCAGTGTGGCCTGAATCAGTCCACGGCAGATTGTTGGACTGTGCTTCCACCCCTGGGGCAGTAGGTTCCACGTGTACTGCACACCTCTCCACGTGAAAGCAAACTGCGGCCTGCACTCCGCAGCTAAGGGAATGGAGAAAAATGCGTTGGCGATGTCAATACTGGCATACCACTTTGCTGTCTTGGACTCCAGCTTGTATTGGAGCTCCAACATGTCTGGTACAGCAGCACTCAATGGTGGCGTAACTTCATTCAAGCCACGATAGTCCACCGTCAGTCTCCATTCACCATCAGACTTATGTACAGGCCAAATGGGGCTATTGAAGGGTGAGTGTGTTCTACTAACCACCCCTTGGCTTTCCAGTGTTGCCGCTGTATTTTGGAACTGAAAAAAATCTCCGGAGCAGTTAATTAGGGGTGAGATAAGAAAGGGTTTATTTTGCCAAGGCTAAGATGTTATATGACGTGCGCAGGCCGTGCCTGAGAGGTTACATTTTATGATACCATCCATCCAATCCCAGATGTACCCACTCTGCGGCCTTTCCTCTGGTCTGCCCCGGGTCCACCTCTTTGAAATGAGTCTGGAGTGTATTTTGGGACCCCCCCTTCCTCCCATCTTCACCATCTTCAGAGCACAAAGGGTACATAGTTACCTAATTTTTTACTTATTCTGTGGTTTAGGCCCAGATATGCTGTTCTGTCAACTGTCTAGGCCTTGCCTTGACAAAAGACTAAACACTTCTGCTGTATTCAGAAGCAGGATTGATATGGGGAGCATAGAATGGGGTAAGAGGGTTAGGGAATGTATAAACAAGGGTGCTAGAGAAAGGGAAAGGAACAAAGGACAAGGGGGGGGGAAAGGTTGCTGCTTTTAAAACTTACTTATAAAACTTACAAGTCTTACAAATATTAGAAAAATAAAAGTCATTAGAGGCTTAAGGCATCAGTTCCCCCCTTTAGAGATTAAACAAGACTCAAAGATCTTGTTCAATCTCTACATAGCACTAACTATATAACAAGCTATGCAGTTTTTATACTAGCATGAATGGTTGCTCTATTCAGATTCAACCTGGTAACCATGAAGTAAGCTTGTGAAAATAGACTTGATGAAACATCTTTAAGAATTACCAATGTGCAATTTAAACTTGTTGCCAAATTTCAGCCAAATCCATAGTGCAAATTCAGCACTCACTTATAAAGAATGTTTGATGCATTTTGCTAAAGCCAAATGTAAATTTAGGTTTTAAACTTAATTCATAGTTCCTGACCATACTAAGCAATACAAACAAGAGAAGAAAACTTAAACACTATTTTAACAGTCTTTGTAACAGTCTTTGCTGCTCTACTCGTCTCAGGAACAGAGGTTTTCTTCTTCCTGGATGAAATTCAGGGTCTTTGATGATAACTGTCCACGTTGGAGATGGTCTGCTGGACTTAAAAACAGTTCTTTCTATTTGGCTTGCAGGAGTTTCAGTCTTAGTGCAACATAAACTCAGTCTTTGGGCTGGAACAGATGAGCAGGAGTGTCCAGTTTCACAGGCTTAGATGACATGATGAATTTCTGCAGTTCCTGCAAAGCAGATCTTAAAACATTAAACAATTCTACAGATAAACCTCTTAATGCAACTAGGGAGTCGATGAAGTGTGACTCCCTGTTTGATGACAATTTCACAGGAATTTTGGATCTTGGAATTCCTGCATTTCAATCTTCCGAGAGAGGAGCTTGTGCTTTTATCACATAAAGCTATTAACTGCCAGTCACAGATATAATAGGCCAGTCAAGAGTTTACTCGAAGCAGACTGCGTCTGGATGCAGAAAGCACCCTGGCAGTGCCAGTAGCCCACCACAGAGAGCTTATACTCTCTGGACAAATTCTAGGCCTTACCGGGGGCAGGTTGTCCTGTTCCAACCTGTCCCAGACTGCAGTCAATCATCTTTACCTCATGGAGTAGTCTTACAGAGACTCCTTGCCTCCATGGATAAAAGCTGCCTCACCTGTTAAAATAGGTACATTTATAGATATATGAATATCAACAAAGCAATAAAGCTAAGAAAGCATTTTAGCAAACTATTTAAGCAACTTAAATTAATTATTCCAACAACGATGTTACAGGATTGTCTCAAGGATTGTACGCAATGGTGCAAGCCAGATTTTTTGGGCCTTATTGGAGAGTTCACAAAACCAGTGCTGTAATTCCTGGTTAGCAGTCAGAAGCAGGATTCCCATGATGTAATGTTGAACCTGCTAGAGCAGTACTGCTGTTTTACAGAAGCTGTGATGGCATCCAGACAAAGGGTCACTTTGTGGTTTCTCGGCTCCGCTGCCTTTCACTACAGCATTGATGCCACTTTCTTATCCGTCCTCTGTTTTAGTGTAGGACTTCCTTTGCAAATTCAGGTTCACACACACACTCCTAGATGACACTAGATAAAAAGCATCTTAAAAACATAAACAGATTCCACAATCACATGCAAATTTCACGGACCCTTCATCAAACTGCTTCAGAAAAAATTCTTCCACAGGCTGCAGAGAGACATAGATGTTTACAAATTGTCGTTGGAACAAGATAAGTGCAAGTACAAACATTGCAGGCTTTGAAGCAATTCATTTAAGAAAGCAAAAGCAATATAAGCTTTCAATTCTTAGCAATTAAGCTAACAATAAGAGAAGCTTAAAACAATATAAAATAGAAAGTAACAAAGAAACACAATAATTACAATATATGTATACGTTTCTGTACCACCTTTTAGTGCAAATTGATTTCAATTGTGTCAGAAAGCTTTTACCTACTCACTCTTGGTCTGGTGTATTGCGTTTGCAGTTGAGACGTGTCTACTCCTGCATAAAAGTTGTTCTCATGGCTTCTCAATTTGAATTTTAGTGGTACAGTTTCCAGGGTTGTTGGCTGGAACAAACTACCTGTGAACAGTCAACTTCTGACACATGGTTAGTTTACATTCAAAATAGATCAGTATTCAAAGCATCACCTTATTACTTTGTGAAATATATTGCACCGGCGGGTTTTTGTTTTTGGGTTCACCGGGAATTTACACTGCTTCTGTCCTCCCTTCCCCCCTTTTGGTCTGATGGGAGGAGCGGAGGGTCCCGTGTTAGACTGGGCTGGGACTCTAACCACTGACACCGCTCTCTTGTTCGCAGTCGCTAAGGTGTTATGAGTTGCATCTAGGAAATTATTTGCTTCTGCGCTCTCTGCAGCTCCCGTTCCGTCTGCAGAGGCGGCAGTAGCTCCTGTACTGAACCTAGATTTTGCCTGTCTCACAGTTGGACTCACTCTTTCTGTGCTGGTGGTTAACTTTGCTCCGGCACTCGCAGAGCGGTGCCGGTGCCTGCGACGGTCACATGATTTCTCCCTTCCTTTCCTATACGTTGGAATAGGCTGGGTACTGGCTGCTCTGGTTCTCGGCTCTGCTCCGCTTGTTATGGGAGCAGGCATCTTTATTGTTACAACAACTATGAATTCGTCGGGTGGCATTAAAATTCCTATACCACTTGCACTCACTACAGCTGCCTGCGTGCAGTTAGATGTTACGGGGGAGGGAGGTACCCTCCCCGCTTTTCTCGCAGCTCACGGTGTTTTTGTTCTTTGCCGACCTCTGGTCGCGCCTGCTACACCTGGGCGGTTCCCGAAACAGCAGAGGCAGAGCTGGGTCCCGCCACTCCTGCAAAGTCAACAGTTCTCTCTTGCGCTGTTACGCTCAACGGTCTCATAGCCTTCCCGGCACTCGCATTTGCCGTCTCTGCCTGGACCATACCAATAGGAGCCAAAACCTCCTCATTGGTCGGAGCAACAACTGGGACTAGCTTTTCCTGTCCCCACTTTACTGTGCTCACTACAGTTTTAAGTTTCAGGATTGCTCCCTGCTCTAATTTCACTTTCTCCGTCTCCAGATCTTTTCCTGTCACATGCATTCTCACTGTATCACACACAGGTAACACTTTTTTCTTCACCGCGCCAGCCAGTTCTGTGGCCGTGGTAACGGCCATTCCAGAAACCTCCCCTGCTCTCTGAGCCGAGAGTTCTGTTGCAGCAGTAACGGCTGTTCTTATACCGGTGTCACCGCCGATAAAACCAGCTTTCTGCTCTCTGTTCTGGTATACTGCCCAGGCTATATCTAGTAATTCATCGATGTCCCTTTCGCTACCGAAAATTGCCTTTTGCAATTTTCTTCTTATATTGTTTGTGGACTGTTCCACAAACAAGTATACCAGATTTTTCTTTCCCATATCTGACTCTAAATCAATATCAGTATATTTTCTGACCACATCTTTCAACCTGTTCAAAAAGTCTGTGGGCGACTCATTTGCTTTTTGCTTAGTTTCATACATTTTTACCCAACTCATTTCTCTTGCACTTGGGGCATGCAGCTCTGCTCTTACAGTTCTTATATTGCTATCACCACCGATAAAATCAGCTGCCTGAGCACCCATCCTTGGTGCTGGGCTACTCGTTCTCAGAAACACCTCTACATTCGGGGCCGTCGCCCCCCTTGAGGCCGACGCCTTCTCTTCACTGCTACTGATACAATTATCAACCTCAGTTGTTACTAGTTTCTCTGCTTTCGAACTCACTTCTGCCGTTGTTATGGCAACTTTATCTACCCCGGCAAAGCTGCCAGTTGCTGCAGATCTACAAACTGCTTCCCTGCTCGCTGGAATAGACAGGGAAGATCCCGCAGCCATTGCCCCTGTGGGACCAGGAGTTTCTCCTGTTGTTATTTCTGGGCTAGCCAGCCCCGCAGCGTCAAAGTAACTCTCGCTCAGCTCTGCCGCGCTGCAAGCAGCTCCAACAAAGGTCGATCTCATTTGCACCTCTGTGCACATTCCAACTAAACCGACAGGACTCGCTTTCGCTGGACCCGAGCTAACCTCTCCAGAGGCTTTAATTTGCCTAATCCCTCCCGGTGCAGCCAGATCCGCACCAGGGGGTCCGCCAATGGCTCCTGCCTGCCCAGCCAGAGTTGGTCCAGGAGCCGCTCCTCCTGCAGCTCCAACCTCTCCCCTCAATCCAGGGCGTGTTAACAAAAACATAAACAATTCCGTGTACCTGATTTCATCCCATTTTTGCTCCGCATTGAGGAGCGAAATTAACTTCAGTACCGTGTCTAGCTGAGAGGAACCGAATTCTGGCCAAGCCACTCCTTTCATCTGCCCAAATACCGGCCACACGCTTATAGATAGCTTACACAGTTCCTCTTTCTTTAAAGTTGCTTCAACACCAGTTAAAGTTTTCCAATGCTTCAAAATCATTCTCAGGGGGGATTCCTTAGGGATCTCAACTTTTGAATCCACACAACCCATGCTTGCAAAACAAAAGCAAACCACAGTCACACACTGGGTCTCAAACTCACTACCTCTAGGTTAAAACGCTGTTTACATAACCTCTCAGCTATTTACTGAGTCACACCGACTCTGGAGCCCCACCGGCTTTCCCACAGCATCAGAGCACCGGAGGGCGTCCCCTGCAAACCAAACAAGCCCTAGGCTACCTGGCTCTTACCTGGGTAATGGCGAACCACCCGTTCACCTCCTGAAAAGCGACTTTTCGCGACTGATTCGAGGGCCCAAGTCTTTAAGCAAACTTTTCAGGAACCCGTGTCCCCGATCTCCCGGAACACACAAAACTTTCCCGCAGCTGCTAACTAACCAAATAGGTACCGTTTCCTTATTCGCTCTTTTCTTATCTCACCTCTATGCTCCGTGCTGCTTCTCCGTGGGTTCTGTGGAGCTGGGCTTCTCAGACCGGGGCGGGAATTATCTCAGATAAAAGCCGTCTCTCTGAGGAATATTCCTGCTGATGAAAGTTTCCAGTCTGAAGAAGTCCCGGTCCAGGTCCCCGTACGGGTTCCACCACTGTTGCCGGTGTATTTTGGTGCTGAAAAAAATCTCCAGAGCAGTTAATTAGGGGTGAGATAAGAAAGGGTTTATTTGCCAAGGCTAAGATGTTATATGACGTGCGCAGGCCGTGCCTGAGAGGTTACATTTTATAATACCATCCATCCAATCCCAGATGTGCCCACCCTGCGGCCTTTCCTCTGGTCTGCCCCGGGTCCACCTCTTTGAAATGAGTCTGGAGTGTATTTTGGGACCCCCCCTTCCTCCCATCTTCACCATCTTCAGAGCACAAAGGGTACATAGTTACCTAATTTTTTACTTATTCTGTGGTTTAGGCCCAGATATGCTGTTCTGTCAACTGTCTAGGCCTTGCCTTGACAAAAGACTAAACACTTCTGCTGTATTCAGAAGCAGGATTGATATGGGGAGCATAGAATGGGGTAAGAGGGTTAGGGAATGTATAAACAAGGGTGCTAGAGAAAGGGAAAGGAACAAGGGACAAGGGGGGGGGGGAAGGTTGCTGCTTTTAAAACTTACTTATAAAATTTACAAGTCTTACAAATATTAGAAAAATAAAAACCATTAGGGGCTTAAGGCATCACCAGCTTGCGGATCATCTTATGGATGGGGATCACAACATCTAAACTCCTCCGGTACTGTCGCCTATGCCATCGGTACCCCTTCGGGTCTTTGAAGTATCCTCTCCTGAGGTAATCCATGCCAAGAATGCAAGGGGTTTTTGGCCCTGTCACAATGGAATGTTTTTCCCATTGGTCTCCTGTCAGGCTTATTTCGGCCTCTACCACTGACAGCTCTTGAGACCCTCCTGTCACCCCAGAAATTGAAACAGTCTCTGTGCTCACATTTCCTGAGGGCATTAACGTACACTGCGCCGGTATCTATTAAAGCTTGGTATCTCTGAGGATCCAATGTGCCAGGCCATCGAACCCACACAATCCAGTAAACTCTGTTATCTTTCTTATCCCTCTCCTTCTCCTGGCAGAAGGCAGGGCCCCTCTATTGGTTCTGGTCAGAGCATTCACCGTCGGATCTTTGCTTCGGCTTGTCAGAGGCTTTCTTGTCATCCTGGAAACGGACTCCAGACCTCCTGCGTCTGGGAAATCTCCGTTCTCTTTCGAAGAAATCTGCATCTACTACATAGACAACTTTCTTATTTGCTTCCTTGCGTTTTAGTTCTCTCACTCTGGCCTCAAGTCTGGAAGTAGGTTCACCATCCCACTTCCTCATGTTTTCTCCTTGGGCGTGCAGATAGGACCACAGTTCACTGCGCTTAGATCTACGTTTAGGGTTTTCGCTCCTTCTGCGTGTGACGGAAGGAGATCGTGAGCGGGACCGGGACCAAGATCGAGATCGTGGTCGAGACCGGTCTGCTGATCTATCTCTGTAGTGTCTGTCCCTGTGGTCTCCGTAGTCATCTTCATAATCAGAGCACCCGTAAGACTCGTCTCTCTCAGGTCTTCATCCGTAACTAGAATCAGAATAGTCTCTAGAAAACTCATTCCTAGATTCTACTGTTTCTTTTAGATGTCGTAGAACTGTACACAACATGCCCACAGGCGTTTCTGGCATGTTTGGAAGCATTACTCCTGCCCAGGTATGAACATATGATGCAGGAGCACCCTGGATTATCTTCTTGCCGGGAGATGTTTTTCTCCATGGGCACAGAGCAGCAGCCGGGACTGACCAGAGAAACGGTGGCAGAGAGCCAGAGATAAGGACCTGAACTGAAGGAGCAGCAGAAACAACATGCAGCACCGCAGAGAAGATTCCTGGAAAGGGAGTAGAAAGAGAGCCAGCAGTTGAGAGACAGAGTTTGGGGTAAGACTGTACCAGATTCCCCAAAACTCCCTTGGAGACCCTCTTGGAGAAGAGGGACATGGACTCCTATTAAGGAGAAAAGTTTTAGACATGCAGCACCGGAGAGAGAGAGGAGCTGAGAAGCTCAGGGCGTCCCGGAGCTGGACCGGGACGGCCAGATGGAATGCAGGGGGAGTTGACCTTGGCTCCCCCCCTCGCACTGCTGCCACGGTGGCAGTCTGAGAGACAGGGCACAGAGGCCCTGCAAAAGATACCAGACCGTCACGAAGATCCCCCTGTGTCTTTGTGATATGACGTGGTGAAACGACCTTGTCTGGGGTTACGAAGCCCACGGAAGACCCCTCGGTTGTGAGGCGATGGGGCCGAGAGAGAGTTTGGATACCTCCCTCGTTGAGTGCTGGCAGAAAGCCAGCTATCAGCTGCTGCATGTGGAGAAGACAGACAGACTGCTGCCTCAGAAGATGCTGCTGCTTAAGGATTGGAAGGGATCTGTCCTTCTTTCCCTCCTGGACTTTTATTTGGAGGGGAGAAGAGATCTGGTCCATTGTAAATACTATATCTCATGGTAGAGATAGTTTGTGATCATGTGTATAATGTGATGTTATATTTATTTGTACAGTCATTGTAATATATTCCCTTTCCCCCACTTTGAGTCTGGTGTGTTTTGTCTGGAAAAACCCATCTCACATTAGGTTGAGATGTGGGAGGGGGGAATGGAGCTAGGGAATTGGATTTTGGGACTATCTCAAACCATGACACCCCCCCCTTTTTTTTTTTGTACTGAAATTCAACTGTTAGGTTAGTTGTTACATGAATAAAAAGCTTAGCTTTGTTGACTTGGAGCTTAGTGTCCCGTGTAAGGACAGGTTTTTATATGATTGGCCTGTGGCATGCTGTATCTCAGGGGTCTGTCTTAACATCATCTTTTTCACTGTTTCTGTCAAATGTTTATGGAGAGTTGTCAACTAATAGCAAAATACCAATTAATCTCAAGTTATACAAGATGGTTGTTTCAGGGACAAAGTTCCCATCTATCAGCACTTGCATCATCCAATTAAGCACAAATACATTCCCACTGCATGGTCTGTGGTTGGACCATGCCATTGTTGAACAAGTTAAGCAGCATATTGATGAAAAACAAGGAAAACAACATAGAATATCTACAACAAAGGACTAATAGGAAAAGGGTAGACAATAATATCTTTGTAACCATATCCATCTTTAGTGAAGAGATCGGAATAGACTCTAGCTGTTCCTGCTTCATTGGGTCAGCCAGGGTCACTTGCATGCTATGCCGTGGTTGCAGGTAATCATAATCTCTTTGCAGTCAGCATACAGGGGGTCAGCATCCTACTGTTGAATGTAGATGTAATCTCCAAGTTGGAATAGATGAACAGGAGTGTTTAATCTCATGGGTTCGGATTACAGAATGAATCTGTGGAATTTCTGCAAAATAGAACCTAGACTATTAAACAATTTTCACAAAAGAATTTCCAATTTCAGAATTTTTGTAACTTGACCGTACGAGAGGAATATAGGTTTTATAGTACGAAGTGGTTGGCTGTCAGTTACTAATAAAAGGCTGTAGAGAATCATGTAGGACAAAGCAGGTAGTGCAATACAATCTGGCACCAGGCACTGTCACTGCTTGTGTTAAATGGTCAAAGCCTGTGTGCTGTGAAGAACCCAAGAAAATTAAGAGCATAAAGAAAAATATCCAGGACATGATCCAAAGTCACTCAACTAAGGCATGCAGTAAAGGAATGCACAAGTTAGATAAAGCATTCAAACAACAGAAACCATCATGCTATGAAGTTAGCAGTCTATCAAAAGATTGTGGGCATGATGCCAGCTAGGGTCTATGGGGGGAGAAGGGGGGGGTCCAAAAAACATCAGCCTTTCATTTACAGCTTTGCTAACTAGTCACTGTCTTCTAACACAGGGCTCTTTTTCTGTGAGGTTCAGCACTTCATGCATTGTTATTTATGATCTTGTGTGGAGTTGTAAATTATAAGATTTCTTTTATATGTTGCAGCAGTCAGAGAGGAGAGAGAGAGATTTTAAACAATTCTTGCCACTTGCTATAAAACTCCTGGGATAAAACATATGCAAACAATATCAACTTCCATGAGAGACAACAGAAATATAATATCAATATGATGCCTTAAGCCCCTAATGTTTTTTTTTTATTTTTCTAATATTTGTAAGACTTGTAAGTTTTATAAGTTGTGGAAGTAGATTTTAAAAGCAGCAACCTCCCACCCTCCTTTGTCCCTTGTCCCTTTCCCTTTCTCTAGCACCCTTGTTTATACATTCCTTAACCCTCTTACCCCATTCTATGCCCCCTATATCAATCCTACTCCTGAATACAGCAGAGATGTTTAGTCTTTTGTCAAGGCAGGGCCTAGACTGCTGGCTGAACAGCGTATCAGGGCCTAAACCACAGAATACGGTCAAGAATTAGGTAACTATGTACCCTTTGTGCTCTGATGAAGAGGAAGGTGGGATGAACACGGGGTCCCAAAATACACCCCAGACCCATTTCTCAGGGGGTGGAACCCGGGGCGGACCAGAGTAAAGGCCATAGGGTGGACACATCAGGGATTGGATGTATGGTATTATAAAATGTAACATCTCAGGCACGGCCGGGACGCGTCTTGTAACATCTACTGCCTTGGCAAAATAAACCCTTTCTTATCTCACCCCTAATTAACTGCTCTGGAGATTTTTTCAGCATCAAACTTCCACGGCAAAAAAAACTATAGTATTGTCTGGTAATTTGACAGTATTATTCAAACTAAACTAGCAATCAATTCTTTTAAAGTTTTTCCAGTTTCGATATTATGAAGTAAATTCACTGAGGATATCTATAAAGCCAGTGAGAGATCTTCAAAAGTCAGTTGATATAGAATTTGGAGTTTGTTTTCAAATTCCAGCTAAATTCATAATACAAATTTAATCATATTATGACTTTCTATATTGGAGTCAAAATGTAAGTTTTAATCCTAACTCTGATTCTTGCTTACCAGCAATACAACATAGAACAATGTTAAAATACATTGTTGGTATACCAATCTAAGAAGCAAAAACCTTCTTAGCTCTGGTAATATTTATTAGGGCAAGAGACCTGCTACATAAGAAAGAAAAAAAAAACCAATGTATGTTGTTCTTTAAGATACATAGCCTGCACTGAATGGTCAATGCATGTCTGTGGTTGTTGTCCTGATTAATAGAAAAAATGAAAAAGCAACTAGAATAGTTTCCTTAATTTACTGTATTCTGCATCATCTTCCCAGCTTCTGGTCAAGCTTGCTGGAGCCACAGATTGGCTCCTCTATTCATGAGAATTACTAATGACAGATTGAGAATGAATACATTTTTATTCGTGACTCTTTTCATTAATTTTAATATTATTTCTAACTTTTTTTTTTCTTTAAATCTCTACTGTGGTATGTGACTGAGGTTTCAGTTTGCAGTGTTTAGCTTCTCCTCCCCCTATCCTGTAGGCAGGGAGATTCAAAGCGAGACGGGAGAGGTTTTTTAGATTTTTTGCCCTCCCTCCAACAAACTGTAAGGCAAAAATATTTCTTTCCCCAATCAGAAGATTGCAAAGTTGCAGCCTCTATAAAGCAGGAGGGTTCTGCATCCCCCCCCCTTTTTTTTTTTTGTTTTTTTTTCGAGTTTGACCAGAGGAGGTGTAAGCCTCCCACTCAGTTGCTCGGCAACAAACTACCTCTATTGTGTGAGCCACTAACACCTTATCTCTTTCTCTGCTGAGGCAAAGGCAAAGTTTTGCAAGAGGGCTTTTTATCCTTTTTGTCAAAACCCTGCTTGCTTTTTTGTTTGTTTGTTTGTTTTCTGAATACGATATTTTTTCAGAAGGGTTTTATAGGGGTGAAATACAGCTAAGAATAAGGCATTTCACTAAGATTTTCGTACAAATACTCATTTCCCGGAAAAACTATCTAAAACTGTCTGCATACTAGCTTGCAGGTAAACGCAAGTCTTTGGGTTTAAGTTATCTACAAGTGAGTAGAAGGACTAAAGAGAGAGATTTTGCTTTCTTTTCTCGACCACTTGGTTTTCTCTCTCACTGCAACCTCTGCTGCTGTTCCCGCTCTCTCTCCCCCCCTACCCTCGCGGGGGGGAAGGGAGAGAGAACCGCTGAAGCTGTTTAGTGTCTGTTCTCGCTGCTGCAGCCCCGAGCTGCCTCTCCGCCGCGGCTGCCGGCACCGGCGGCAGTTTGAATAATCTCAAAGGGAAATTCCTATGCTCTTGTGTCATCCGAGACACCTCCCGGACCCTCATCCCTGGGTTTTAACAGTTGCTAACAAACCCATGGTCGCTTCTCCACACACACGCACAACCCCCAACACACACACACACACTAGCACGGTATAGTTAGCAACACCGTGAGCCCACAACGACACACCGGACAGACCACAGAGTCAACACAAGAGTTAACAGAAACATGGGAAAGCAGCCTTCTAGCCTGCTCCCCTTCTCAACAAGAAGTGGTACTTTTCCGGGGTTGCTCTGTCCCTGTTTTCCCCTGGGGCCGCTCCTGGTTTTTTCTTGCACTGCTGCTGCCGGGCTGCTCTCCTGCCGGCTCTCGGGCGCTCTTGCCTTATTCAAGCGGCACTGCCTCGCTCTGCTCTGCTATGCCGTGAGGGTCTTCCAGCCATAGTGGCTCTCTGGTGTTCGTCTGCACCACGACTCCGCACGGGGGAGTGGCGGCCACGGTTCGGTAGGGGCAGTGCGTGCCAGGCCATGACGCACGCCCCCCTTCAGCAGGGTGACTGCACGGCCGAAAAGTTTCGTAGTAGCGGTGAGGGGGGTTGGGGAGGGCCCTTCTTCCTTCACTGCCTCCGGGGATGATTTACTAGGTTTTTTTTCATTTTCTGGCTTGGAGGGAGGTGATTTTTTAGAAGTGTGATCTTTTAAAGTTTTAAAGACACATCGCCACAGTTTCAGAATGCTAGCAGCCTGTTTGAGAGGCTCAGTGGTTGCATCAAGCACTGTGACAACAGGTTTCTCCTTCATGGCTATCTGCACCCCCATTATATATTGTTCCCAGCAACTCACCATCTTCCAGGCGTCGGTAAGTGAAGTTCGGACCTCTGGCTCCCAGGCTCACTGTCATTATAGCGTTGCTGGGCTCCGTGGAGCTCCACTGCTCCACAGACTCTTCTCGATGGCCACCTATCCAGGTGTCAGTAAAATCAGGTCTAGACCATGCAGAATCCACTGCTCTCAAGCTTTATCAAGCTCCGTCCCCACCGTATGTCACCCTACGGTTCAAACTCTCTCTCTCTCTAGGAGAGAAGTCACAGTCCCTGCTCTTTCCCTCTCTAGGAGAGAAGTCACAGCAGTGCTCCTCTCTCTCGGAGAGGAATCCCTCCGAACTCTTTCTCGGAGTCTTCTTTAATGCTGCAAGTACATCGGCGTCACCAATTGTCGCTGTCAGGATGGACACCACACTGGGATTTCACGCAGAAAAGCCTTTATTTCATACAAACATAGACAATTTATAGTCTGCCCTAGCCAGTGTGTTTCACCACCATTGGTGCCCTTACTACATACACATCTGTGCTGGTTTAAAAGTTAACCAGCAGGGGAAATGAACTCAACTCAAAAGAGAGATTATAAGTCAGAATAACAATTTAATAAAATAATACAATAAGTACGATTATACAGACAAGCAATTTGGTTTTAACCCACAAAACCCAAATGTATAACCCAGCACCCTGGGGCATGAGCAAAGTGGTGCTTCTTGGGCCCCCCCCCCGAGTCCAAAGTAAAGGGAGAGGGGAAAAAACCTGCTGGTGGGAGAGCTGTTGCAGTCTGGTCAAAAGTGGTGATTGCAGTCCAGTTGCGGGTGGTGAGCTGCAGTCTGGTTGAGAGCGGTGAGCTGCAGTCTTCCTCTGGATCCCACAAGTGGTAAAAAGGTTCCGAAACTCCAAGTTTATATATTCTCCAGTTCAGGCAGGAATGCTCAGTTCTTCCCTCAGAGCGGGGAATTCCATAAAAGGGTATAAGGATGCTCAGTCCTTCCCTCAGAGCGGGGAATTCCATAAAAAGGTATGAGGACAGGAACATCTTCCTATCTCGCAGGTCTCTACTGACAACAGTTTCTGGGAAAAGGCATGGAAGGCCATAGATTACACAGTCCTGGGCTACACCCATCCAGTGATGAATTGGTCCCAGCTGTGCTAACTAGGACAACATCTTAAGATTGGCTGCTCTATAGCTTCTGCAACTCAGGGTCACTCAGCAAACAGTCCAGGCTCTCTGGCTATCACAGCTGCCCCGCAGCTCCGTCCTCCCTGTCCACCTTCTTATCTTCATTGTTTGCATTCCTTCACAACTTCACAGCTGCAACCACTCAAATTCAGGGCCCAAGCTGTCCATAGCTCAATTGCCTCCCACAAATCACCACTTGAATTCCATTGTGATCTCAGCTACTATAAAATCCAAACAGTGGGCCGCAACCATGTGTGTCTTTGTGTAATGGCTTTTATCTGTTCTGGTGTAGTGGTTTGACCCTGGCCAGATGCCAGGTACCCACTAAAGCCACTCTCTCGCTCTCCCTCTGAAACTGAACAGAGGAGAGAAAAAAAAAACCTAAGGATTCATGAGTTAAGAGCTGGGAGAGGTCAGTTACTGATTACCTTCAAGGGCAAAACAGACTCCAAGTGGGGATAATACTTAAATTTATTACTAACAGGATAAGAGCCAAAGACTGAGGAATAAAATAATATTAAAACCACCTTCCCCCTACCCCTCCTTCCATGTTTTCCCTCCTCCCTCCCAGCGGTGCAGGGGGACTGGCAATGGGGGTTACGGTCAGTTGTTGTTTCTCCCGCTGCTCAGGGAGACGAGTCCTTCCGCTGCTTGGGGGAGGGTTAGGGTTAGGAGTCCATCCCTCGGGCAACAGTTCTTCCCAAACTGCTGTCCCGTGGGTCACTTCTCCATAGGGTGCAGTCCTTCACGAATGAGTTGTACAGGTGTGGGTCTCTCCCAGGGGCCACAAGTCCTACCTGAGAAAAACCTGCTCCAGCATGGGCTGCTCCATGGGCTGCAGGTGGGTCTCTGCACCCCAGTGGTCCTCCATGGGCTGCAGGGGGACAGCCTGCCCCACCATGGTCTTCACCACAGGCTGTAGGGGCCTCAGCTCCAGCGCCTGGAGTACTTCTTCCCCCTCCTTCTGCACTGACCTTGGTGTCTACCTTGTTGTTCCCATGTTCTCACTCTCGCTCTTCCCTGGCTGGAATTCTTTCTGCGTCACAACCTTCTGTTCTTAAATATGTTATCACAGAGGCATTACTATTACTCCTAATTGGCTTGGCCTTGGCCAGTGGCAGGAAGTCCGTCCTAGAGCCATCTGGCATTGGCTCCATGGGACAGGGGAAGCTTCTAGCAGCTTCTAACAGAAGCCACCCCTGTAGCTCCCCCCCACTACCAAAACCCAGCCACAGAAACCCACTACATCTGGTCTCTTGGGGCCCTCCCCCCTACATGGGGCTTTGGGTGTGCCAGTGGCTAATAGCCATTCTGGGGCTCGACTATAGGCTCTAGAGGCAGGGGATGTGGAGCAGTGCACCGTCCCACCTCAGTAGAACTTGCCCTGCCCCCCCCCACGCACACACTTTAGTTGTTTTGAACCAGTAATCATTTTCTCCAGTATCTCACAATTCCAGATACATTTTTACCTAAAATTTGTTGTTCTAAAATATTAAATAGCATTTTATGGATCGGCTCTCAAGATCCATTTATTACATTTTTCTAGTTGACTAAACTATAGGTAAGAGACTAGAAATTAGCCTTAAACATAATGGTTACTATAAACTCAAAGGGCAGATAAAAAACTGGGGATTTAAAAAGAGTATGTTTGATTCGGACTAGAGGTAAGGTAACAATACATCTTCATGCTTGAAGGCAAGATTTAGGAGCAAGTTTTGTGACTCTTGTACTACTGTGGATAATAAGCTTAGCATTGATGTCTTTCAAGAGTAAGGCAGAGTGGAAGCTAAAATATCACATCACAGACCTAATTTGTCCTTTAAATGCTGTGAAGTTGGCTTATTTATGACTCATTCTCAGAGAACATCACAATCTTCACATTCTGGCCTCTTAAAGGAAGATGTAAAAATAATGGTTATAAAGAAAAACTGTAAAAATTTAAGCTTAGGAATTTTTACCAGATAACCAAGAAATAGTTAATGTTATGAGTTTAAAAAATAGGTAAGGTAAATTAAAGGAAGAATTGAGGGGGAAAAAGGAAGAAAATTAGGCAAGAATATATTTTAGAGATTATTTATATATAATTCCATGGAAGCTCAAGATTTTGTTTGTGCAAATCCATAATCAGGGTTTTAGGCATTTAGGAGAGCTAACTTTTCAAGATTTCTCTTTATTCCAAAGAAACATGTGAAAATTACAACCAAAATACTTGTATTATTTTTTAATACAAATTACAGCATATTATCTCCTTTTAATACTATTTCTATGTCTGCAGGCACTTGGAGGTGTCTCAGGAAGTCAACCATTATTGCCTAGTGGGATGGACCCCACAGGGCAGCAAGGTAAAGTCTGAAATAATTATTTAGAATGTTCAAAAGCACTATGATCACTAACTTGTGTCTTTCTCTTTATGTTTCAAAGTTCACTGCAACTTTTTAAGCTCTTTGTTAAATTTAGGAATTATTGGTTAAAGTTGTTTCAGAAGGTGCTTGGATATTGCATAGCTGTTCACGTTGCATAATTTTCTTTCCAGGGCATACAAACATGGGTGGGCCAATGCAGAGAATGACTCCTCCAAGAGGAATTGTTCCTTTAGGACCACAGGTACCTTCCATGGATATATATCTCTTCTTATTGACATGATCTGTACTTCTACTATATTACTCTAGCTTTCTGTGTGTTGAAGATGGAATGTGCCAGAACCTGTTCTTCTAATCCCATTCTAACATAAATTTTATCTCTATAGAATTAATTCTGAGTTGCAGCTGTACAAAGTTTCAAATTCAAGAATAAATAATTTTAATTAACAATTGAAATTAAACAGACTTATATAAGTAACTTGCTTATTTCAGAAAATTTCTGCAGAAAGCATAACTTCAGATTAAGGAACCTGTTTATCAGTAGCCTTAATGAAAATATTTTATGATCAAGAAGTACATTTGAGTAGAATTCTAGCTCTGCAGGATTCCAGAAAGATCTTTAATCCAGGTCCACACAAATGGTTCTTGAACTAAAGTAGATGGGAGATACTAGGCAGACCAAATAAGGAGAATGGCTCAGTCCTACAAATCAAGATGTGAAAATTAAATAAAATAGATACAGAACTACTGTTTTGTTACAGTAAAACTGCCCTCTGCCAAATCCAGTAGTCCCAACTGAAGATGTTACTGGGCCTAGCTACTTTGGCTACCTACCAGTTCTGACCTACAGTTCTGACAGAGGAGTTGTTACTGTGAGCATCCTCTAATCTATGTCTGGCAAAATTATCTAGGATAACTCAGGTTAAACAGGTGGTTTGAGATAATCTGACTGTTTTTTACCCGAGTATGCATACCAATCAGTCTGCCAGCACGACAAAAAAAGGCAGGAATGAGTAGTGTTTCATGACCAGCTGCTATGAAAATTGTATCTTCAGATGGCATAGTTGAATCTAGAAGAAGACATCACTTTGTAACCTTTGGACCTATTATTGCAAACCAGATATCTATGGGACACACTTGGGAGATTCTAATAATGAAGAAAATTATAAGTGTGGGGATTTTGTTTGCAGCAACAGAATGTCCTCTTGTAGTTCTAGATCAGTTCTAGGTAACTTATATGTCTTGTATCACTCAACATATATGCAGCAGCAGATCAACACTTTGAATCTCATTGTTGGATTTCTACCAGGTCTTCATGACTTCATTATGACATGAATTTGTGAAACTGACCAATATAGAGAAAACCCTTGAGTCATATAGTTTATAGCATAATATATGTAGCTTATCCTATAAGTAAAGCATATTAGTTCTGATATAATAGCAACAATGATTTAGCATCTTTTTTAAATAAATCATTTCCCTCCCTTCAAAGTGCACAGCTGTTCATTTTAGAGAATATGCTATCGCCATGGTTTAAACACAACTAGAAATTAAGCACCATGCAGCAGCTTGCTCAACCTCCCTCTCTCCCCCACTCAACCCAGTGGAACTGGGAGGAGAATCAAAGTAAAACTTGTAGGTTGAGATTAGAACAGTTTAATAATTAAAAAATAAACTAAAATACAGAAATAATGGTAAATGATAATAATAATGATGACGAAAAGGGAAAAACAAATTATGCACAATACAATTGCTCACCACCCACTGCCTGATGCCAGAGCTCCCTTCCTGAACCCAGATCAGCCACCCTTCCAGGTAACTCTCCCACAGTTTATATACTGGGCATGATGTTCTATGGTGTGGAATATCCCTTTGGCCAGTTCAGGTCACCTGTCCTGGCTATGCTCCCTCCCAGTTTCTTTTGCATACCTCCTCACTGGCAGAGCATGAGACAAAAATCCCCCAAAGTTCTTGACTTAGGATAAACACAATTTATCAAAACCCCCAAACATCAGTGTGTTATCAACACCATTCTCATTCAGAATCCAAACCACAACACTGTAACAGCTTCTGAGAAGAAATTAACTCTACCCTAGCTCAAAACAGGGCAATATCCACTCCTTATTCCATACTATTTACGTCATGCCAAGTTTCACACTCCCCAATATCCCATCACCTTCCCTATTTATCTGTTTTGATAGATAGACATACATACATCATTCCCTTAGTCTATGGAACACCTCTGTCAAATGTTCATAAAATGTCCACAAAAATGTTTGTTGAATTCATTTAGTCCAAGACTTTGGTCTTCATCTTTGGTAACAGTCTTTCAAGGAGGAAAGATGGTGTGAGGTTTTGGATTGTTGCATGTTGCACATTTGAGTCAGTTATGATTCTAGTACTGCTGCATTTGTTCAGCTTTATCAAAGTTCATTCTTCATTGGTGTGAGTGCGATGATCAGAGGGAAGTCAGGCTCGGATCCCCAGAATGATTCTGGACTTCCCCATCCTCCTGCATTACCCACCAAGTACATCTGGGTCTTTGAGCAAAAGCAATCCCCCAGATGGATTTGCCTTTGCCTGAGGCAGGAATAACCCAGACTGTTTTCCCCAACATGGTTTTTATGTGCACTACAGGAACTCTATGCCATTCTACAGTATGTAAAAGTTGTGATTGAGCATGGCCAACCTGATTGGCAGATCCTCTGGTATTGACTAACCAGGTGCCCTTTGCTAAATCTGTATTCCAGTGTTTGAAGGTCCCATCACCCATTGCTCTCAGTGTAGTCTTTAACAGTCCATTACATCGTTTGATCTTTCCAGTGGATGGTGCATGACAGGGTGTCGGTGGACAGAAATTGTGTGAACAATTTCAGTTGCATTTCTGAGACCTTCACCTTGGCATGGCTGGGTGCAGACAGTAAAAAAATACTGTGCCACTAATATGGCTGCAGGCCTTGTGCCAAGGTGAAGGAGGAGTTGTTCTGGCAGGAAAACAAGTTTTATGGACACCTGCTGATATCCAATTAGTACTGTACACCACAGTATGTTTTCCTTATGTATCCAATGTAACTTGGGTAGAATCACATGTCTGTGTGTCACAGGTAGCATATAAGCTGTCTGTCCTCTAATAAAGCGGACATTTTTGCCAATCATATTGATTTGTGTGCATTTCTGTCTGACCCCCTCCGCCGTTATCTGGCGCCCGTTTAACAGGGAGTCCTACTTCGTCGAGTTCTGCAGGGACGTAAGGTGAACGGAAGGAGCTGAGGGAAGCGGTCATGGGAGGTGATGCTGTCCCCGGCATCACGGAACAAAGCCATGCGCATGGTACAGAGGAATCTCACCCTGGCCCGGTGAGTCGACCGAGGGAGAGAGCATGGGGCCCGCAGCATCCAAAGAGGATGAGGCCGCGGAAACGCTCCTCCGATGTATATTCTCTCTAGGAGAGCCTGTTTCTGATGGAACCGCCCCTAAGGGGTTGATGGCATGGGTAAGAGCAAGGACTCTACTTCCCGCTGCTCGAACTGCCTTTCAGGTGTCCACAAGGGACGCTATAAAGGAATTGTTTTGGGACGAGATCTCTACGGGGTCAGGAACCCCTGGAAAGTGTACTCTGCTTTGGCGTCTGGCAGTTGGGTCGCTACAAGAGTTAAGTTCTGAGCGACGGGAACTCATAAAGGTTCGGACAGCTCTGTCGGGAGATGGCGGGACTACGGCGGGTCCCCGCCCCGTTCGGTCTGCTGTAGGGGAGATCCCCGTGCTCGCGGCTGCGAAGTTGCGAATGCTAGGACCCTTAACAGCAGCGGGATCACCTCCCTTTAGCACCGTGCATGTAGCAGCAGGACGTGTAGGGGCTGCAGGAACATCACTAGCGGCGGAGAATGAAGCTGGAGCCGTGCCCGCGGCACCGCTCTCTCCTTCGGCTGCGCGGTCGACAGTGTCACTCCTCTCTGTGCCTGCTACTGCGCATGTGTCAACTGGACCGACACTGCTAGGAGCCTCCGCGTCCCTAGATGGCGCTGCATCGCTGGCGCCTGAAGCCACCATGAAACCCGGAAGAAAGCCACTGTGGATCGCTGCCATGGCAACAGACGCTGTTTTCGAAAAAAAAAAAAAAAAACCAAAAAAAACCCCCACACCGTTTCCAGGTATGGTACATATGAAAGAAAGTAGCAGCTATTGAGCCTTGCATTAGAAGATGCTATATTAGCACAACGAGCAACACCGAAAAAGTGCCACTTCTCGTTGACAGGAGAGGCAGGCTAGAGAACTGCCTTCCCGTATTTTTGTTAACTCTCGTGTTAATTGTGTTGTGTGTCCAATGTTGTTGTGAGCTCACTGTATTGTTAACGGTACCGTGCTAGTGCATGTGTGGAGAAGCGACCATACGTTTGTTAGTAACTTAAAACCCAGAGGTGAGAGTCCGGGAGAATTTCCTCCCGTTAGAGTGTCTCGGGTACACATAAAAGCATAAAAATTCCCTTTAGGATTACTCAAACAGCTGCCAGAGTCCGGCGTGCGGGCGCTGGGGCCGCGCGCCAGGTCTGGGAGCTGCGCACTGGGGCTGCCGCTGCGCCGAGTTCGGCCGTGGGGGAGGCAGCGCTGGCAGCCACGGCAAAAGGCAGCAGGGGCACCTCGGCGGCAGAGGCACCTCAGCGACAGAGGCAACGCCGACAGCTACTTCTGCAGAGCCAGCCAGACTTCTGCGGGGATCCCCGGAAAGCTGCACGGCGCGTGGAGAGGCCCAGGGAACAGCAGCTCGGCGGTGACTGACTTGCGGGGGAGTTGCCCCGCAGAATCCAGGCATGTTGGTAATTGAGAACAGAAAGCAGAATCTCTCTCTTTAGTCCTTCTACTCACTTGTAGATAACTTAAAACTAAAAGATTGTGTTTTACTAAAAGTTAGCATGCAAGAAATTTTAAGAGTTTCCCAGAGAATGAATCTTTATATAAAAGCTTTAGTGAATTGCCTTGTTTTTAGTTACATTTTACCCCTGTAAAGACCTTCTGCCCAAATTTCGTGTTCAGTCTTAGCAGGAGGAGACAAAGGTTCACACAATAGAGATCATTTGTTGCTTAGCAACTGGGTGGGACTCAAACCACCTCCGGCAGTTTCTCAGAACTAGAGAGAGAGTAGAACTTATACACCAAAAACTACAAATCTGCAAATAGGATAAATGGAAAGCTAGCAGGCTGAGGATTTCCTTAATTCTTAGGTAAAACATCTACCTTCCTGTTATAAACTGAGAAGTTATTGTGACAGTGGAAATTACATCTTTAGAATTGTATTTAAAAAGGTTTACTCAGCTGATTTTAACATTTGGATGTTTAGTTTACATTCCTGTCTGATATTATTTCTTTTCCTTGGTCAAGCTTAGTGAATTCATTATTTTTTCCTTTCTTTTTTTCTTCTGTGTTTATGACAGAGTTGCAACTTTGAGTTGCATTTCATGTGCTGTTTAAGCAATTGTTAATATTCTATTTATAACATAGCAGCAAGTACATTTTTTTTTTTCAGATTTTAATATATATCTTCTGTTGTGGATTCATACAGTATGTACAGAGCAGTTTGGTCAAACGAAACATATTATACGTTTTTAAATGTTTTATAACTGCTGATATAGCATACAACCTCATTGCTTTTCTAAAAACACTACTCAGGCACACACTATGCTGTGAAGTTTGACTTATCTCTCTTGGCACTGATGTTATGTCAACAGTTATACTACATGAATTTCAGATTATTTTTAAAATAACCTAACAAGATGCAAAATGCGTGTGTTTACTTTATACCGATAAAAGAGCAGATTGCTAAATTACACTTTTCCAAAACTATTGATGCGTGAATTAGAACTTTTTATGCCCATTTGATTTATAAAGCAGAAATGTCTGGAGACCACATGATAATCTGTCAGGAAATCAGTAGAGATTGCAATAAAGCTGAGTTACTAGAGTCAGGTTGAATTTAGTAAAATTTTTCTAGTTTGCCTCCCAATATAACGATCTCAAAGCTAGATTTAGTTAGCTTTACATTCGGGAAATTAATTAAAACCTGTGAGTGATTTAGGGTTTTAATATAACGGGTGTGGTTTTTACCTGTTCTGTGCTGTTGTTCCACAATTATGGAGTTACATGTTCTTACAACTAGTTATTTGTTTTCCTTTGTGCTGCTTATGTTGTGAATTTTGTTCTCTTACCGAAATTTCATAGATAAAAGAACTAAAAATGCGAGCAGATGATGTAGATCACATCTAAGGAACCGGCTGCTAGCTGGAATCTGGCCTTCTATATCCTTCTGAACTGCACATGTAGCTTAAGGCTGAGTATTAAACAGAATGATCAAACAGTATTTTTTCACTGTCATAGACTTAAATGCGAACTTTTTCAAAAGATGAGCTTGACAATGACTATAATAACTTGATGGCACAATTAAGTGTGACAGATTCAGGCAGGGGAAGTGCATCTGTCAGTGCATCTACTGCTGAATCTTCTATGGGACTTGCTCATAATATGACCTCAACACAGACATCTGCAGTAAAACACATCCAATTTGGAAACCATGGGCAGCTTTTGCCACTACAGAAAATACCAACACGTTGTGATGAAGGTTTCTTTCTCAGTGACTTAGCAAATAAGAACTGCTCTCTAGTAAGCAGCTATGAGTTTTAGACACTGGCTGGACATGGAGCAGAATCAACTGTTACGGACTGTCTCCTCAGGTCTGGGGAGAGTAATTTGGAAACTATGCAAGAAACGGATTATGGACAAATATCTGCAGAAGACATAACAACAGAGACAGAATTTTTCCTCACAGGAGACAACATATTGATGTCACCCTTTAGCTGTTGCTGCCAGTGCAAGTTACAGCCAATCTGCAACACCAGTAGAGATGTCTGAAAAAGAGATAATCTGTATGGAAACAAGCACAGATAGTTTGGCAGAGGTTATGCCAGAGGTGCTTTCATTCGTATCTCACAAAGAATATGAATCCAAGGATGAAGACTTGTCTTCACTGAATCATTATGAATTCAAACATACAGTGATGCAGAAATAATTAACCAATTAACCAGTAGTGCAATCAACTTAGAAAAAAAAATATATTGGAAATTAAACCCAGACAGATTGAAAGTTTACCTGACAATCCAGAAGCCAAAGTCCAAAGTGTAACTGAAGACAGCAGTGGGAAGGATTTTAAAGACATTAGTGTATCTCAGAATCCAAAGAAACCTACTAATATTGTAGCTTGTGAAGTTCAATGTGAGTTTAATACAAATCTGTGCCTGATGCATGAAGAAGTGGACAAAGATGAACTGCAGGAAGCCAGCACTGAGGTAGAACATACTCAGGAATCAAAAGCACTCCTGCATTCTGGCAGCCAACTTGAACCAAACAGCCTTTGCCAAAGAGAAAAAAGTGAGAAAACAGAAATAGGTCTACCACTGAATGTACACAAACATTCAGCTGTTTGGAAAGCAGCTCCACTGCAGACTGCTTGTCACTGGTATCTAGGAAAGAGGAGGATTCTCTCCCCACATCTCATCCAGAGCTGCCAAAAGATCACACTCTGCGAAAAACACCTTTTGTCTCCGTGTTGCCTGTGCAAACTGTGGAGCAGAGGAATGTCTGTTTAGATGCGGATTTAGAAGATGATTTCTTGACTGAGATAGGGAAGACGTGTCACTAAGGGGAAAGGAAGACAATGGAAAACTATAGGACTTTTAACATCCTGAGGCCTAAGGGTTGTCGCTGTATACAACAATCTGTTTCTGTGCTGCTCATGTCACATCAGTGATGTTTGTGAAGATCAGGCAGACTGGTGTGGTTTGGGAACTCTACATCAGACATTAACTATTTTGCAGTGCTTGTATTTGTGTTTCATCTCAGTAGTGTTACAGTGGGTAGCAAGATTTATTTGGAATCAGCATATGACAGAAACCTTTTGGCTTACGAGTCTTCCCAAGATTATATGTGATTGTGCAACAACAATTTTTGGGGTAAAATTCTATATCATATCCAAACTAGAAAAACTTTGAAAGGGTGAATTGCTTGTCCAGTTTGAAAACTACTACCAAGTTGCCAGACAATGCTATGTATTTGGTATAGGGGTCAGTGATTTAAGAATTTGTACAACACTTTTGCAAGACAGAAACGGGGAGAGAACAGGTGGCAACCCCCTCAGTTCATTTGCAAAAGTTGTTTCATATGTTAAGTTTTTTTTTGTACACAGGTGTTTGTAGCTGCCTGCATGATGAATGAAACCTTGGAAAGAAAGAACAAGGTTGATGCTGTTTTCTGCAGGTAACAATGGTAACATCAGGAGCTGTTGTGGCTAACAGTTTCCTCAATATTGTTAGAACACAGTTTTTGGAGCACAATTCTTTTTGGTATTATAAGCATAGTTTTTCTTAGTCATATACACCTTTTTAGTATATTTTTTTTTAAGCACATGAAATTAAGGATTTAAGAGAGTGTACGAACTTTAAAGTAAGTATTACAGGAGCACAATTTGTCAGCATTATGAGCACATTTTAGTGTTGTTAAGGCACAGTATTTTTAGTTTTGTTGGAGCACAATTTTTTAGTATGTTTAAGCATATAATTATAGAAGGTTAAGATCTTAGATTATTCACTGGGTACTGGTGGAGGAAAGTTTACCTGTTTGGTGGAGAAGCTTTAACACCATAAGGTACTAGAGAATTAGTATGGTTTTGTAACTCATGAGACACAGTGAAATGAGATTCAAAAGTATGTGTGTGTGAAGTGTGTTTGAATGATGGTGGCCACCGTGTGAAAGTGAATGAATGAAAATGTATGCATGTATATGTGTGAATATTCACTTACACAAACACCTTCGGATAAACAAATACATCGATACCTTTACATAAAATGGCAAAAAATCCTGAACAAATTTTCCGGGCTGCAATAGAATGGTATGCAAAGAGTGCAATAGAAACGGAAGATCCAGTGTTAATATATGATTATGTCATTTTGTTATTCAAGGGCCAAGGTGTGAAAAAGAATAACAGAAGACATATGACCCAGAGTTTAATGGAGTTCCATTTCCAAGGATGTTCTGGACGGAGTGGAAGTTTTAAGAATAAACCCTACATTTAAAGAAGCACTTTTAGGCACACTTTGAGAGCACACATCTTAGGGTCAATAGGTTGTTAAGTTTATTAATGATAGTAGTGTTATTGTATGTTTGGGTTTATTGAGATGTTATGGATACAATAAGGAATGTTACAGAAATGCAATTTAAATTGTTCAAACTTCAACGGGGGATTTGTCGGTGGACAGAAATTGTGTGAACAATTTCAGTTGCATTTCTGAGACCTTCACCTTGGCATGGCTGGGTGCAGACAGTAAAAAAATACTGTGCCACTAATATGGCTGCAGGCCTTGTGCCAAGGTGAAGGAGGAGTTGTTCTGGCAGGAAAACAAGTTTTATGGACACCTGCTGATATCCAATTAGTACTGTACACCACAGTATGTTTTCCTTATGTATCCAATGTAACCTGGGGAAGAATCACATGTCTGTGTGTCACAGGCAGCATATAAGCTGTCTGTCCTCTAATAAAGTGGACATTTTTGCCAATCATATTGATTTGTGTGCATTTCTGTCTGACCCCCTCTGCCGTTAACAGGGGATGTGATATACACACTCAATGCCATGTTCTTTGGCCCAAGTGTCTATGAGATTGTTTCAGAAATGAGTTCCATTGTTTGATTCAATTCTTTCTGGAGTACTGTGTCACCATAAGGCTTGCTTTTCAAGGCCCAGGATAGTGTTCCAGGCCGTGGCATGAAGCACAGTGTATGTTTCCAGCCATCTGGTGGTTGCTTCCACCACTGTAAGCATGTGGTGCTTGCCTGTGTGGATTTGTGGGAGTGTGATACAGTCAATCTGCCATGCCTCCCCATACTTATATTTCAGCTGATGCCTTAAGATCCATCTAGTTTTTTGATTTTTCTAATTTTTATAAGCTTTATAAGTAGTTATATAGCAGAAGTAGATTTAGAAGCAGCAGCCCTTATTCCCTTACCCTTAGCACAGACGCAACATAGATTTTCAACCTATTACCCCATTCCATGCTCCCCATATCAATTCTACCCCCTGAATTCCAGTAGAAATGTTTAGTCTCTCTCTAAGATAGGCCTGCTCTGTTTGGAGAATGTTTGTATCTTGACCTAAACCGCAGAGTAATCAAACTCTGGGTGACCGTGTACCCTTTGTGCTCTGAAGAAGATGAAGATTGATGAAAAAAGGGTCTTGAAAAGCCCCCAGCCCCAATTCCCCAGGGGCGGGATGGGGGTGGATCAGGGCAAAAGGCAAGAGAATGGACAAAACCAGGGATTGGACAGAGAATACTATAAATTGTAACATCTGAGATATGGGGCATGCGCGTCTTGTAATCTTATGCCTAGGCACAAATTAAAACCCTTTCCTTATCTCACCTCCAAAACTAATTTGCCTTGGAGTTTTTTTCTCCCTGAATTTTCTTTTAGGCATCACAGCCATTATCCTCCATACCAAAGAAGCTTTACCTGTTTGGCCTGCTTGATTGCCGTGCATGTTTCACATTGATGGATAACCTGTGTGATAGTGTCCATGGTTGTCTTAGTTTAACAAGGTTACACCTTAAAAATTAAGAGACTTCGGGTGGAAGTGTGGAAAAGGAAAAGAAACAGCTTTTTATTAACAAAATCTGAATAAACAACAAATGGTGCAATCAAAAACTTTCAGAAGAAACAAAACAAAGCCCAAAATCCCCGGGGGGGGGGGGGAAGGAACCCGTGGCAACCTGGGGGGGGGAATGGGGGAAATGCAGGACTGTCCTGGCAGTTCAAAAGATGCTCGCAGCAATGTGTGCTTGCAGCCAGCAATGAAAAAAAAAACAAGTCCTTTTCCCACAGGCAGTCTTGAAAGCAGAATACATTGCTCTGAGATAGGTCGGTCTCTCTCTCTCAGTCATCCTCCATGAAGTGCCCCATGGGGAAAAAACTTCCTCTCAGGAAAAGAGAACAAGGCGGCCAAAAACCGGGCTCCTGCTCTGTCCGGTCCCAGACGAAACCCCCAAAAAGCCCCCCGAACAAAAACTCCCAGCCCCCCCCCCCCCGCTGCCCCACGTGTGCGGCTTTGCTCCACCCCCACTTCCATCCCGGAAGAAACAGACTGGGGGGACGGACAGGACATGACATTGGGTAAAAATTCCAACATCTCTTTTCAAACCTATGACAATGGTTAAGTCCACCCCTTGATCACAAGCCCACCGATATGTTGCATCTTTTCCTTGATGTCCCGAGGTGTCATGGACCCACTGAGCTAGAAATAATTCACCCTTATGTTGCCAATCCAAATCCACCCTAGCCACTTCAGTCCTAGAAGCCTGATCTACCTGCTAGTTGTTCCAATGTTCTTCAGTGGCCCGACTCTTGGGTACATGAGCATCTATGTGACGTACAGAAATGAGAAAGAGTCTCCTTTCTAAGTGACTTAGGAAATCTGAAGTTTTAGCTTAGATAAAATTGTGTCCTAACCAACTAAAAGATTTGCTTTCTTGGCATAGTAGTTGTCTTTTAGGACTACAATTAGTTTCAGGACGTAGAATGTAGATGAAACATAAGAACAAATAGAAAGTGCACCTGCAAGAAATTAGCTTACATGCCTCAGAAAACTTGATCAATAAAAGACTGTTCTGTTAAGAAGCAAATTCAGTTAAAGATTGTTTAAGCTAATGGGAAATTCTAGTTATCTTTAACCAATGATTAACATATATGTCTTGGTTCTAGAACAATTAGTTTAGGGATTAAAGGTCAATTGGATCACAGATGTTAGAAGGCCTGCCAAGCTAGAAAAACTTCACTAAAATGACTGCCCCCCCGAAGAAACAAATGGGAAATGGCAATCTTGCTCCACGAATGAACTTCAGGATATTTGACCCCTGAATTATGACATAATTCAAGGTTGGAGTTGTGGGAAGAGGGTTTCGATGAATACTGTATTTATACCTGAAATTTGTATTGATTCTTTGGTTCACATATGGCGAATTGATTCCCCAGGGACCCTGTCATAGGCTTACTTGTTCTAAAAATCCAAGCAGAAATTTTCCTTTCCCCTGTCCCAGTGTAAGAGGAGGTTGAAAAAGGAGGGGGAAGGGGTAATTAACTATACAAAAGAACTAGCTGGCAGACCTGCATTCCCGGCTAATAGCCCATCTAAAAAACTGCAGGGACGGGGCAGGAGTTTTTCTCTTCCTCTCCTTACAAATGGGGAACACTTCACCTTGTGCCTTAACAGGGGCAAGGTGTGTTGGAAAAGCTCAGAGGCCGTTTTGCTCTCGACCTGGTCATCTATCTGTTCTCCAGCCTTGGTTTGTCTATGGTCTGCTCTGTCACCAGCCAAATCTGCTATTTCATCGTAGAGTTTGTGCTCACCAATGAATAAAGGGGGAGTCCTGTCTACAGCCAGTCACAGACAGAGTGAGTTTAGTGGGAAAGAAACTGCCTTTCTTTCCCCTTTCTTCCCCTTCCCTCCTTGGTGGGGGGGAGATCTTCATTTTGGCTTCTCCCGTGATCTGGGCCCCCCCACATCAGAGCCCAACAGCGCCCCCTGCTGACCAACACAGCACACTGCAGGCTCTGCACCTCTAGGGATCCAACAGTGCTCCTGCCAACCATGATTGGAACCGTGCTGAGGACAGAGAAGTATCAGACTGTTTCCTTTTTGAAGGGGACTTTTGGGTACAGGATTACTGCTTAGTTGTTTTTGTGTTCTGTTACTGTTTTTGCCAATATATATATATCCTTTAATAAAGGGTTGTTATTTCTTCCTTTTTCCATACTTCCTTGATTGGAACCTCTTAATTTTGGATTTACAATTGCTGAGAGAGAAGAGTTTGGTCTACCTCATAACTAATTCTCCTTAGCAAAACACTCCAGTCTCTTTAAACTGAGACAGACCCTCAGCTGGTATATTAAAGGAACGTCAAAGCCAATGATTTTTAGTCTTTGGGTTTAATTCTTTTGTTCTCCACCCAGGCAGCGATATCTTGCCACAATGCAGCAGCCCAGATGGGTTTACCCCTATGCTGCCAGTTATTCTGCTTCCATTGTTGCAACCACCTCCACAGGGCATTTGCCACCATCCATGAATCAGTATAAAGTATTGGTTGTCTTTCTGGTTCAGCTATGTCTAAGGTCAACTGGATGGCTTTCACCTCTGCAAACTGACTCGATTCACCTTCTCCTTCAGCAGTTTCTGTGACTTGTCATAGGGGACTCCATACAGTTGCTTTCCCACAAGATGACAGGATCCATCAGTAAAAAAGGCATATTGCTTCTCACTTTCTGGTAATTTATTATATAGTGGGGCCTCTTTAGCATGTGTAACCAGCTCCTCCTCTGGTGACATTCCAAAGTCTTTGTCTTCAGGTCAGTCCATGATCACTTCTAAGATTCCTGGATGACTGGGATTTTTTATTCGAGTTCATTATATGATCAGTGCGACCCACTTACTCCACGTTGCATCAGTTGCATGATGTGTAGGGGAGACCCTCCCTTTGAACACTCAACCCAATACAGGTAACCAGGGTGCCAGGAGGAGCTGTGCTTCAGTACCAATCATTTTCAAAGTGGCTCAAACACCTTCATAAGCTGCCAGTATCTCCTTTTCAGTTGGAGTATAGCGGGCTTCAGATCCTCTTTATCCCTGACTCCAAAAACCTAGAGGTCGACCTCGAGTCTCTCCTGGTGCTTTTTGTCAGAGGCTCCAGGTAGGGCCATTCTCCCCAGCTGCAGTATAAAGCACATTTTTACATCTTGGCCTATTTGGACTGGCCCAAGGGCTAGAGCATGAACAATCTCCTGCGTGATTTGTTCAAAGGCTTGTCATTGCTCAGGGTCCCATTTGAAATAATTCTTCTTCCTGGTCCCCTGAAAGAGAGGGCTGACAATCAGACTGTAATTTGGAATGTGCATTCTCCAAAATCCCACAACATCTAAAAAATCTTGTGTTTCTTTCTTGTTAGTTGGTGGAGATGTTGCTGTTATCTTATTAATAATGTCCACTGGCATCCGATGACATCCATCTTGCCATTTTATTCCTCAGAAACTGGATCTCCTGTAGAGGTCCCTTTACCTTACTTTGTTTTATGGCAAAACCAGTTTTTAGAACAACTCAGATTATTTTCTTTCTTTTCTCTAAAACTTCTTCAGCTGTCTTGCCCCACACAATGATATCATCAATATATTGCAGGTGTTCTGGAGCTTCACCCTCTTCCAGTGCAGGCTGGATCAGTCCATGGCAGATGGTTGGGCTGTGTTTCCACCCCTGGGGCAGTCGATTCCAGGTATACTTGACACCCCTCCAAGTGAAAGCAAACTGTGGCCTGCACTGTGCTGCCAAAGGAATTGACAAAAATACATCAGCAATATTAATTGTGGCACCACTTGTCTGCCTTTGACTCCAGCTCATATTGAAGTTCCAACACGTCCAGCACAGAAGCACTCAGAGGTGGTGTGACTTCATTCAGGCTGCGATAGTCCACTGTCAACCTCCACTTCCTGTTAGATGTTCACACTGGTCATATGGGGCTGTTAAAGGGTGAGTGGGTCCTGCTGATCACTCCTTGTTTCTCCAGTCAACGAATTAGTTTACGGATGGGAATCATGGAGTCTCAATTGGTGTGATATTGCCTCTGGTGTACTGTTGTGGTAGCAATTGGAACCTGATGTTTTTCAGCCTTCAGCAACCCCACAACAAAAGGGTCGTCTGAGAGACCAGGCAAGGTAGACAACTGTTTAATTTCCTCCATCTCCAGGGCAGCTCTATTGAAAGCCCACGAATATCCTTTTTGATACTTGAAATATCCTCTCCTGAGATAGTCTATGCCAAGGATGCACAGAGGCTCTGGTCCAGTCACAATAGGGTGCTTTTGCCACTCATTCCCAGTCAAGCTAATCTCAGGCTCCAATACAGTCATCTGTTTGGATCCCGTTGTCACTCCAGAAATACAAATGGATGCTGTCCCTACATAACTTGATGGCATTAGGGTACACTGTACACCAGTGTCTACTAAAACCTTGTACTCCTATGGGGCTGCTGTGCCAGGCCATCAAATCTACACAGTCCAGTAAACTTGGTTATCCCTCCACCTGTCTGGAGGCAGGACCCCTATAATACTGATCACAAGGTTCCCCGCTAATGTCTTGTAGAAATGGACTAGAACTCTCCATAGAGTCAGATCGGCCCCCCTTCCAGGTAACTCCCCACAGTTTATATACTGGGCATGATGTTCTACGGTGTTGACTATCCCTTTGGTCAGTTCAGGTCACCTGTCCCAGCTATGCTCCCTCACAGTTTCTTTTGGTACCTCCTCACTGGCAGAGCATGAGACAAGAAAGAAACCAAACAAAAAAGCCAAAGTCCTTGACTTAGGATAAATATGACTTTGCAAGAACCTAAACATCAATGTGTTATCAACAACATTATCATTCCAAAACCAAAACCGCAGCACTGTACCAGCTTCTGAGAAGAAATTATCTAAGCTGAAATCAGGACATTTCTTTGGAGTGTCAGAAAAATTTAGCAGGATTAAGAGAGATTACAGAGTGAATTATGCTTCTGAGGTGAGATAGATTGCTGTGCATCCATTTAAATAAAAATAGATATAATTTAGGTTTCCATATACATAATACAGTTGCTAGGTTTTTGCCATATGTAAGGTGATAGATAAGGCCACACAAAAGGAAGAAAAAGGTTCCTGATCCTGATGGTTTCCTGGAAACTGCCCCCTCCCTTCCCCGCACCTGGGGAGACATTCCCAGAAACTGATAAAAGGATTAAAACAAGAAAGAGTGATATGGAGATAACACAGCCTTTTTTCACGAACATCCTGGCTGCCGGGAACTCAAGTGGATCCTTGGGCCTATTTCATGTGTCTATCACCCCAAAAATTAGTTTATTGACTACAGCCACTCAACTGCCCAAAGAAAAAGGTATAAAAAGAGATTGGACGTAAGCAAAAATCGGGGAGAAGTTCTATCAAAACTGCAGAGGTAACCAACAGGCTACCTTTTCTCCCTCCACCTTCTTGGGATGCCTTGGGCTGAGCAATTGCTTTATACACATATACTAATTTTACTTTTGCTCCATAGTACTTTAAAATCTTTACTTATCCTTTGTTAGTTCTTTTGCTTTAGAATTTTTGCTTAGGTTTTGCAGTATTAATATTCTTTGTAAGCTGCTTTTGCTTTAGCATGTGTGCCTATGCTTTGTATTATTATTATTACTACATAGTTTCTGTGCTTTTTTTACAGTTAGACCCTATTCGAACCCCATAGTGAATCCCATAAATTGTCACAAATTTGTATTAATACACATGTTATTTCATGAACTGTTAGAGTGAGTCCGTTTTTAGGTGCTGACAGTTTCGTCGACGGCAAAATAACTCCTAGGAAAAACCTGCTGAGGGGTTTTTCTACCTCTATTCGGTGTAGTCCTTATATAAAAAGGTATCAGATGTCCTGTCCGTCTCAGTGAATCTGTTAAGCGAAGGGTCTCATTAAGTGAGACTCTAAGAGATTGAGTTGGACATTAAAAGGCTTTGATCTCCTAGGGGATGCTGATAGCCAAAAAAAAATTAATACAGGTTGGATAGAAAATTCATCTTTTCTGCCCCTTTTCAAGTGACACCATATTATAATCAAAGCACAAACTCTGATTTTATAGGTCTTGGGAAATATGTTTATTGGCACTGTTGTTACATTCATTATCATATTAAATAATTTTCATATTAATTACCTTAAATTTATTGTAGTAGACTGATTGAAAGATAAATTTAATATTTAATATTTATTATTAATATTTAATATTTATTTTATGTGTTTTAAAAGTTATATCATGGGGTGTAATTTTATACAAGCATTTATTGAGCTCCCTTGGTATAAAGCTGGAATACATTATAAAACCTGCCCCTCACTGGTCATTGATTTGATCTCTATATGTATAAAGAATTCCTCCTGAAACAACTGATATTTTAAGTATTCTTAGTGTTTATATTGTTTGAGTAACACATGTAATCCTTTTTCCTTGGGGATAACAATATAATTTTTTAAAGTCAATGTGATGGAATGACACACAGACTTCTGGCTTGATGGACAGAAATCGCTTTATTGCTCATGATCCAGGGTTTTTATCTCATTCACTTTCAACTGCAAATCAAGGCAGAACACAGCTGCAAGTCACATATCAATCATACATAGGCTGGCCCATCATGCACACACACAGACAGACCTTGGCGTTTCAAGTTACTCTACACTCCCCTCACGAGCCCAACTCTACTCCCTGGACCATAAATCAAGGCTTTAGATAAACAATACAAGGTCATCTAGACATTTCCCAGGCCTTTCTGACTTTCCCATTCTCACGCTGGTCTGCTAAAAGTCAACACTGGAAATTCCTGAAAGAATGAATTACATTGGCCTATCTAGTTAGTAGTTACATAGGGATATCATTAACCTGCTGCCCTTTCTTTCCCCCATCTCTTTGGTTTTTTTTTTTTGTTTTGTGTTAGTCTGATCCTTGATTATCATTGCAGAACTATGGAGGTGCAATGAGACCCCTGCTGAATGCTTTAGGTGGCCCAGGGATGCCTGGAATGAACATGTAAGCTTAATAATAAAATCTTATAATATTTAGAAAAAATATTCTTTCATTGTAGAAATAACATTTGATAAATGTAAGACAAGGCAGAACATGCTTTGGTTAGTGAACATGCTTTGGTTAGTAAACATGCTTTGATGGATAATAACTGCAATTTAAAAAAGTAAACCTACAATGATTCTTCTGCATATATCTCTTACAGACTCTTTTGCTTTCCTTCCAAGTCTGTACAAATGTTGAGCTTCTTTTACAAGTCACAATTCAAATATTGGCAATATTTTGTCAGTGTAGTCACTGAGATATTTGCTTATATGCATTTTTGATGACATTGTTTTCCTTTTTTTTCCTGAATATTTTTCCAAGAATAGTACAAGTATGCTTCTTTTCTGCAAAATAAATACATTATTTTAGCAGAATAAAATCATGGCCTATAACTATTTATAAAAAGGACACATTTGAAAAAAAGAATGTGGATGATTCTCCCTTTGTGACTGTTTTTATTTCTGTACTGACGCCTTTGAATTTTTAGGATTTTTAGCTTTTTGTAGATTTTAGAAGTAGCTGTGTAGTAAATATAGATTTTTTAGTATAATTGTATAGTCTCTCACACTTTAGAATATTAGTTAACACTTACCAAACCCTATTTCACCATTTCACATCAAATTTTCTAAATTCTTTAGGCTTGTTTAGGCTTCTTTCAAGGCAGGACTATAGTAAACATCTGTTTAAGAACATTTGCACCCCAGACCTGAACAACAAGATACCATCATAGTCAAAGCAACCTTTAAGCCCGGAACCTTGGAGAAGCTCCAAAGACAGTATGTGCCATCTGCAGTAGACTAGATTTAAACTAAGGATTTTAGTATAGCAAATAGCCCAAAATGAGAAATTTTCTGCACTTATGAGAAATCCTTTGCCCGCAGAGATGTTTCTATTATTAGAAAGCCTGGGAAAATATAAGAGGGTCCTTACATTATTTAGATTCCTTTTTTAAGAGATTCAGAAATTTTAAGGGGTTGTTAAAATTACATTCAACATAACACAGGACAGAGATTGTCAAATGATTCTTGTATCTTGGTCCTACCTCTACATAAGTTACTACACTGTTTTTTAACCAGGATTTTGCAATCCCTGGGTGGCCACAGAAGGCAGCATGGCAGTCAGGATATCAAGACACTAAAATTGCGATCTAAAGCAGAGAATGTTTTTTTTTCTTACTCCTTTTACGCCTTTGTCTTTCAAGAATGAGTTTTCAGCAGACTGACATAGAAAACACAGTCAAGATTTATATATGTTATCATTATATCACAGATACTAATTTTTTACTCTTATTTTTAAGTTTTATTTTATGTTTATAGGAAACACAAGCAAGAGAGGATCATTTTTATGTCAAATAGTTATCAACCTGAAAAAGTAAAAGAAGTGCTGAGATTTAGAAAAATATCTAATCCAACATATGCTTAATTTATTCTGATTTCCAGATAAAACTTGAATTCTTGAAGCAAATAGAAATTAAAGTGGGCTGTTACTCTATTACAGACAACAATGGCAACAACCAGCCTGAGAGGTCATAGACAGTATTGCAAACCAGGAGCATATACATAATAAATTTAGTTGTATTAGGTGTACATGACAAGGTTTCAGTAGCAGGAGAGCTGTGGGAGGGATGCTGCAGGGGTGGTTTCTGTGGTAAGAGGCTTCTGGGTCCAGAGGTTGTCCTGTGCTGGACATGGCCAGTTCTGGCTGGCTCCCCAACAGCCCCACTTCAGGCCACAGCTAAACCCATTAGTGGAGTTGGTGGCGCCTCTGTGGAAAGATATTTATGAAAGGGCAAAAACACCACACAGTGGGGAGAGGGGAGAGGAGAAGAAGAAGAGAAGGGCGACAAAGATGATGAAGAAAGACTGAACAGCAGAGGGATGACAAGGCAAAAGAAGAAGGAGGGAGAGGACGTGCCTCGTGTCATCAGAGGACCCCACACCAGAGAAGATGGATATTTTCTGAAGGAATTGTGTCCTGTGGAGAACATGTGCTGGAGCTGGGTAAAAGTATGAGGAGGAAGGAGTGACAGAGAGAAATTGTCATGCACTGACTGTAGACTCCCTCATTCCCCCTTCCCCCTGAGCCACTTGTGTGGGAGAATAGATGACTCAGGAAGAAAGGAGTGAAGTTGGAGCTTGGGAAAGGGGAGGGAGGTGTTTTAATTTTTGTCTTTGTTTCTCACTACCAAATGTATTTTGATTGGTAATAAATTAAATTAATTTTTCCAAGTCGAATCTGTTTTTCCCATGACAGTAACTAGTAAGCAATCTCCCTATCTTTATCTTGACCCAAGAGCTTTTTCATACTATTTGAAACAAATACAAAAGCAAATTGATGCACATTGAGAGTTTTTATATCTAAATATATGCTTAAAATGTATGCATAAAATGGCATGTTTTCAATTTTTAAGATATAAAATATATAAATAAATCCTTATATAAATATAATTGTTATTCTTCATAGATATGTATTACTGCAAATAGCTTGTTTTTCTAAAAAATAGTTTTAATCAAAACAGTCCTAAGGAACTAGCATTATTTTTAGTAATGGAAACTTAATATACTTGAAGTATTCTAGACCTGTACTCAAAAAATGTTTCCTACAGTCTTTCAGGAAGATTTTTAATTATGTAAGCAAGAATACATTTCTATGGCTGAAATTCCACTTACAGTTCAATACCTTTCTACATTGTTCTATACTGTAAATAGACTTTTGCAGAATGTGTAATACTTCCTCCAAATATTTTTTAAAATGTGAACAAAGTGCAAAGAAAAATACTCCTCATAAGAACTTAATGAATTTGCAACTTTTATTTTACTCTCTTTAAAACTTCTGTGGCACAATAAAACATTACCTCTATGTACCATATTCTCCCTGAAGAAAAAGAAAGCACTATAAAGAGGCACAAATTTGCATTGTCTTTCAAATCGTTCCATTGAGAACATGATAAGGGAATGTCTGAACCTTCCTAAATCTGCAAGTGTTTGGAAAATGATGCAAAACTATATCATCTCCACTATAGCCTCTGTCAGTGTGGCTAATGATGAAAGACTTGTTATGATACAGTTCTAGAAAATAGTGTCCTGAAAAGGCCATAAAATGAGTTAGGAACTGAAATGTCTTAAATGTAAATGGCAAGATTCAAATAATAAATAAATTAATTGTCTCATAAAATGATTAAATGAAGAAGGTAGAGCAACAATGATAATTTTACTATACCAATATAACCTGGTATAGTTAGAGTTTATAATCACACTTTATTACCATTAAAAAAACTATAGACTAACAATATGGGAACAGAACACTTGAAAATATTTGCTTCCTCATAATTTCTCAGAAGCTGGGTTGTCACTTGTATTTCTCATTTTTCATCTTCTTTTACAGGAATACAGCCAGTGGTAGACCTTGGACAAACCCAACCAGTGCCCATTCTGTAAGTAAATATTTAAATATATTAGACATTGTCTTATATTAAGGGAGTTGTTTTTCATCAATACACTGAACCACAGGAAGCAAAATCATCATAGAATCATAGAATGGCTTGGGTTGGAAGGGACCTTGTTACGACCTGTCCCAGGAAAAGGGGAGGGGGGTGTATCAATAATTCCCTTGGGGTGGATTAGAGTGAAACGACACTGAATAATCAGTGTCTGAAAACATATACTGGCAAGGTTTATTTTAACAATTCTGTATCAACAGGTATGCTAGCATTTTGGGTGTTGTCATATAACAATGTGGCATAGAGATAACCTTTGCGGGGGGACAAAATGCATAGGGGAGAGAAAGGCAGGATGAGAGTAAGGGAGAGTAAGGGAAAGAAAAGCTGAGAGTGGACAGATGTATATAGTCACCACCCACGGGGTCCAGCGATGAAACTTAGTAGTTGCAGCTTCCATGTCTGTCAGTTGAAGTGGTGGCCTTGATCTGCTGGGGGTGAAGGAGGGAAGCCCCCACGCGCCAAGAAGTTATGAGTTATTATATCCATGGTCAGTGTCACGGGCCATGCCTCGAGCCTCCAACCTCTCCTTGGGCCTGCGCAGAATTTTTTGTGTCTGGCCTGGTTCCCGTCTTTTTTTAGATTGGCAGAGGGGGGGATGGGCTGTTATGGGCCATCAGAGGTCCCGCCTTTTCAGGGCTTGACACCTTCAATTGCCCATCAGAGGTATAATGCAACAGTCAAAAGCCTGCAAGCTCGGCTCTTCACTGGAGGGAGGGACAGGCCCAACTGCCCATCCGAGGTATAATGCAATCACTGGAGGGAGGGACGGGCCCAACTCCCCATCCAAGGAAAAGTCAAAATCCTGCAAGAGTCTCCTAGAATGCATAAATCATTAATCATTTCAGTCTCTGACAGACCTTAATGATCATCTAGTTCCAATGCTCCACCATGGATAGGGATGCCACCCAATAGACCAGGTTGCTCAGGACTCCATCCAACCTGGCCTTGAAAATTTCCAGTTATGGGACATCCACAACTTCTCTGGGCAACCTGTTCCAGTGCCTCACCTTCTGGGATGCAAGTGCACACTTTTGGCTCATGTCCAGCTTTTTGTCCACCAGAACCCCCAAGTCCTTCTTCACAGGGCTGCTCTCAATGAGTTCTTCTCCCAATCTGTACTCATGTTCGGGATTGCAGCACCTTGCACTTGCACTTGTTGAACTTCACAAGGTTCTCATGGGTCCACTTCTTAAGCTTGTCCAGGTCCATCTGGATGGCATCCTCTCCTTCTGTTAATGTCAATTGCACCACTCAGCTTCGTGTCATCTGCAAACTTGCTGAGGGTGTTGCCGGTGTATTTTGGTGCTGAAAAAAATCTCCGGAGCAGTTAATTAGGGGTGAGATAAGAAAGGGTTTATTTGCCAAGGCAGTAGGTGATATAGACACGCGCGCTCCGGCCGTGCCTGAGAGGTTACATTTTATAACATTATCCATCCAATCCCAGATGTGTCCACCCTTTGGCCTTTCCTCTGGACCGCCCTGGGTCCACCCCCTGAGAAATGGGTCTGGGGTGTATTTTGGGACCCCTTATTCATTATCTTCAGCTTCATCAGAGCACAAAGGGCACATAGCTACCTAATTTTTGACCGTATTCTGTGGTTTAGGTCCTGATATGCTGTTCTCCAAACAGTCTAGGCCTTTGCCTTGACAGAAGACTAAACACTCTGCTGTATTCAGAAGCAGATTGATATAGAAGGCATAGAATGGGGTAAGAGGGTTAGGGAATGTGTAAACAAGGGAAAGGAACAAGGGAGAAAGGGGTTTCTGCTTTTAAAACCTACCTATAAAACTTTACAAGTCTTACAAATATTAGAAAAATAAAAAACCATTAGGGGCTTAAGGCATCAGGGTGTATTCAATCTCACTGTCTATGTCATTGATGAAAATATTGAAGATCATCAGTCCCAAGACAGAGCCCTGAGGGACATCACTTGTCACCGACCTCCACCTAGACATAGAGCCATTGGCCACAACTCTCTGGCTACATCCATCCAGCCTATTCCTTATCCAGCAAAGAGTCCACCCTTCAAATTCATGTCTCTCCAGTTTGGAGATAAGGATGTCTAGTGGGACTGTTTCAAAGGCCTTACAGAAGTCCAAGTAGATGACATTGGTCGGTCTTCCCTTGTTGACCATTGCAGTCACTCCATCATAGAAGGCCACCAGATTGGTCCGGCACGATTTCCCTTGGTGAAGTTGTGCTGGCTGTCATGGATCACTTCCTTGTCTTGTATGTGCCTTAACATTGGTTCCAGGAGGATCTGTTCCATGATCTTCCCAGGCACACAGGTGAGGTTCACTCGTCTGTAGTTCCCTGGCTCTTCCTTTCTCCACTTTTTAAAAATGGGTGTGATGTTTCCCTTTTTCTAGTCACTGGGAACTTGGCCTGACTGCCATGACTTTTCAAATGTGATGGAAAGTGGCTTGGCAACAACATCAGCCAGCTCCTTCAGGACCCTGGGATGCATGTCATCAGGTCCCATGTACTTGTGGCTATTCAGCTTTATCAAATGGTCCTGAACCTGCTCTTCACTTACAGTGGGAGGGACTTCTCTTTCTCTTAACCCCCACCGAGAGGTTCAAGGACTTGAGAGATGTGGGAAACCTGACTACCAGTGACGACTGAGGCAAAGAACTTGTTCAGTACCTCAGCCTTCATAGAATCGTAGGATCATAGAATGTTTTGAGTTGAAAGGGACCTGAACTATCTATTTTTAACCCTTCTGCAATGGGCAGGGACATCTATTGGACCAGGTTGCTCAAGGCCCCATCCAACCTGGCCACTTCCAGGGATGGGGCATGCGCAACTTCTCTGGGCAACCTCTTCCAGTGCCTTACTGCCCTCACAGTAAAGAATTTCTTCCTAATATCTAATCTAAACCTACTCTCTTTCAACTTAAAGCTGCCTCTATATCTGTTGTCACCAGTTCTCCCTCCTTGTTTATCAAGGGGGGTACACTTTCTTTTCTGATCTATGTACTTATAGAATCCCTTCTTATTATTCTTCACAACCCCTGTCAAGTCCTGTTCAATCTGTACCTTAACTTTCCTGTTCCCATCCCTAGACATCTGAACCATATCCCTGTACTCTTCCCAGGCCACATGTCCCTGCTTGCACTGGCTGTGAATTTACTTCTTTCATCTCAGTTGGAGGAGCAGGTCCTTGCTCAGTGTGCTAGTTTTAACACCAGCAGGAAATTGAACTCCAAATATGCCACTCCCCTTTCCCCACCCTTTCTGGTAAGGGAGGAACAAAAAGGAGAGAATATGGGTTGAGATAACAATTTACTAAAAGCACAAAGCAATGGAATAAGACATGCACAATAACAACAACAATATTAATAGCAAAAGTATACAAAACGAGAAGGTGTTTTACCCACAAAAATGTATTCACCACCCATAGATCACACCTGTCTCCCCAGACAAAGGCAATATGGTGATCATTCCTGCATGGCGTGTCATGTGGTTGCTGGGAAACAAAGGCAAGATGGTGGGGGAGCTCCTAGGGCTAATGTTTCCCACCCCCCAGACTGAAAACAACAAAAAACAAGGACAAACAAATCCCTCAGAAGCTAGGTCATCCAAGTAGGGGTCACGCAGCTGCTCTGCTGAGGCTCAGTTCCACGCAGATACCTGTGTTGCTGTTTCTACCGCTTCACCGCACTGTAGGTTGATCCTGGGGGTTGCTGCCGCTTGCTTTTCCTACAGCTCAGCTGCGCTCCTTTACACTTAGTTCGGCTGGGTTTCAGCAGGGCTCCTTTCCTCTTGACTCAAAAAGCTTGACTGAGTGGGGGTCACCCTGCTGCTGGTCTGTCTCTGCCAGCAGCTTCCCCGCTGGAACTGTCTATTCAGCACCATGGTCAGTCGTGTTTTTCACTGCTGTCTTGTTCAGCACCAAAGTCACACTCTGAAGAAAATGGGAGGGGGGACTGGTCATGTGGCAGAGAGAGGTTGATGGCGACAGTCCCTCTGCTGGAGCGAGCAAGACAAGGTGGTGCACTTCTGTGGGAGGCATGTCTAGAGGCATAAAGGATGTGCCCAGGTACAGAGCCCAAGGAGCATGCCCCAGAGTTAGTAAACTGGTTGGTTAAGAAAGTCACATGATATGTAAGGATAAAAGGGCGCGCGAGTTTAAAATAAAGCCTCTTTGTCTACACCAACCACGAGGAGCATCATCATTCCTTGTCATACAAGGGCCCTACTGCAACACACTTCCGGTCTGGCACCCTGGCTTTTCCTGACAAAAACCACACCCCCAGCAATGACATGGGTGGTATAGTATAAACAACTTGGTCACACCCACACAGCACTAAACTCCACCCCTTTCTCTGTAACCAGGAGACTCAGCCATGTCAGCTTCCTTCCTGCCCTGCTTGATTTCTTACACAGGGGGATGGAGAGGTCTTGTGCTCTAAAAAAAGTGGCCTTGAAGAGTTGCCAGCTCCGATCAGCTCCTCTGTTCCTAAGGACAGTTTCCCAGGGGATCTCATCGACTAATTCTTTAAACATCTGGAAGTTCGCTCTTCTCAAGTTCAGCGTCCTGGCTTTGCTCTTTGCCAGGCCCATGTTCCTTGACATCATAAAAGCAACTAGGATGTGGTCACTACAGCCCAGACTGCCTCTAATCTTAGCTTCTTTAATGAGCTCATCTGCGTTGGTGTGCAACAGGTCCAGTAATGCTTCACCTCTTGTTGGTTTTTCTAATACCTTGAGGGGCATTCCTACTCAAGGGAGGAATCTCCACACACACTCCAAGAAGGGGTTTATTAGAAGACCCTACCATTAAAAAGTGGGACTGGGCTTTTATAGTATAAAGCAATTGACTGTCAGTCATATGTTTCTAGGCAAGCTTTGTCAGCTCAGCAGCCTTTGGCTCAGCAGCTTTAGATAAGTTATCAGTACTATCATTTGTTGGTTCCTTTATCAGAAACTTTGTCTGCCACATCTTCACTGGTGCCAGTTTCTGTCAGGAAACATTGTTCTTCCTCAGAATGTTTAACTTTGTTGAGTCAGACTGGTTTCAGCATTCTTCAACATCAAAAGCAGCATGTCAACCCCTTCTCCATCCACCACTGATAACTTTTGCAAATAGGGTATTGTTTGAGCTGTTTTACCCCCACTCTAGGCAGAGCATCCTGCTACAATCACTTAGTATTAAATAATAGAGAAGAGATAATGGATCTTGATTGTGGACTCTCCGCTAGAGGTTTCCCGAAGAAGAACTCAGTCGCGTGGTCCCCTTTTGGCAGGAGGAGAGGGCGACCAAGTTTCCTCTCTGAGTCCCAAGGCGAAAAGACCTTTATTTCAAAACTCCCATGGTTTATATGGGCTCGGGGGGGGGGGGGGGGGGGGGAAGGCCAAGAAGAAGGAACATGATTGGGCCAAGGTCCAGGGGAAAGGGAGTGGCTTGAGGGCTCTACTGACCAATGGGGGATACAGTAACAGAACCAGGGACTGGGGAGAGGCGGGTGAGGCAGCCTATCCTGCTTATGCAGAGGCGGAGTCCCCGATCAGGAAGGGGAGACAACATGGTTCCGAATGGGGCCGCATGGGTCGGGGAAATTACACAACTCAGGGAGAACCCGTACAATAGAAAACGCAAGTAGTTGTTGTTTTTCTGCTTCGCTTGATCCTGGGAAGTCGCCACTGTAATGGACCCATTTCTAAAACTGTTCGTTCCAGGCTTCATAATCCTGCCGTTCGCCCACAAAGAGATATCAGACCTCAACTTGCATATATTTAAGTATGTGAATTATGTTATTCCTGTTGATTTCAGTAAAGTGGGTTTCAGGACACAGTAATCGTAAACAGAAATATTTTGAAGTATTTGGTAAATTTTGTTTATTACTATATCGCAAGTTTTAGTCGTGAACATACAATAACCTGTTAATTAGAAAAGTTACTGTGTGTTTGTTAACAATAGCATTTTCCCATATTTTTTAACTTTGTCTTTAAAATTAATTATACAAATATGCTTTAACATATGACTGTCAATAAATGTGGGGATGCATACCATCTTTCTGCAGAAGAAATTACTGTTTTGTTTTTGTTGATATTACAGATACCTTATTCTTCAGCATCTCCTAGGAACTATGTAGTAAGTACACTGTTATGCATATGCTCGTTAAAATAGATGTTACATTTTATTTAAGCAAAGAAATCACTGTCCACATGAAGAACCCTTGTGTGTTGGTTGAGAACCGAACATCTGATCTGCAGTTGGCTGTTTTGTCTGCCATCTGTGGTGCATATGTTGATATTCATTACTATAGTCATTATCAGTCTGCTCTAAATTGCCCTGAGTATTATGCTTTATTTCAGCATATGCTTCCATAACCAACAAAATATATCGTGTTCAATAATAAAGGACAAAAAAACCCAGCTTCTTTGGTGATACAATATTGTCCATGAATTTCTGAACTTCTTCAGCAAAAAAAGTATTTGAAAAATTAGAAGATTTTGTCTCCCTAAAGATGTATAAATGGGTCCCTATAGCTAACATTTTAGAGGATATTTTTTATTCTTACTATTACCTTCTAGGGACTTGAAAACTTTTTATCAAGTTTTGTTTTTATTTCACAAATATTGTCTTAATTTATTATGTATTTATTATGGTATTCTTTTTTCTTAGTATTAACTGTCATTCAACCCCAGGTGACGTGCTACACACAGGATTTGTGCAGCACAACACAGACCTGAAGGCAATGCTATATGTGCAGCACAGCACAGTGAAGCACGATGTAGACCTACTCAGGTTAACTGTTAAGTGGATCACTAACTCTGATGCACAGTGGTCTCCCAGTCAGGATCACTACATTCCACTCCTTGATCCACATGAAGTTTACCTTTCTTAAATATATTATAAATTACAGGCTATATTAGTAGCATTTCATTTAATAGAAAATTTCTTATATGTAAGCTAGTGACTGCAAAGAATAATAGTACAAGGATAATGGCAAGTAAAACAAATACTGGTTGTGAAAATAAGTGTAGAACAGCAATATTATGGCTAGGACTACTGAAGATGTCCTGCCATTGGGCTCCACCCCTCCTCCCATGTCCTCTAAGACAATGGTGGTGCAAATTTCACCCAACGGTCCAGTTACCTGTGTAGTAGACAGGAAGGAGCTTTAGTGCAGCCAGAGGGCAGAGGCATCCAACACTTCATGTTTGTTGATACATAGCATGCAGCAAACAAAAGCAGCAGTGTGAGGCTCCACACAGAAGTTCTGTATGAGAAAAATCAAAGGCATTATTTTATGTAAAGCATATGTTGAGGCACATAATAACAAGGTGTGTTTGCCTGTTCCTCTAGGATTCGGTACATGGCCTCTGGTCCCTTTGCCAGCATCTCTGCAGGGATTAATTTCCCTTGAGGTTTCTGATATGGTACATGCAGTTGCCTCTGACTCCCAGTGAGTCATGAGACTCTGATAGCATCTTGGATTGTACCTCATAGTGCTGGTGACCTAATAGAAGCTGATAGGAAGTATAACCTTGGAGCTATGCTTTATTATTCAAATTCATTACAGCTTGTTGTATCACTGTTGTTCAGTTACATAGAGTGTGAGAGGAACGGCATATGTAACTGTTCCTTCGGTAAGGCATTGGTCTGCTTGACTAGGCCAGCTGCCCTAGGATGATGGGCTATGTGGTATATCCAGTTTACTTTGTGTTCAGCAGTCCAATGTTGAACCTTTTGGCCTGTAAAATGAGACCCATTGTCCAACTGGATACAGGTAGGTGGGTCTATCTACTGGATAAGTAATCACTGGCCTTTCAGTGCCCCTTTCTGTTTGGCAGAGACACGGCAACATAGTTGGTATATGTGTCAACTATTACCAATATGTACTGCAACTGCTGTGCCTTTGGTAAGGGCCTGATGTAATCTATTTACCCGGTATAGCCAGGGACAGGGCCTCATTGAATCTGGCCATAAGACTGCTGAGGCAACTTTTATTCTTTCAATACCTTAAAGACTGCACACTGCTGCACTAGCTCCTGAATGGCTTCCTAGGTACTTTGGGTCTATCTGTATGTACCATCAACACCCAGGTGCCCAGATTTTTCTATCAAGGGATAGAATATCAGGAGGTCAAGTAGCACTATTAATTTGAGGCAATTGATCAGCTGTGGCATTGTGATCCCACCCCTCCCTGAAACCTTGGGTGACGTGGACATCGTCATGTTGGACCCATAGGTTTGAATTCACACATTCCTGGGCTGTTTCCATAAGTCCTGACCCCTCAATGTTTTCCTGTGTCCACTTGTATGCTTGCTGCTTACTAACCTATGTGGTTAATCCCTTATACAGCACCCAGGAGTTGGTATATATGCATAGCTCAGGACTGGAGGTCTCTTCTAATATCATGAGCACAGCCATTAGTTCTGTATACTGACTGCTACCCTCTTGCCTTGCCAAGTCAATGAGATTTGCTTGGAAGAATTAAAGGTGGCAGTCTTCTACCATCTCTCCCCCTTAACAAATCTTGCTGATCCATCCATGAAGCAGTCACTGTCTCTGCTCAGGAATGAGGCATTTCTGTGGTAGGGCTTCCTGAGCCCAGGCAGGGAATAGTGGCTCCAAACTATATTGAGATACAGTTGTCAATTGTAGTTGGGCTACTTTTTCCTGCAAGGCACTGTTTTTGTGGGGACCTGACTTTACCTGTATGGGGCTATATAATTTCCCTTTCACAGTGCTGGACTGCTGTGCATTTCCAATTATACAGTTGGTATTATTAGGCAAACCCCACAGCAATATAGGCAAGCCCACATTCAGAGTAACAGTCTTTCCCCCAGTGACTCAATCAGTTTCTAGTAGAAGCACAGTATGCAGACAGCAATTGTTTTTCAAAAGCATGTACTTCTGAGGGGGGAAGGGGGGGCAACATGGCCAGAAGCTAAGCGGGATTCGCCTCCCTTTACTTTTTTTGTCACAAGCTCCAACATGCTAGCGATATCATCTCCTGAAACTAGGACTTCCAGCTCAGAAGGTTTGTGAGATTGCTTAGGACCCAGTGCAACAGCATAGGAGACTGTGCTTAGCTGGTTTGAAAGCTCTTTTTTCATCTTCCCAGACAAACTGGTTCCTCTTTCTTGCTACATTATGCAGGGGTCTTAAAATCTGTGCTGTGAAGGATAAACTGGCCAATACCCCAGTAATCCTACAAAGCACTACACATGTACCTTGCTTTGGGGCTCAGCTATGTTAAGTACTGTTTGGTTTGCATCTTCAGGCAGAAGCCAGCAGGGTCTTTGATGGATGACGCCTAAAAATGTTTCTTCGGATGCTGGGCGTTGTACTTTTTGTGGATTGACTTCCAACTATGCCCCTCATGGTATTCACAACACTACTCAGTGTGTGTCTATCATCCTGCTCTGTAGGTCCAGTCAGCAGGATGTCATCAGTGTAATGGAACAGTTGACACTATAGACAGGCTGTGCTCCTCCAAGTGCTGAGCCACAATCCCATGACAAATCATAGGCAGCATTGTAAAGGTCTACTGCTGGCCTTCCCTAGAAAAGGTAAGATGTTCCTGCAACTCTTCAGCAAAACAAATACTGAAGAAGGCATTTGCCAAGTCAATGGTAATAGTATGTAAGGTGCTTGCCTTGGCTTCCAGCGGCTTGAACAGGGTGAAGATGTCCAGCACTACCACAGCTATGGGAAGGACGGCTTTGTTCAAAAGCTGGTAATCCACGGCACTCCGGCCGTGCCTGAGAGGTTACATTTTATACCATCCATCCAATCCCAGATGTGTCCACCCTGCGGCCCTTCCTCTGGTCCGCCCCGGGTCCACCCCCTGAGAAATGGGTCTGGGGGCTTTTACTTCATCATCTTCACCATCTTCAGAGCACAAAGGGTACATAGTTACCTAATTTTTGACTGTATTCTGTGGTTTAGGCCCTGATATGCTGTTCTGTCAACTGTTTAGGCTTTGCCTTGACAAAAGACTAAACACCCTGCTGTATTCAAAAGCAGGATTGATATGGGGAGCATAGAATGGGGTAAGAGGGTTAGGGAATGTAAACAAGGGAAAGGAACAAGGGACAAGGGGGGGGGTTGCTGCTTTTTAAAACTTACTTATAAAACTTACAAGTATTAGAAAAATAAAAAAACCATTAGGGGCTTAAGGAATCAGGTGACACAAGACACTGTGCTTACTGTCATTGGTGACACTGAAGACACTGTGCACACTGTCATTGGTGATACTATACACATTTTGATTGGTGACCTTTGGTCACCATTACGTTTGTTCCGTCCGGCATTGCAGTAAATATTTCCTTAGAGTTGTTTACATTCCTCTGCAGTTTCCATATCATCCTCTTTTCAGGGATATACTTTGATCTGGTCAACATCAATTGCTTTGTTGATAAGTGCCAGGCTGCTGACAGACCCGCTGTCAACCCCGACAGAAAAATTTTGGAAAATCAGGGAGAGGAAAGGGAGAGAGAACCAGTTACCCTAGCTGAGAATCTCTCCCCACCTCCCCCCCACCTTTTCTCCTCCACCGCATGCTGCCTGCCTGCCACCGGAGACTGAAACTCTGCCGACCTGGAGAAGAACTGAAACCCACCATGCCACATGCTTGAGTGATATCTTATCCTTCTATCCTTACCATATTTCTGATGGCTGAAAGGTGCTGCTGAATTGGCTGGGACACGGCCTGGGAAATGGCTCAACATGAGAGGCAAGGCCACACATCCTGGCTGCATTCCAGAGAACTAAAGCTGCTAAGACAAACACACACACACACCCCCACACCCCCACACCCTGCAGCTAAAGAGATAACATCGAAACAGAGGGAAAAAAAAGGCAGAAACTGCTTCTCCCCCCCCCAGCTCCTCAGAAAGGTAGTAAAGTGATATCTTTCCTATGCTTCTAGAAATAATCTTAGCTTTTTCCAATCTTTCTTATTTTTTCCTCTTTCTCTTTGCATCTCTTAGCAATTAATAAAATCAGTTTTTGGTATCAACAGATAACTTATGTGAGCTTTAATTTTGCTCAGGGGAATATTCAAATCTGAAGTTCTTTCTGCAACATTAAGCAGATTGTAATAGGTGCCCCCAGAAACCCTTTGCTTTGTGATTTACTAATGGCCAGATGAAATGTGGTTGCAACACTCATCCTCTGACCCCAGTGTCTATTTGTCCTCACCAGAGAACCAGGGGTCTTCATCCTACCATTCGTCTCTGGTGTATAGCTCATACTTTAGTCCGTTCCCTTCCTGGACTGCTCCATGCACCCCTCCCTGCATCACAGGTACCTGCACCACTGCTTGCTGCCTGGAGAGCTGCTCATGCAGCAGTCAGCAGCAGTGACAGCCAGCGATAGGTGACTGAGGTAAGTCTGATGGTGAGGGTTAGATTGAGCTGTACAGGGGGGTTCCCAAGCTCAGGGACCCCCGAGCAGAAGCCCCAAGCCCTGTCCAGACCCGGAAGCCCTTGGCAGCCAATCAGGTGTGGAGGGGGCATTGCCAGGAACAGAGAGGGAGATTCAAACCTCTCTAAGGAGAGTGAGCCACCCAGAGCTGGGAGAACAAACAAGGGTGGGCAAACAAACAGGGGTGTGGCAGTTCACACAGGCAGGTCGAGCAGGAAGGTGTGGTCTCCCATCAGCTTAAGAGGAGTGTTCAGGAATGGTTTCCACTTGGCAGGGCGCGAGGTCCTCTGCATATGACAGAAAGGACCTGTGTCATGGTTTAAGCACAGCTGGAAATTAAGCATCATGCAGTAGCTTGCTCAACCTCCCTCTCTCCCCCACTCAACCCAGTGGAATTGGGAGAAGAATCAAAGTAAAACTTGTAAGTTAAAAACAGTTTAAAAACTGAAAATAAAGTAAAATACAGTAATAATGGTAAATAATAATAATGATGATAAAAAGGGAAAAACAAATTATGCACAATACAATTGCTCACCACCCACTGCCTGATGCCAGAGCCCCCTTCCTGAATCCAGATCAGCCACCCTTCTGGGTAACTCCCCCCCAGTTTATATACCGGGCATGATGTTCTATGGTGTGGAATATCCCTTTGACCAGTTCAGGTCACCTGTCCTGGCTATGCTCCCTCCCAGTTTCTTTTGTGTACCTCCTCACTGGCAGAGCATGAGACAAAAAAACCCCAAAGTTCTTAACTTAGGATAAACATGATTTATCAAAACCCCCAAAGTTCTTAACTTAGGATAAACATGATTTATCAAAAACCCCAAACATCAGTGTGTTATCAACACCATTCTCATTCAGAATCCAAACCACAACACTGTAACAGCTTCTGAGAAGAAATTAACTCTACCCTAGCTCAAACCAGGACAAAGTGGCAACACAAACGGAGCTGCCAAAAAAACATACAGGGGTCCAGGTCTTGTGCTCCAGGGAGTGCCAGAGCCTGGCACTGGCATCAGAGAGTAACAGAGATAACAACTGTGTGAGGTGCAAGCAGGTCAATGATCTGCTCTGCTTGGTGGTACAACTCAAAGAGGAGGTGGAAAACTTAATGAGCATTAGGATGCCTGAGGAAGAGATTGATTGGTGGAGCCGTTCTCTACCTGCCCTGAGGCAAATGAACCAGCTAAATGCACCTCAGGAAGTGAGCTCTCCAGAACAGTTAGGAGGGGACCTAGGAGATGGGGGAAATGGAGGCAGGTCCTTGTTTGGGGTGGCAGGTGAATCCCCTCTTGGCCTCCCTCCCCACATCTCCCTACAGAATAGGTATGAGGTTCTGAAAACTGAGGGCCAGGAAATCAACGACCATGATGAAGGACCATCTAGGGGGTTGCCAGCTTCAAAAAGGAAAAAAGAAGGGCAATTGTTGTAGGCAATTCCCTGCTGAGGGGAACGGAGGGCCCAATATGCAGACCAGACCCAACCCATAGGGAAGTCTGCTGCCTCCCTGGGGCCCGGGTAAGGGATGTAGCCAGGAAGCTTCCTGATTTGGTGAAGTCCTCTGACTACTACCCTCTATTAGTATTCCAGGTAGGTGGTGATGCCTTAAGCCCCTAATGGTTTTTTTATTTTTTTTAATATTTGTAAGACTTGTAAGTTTTATAGGTAGGTTTTAAAAGCAGAAACCCCTTCCTTCTTTATCCCTTGTTCCTTTCCCTCTCTCCAGCAGCTTTGTTTATACATTCCCTAACCCTCTTACCCCATTCTATGCTCCCCATATCAAACCTACCCCTGAATTCAGTGGCAATGTTTTGTCTTTGATCAAGGCAAAGGCCTAGACTGTTTAGAGAACAGCATATCAGGGCCTGAATAACAAAACGAGTCAAGAATTAGGTAACTATGTACCCTTTGTGCTCTGATGAAGCTGAAGATGATGAAGTAGGTGATCCCAAAAAGTCCCCAGACCCAATTCTCAGGGGGAGGACCCGGGGCAGACCAGAGGAAGGGCCAAAGGGTGGGCACATTTGGGATTGGATAGATGGTATTATAAAATGTAACCTCTCAGGCACGGCTGGCGCGCGTCGTATAACATCTTGGCAAATAAACCCTTTCTTATCTCACCCCTAATTAACTGCTCCGGAGATTTTTTTCAGCACCAAAATACACAGGCAACAGTGGTGGAACCTGTACGGGGATCTGGATCTGGACCGCGACTTCTTCAGACTGGAAACTTTCCTCAGCAGGAATATTCCTCAGAGACCCGGTTTTTATCTGAGATAATTCCCGCCCGGTCTGAGAAGCCCAGCTCCACAGAACCCACAAAAAACGAGCACGGAGCATAGAGGTGAGATAAGAAAAGAGCGAATAAGGAAACGGTACCTATTTGGTTAGTTAGCAGCTGCGGGAAAGTTTTGTGTCCCGGGATAGGGGGCACGGATTCCTGAAAAGTTTGGCTCGGGCCCTCGAAATAGTCTGGAGAGTCACTTTTCAGGGGGGGCGAACGGGGTAGTTCGCCAATTACCCCAGGTCAGAGCGTTTGGTTTGGTTTGGAGGGGACGCCCTCTGGTGCTCTGACGCTGTGGGGCTCTATAATCTGTAACTCGGTAAATAGCTGAGAGGTTACATTAACAACCTGGTGATCTAAAGGTAGTGGGTTTGAGACCTAGTGCGTGACTGCGGTTTGCCTTTGTTTTGCAAGCATGGGTTGTGTGGATTCAAAATTTAAGATCCCTGAAGAATCCCCCCTGAGTTTGGTTCTAAAACATTGGAAAACGTTAATTAGTTCTGAGACATCTTTAAAGAAGGAAGAGCTGTGTAGGCTGTCTCTGACTGCCTGACCGTTGTTTGGACAAATGAGAGGGGTAGCATGGCCGGAATTTGGTCCGTTTGAACTGAACACAGTGTTTCAATTAATCTCGCTTTTACATGTAGAACAGAGGTGGCGGGAAATTCGATACTCAGAGTTGTTTTTGTTCCTATTAACACGCCCTGGATTGGGGGTAGAAGATAAGAGAAACGAAAGCTCAGAAAGGGCAGAAAAATCGGAAATAGAGTTAGAAAAAGAGGGAAAAGATCAAGTTAAAACTACCCCCGTCTCACGAGTTTTATTTAAGAACACGGGGAATAGTGATTTAAATGCGTTAATATCATCCAATGAGAGAGAAAACAGCCCGGGAGTGGCGGGAGCAGCCTGGGGACCAGCCCCTGCTGAGCAGGCAGGAGCCATTGGCGGACCCCCTGGTGCGGATCTGGGCGCACTGGGAGGGATTAGGCAAATTAAAGTCTCTGGAGAAGTTAGCTCGAGTCCAGCGGGAGTGAGTCCTGTCGGTTTAGTTGGAATGTGCACAGAGATGCAAATGAGATCGACCTTTGTTGGAACTGCTGGCAGCGCGGCAGAGCTGAGCGAGAGTTACGCAGACGCTGCGGGGCTGGCTAGCCCAGGAATAACAACAGGAGAAACTCCTGGCACCACAGGGGCCATGGCTGCGGGATCTGCCCTGTCTGTTCCAGCGAGCAGGGAAGCAGTTTGTAGCTCTGCAGCAGCTGGCAGCTTTGCCGGAGTAGATAAAGTCGCCATAACAACGGCAGAAGTGAACTTGAAAGCAGAGAAACTAGTAACAACTGAGGTTGATAGCTGTATCGGTAGAAGTGAAGGGGGGGCGACGGCCCCAAATATAGAGGCGTTTCTGAGAACAAGTAGCCCAGCACCAGAGATGGGTGCTCAGACAGCTGGTTTTATCGGTGGTGATAGCGATATAAGAACTGTAGGAGCGGAGCTGCATGCCCCAGGTGCAAGAGATATGAGTTGGGTAAAAATGTATGAGACCAGGCAAAAGGCAAATGAGTCGCCCACAGACTTTTTGAACAGATTGAAAGATGTTGTTAGAAAATATATTGATATTGATTTAGAATCAGACTTGGGAAAGAAACAGCTGGTATACCTGTTTGTGGGACAGCCCACAAACGATATAAAGAAGAAATTATTAGAGATAGCTTGGGCAGTATATCAGAACAGAAAGCAGAAAGTTAGTACGGTGGGCGGTGAGGCGATTATAAGAACAGCCATTGCCGCGGCAACAGAACTCCCGGCTCAGAGAGCAGGGGAGGCTTCTGGAATGGCCGTTACCATGGCGACGGAACTGGCTGGCGCTGTGAAGAAAAAAGTGTTACTTGTGTATGATACAGTGAGAGTGCGTGTGACAGGAAAAGATCTGGGGACAGAGAAAGCAAAATTAGATCAGGGAGCGATCCCGAAGTTTAAAACTGTGGCGAGCACAATAAAACGAAGACAGGAAAAGCTAGTCCTAGTTGTTGCTCTAACTAGTGAAGAAGTTTTAGTTCCTGCTAGTGTGGTCCAGGCAGAGACAGCAGATGCGAGTGCCGGGACAGCGTTAACCACGCGCACAGAAAGGATGAATCCAACTGCGGGACAGTTAAAATCTAGATTTGGTACAGGAGCTGCTACCGCCTCCGCAGACAGAGCGGAGGCCGTAGCAGGGGCAAAGGCAAATTATTTCCTGGCTGTGGCCAACACGAGTGGAGCAACTCATAACACCTTAGCGGCTGCGAACAAAAAATCAACTAGAGTGCAGAGACTGCAAAAGAACCTAGAATGGTGTCTGTGGCTGGAGTCCCAGCCCAGTCTAACACAGGATCCTCTGGCTCCGCCATTGGGGGTGGAGACGGAGCTGTTGCTTCCACTCCAGCCCTCCCAAACCTGCACAATCCGTATCCTCCCATCAGACCGAAAGGGGGGAAGGGAGGACAGAAGCAGTGTAAATTCCTGGCGAACCCAAAAACTAAAACCCGCTGGTGCAAAATATATTATAAAGTAATAAGGTGATGCTTTGAATACTGATCTATTTTAAATTTAAACTAACAATGTGTAAAGAACTGTTCACAGACAGTTTGTTCCAACAACCAGACCTCAAGCTGTACCACTAAAATTCAAACTGAGAAGCCATAAGAACAACTTTTATGCAAGAGTAGACATGTCTCAACTGCAAACGCAATACACCAGACCAGGAGTGAGTAGATAAAGGCCTTCTGACACAATTGAAATCAATTTGCACTAAAGGTGGTACAGAAACATATACATATATTGTAATTATTGTGTTTCTTTGTTACTTTCTATTTTATATTGTTTTAAGCTTCGTTTATTGTTAGCTTAATCGCTAAGAATTGAAAGCTTATATTGCTTTTGTTTTTGTTACATGAATTGCTTCGAAGCCTGCAATGTTTGTACTTGCACTTATCTCGTTCCAACGACAATTTGTAAACATCTGTCTCTCTGCAACCTGTAGAAGAATTTTTCCTGAAGCAGTTTGATGAAGGGTCCGTAAAATTTGCATGTGATTATGGAATCTGTTTATGTTTTAAGATGCTTTTTATCTAGTGTCATCTAGGAGTGTGTGTGTAAACCTGAATTTGCAAAGGAAGTCCTACACTAAAACAGAGGACGGATAAGAAAGTGGCATCAATGCTGTAGTGAAAGGCAGCAGAGCCGAGAAACCACAAAGTGACCCTTTGCCTGGATGCCATCACAGCTCCTGTAAAGCAGCGGTACTGCTCTAGCAGGTTCAACACTGCATCATGGGAATCCTGCTTCTGACTGCTAACCAGGAATTACAGCACAGGTTTTGTGAACTCCCCAATAAGGCCCTAGAAATCTGGCTTGCACCATTGCATACAATCCTTGAGACAATCCGGTAACATCGTTGTTGGAATAATAGGTTTAAGTTACTTAAATAGTTTGCTAAAAATGCTTTCTTAGCTTTATTGCTTTGTTGATATTCATATATCTATAAATGTACCTATTTTAACAGGTGAGGCAGCTTTTATCCATGGAGGCAAGGAGTCTCTGTAAGACTACTCCATGAGGTAAAGATGATTGACTGCAGTCTGGGACAGGTTGGAACAGGACAACCTGCCCCCGGTAAGGCCTAGAATTTGTCCAGAGAGTATAAGCTCTCTGTGGTGGACTACTGGCACTGCCAGGGTGCTGTCTGCATCCAGACGCAGTCTGCTTCAGGTAAGCTCTTGACTGGCCTATTATATCTGTGACTGGCAGTTAATCGCTTTATGTGATAAAAGCACAAGCTCCTCTCTCAGAAGATTGAAATACAGGAATTCCAAGATCCAAAATTCCTGTGAAATTGTCATCAGAGAGTCACACTTCATCGACTCCCTAGTTGCATAAAGAGGTCTGTCTGTAGAATTGTTTAATGTTTTAAGATCTGCTTTGCAGGAACTGCAGAGATTTATCATGTCACCTAAGCCTGTGAAGCTGGACACTCCTGCTCATCTGTTCCAGCCCAAAGACTGAGTTTATGTTGCACTAAGACTGAAACTCCTGCAAGCCAAATGGAAAGAACTGTTTTTAAGTCCAGTAGACCATCTCCAACGTGGACAGTTATCATCAAAGACCCTGAATTTCACCCAGGAAGAAGAAAAACCTCTGTTCCTGAGACGAGTAGAACAGCAAGGACTGTTACAAGAACTGTTAAAATAGTGTTTAAGTTTGCTTCTCTTGTTTGTATTGCTTAGTATAGCCAAGAACTATGAATTAAGTTCAAAACCCAAAATTACATTTGGTTTAGCAAAATGCACCAAACATTCTTTATAAGTGAGTGCTGAATTTGCACTACGGATTTGGCTGAAATTTGGCAACAAGTTTAAATTGCACATTGGTAATTCTTAAAGATGTTTCATTAAGTCTATTTTCGCAAACTTACTTCATGGTTACCAGGCTGAATCTGAATAGAGCAACCATTCATGCAAGTATAAAAACTGCATAGCTTGTTATATAGTTAGTGCTATGTAGAGATTGAACAAGATCTTTGAGTCTTGTTTAATCTCTAAAGGGGGGACTAATGCCTTAAGCCCCGAATGGTTTTTTTATTTTTTTTAATATTTGTAAGACTTGTAAGTTTTATAGGTAGGTTTTAAAAGCAGAAACCCCTTCCTTCTTTATCCCTTGTTCCTTTCCCTCTCTCCAGCAGCTTTGTTTATACATTCCCTAACCTTCTTACCCCATTCTATGCTCCCCATATCAAACCTACCCCTGAATTCAGTGGCAATGTTTTGTCTTTGGTCAAGGCAAAGGCCTAGACTGTTTAGAGAACAGCATATCAGGGCCTGAATAACAAAACGAGTCAAGAATTAGGTAACTATGTACCCTTTGTGCTCTGATGAAGCTGAAGATGATGAAGTAGGTGATCCCAAAAAGTCCCCAGACCCAATTCTCAGGGGGAGGACCCGGGGCAGACCAGAGGAAGGGCCAAAGGGTGGGCACATTTGGGATTGGATAGATGGTATTATAAAATGTAACCTCTCAGGCACGGCTGGCGCGCGTCGTATAACATCTTGGCAAATAAACCCTTTCTTATCTCACCCCTAATTAACTGCTCCAGAGATTTTTTTCAGCACCAAAATACACAGGCAACAGTGGGGATAAGATTGAAGGAAGAAGTCCCAGGGTAATCAAAAGGGACTTCAGGGCACTGGGGCACTTGGTTAAAGGAGTAGATGCTCAGGTAGTTTTGTCCTTGATTCCTTCAGTACTAGAGGAGAATACTGGAAGGAATAGGAAAACTCAACAGATCAATACATGGCTAAGAGGCTGGTGCCATACGCGGAATTTTTGGGGTTTTGACCATGGGGTGGCTTACATGTCACCAGGCCCGTTTATGTCAAATGGGGTACACCTGACTCAGAGGGGGAAAAGGATTATGGCCCAGGAATTAGCAGGTCTGATTGAGAGGTCTTTAAACTAGGCTTGAAGGGGGAAGGGGACAAGACCAGGTTCACTAGAGCTGAGCCTAGAGGTGACAGGCCTGTGACAGGGACAAAACCGTTAGCCCAGCTGACATGTGTGTACACCAATGCATGCAGTATGGGCAAGAAACAGGGAGAGCTGGAAGCCATTGTACTGCAGGAAAGTTATAATGTAGTTACTATCACAGAAACATGGTGGGATGACTCTCATGACTGGAGTGCTTCAATGGATGGCTACAAGCTCTTTAGAAGAGACAGGCAAAGCAGGAGAGATGATGGTGTAGCCTGTATGTTAGGGAGTGTTTTGATTGTATTGAAATTGATGATGATGAAGATGACAAGCTTGAGTGCCTATGCGTAAAGATTAGGGGGAAGGTCAGCAGGGCAGATGTCATGGTGGGAGTCTGTAATAGATCACCCAACCAGGATGAACAGACAGATGAGGCATTCTACAAAAGGTTGGCAGAAGTCTCATGGTTGCCAGCCCTTGTACTCATGCGTGACTTCAACTTGGAGGATTTCTGCTGGAAATACAACACAGCAGAGATGAAGCAGTCTAGGAGGTTCCTGGACTGTGTAGAAGACAACTTCCTAACACAACTGGTAAATGAACCTACCAGAGGAGGTGCTCTGCTAGACCTGTTGTTTGTGAACAAAGGACTAGTGGGTGATGTGATGGTCGGTGGCTGTCTTGGGCATAGTGACCATGAAATGTTAGAGTTTTCAATATTGGATGAAGTAAGGAGGGGCACCAGCAGAACTTCCACCTTGGACTTACAGCAGGCAGAGTTTGGCCTGTTTAGGACATTGACAGAGTCCCTTGACAGTCAGTCCTGAAGGGCAAAGGAGTCCAGGAAGGCTGGATGTGCTTTAAAAAGGAATTGTTAAAATATTGAGGAGCAGGTTGTCCTCATGTGTAGGAAGACAAGTCATCAGGGAAAGAAACTGACCTGGTTAAACAGAGAACTTAGGCTGGAACTTAGGAAAAAAAAGAGAATCTATCGTCTCTGAAAGGAGGGTCAGGTAAGTTGGGAGGACTACAGGGATGTCGCAAGGTCATGTAGGGAGAAGATTAGAAGGGCCAAAGCCCAAATAGAACTTGATTTGGCTGCTACTGTAAAAGACAACAAAAAGTTTCTATAAATACATTGGTAGCAAAAGGAGAGTCAAGGAGTGTCTCCCTCATTTGTTGAATGCAGAGGGTAGTGTAGTGTCAGGGGATAAGGAAAAGGCAGAGGTACTTAATGCCTTTTTTCCTCAATCTTCAATATCAAGACTGGTTGTCCTCAGGATACCCAGACCGCAGAGCTGGAAGTTGGTGATGGGGAGATGAGGGAAGCCCCCAGAATCCAGGAGGAAATGGTTAGTGATCTGCTATGCCAATTAGACACTCATAAGTCTATGGGCCCTGACACGATCCACCCCAGAGTAATTAGGGAACTGTCAAAAGAACTTGCCAAACAACTCTCAATCATCTACCAGCAGTCCCGGTTAACTGGAGAAGTTCCAGCTGACTGGAAATTGGTAAATGTAATGCTCATCTGCAAGAAGGGTCAGAAGGATGATCTGGGGAACTACAGGCCTCTCAGCCTTACCTTGGTTCCGGGCGAGATTATGGAACAGATTGTCCTGAGTGCCATTACACGACATATGAAGGGCAACCAAGGATCAAGCCCAGCCAACATGGATTTATGAAAGGCAGATCCTCCTCAACCAACCCGATCTCCTTCTATGACAAGGTGACCTGCTTGGTAGATAAAGGGAGGGCTGTGGATGTGGTCTATCTGGACTTCAGTAAAGTGTTTAACAACATCTTCCACAGCATTCTCCTAGAAAAACTGACTGCTCATGGCTTGGATGGGTGGACTCTTTGATGGGTAAAAAACTGGCTGGATGGCTATGGCAGTTGATGCATGGACATACCAGATTGGGTGCAATATGGCAAATTGTTTATTCCTGCACTAACAAGCCCTTATATACTGTAGTGGTTTGGAAAAAAAAGTTGTTCTAATGTGTGTAGAGAAGTTTTCAGACACGCACGACTCAGTATGGGGGAAGGGAATTATATTATAATTTATTACTTACACAATAAATATTATAATACATATATATACATATATATAACAATTTTAAATATCTCTTCTATAGTGAAAAAATATATATACATAGATCGTCTCTCCTTTCCTTCAAAAAGTCCAGAAAGAAAGAAGTCTTTTTTTTCCACTTTCAGGCCACAGCTCTTCCAAATTAATTTCTGCAGCACTTGGAAGAGTCTTTTATCTTGAACGCAGCAGTTTTGATTTGTCGTAGCTAGAATTCTTCTTTCTTATAAGGAGTGTGGGGGGTCTGCCCCCACTTCTCGCTCCTCGGCCACTTCGTCTGAGGGTATTACCATGGGTTTCGGGGAACACTCGTGTTACCACGTCTGCAGCATGAAGTGCAAGGGATTAAAGTTTAAAGTCTTTATCCCCTGCTCTTGCTCTGTGAAGGTTCCAGCCCCCGAGGACGAGATCTCGGGAGACTTCTTGGGGGATTTCCATCCCTCCTCCCCGGGGTCAAAGAGTTCTAAGGGCTTTTAGTTTAGTCCTTATCCTAGAACTGATTCCAGCTGATTCACTGGTGCTGCTGCCCCTTCGCAGGGGCCTCTCTGCTCCAAGTGAAGCCAGGCAAGGCCTAGAGAGCAAATGTAATATAGCAATACGAAAACTAGGGAGTTAATTTAGAAAGCAAGTCCTAAGCAAAAGCACAGAGAACTTGATCTTAGAAACAGTGGAGGCAATAATTTATTAAGGTATGCAGAACACACTGACATGAAAGAACAGAAGCATATGTACTTAGGAAAACAGAAGGAGCTAAGAGGCTAAAATAAGTATATAGAAGGAAAACAAAGGCTGATAAGGAAAGAAGATGAGCCAAAACCCAGGTGTCCTTGCCAAAATATCAGGAACTTCTGCCAAATACGCTAGGAAGGTAGCCAAAGTAGGAAAGTTCACAAAGTTCATGATGATTGATGCCTTAAGCCCCTAATGGTTTTTTTATTTTTCTAATATTTGTAAGACTTGTAAGTTTTATAAGTAAGTTTTAAAAGCAGCAACCTTCCCCCCCCCTTGTCCCTTATTCCTTTCCCTTTCTCCAGTACCCTTGTTTATACGTTCCTAACCCTCTTACCCCATTCTATGCTCCCCATATCAATCCTGCTTCTGAATACAGCAGAAGTGTTTAGTCTTTTGTCAAGGCAAGGCCTAGACAGTTGACAGAACAGTATATCAGGGCCTAAACCACAGAATATGGTCAAGAATTAGGTAACTATGTACCCTTTGTGCTCTGAAGATGGTGAAGATGATGAAGTAAAAGCCCCCAGACTCATTTCAAAGAGGTCGTATAACATCTTAGCCTTGGCAAATAAACCCTTTCTTATCTCACCCCTAATTAACTGCCCTGGAGATTTTTTTCAGCACCAAAATACAGCGGCAACATGATGATGAAAAGAGGGCCAGGGGCTCATGAGGCTGAAGAACAGGAACAACCCTCCCAGATTCTCCCCAAATTGAAGACCACACCCCTAACTCCACCTAAACTCCACCTGTTATGAATATTAAAATTGTCTGTTGCAATATTATGAATATTCATATTGTATGATGCAATTGCTTGACAAAAATTGTATAAAAGGACCAGTTGTGAGTTGCTGGAATGAAGCAGTTTTATCCAGAGTGACCTGGCTGCTTCCCAGCGCCGTAATTAATAAAGATACCTCCTGCTTATAGACTGAAAACTTTGAGCAGTTTCTCCATCCGTGCCTTTTTGGGGGCATAAAAATTGGCATCACAAGCTGCTGCAAGAGCTCGGGCTACTCCTCTGCAGTGGTTTGCTCTGTGGCTGCCTCTGCCTCAGGGTCCTAGCTGCCGCTTTGATTCATCCCGGGGCATTCCATGGCTGTGTGTTGCAGCTGCCTCTCCAAAGGTCAGGGCTCTTCAGCCTGGCCCTCTCCGGCCACCCCTCGACTCGCACTGGCTCCGCTCCAGCGCCGTGTCTGCCCGCTGATTGCAGCCCTCTGGCTGGCCGATCGGGCACCGTGCTGCTGTTTTCCTCCCCGACAATGGGAAGGTGGCAGGGTCTTAACTCAGCATCCTGGCTCAGCTACAAGTCCATGCCAGGTCCCACCAAGTTAGGGCTGGGAAAGGAAAGAAGCCCCCGGCCCCAACAGTCAGGAGCCGGGGGGCAAACGACCCCCAGCCCCATGCCACACGTGGCACTTCAAGGCATGGCTGCTTCTCCTTCTAGCTATGCACTTAAAAATTAACCTCTTATCTTCCTGTTCTGTATGTAATTTCTGCAGGGGCGCCTGTAGGGGCGGGCCAAAGGTGGCACAGAGGATGTGCCCAGGTACAGAGCCCAAGGAGCATGCCCCAGAGTTAGTAAACTGGTTGGTTAAGAAAGTCACATGATCTGTAAGGATAAAAGGGCGCGCGAGTTTGAATAAAAGCTCTTTGTCTCACCACCGCACGAGGAGCATCACTTATTCCTTGTTATACAAGGGTCACATGCTACATATGGCGCCCGAACAGGGACAATTTTAGCTTATATTAAGCGAGATATTTCACCCTGAATCAGGTATATAAGTGGTAGTTTCCGGTTATCAAGTCTATTAGTTTGACTTGGGAATCTTTGACCACAAAAAACTTTGACTTCAGTAAACCCCGTGGTCTTAGTGGCATCTAAGAGACGGATAGTTAATTAGCGAGCTCGAAAAAGATTAGGTAGTGCACGGAAGAAGAGAAGAAAGAGTTAAGGAAGAAGCCGAGAGGTCAGAGCAGGCAGCCGGAGAGAGCGGAGTGGGTCAACGCAACATCAAAAGTGGTGAGTCTGTCTGGGACGTACCGCACGTCTAAGACTGATCCCTGGACGAAAGCGTGCCTGCAGCTCGGAGAACGAGCTGCGGAGCACCTTAAGATCGTCAGAGAAAAGCCTGTTGATTCCCTAAGTGTCGGTCGTCTGGTAAAAGCGATATCTCGCTACTGACTGTGTGGATCGCGTGCGAGGAGCGGTCTCGCTGCCGCCCGTACCATCCCAGCCCCACCGCGCGACCCCCGCATTGCCTTTCTGCCTAGCGGAAAGCGCAGAACTCCGTGCCCGCTGCACCGCCGACCGGCACCTAGTGCCTGTTGCCTAGCAACTACTAAACCCGTAGTTTGAAAGTACCCAAGAAACGGTCGAGCCAAGCAGTGTGCTGGCCGCCCCTGCGCGTCTTGCGCACCGGAGGAGACTTGGCCACCTCCTGCCGCCCCCTGCCTGTTAGTGACGACAGTGTAGACCCTTCAAGTTGAGGAAAAACCTTTCAGAAACCGCGGAAACCCCAAAAGAACTTTCCGCCGCTTTTCGCCGCTTTTCGCTGCCGGCCCCGCACCTCGCAGTGCCCGCCGAGCCGCGCGCGCCGAGGACGCCCCGCGCGGCCCCGGCCGGCGCTAGGACCGCGCGGCCCCGAGCACGCCACCGGAGCCGCCCGTGCGGGTCCTGGCCCCCCCGCCGCTGCCGCCGCTGTCCCGAGCCCGCAGTTTGCAGCCTGCGCCGGGACACCAGCCACCAGCGCCGGAACCCCACGGCCTGCCATCGCCGAACCAGCATCTGCCGAGCCTGCCCCCGCGCCGGGACCTGCCCCGAGCTGCAGCCGCCTCCAGCCGTGCGCAGAACCGCCCACGCCGCCGGAGCAGCACCCCCCTCGCCGCAGCCGACACAGCCCGGACCTCCCAAAAGCCGCAAAAAAAAAGACTGCAGTTAGCCCAATCTGCTACAAAAGGACTCAAAACGTGTGCTCCCAGCCGCTCGAGATAAGGTAACATAAGACACCTGTTTCCATAGAAACCTTTGATACATTGAAACAAAACTCAGACTCTAGGGTTTTGCTAAACTTTGCAACATAAAGCAGTTTTACTCTGATAAACTCTGCCTGCACAAGGCACACAGGGAAGAACAAAACAGCCTACACCACACCCCCCCCCACACACTGCTGAAAGCAAGCACAGCACAACATGATAACACAAACTCAGAGATCATACCGGGAGACACGTGAGCCAAGCAAAACGAGTCGCTGGGAAGAGACAGACACTGCCATGCGAACTTCTGACCCCCGGGTCCACACAAGGCAGTCCTGTTACAGTGATGGGGAGAGTAAATTAATGTATTCATCCCCTTTCGCTGCAAATGATCAGCGACCTCGTGCACAGCCATGGCCGCAGCCATTTTCCTCCCCCACACAGACTGTACTCCAACCTTTCTTTTCCGGCCGAGAGCCCAGCCCCGCCCCCCACTCGCCACCTGCACTGACCACCATCCCCCCACAGGGAACCGGTTTTGCCGAAACCAAAAGGGGGGAGGGATGGGAGGAATGGGACGAATGGAGGGAGGGAGAGAAGGAAGGGGAGAAGGAGGGGGAGAAAGAGCTAAACATAGTTCCAACGGGAGGGATCAATAGGGCACAGGAGGAGATTTCAGCTAACATGTGGGAACAATGTCTGGACGAGGCAATACGAAAGGAAAACCTGAATATTATTCAGGCTTGCCCAGGCGATATGAGCCTAAGCCAGCCCCCTCAGAGTCAAGCCTTGTATGAGGCCGCAGAAATCCTGAGGCAATTGATAAGTGGTTCTGGTCTGTCCTTAACCAAGATTTTTAAATATTTGGAGGCATTGAGTTACACCTACCCACTCACTACATCTGACTGGAAAGAACTGATAAAACTAGTTCTCAGTGACACCCAATATACAGTCTGGTTAGCTGATTTCCAGAAAAATTGTTCTATTCATAGGAAATACCTACAGGCAGACACCACGGCACATCAATCAGGCGGGAAAGCAAATTATAATTTAGATTCACAATCAAAATACCATAAAGAGATAGCCAGGCAAGCCCTAAAAGCTATGAAAAACATTATCACTGCTGATCAAAATAATTATCTATCCAACAGTGAAGGGTTACAAAGTTATACTGAGTTGAATTTAAGATGTTTGGACCAGCTACAGTCGACTTTAAATAAGCAAATTGAATACAATGAAGCCAGAGAGATGCTGTACAAGCATTTGGCTTTTGAAAGAGAAAATGCAAGAGCCTTGCAGAGCTCTCCTGCAAGGGAGAACTGTGACTTTACTGAGCTAGTGCAACCCTATCAAAAGGCTAGCTCTGAGAAGCAGCTACCTGCCTCTCTAGCTGCAGCTTTAGATGCCCAGGTAAGAATACACAAGGAAGTCAGACACACAACTAGTTGTTTTAGTTGTGGAAAAGTGAATCACTATCAGGAGAATTGTCCCTGGAAACCCCTAATTGCAACATTCCATAAACACCCTAGCAGCAGAGAAATGACTCAGTTGTACCAAGGGTGCCATACGCAAAACAAAAGATGTGCTACAAGTATTGTATTGCTTGTAATAGCATTGCTAGCTGTACTCTTTTTTAGCACTACTGTTCATGTGCAAAAGAGAAAACTACTTAAGGCAAGCCACACACCAATAACCAGTCCCCAAAATAACCATGTACCCTGTACCCCAAAGAAGGGTGACAGGTGGAAAACATTACAGATGCTAACAGCGGAACACGCAGTCAAAACACATGCAGAAGCCTTGCAGATTGGACTGCCTCTATTTAAAGGGTTTCTAGCAAATTTGTCACAAGTGGTAACTGATTCAAAAAACAATTCCTTTACCATTCTCTGTCACCCTGAGGATGCCCAGAAACCCCTCTTTCCCATCATGGTTTTAAGCAGTGCACAAACTATTCAAACTCACTGCTGGGCTGTACCTCCTCAGGAGATGCAAAATACCTCGATGAAGTATCAGAAAGCCATAATACATCATTATGCAGAAGACACATTAATAACCAGTGCCACAAGAAATGAACTGCTAATTGTTCCTGCTGTTTTAACCGAAACTGCCCAAGGTGCAGATCTTCAGTTTGTTTCAGGAAGAATCCAACAACCACAATTCTGGACTTGCCATGGACAAGACAACACAGCAAAAAAGCTCTACACAGGTGACACAGCTCGAGGTAAAAAACATTTGTATTTACACGAGTTGCAGAAACCTCAGAGAACTACCAGTTGCTTAAAACCGGTTTTAGCCATAAACAGAGGGAACCTACAACCTCTCTTTGTGTTGCTAGGGGAGAACTCCAACTTAAAGTCTGACAAATTGTTGATTACAGAGGCAAACCAAAAATTAGAGAATTATACCAAGGTAACAAAGAGCAAACAAAACAGGGGAGATCCTGAAAAGCAAATCTGCCTAGTTTTTGTTTCCAGCAGGTATGAAGCATTGCAGCTTTGTTTCAGTGGGATCAAACTGAGAGAAGCCGCTGTTAGTTCTAAAACAGCTCTTTCAGTCATACCCCACCACCTAAATCTGTGTAAGTTGCTATTGAGTTTGTAAGCTTGTCATTTAGGGCAGAGCACGACTGAGGATCTGGACGGAAGAAATCCTGCCTTTACCAACATTCCAGCTCTGAAAGGACAATTTGGATAGCATGACAGCTGAAGATGCTGGATTTCAAGATGCCCTGGCAAGTTTTGGTGGTAATATTTTAATTCATCTCCTTAAGCACAGATTGTGGCAGAAATCAACAGTTTACCTTTAAAGGCCACACCGGATGCAAAACTGAACCAATGAAAGGCCTCAGGGCCTTCACACATGCATCTATGAAAACACATATGCTGCAATAGACTTAAATAAACCCTGCCACGGAACAGTGAGAAAACTTCAAGCCATGAACTAAGCTCCTGTGTAGTTCTGGACTGATTGTCATTACCTTGAGAAGAATTTAAAACAATCCTTTGATGTTATGATTGTGCTTATTATGCTATGAGGTTGATAATCTGTTTTGAAAGTTAATTTCCTTGAGATATTGTTAACCCTTACCTGTTTTTTGAAATGCGTTCTGGTTGATTCCTGTGAGTTACAAAAGGTATGATTTGTATACAAATGCACGCAAAATCACATCCTGACCTGCCACAGCCAATGACTGACAGAAACTGAAAAGCTGCTAAAGCAGCAATGTTTAACACTATACCCAGAGTTTTAAAGCAAGCAATTGCTTCATTCATTCTCCATCAGAATACAGGTTCTCTAAGAGACCATTCAAATAACAATCAATAAAGCTACATCATCAAAGTATGCCACACTGTCAGGAAACCACCCTAGAGAGTTAATAGCAAATGAGGCTTGGCGATCAGAGATATACATTTTTGAATTGGACATATTGAAATTGTACATGCAAATAGATATACATTCACAAAACATAACTGCTACTACATTCACTAGACAAAACACAAAGGTGTAAAACACATGAGTTAGTTGCTTAGCAAACCTTGGTACTCTAAAATGGATTAACATTAAAATTAAGCAGTTACTTCCTATGAAATAGGAAAATTCTCACGTCAAGTATTTCACACTAATCCATAAAACAGTAAAGACACATATTGAAACACGTGCTAAGTTTAAACAAAAGGGGGGAGAACTGGTGTAACCTGTAAGAACATCTGGAAAAAGCTATGTATATTATCAATTTTTGAGTTGTGACAGTGCTGAAAGAAGCAGGTCTGATAAGCAGCACACACCTCAGGCGTTTGTTTCTCCAAAGTTGCTAATCATAGTAAGATTTGATTTCAGGACGATGGATGAGATACCTAGGTTTGTGACATGGAGAGAAAGCTATGCCTAAAAGTTATAGAAAAGAACTCAAGCAAGTTTCTTCCAGGTGTGTAAAACCCTATTCAAATATGTGACCACAGCAACAGGAACCAGAGCAACGCAGAAGTTTGGAAAAGAGTTATGTTATGTTTTCAAGTTTACATTAGGAAATGACCAATGTGGTGAAAAGCAATCTCTGGAATGTGTGTGTGTGTGTGTTCATGTGTGTGTTCAGTACGGTGGCCACCGATGTATGATATGAGTGTGTGAATGAAAATGGTTGTGTGATTGGTCAAATAATAAAAAACAAACACCTCACAAATAACATTACCTCAGCCACAGGTCGCTTTTGAGAAATTGTAGTTTGCTAAGATTACCCTGTTCTTAAATAAAGTTTGAAATCCCCAGTTATAAAAACCCTCAGATTAAAAAGTTATAAGTTTATAGACAGTTAAGATAAGCCCCAAGTTAATAAAGTAATTATCCAAGTTGCACTACCCTATAGGAATATAAGAAGGTTTTAAAAGGTTTACATTAGAATTAAGAAACTGAGCAAAGCAATGTGCCGGATCACTGCGAAGCTTAGTAGTTTTATAATGTTTTGATTGTTAAAATTGTTGTTTGCATTGTTGTTTGCATTTTTGTTCATACTGTTTTTGTGACTTCTTAATATAATTAAAAGAGGGGATGTGTAGGGGCGGGCCAAAGGTGGCACAGAGGATGTGCCCAGGTACAGAGCCCAAGGAGCATGCCCCAGAGTTAGTAAACTGGTTGGTTAAGAAAGTCACATGATCTGTAAGGATAAAAGGGCGCGCGAGTTTGAATAAAAGCTCTTTGTCTCACCACCGCACGAGGAGCATCACTTATTCCTTGTTATACAAGGGTCACATGCTACAGGCGCCTAAGTTTTTTATTGGCCCAGTATCAAAAACACTGCCACCTGGGGCAGACTATCACCAGCCCCGGGGGGGAAAGACTTTTCCAAACCACCACAATTCCATCCCTCGCCCTTGCGAAATTACATACAACCGTTTCAAATTCTACAACTAACATACAATCTTCAATAAACAAAATATAATGAAAATTTCTCTACTATAATTCAATACATTATTATAGACTTAATTCTGTCTTAAGTACCTACATTACAACTGTAGTTCTGCTTTCTACAATGGTTCAGTCTGTTGTGTCTGAAAACTTTTCTCAGTTGTTTTAAAAAGAGTTTCATGATTTTGCTTGCATTATCCGAGTCACGGCATACCTCCTGTGACATCACATATTTCCCACAGTTCTTAGCAAGTCCTTCCAGTGGGCATTCTCCGTTGAGTATTCTCTCTGGGGACTTGCTGTGGAGACTACATCTCCCATGGTTCCTTGTGACATCTTCCTATACAATGTTAACTCTTTCCCCTACAGATGGCTGGGCCCAGAGAGTTGTGGTGAATGGAGCTAAATCCAGTTGGTGTCCATTCACTAGTGGTGTTTCCCAGGGCTCAATTTTTGGGCCACTCCTGTTTAATATGTTTATTGATGATCTGGATGTAGGAATTGAGTGCACCCTCAGTAAATTTGCAGATGACACCAAGTTGGGTGGGAGTGTTGATCTGCTGGAGGGTAGGAAGGGTCTATAGAGAGACCTGGACAGAATCGATCAATGGGCTAAGGACAACTGCATGAGGTTCAATTAGGTGAAGTGCCGGGTGCTGCACTTGGGTGGCAGCAACCCCATGCAGTGCTACAGGCTGGGGGAAGAGTGGCTTGAGAGCTGTTTGTCAGAAAGGGACTTGGGGGTGCTGGTTGACAGGCAGCTCAACATGAGCCAGCAGTCTGCCCAGGTAGCCAAGAAGGCCAATGGCATCTTGGCCTGTATCAAGAGTAGTGTGGTCAGCAGAACTAAGGAAGTGATCATCCCTCTGTACTTGGCACTGGTGAGGCTGCACCTCAAGTACTTTGTCCAGTTCTGAGCCCCTCCCTTTAAAAAAGACATTGAGGTACTGGAGCATGTCCAGCATAGGGCAAGGGAGCTGTGAAAGGACTAGAGAACGTCTTATGAGGAACATCTGAGGGAGCTGGGTTTGTTTAGTCTTGAAGTCTAGAGAAGAGGAGGCTCAGTTTCTCTCTACAACTACCTGAAAGGAAGTTGTAGTGAGGTGGGGGCTGGTCTCTTCTGCCATGCCTACAGTGTGAGGACAAGAGGAAATGGTCTTAAGATGAGACTGGGGAGATTCAGATTAGATATTAGAAAAAAATTTTTCACTGTTAGGTTGGTCAGGCATTGGAATAGGTTGCCCAGGGAGGTGGTGGAGTCACTATCCCTGGAGGTGTTTAAGAGGCATCTGGATCTGACACTGGGTGATATGGTTTAATGGTTTAGGGGTTACAGTGGTAGTGCTGGGTTAACAGTTGGACTTGATGATCTTAAAGGTCTCTTCCAACCTTCACAATTCTATGACTCATGCAATTCATTTTGCATCAGCTCTGAACACCGCCATGTCCATATCAAGCATGTTAGTAACAACCAAAGACAACGCAAATATTCCTTGCCTTTTCCTTTCCCCAGTCCCTGCTTTATAAGACAAGATAATACTTCAGCTCAGGTGACGCATTTGGACAATTCCTCCTCGCTTTTCCAATCCATTGGTGAAGCTACCTGGGCTATATACTTTGCAAATGCCCCTCCGGCTGCTTGCAGGGCCAGCCAGGCACCCAGCTTCTCTCTTCTTCACTATTCTTTCTCCTGAAAGGTATTTCTCACTTGATCCAGCTGACTATCCCAAAAGTTTTGCACCAGAAAATGCTGATCTGTTACGATCCCATTAAGAAAGGCATTCGGACTCTGCAAAGTATCATTTAAAATGCTATTTATTAGAGCTAACAGTGTAAAGAAAGAGAAAATAATATAGATAAACTTACGTCCCTTTAGATGCTGGGAACTCCAAGTGGTGTAGCATCAAACACCTACAGTGCCATCTCCACTGTGCAGACCCAGATCCCATCCATGGAAATGATTCCCCATTTTGGTCATTCAAGCTATTATAGGATTTTCTGAAAAGGAAACAACTGTATTCACCATTTCTGCTGGCAAACAGGAAGGATGTTCATGTGAGAACTTGCATTTTTAGATAAAGGCAAGGCATAATCACTGATACCAAGTTGGAGCTGCCTGCAGGCTCCTCTTGCACAATGATTTGGCTGAGTTCGTCATGTGGTCAAATTATTTGTGCAGCAAAACACAGGTCTGAAGGCCGGGGCATACATGCAGTACAGTGCAGCAAAGGTCTGGGCCTACTAGGGTTCACTGCATTGTGGATCACTAATTCCTTAATGTACAGTGGTCTCCCACTCACGATCACTACATAAGCTTCGTGCACAAGTACATGGGTAAAAGGATAAAAATTCCCAGAAATTCAGAATATGCAATTTCAAGGTCCCTTTGAATTTAGAGTCTGTAACTCTATAACAGAAATGGACAAAATTTTTCATTGCTGAGGTCTGAATAAGCATTACAAACACTTTTGGCAAGGCCAATCTGATTCAACTATAATTTGGAGGGGAAAAAAACCTATGGGGCTGTTAGCAGTATGAAATGAAATTGTGATTATGCTTTGGTTTGTATAACCTGACCCAGCACGGCCAAGTCAGATATGGCAATGCACTTTCTGAACCCTGTCTAATAAAGAATGGTGTGAAACAAGGCTGCGTACTCGCTCCAACCCTATTCACAGTCTTTTTCAGCATGATGCTCCAAAGGGCCATGGCAGACCTCGATGATCAAGACGGTATCTACATGCGATACCATACTGAGGAAGCCTATTCAACCTAAGGCGACTGAAGGCCCATACCAAGACCTTAAACCATCTTGTTCGGTGTCTCAGTTTGAAGAGACTGGAATGTTTGTTAAAGAGGATGAGTTATGAGACAGACCAAACTCCTCTCTCTCAGCAATTGTAAATTCAAAAATTAAGGGGGCTTTAATCGAGGAAGTGTGGAAGAAAAGAAATAACAACCCTTTATTAAAAGATGTATGCATATTGGCAAGAACAGTAACAGAACATAAAAACAGCTAAACAATAGTCCTGTACCCAGAAGTTCCCTTCAAACAAAAGAAAAAAAGTCTGAATATGTCTCTGTCTTCTAGTGCAGTTCTAATCACGGTTGGCGGGGGTGCTGTTGGATCACTGGAGATGTAGAGCCTGCAGTTCTCTGTGTTGACCTGCAGGGGGCGCTGTTGGATCACTGGAGGTCACCACACAGGGAGAGGGGTCTGGGGCAGTGGTCCGGGCTGGAGACAAAAGACAGCTCGCAGGCAAGTTGAGGCCAGCAGTCAGGGCTGATCAGGATGGGAAGCCAGAAAGACAGGCTTCCAGACCTTCTCTCCAAATGCACCGAACACAGACCCTGTCTCCATCCCCAAAAGAGAACCCAGCAGTCTGAGTCTCTCCCCTCCGAGCAGAGCCAGCCACCCCCTCCCAAAACTCCTCCCCTCTCCCCCCAGCCTCTGATGGGCCATCAGCAAGGAATGCGGCCTGGCTAGCTAGTTCTTTTGTAAGGCTAATTAACTCCCTTCCCCCTTTCCATTCAAACTCCCTCTTTCCTACAGTGGAGGGGCAGGGGAAAGAAAAATTCTCCTGAATTTCTAATCTATAACATTATCTACCCCAATTTTCTTTCCCATGCTACCACACTTTATCAGATTAAGTCTTTGAATTTCATACGTGCATGCATTATTCTAACTATGTACACATCCACTAAGTGGTAGATACAAATACAGACACAGATACAGAGTTACATACAGATGCAGATATAGAATTATAGCCAGACAAGGTCCCCTTGAGGCATACACCGGGTTTCTCCATCTTTCTGCATTACCCACCAGGTCCAACCGGGTCCTTGGGTAAAAACAATCCCACGAATGGGTTTGCTTTTGCTCGATGCAGGGTTAATCCAAACCTTTTTCTGTAACATATCCCTCATGTGAATCACTGGGACCTTGTCTGTGGGGTGAAGTCGCAGCCCCACAATTGAAGCTTGAGGGGTTTGGAATATTACAAAGTGTTGGGCCGTTTTCCATGACAGCAGTAAAGCTAATTAGATAGTTCCCATGGACACAGCCTTGACTTATAAAGAGTACAAGGTTAAAGCTGTTTGGCTGAGTGCAGGTGCTGCATTCCTGGGTGTTTTTGTAAGAATATGTTTATATTATATGTGTGAGAAAATAGAAGTTAGGGAACTCAAGAAAGTTGCCTGCTAGGCTGAGCAGGCAGACATCTCTCTGTCTCATTACCCTAGTGTGTGTCGTGTGTCTTTCTTCCCCCACAGACCAAGACCTACCGACAGATACCCAACAACAATGGTGCCCCATGTGAGGACCAGAAAAAGACTGTCGAGTATTGCCTATGTCATCTGGGGTATATTGACCGGAGGCAACTAAGCTGCAGGGCGAGGCGCAGTGAGGTTTTGGTACTCAGGAGCTCTTTAGCAGCAGGCGTGTTGCAGGATCTGGATCCGATTGTTTTCCACACCTGAAGGCAAGTGTTTCTGCCACACTTCGAAGGCACAAGTTGCCTGGAGAGCCCGGGTGCATCTGGCACTTGGTAGGGCACAGGTGAGCTCCTGAGAATTTTTCCTAGTCACCATGGTGCAGTCCATGAGTGCAAACGAAAGTCACGTGTTTATCGCCTGGAAAGCTTTGTTATGGCTTCGTGGTGTTAGACGCGACGAAGCTAAGTTATGTCGCTTGTTACTTTTGTGTCTTCGGAATGGGAGAGAGACTGCTTTGCCTGGGAGGACATTAGAGTGCTAAAGAAGATAGGCCGGGCTGAGCCGAAAGGAGCCGAAGCAGGATCGGAGGTCGCAGAGCGGGGCCGGGGGCAGCCAAGATGAACGCAGCACTTGTCCAAGATAACCAAGGACAGCTATGGCATGAATGTGCTGCTGATAGACTGGGAGACGATCTTGCAAACGCAGTGACTGATTTTCATCTTAAGGAGCTTTCTACGTCTCATCCGGACAGTGCTGCGGCTGTGTAACCAGGACCGGGTTCACATGCCATGGCGTCGGGTGCCTGGGCAGGCGTGTCAGGTCCTCCCACTCCGGGTGCCTGCGGGGTGGAGCCGGGTCCGACCTCGACGCCGCCGAGTCTGTCTGTGCCCGCGTGGGCAGCTGTAGCATGGGTCCTTGTATAACAAGGAATGAAGACGCTCCTCGTGCGGTGGTATGGTCAAAGAGAACTTTTATTCAAACTTCCCACTCTTAAATCCCTGTGTACGATGTGACTTCTTCAGCCAATAGAGTTGTATGTGACTGCGCATGTCCCCTCGGGCCCCTCGGCCTGGCACATCCCCTGTGCATCCTGACATGCTCCCCACACATCCCCTCTCTCGAATATTTAAAGAAGTCACAAAAAACAGTGCAAAAAAACAGTGCAAACAACCAGAACATTGTAAACTACTAAGCTTTGCAGTGACCCAGCGCATTGCTTCGCTTAGCTTCTTAACTCTAACATAAACCTTTTAAAACCTTATATTCCTATAGGGTAGTGCAACTTGGATAACTATTTTATTAACTTGGGGCCTTTAGCCCAACTGTGTGTAAACTATAACCTTTATTAATCTGAGGGTTTTTTAATAACTGGGGATTTCAAACTTTATTCAAGAAACAGGGTAAGCATATCAAAACTCAATTCTTTCAAAGTGACCTTGTGGTGTAGGTAATGTGGTTTTGTGAGGTATTCTGTGTTTTTATGTTTTCCAGTCACACAATTCTCTTATTCATTCACTCAACTCACACACGACGGCCGTCATCATTCATGCACAAACATACAAACACCAGTATTTGCAGTTTGCTTGTCACCACATTGGTCATTAACATAAACTGAAACATAGCATAACTGTTTTTAAACTCCTGAGTTATCTGGTTCCTGCAGCTGTGATTGTGTATCCAAATAGGGCTTTACACACCTGGAGGGAATCCACTTCAGTTCTTTTCCTGTTGCCACACAAGCGTAACCTCTCCCCCAAGTCATAAGATCTAAAGGTCCTGTCCATTGTCCCGAAATCAAATCTTTTACCATGACTAGCGGCCTGGGAGAGGCAAACGCCTGAGATTTGTGCTGCTTCTCATATCTGCTTCTTTCAGCACTGTCACAATTTAAAAAATTGATAACATATGTGGCTTTCCACAAACGTTCTTGCGGACTACATAGCTTCTCCCCCCCTCTTTGTTTTATTAGCATCTCTTTCAGTGTACGGTGTGCTCTTTCTACAATTGCTTGTCCCGTAGGTGAGTGAGGAATTCCTGTAATATGTGAAATTCCCCATTCTGATAGGAAGTTCCTTACCTTTTCAGAGACGTATGCTGGTCCATTATCACTCTTAATTTGTTTTGGAGTGCCAAGGGTAGCAAAACAGCTTAGCCAGTGTCTTATTACATCCTTGGCTTTCTCACCTGTGTGTGCTGTAGCAGTGATGTACTGTGAATGTGTGTCTACAGTTACATGTACATATTTCAAGGGGCCAAATTCTGGGATATGTGTAATATCTGATTGCCATATCTCATTGGATACTAACCCTCTGGGGTTAACACCTTCCTGAGATGGCATAGGGGTGATTTTTTGACAGTCTGGACAAGACAATATGATATCTCGGGCCTGATTGATAGTAATTTCGAATTGTCTCTTTAGAGAGCATGCATTCTGGTGAAAAAATGAATGGGACAATTTTGCTTGCTCAAGGGTCCTAGGTACTGTGTTGAACATTGCTGCTTTGTCAGCTTCCCGGTTCCCTTCAGCTATTGGCCCTGGCATGTCAGTGTGAGACCTGATGTGCATTATATAGAAATCAAACTTTCTGTGATTGACAAGGAACCAAATAGAACGCATTTCAAACAACAAATGAGGGTTAGAAACATCCCGAAGAAATGAACATTCTAGATGTGAAACTAACCCTGCAGCATAACAAGAATCAGTGACAATATTAACAGGTTGTTCAGAAAACTTTTCCAAGGCAATACGAATAGCAGCCAGTTCCAGAACCTGTACAGAGCATTGGTTCATGATCTGTACTTTTTGTTCCCATTGTCCTGTATCAGGATTCACCCAAGTCACTGCAGCTTTTTGTGATCGTCCAGATGCATCTGTAAAAACTGTGAGGCCTTTTATTGGCTCACTTCTGCATTTAGTCGTGGTTCTTAAAGGTAAATTACCGATTTCTGCCCAAAGTTTGTGCTTAGGGAGATTAACTGAAATGTTACCATCAAAACCTGCTAAGGCAGCTTGGAACTCGGTGTCCTCAGCCAGCATCCAAGCTAAATTGTCCTTCGTGGCTGGAATGTAGATGACCGCTGGATCCCTTCCATCTAGTTCCTGTAGTCGAGCTCTGCCTTTAATAACAAGCTTAGCAAACATTTCATTAATTGTCCATACAGTTTTATGTGGGGTGTGGGGCAGAAATAGCCATTCTAGAACCAGCAGTGGGTCCTTTTCAGTCTGGTCCCACTGAAACAAGACTGCAAATGGCTGGTACCTGCTGGGAACTAAGGCCAGGCAGATTTGCAGTTCAGGATTTCTCCTTCTGCTCTGCCTAGATTCTATTGCCTTGGCACAAATGTCCAACGCCTGTTTTGCCTCTGCTGTCAGAGACCTGTTAGACGTTAGATCAGAGTCCCCCTTTAGTAACACAAAGAGAGGGTGTAGCTCCTCTGTGGTTAAGCCTAGAATAGGCCTTAACCAATTAATAGCTCCCAGGAGTTTTTGCAACTCATTTAAGGTTAAAGTGTCCTTTACCTCGAGCTGCAGTGGCTGTGGGGAAATCTGTTGCTGCGTGATTCTCCATCCAAGATAGGTCCAGGGCTGCGATCGCTGGATTTTCTCTGCTGCAACCTGTAAGCCTGCTTCTTGGACAGCATCAGTCAAGGCAGTAACAACAATTTGCAGTTCATTTTCTGTGGCCATGCTTATTAGAATATCATCCATGAACTGATATATTATTGCAGAGGGGAAACGCTTTCTGATGGGTTGAATAGCATTTGCAACTACTGTTTGGCATATGGTTGGACTGTTCTTCATCCCTTGAGGGAGAACAACCCAGTGATACCTTTGCATAGGCTGTGAGTTGTTTAATGCTGGAATGGAAAATGCAAACCTTGGGGCATCCTCGGGGTGCAGGAATATGGTAAAAAAGCAATCCTTTAAATCAATTATTGTCAGAGGCCAGTTCGCTGGGAGCATCGCAGGTGAGGGTAATCCTGGTTGCAATGTTCCCATGGACTCAATGACTGCATTTACTGCTCTGAGATCCTGAATCATCCTCCATTTGCCAGATTTTTTGGGAATGCAAAATACAGGAGTGTTCCAGGGACTATTTGTTGGCACAATGTGTCCTGCTTCTAATTGTTCCTCTACAAGCATTTTTAAATGATCAAGCCTTTCTTTTTTCACGGGCCACTGGTCTACCCAGACCGGCTGGTCACTTTTCCAGACCAGCTTAATCGGTGCTTGGGACGGCTGACCAATGGCCCCTATTGAAAAACCTGGCTGCTTGCAGGAGGTATTTGCATGACTGTGCCAAACTGTGAAAGTATATCACGTCCCCACAGAGAGCAAGGGATTGGAGCTATGAATGGAGCTACCTTTGCTAATTGTCCCTCCGGCCCCAAGACAGTGAGTATTTGAGCACTCTGTCTGGGTCTTTGTGTACCTCCTACCCCTTGAATGGTTGCAGCTGGGCAAACAGTGGGCCAGTCAAGTGGCCACTCCGAGTCTTTTATGATGGAGACATCGGCTCCCGAGTCCAAAAGGCCTATAAATCGGTGCCCATTAACCTGGCACGTCATGAGCGGCTGTGTGGCTGTGATGGCTGTTGCCCAGTAAACTTGTGGTTGTCCCGTGCTGCCAAAGGCCCCTGAATCCCGCTCCCTCCCCCCCTCCCCTGCAGGCGACGCACTGTAGAAGGGGATTAACTGAGCAAGCTTCTGTCCTTTCGGGATGAAGCAGGGGGGTGAAGGGGTCCAAACCATTATTAGAATCTCACTATGAGAATCTGAATCTATTACACCTGGCAGCACAAACAAACCCATTCTGGTGGTGGAGGACCTTCCAATCAGCAGTGCATGTACCCCTGGATTAAGGGGACCCCAACACCCAGTCAGGATTAGCACTACTTCAGTGGAAGTTATGAGGACTGTGTCCCTGTTGGATAAGTCCAGCCCAGCGCTGGCTGCGGTGGAGGAGCGCAGATTGCTGGCTGGGGTGTAGGGGCACAGAGCGCTGGCTGAGCTGGGGGGGCGCAAATCGCCAGCCTGTTCCCTTGTGTCGCATGTGATTGCTGCACCGGGGCGTGCGACAGCGCCCCTCGCCTCCAGTTTTTTGGCATCCTCCTTGCTTTGGGTTGCTTTCGAGGTACCAATGCTAGAGGTCTCTGAGGGCAGTCCCTTTGGAAATGGTCGGGGGCCCCACAAATGAAGCAACCTTCTCTGGGTCTGGCCCCCTGCTGTGTCCTTAACTGAGTACTCAGTGCTACTGCTAGCAAATCTGTTTGATGTGTTAAAGAACCTACCTCCTGGCAGGCACGAACTAATTCTGAGATACTGCAAGTTTCCCTCTTAGGAAGGGTTTGCAGAACTCTCTGGCAATCCACATTAGCATTTTCGAAAGCCAGTCTTCTGCTAAGGATTTCTCTGGCTTCCTCATTTTCAATCTGCCTATCCAGAGCAGATTGCAGCCGATCTAAGAATTTTGTATAAGGTTCTGTTGGGCCCTGTACTATTTTTGTAAATGACAAGTTTGCGTCTCTGTCTGATGAGGGTAATTTCCTTATTGCCCGCAGGGCATGCTTTGCAATGACTTCGTATACCTCTCTATTGTACCCGGTTTGAGCATCTATGGAACGATAGTTACCATCCCCTGTGAGTTGGTGTGCTGATACCCCTGCTTGTGGGTCATTAGCATAGGCAGAACAGATTTCTCTAAAATCGTTCAGCCATACATTGTACTGTGTGTTAGAAAGGCTTATTTGTAACAGGGTTCTCCAGTCATGAGGCATGAAGATATATGTGGAACTTAGTGATTCTAAAAATGCAAGTGTGTTAGGGGATGAAACACCCGTTTCTCTTATTAACTGTCTCAGTTCTTTGGTTAGTTCATGTGGTAATGGTTGGAACCTGCGGCTTTGACATGGGCCGATAATTACTGGACATGCTTGTATAACTTGTAAGTCCCCAGTACGCAATGCCTCTTCCCTACATAAAGCCCACCTATCAATTGTGCCCTCTCGGTATGTCGCTTCATCCCTTGCCGGCGGAGCTATTCCGAAATCCCCCTCCTCGTCCCCCCATTCCTCCCATCCCCCCCCCCCTGCAGCTCCGGCGAAAGCGGCTGCCTGTGGGTGGGTGGTGGTGGTGGTTGGGGAAGACGGCGCAGGGGCGGGGAAGGATGGGTCAGCGTCCGTATCGCGTGGCGGGCGAGATGGTGGTGCCCGCCCCTGGGCGCGTACTCGGCGTTCATGCGCGGGATGGGTTGGCAAGTAAGTTGGGCTAGCCCCCCCACCCCCGTCACGGGACCCCCTGCTGCTGTCCCACGGACTGGAACCTCGCATTTGAGGTCCCGCTCCCTCCCGCCGGTCCGTGTCTCTCGGGCTTCCTGTTCCTTTCCCCAGAGTTGAATTGTGAACGGCTCCACCCCCTCCCCCCGCCGCGGTTTGTGTGTTTGAATTGCGGCGCGTAAAAGTGGGGCTGCTGGTTGCAGCGTGAGTGGGGGTGTATGAGTTCGTCGTTCTTTTATGGGATCTGCTTAATGCAGTCATTATAGCTTGCCAGGCTGGATAAGCATTGTTTGCTTGGGAATCTCCTCCCTGAGCCCTGAGTTTGATAAGGTTGCCTATTTTGTCCCATATGTGAATGTTGAGGGCTTCAACTAGAGGCAGTTCTGGTACGGCTGCTTTAATGAGCCGCACCAACTCTGAGAGTTCAGCCCTTGTAACCTGAACATAGTAAGGATTCAGCAGAGCAGCCAGTGCTTCTGTGTCTCGTGATAGTTCGGTAGGGAAAAAGTTTCCCATGTTACCTTTGAGCCTCGGCGCTGCTGGGGTGCGCTGCTGAAGAGGGTCTGTCGGTTTGTTGATTTGTGTTGGCTCACTGTCGGCTGGGCTGTGGTGTCCCGTCGGCGGCGGCTGATGTCCTGGTGCAGGCGGCAGACGGCAAGCGGCGGCGGCAGCAGGCACGGGCAGCTGTAGCGACGGACGCGGAGGCTGGCTGTAGAGGCGGTGACTAGGGGTTGCGGCGATCGGCGTGCGCGGGCTGCAAGCGGCGAACGAAGCGGCGGCGCTGGCGGCGGCCTCTCAGTCACGTGGCGACGGCTCGGCGTGGTCCCAGCTCCGTCTCCGGTGAGCGCGGTGTTCGCAGCAGCGGCAGCGGCGGCTCCGGGGGCTCCCGCGGTTCGCTGGGCGGCGCGGGGGTCGGAGTGCGCTGTATCGGAAGGCGCGGCTCGGCGCCTCGGTAAAGCCCGCGCGGTCTGAACACGGCGCAAGGGCTTTTTGCTGGCAGTGCTTTTTAAGCACGCCGCAGGGTCAGTCAGCAGCAACGAGCAGGCGGGGAGCCGCGGCCAGTTTCTGCTGGACAGAAAACTGGAACGGGGGCTCCGCGGGGGTCAGCGGTGGCTGGGGTTGCTAGGACGTGGCAGCGGCAAGCCGCTTTTTGCACGTGGTCCACACAGTCGGTAGCGAAGGGTCGCTTTATCAAAATGACCGACACTTAGGGAACAAACAGGCCTTTCCCTGACGATCTTAAGGTGCTCCGCGGCTCATTCTCTGAGCTGCAGGCACGCTTGCGTCTAGGGATCAGTCTAAGACGTGCGGGGAGCGTTCCAGACAGACTCACCGTCTTTGATGTTGCTTTGACCTTCTTCGCTCTCTCGGTGGCTGTTTTGACCTCTTGGTTTCTTCTTCAACTTCTTTCTTCTCTTCTTCTGTGCACTATCTTACTATTTTTGAGCTCGCTAAACTAAACTGTCCGTCTCTTAGATGCCACTAAGACCACGGATTATTGACGTCAAGGTTTTTTGCGGTAAAGACTCCCATCTCCGAAAAATCGAGACGATCCCGGAGTCACCGGCTAATCTCCTGATCCAGGATATTTATCTCACTTAATATAAGCTAAAAATGTCCCTGTCGGGTCGCCATTTGTAGCATGGGTCCTTGTATAACAAGGAATGAAGACGCTCCTCGTGCGGTGGTATGGTCAAAGAGAACTTTTATTCAAACTTCCCACTCTTAAATCCCTGTGTACCATGTGACTTCTTCATCCAATAGAGTTGTATGTGACTGCGCATGTCCCCTCGGGCCCCGCGGCCTGGCACATCCCCTGTGCATCCTGACATGCTCCCCACAGGCAGCGGCAGCTGTGGCGCGGCCCTGGGCGCCGGTGGACTGGTAGCAGCTGCAGTCCCAGGCACTGGCTCCGGGCGGAGCGGCCCCAGTCCTGGCCCCTGGCCCCGGCCCCGGCATGGCGGGCGGCATTCTGCGGGGGGCTACAGAGCGGGGGGGTGGTGGGTCAGCGGCATCGGCAGCGGCTCCATGTGTGGCCCTGTGTTGATGGAAGGGAACTGACAGAGTGCTCCAGGATCAATATGATCAGGCAAAATGTCTTCTTTATTAGGAGAAACACAGATTATATAGTGCTCATGACGCTTAGTTTCTTGTTCACACTACATTGGTTACATAAGGAAAACATATTGTGGTGTAAAGCACTAATTGGATAACTGCAGGTGACCATAGAACTTGTTTTCTTGCCAAAAGAACTCCTCCTTCACCTTGGCACAAGGCCTGCAGCCATATTAGTGGTGCAGCATTTTTTACTATCTGTACCCAGCCATGCCCAGGTGAAACACACAGAAATGCAAAGAAATGTGTTCACACAATTTTCATACTGTAACAAATCCCCTTTTCTGTTCTTGAACAATTTGATTTGCATTTCTGTAATACTCCTTATTGTACCAATAACATATCAACAAACATGATTACATATAACAATAATAGTACATTAACAAACTTAATTTCAAGGTTTGTGCTCTTAAATTTTCTTAAAAGTGCTTTTCTAAATATAGGATTTATTCTTGAAAAATCTTTATTCAGTATAAAACACTTCTGGAAATGGAACTTCATTTATTTTTGTTATGTGTCTTCTGTGTTTATTTAGAGATGTTTGTGTATTTGTTGGATCAAAACACATTAATCATCATGCATTCACACACACATACAAACATACAAACTCTCACAGTGGCCACTGTCAACATTCATACAAACATACTTTTGAATTCCATATCACTGTGTTTTATGAGCTAAAAAGTTATAATTCTTTAGTACCTTATGATGTTAAAGCTTCTTAACCAAATAGATAAACTTTCTTTTACTAATATATAGTGAATAATCTAAAGTTCACACAACACACTTTCTTGAATTCTAAACCTCCATAATTATGTGCTTCTTAACTTACTTATGTGCTTTAAAAATATCAAAAAATTGTGCATTTGTAATACTGAAAAAAATGTGCCCAAAAATTGTGCTCTCAATAAGACTAAATACTGTGTCCTTTTGGTAATTCAGTGTTACCTGCAACAGTAACATCAGCTCTGTTTTGAAGAACCAGCTTCTTTCCAGGGTTTCATTTATGTGCAGATAATCAGAAAACACCTGTGCACAAAAACTTTAAAACATATGAAACACTTTTGCAAATCAATAGAAAAGAACTGATATCCTTCTTTCCCCCTTTTTCTTTGTGCAAAAGCGTGTTTAAAAATTCTTAAAGCACTGATTTCTTTACTAAATACTCTTGTGCTAATAATTCCAAACCTATAACAGCTTTATTCTGCAACAAACTCCACTATACTAATTCTATTATTCAATAATTCTGAAAAAATTCTGGGAATGTTGCTGATCTGTTCTAAACTCCAGTATTATTTTCTTCTTCATCATCATCAGAACTTATGTCTGATTCCGAAGAAGGGTCAGTCTCCACAGACAAAAGGGGTTTTATTGCTGCAGTTATTACATCAGGTAAATAGACTGCTTTCTCTTGTTGGACTATTTTTGCAGCAGCTTCTAAAAACTGGGCTGTAGCAGCACTCCTAGGTAGTGTACCCAAAACCTGTTTTGTATTTTCATTAGCATTATTATAGGCCAGCATGTTTAAGAATTTTGTTTTCATGTTATTATCTATGTCTGGATCTGAATTTATTGACTCATTTAAACGATCTACAAATTGATCGTACGGTTCAGTGGGTCCCTGCTTGATTGAAGTACATGGGGGTCCTGACTTTGCATCCCTTATCATAAGCAATGACTTATAAGCTAAATCCTGACTAGTTTGTAATACCTCATCTGGAAACTGATTTGTACTTCTGCTTTTTCATACTGACCAAGACCCATGAGTGCATCAGAGGTAACACCGAAGAGAGGATGCCCTTGTTGCCTGGGTTGTGCAGCAGCTGCTGCACAGCTGGCATTCTATTTGTTAAAAAATTGTAATTGCTGGAAAGGAGAAAGTAACATAGATATAATTATACGAATATCATATGGTGTTAACAAATGAGCAGTAAAAAGATACCACAATACTATTTGTGTATAATCACTCTTTAAACCATACTGCATAACAGTCATTTTAACTTCTTTTAAAATTTTCCAGTCCAAAGCTTTCCAGGGTTCACTCTCAATTAAAGTTGAAACATTAGAGGGGGCTGTATTCAGCTGCACAAGCTGTCTCTATCCTAATTTAGACTCAAGCTTTTGAAAGCAAAGCAATAAGGTGTCTTTAATGTCTTTTATTGCAGGCATAATAGCTCTCTCGCTTCCATTGTCCAAGCTCTTGTCATCAGGAGACAAGCCTGAGGATGGAAATGATGAAAATAACTCTTTTGCATTACCATGATTAGGCTTCTCGTCTTCCTCTGGCAGCAGAACTGATGGAGGCTGAGGAGCCGTGTTCGGTTTGGAGGTGGCCCTGGTCCCCGTCGGGACAGTGGTGGCTTCTGCCGAAACGGTAGCTCTCACTAGGACGGAAGCAGCCTCTGCCAAGGCGGCAGACCCTGCTGAAGTAGCTTCAGTTGCTACGGCAACGCTTGAAGGGATAACTCCGGCTGCCATGACCGCAGTTTCCGTGGTTTGACTTCCTGGTTTTGAGGAGACAACTGCTGATGACGTAACTTCAGGCGACATGATGATTCCAGGCAGTGGCGATGTAGCGACATCTAGTGGCTCGGAGGCTCCTAGCAGCTCTGTTCCAGACGACGCTTGCGCAAAAACAACTTCTGGCTCTGCTGACCGCGCAGGCTCAGAAGAAGGTAGCAGTGCTGGCAACGCAGGCGCAGAGAAGGGCGGTGGCGCTGGCAGAGTGCCAGCATCGCTCTCCGCTGCTCCTACTTTTCTTACAGTCTCTGCTGGCACAAGTGTGCTGCTAAACTGAGTCAGACCTGCTGCTTTTATTAGCGATCTCGACTGTGTAGCTGCAGGCACTAGGACCTCCTAGTAAACAGATCTATCGGCTCGGGCTCGGAGATACGCCGCAGTCCCGCTGATTCCCAACAAAGTTCCCTGAGCAACTACAAGTTTTCACTGATCCGTAGTTAACTCTTGCAGCGATTCAACGACTAAAGGCCAAACTTAAGGGTATTTTCTATATCTTTTAACATTTTTAGACCCTTGTTCCATTTCTTCCCATATTTGAGCCTTTATAGCACCCCATATGGATACCTCAAAGGCGGTGTGAGTGGAGGGGAGTAGATTCTTAGCTCTCGCCCAGACAATTAACCCTTCAAGGGCTTTTTTATTGTAATTTGGCTCTCTTAGAGAGACTATATATTGCAGGAGCCTTCCCACGACTTCTTCATCTTTAGAAACAGTGGACCCCATACTCCCGCCAGCTGACTCACCTGGCCAAGGTGAGCTTCCAATCCTGACCGTGCACGGATTTGTTCACAGCACCAGGGTTCAGCGCTGCCTGTAACAGCTGCTTCCTTCGCCTCTTCCGCTCATCTTACGTCCCGAAGAACTGACGAACTTCGAGTCCCTGCTTTCAGGCACCAGATGTTGATGGAAGGGAACTGACAGAGTGCTCCAGGATCAATATGATCAGGCAAAATGTCTTCTTTATTAGGAGAAACACAGATTATATAGTGCTCATGACGCTTAGTTTCTTGTTCACACTACATTGGTTACATAAGGAAAACATATTGTGGTGTAAAGCACTAATTGGATAACTGCAGGTGACCATAGAACTTGTTTTCTTGCCAAAAGAACTCCTCCTTCACCTTGGCACAAGGCCTGCAGCCATATTAGTGGTGCAGCATTTTTTACTATCTGTACCCAGCCATGCCCAGGTGAAACACACAGAAATGGAAAGAAAATTGTTCACACAATTTTCATACTGTAACAGCCCCGGCCGGCACGCTGCCAGGGGCTGCAGAGCCGGGGACTGTCGGGATCGCTGCGGCGGCCTTGGCTCTGAGCACCACGGCGTCGACCCCGGGTAGCAGTGGCTGCGGCTTCTTATGGTACGCCCACACCTGCGCTGCTGGCAGCGCCGGCTCCAGGCAGTGTGTCCCCGGCAGCTGCGGACCCGGGCCCTGGCCAGGAGGGTCTGTTTCCCCCGTGTTGCCGACAGCCATGGTCCCGAGTGGTGTGACAGGGGAGGTATCCCTCCCTCTTTTTCAGTAATTCTACTCTCACGGTGGGTGTTTCCTCTGGCAACCCTCCTCTCCCTTGCAGCGTGCCTGTAGCAGCGCTGACCCCGGGGGGGCGGCGGGCTGGCAGCGGCGGCTGTGGTGTCACACGGTGCAGTGGGGGGGCTGTCTGTGTTCTCCCCTGTTTTACACCCCCCCCAAACACCCCCCCCGGAATGTGTCCATCTGCAGCTGTTCCTCCCCTCCTATGTATCATTCTTTCTCAGCAGACCACGTAGATAAGTTGCGACATGAGGAGAGCAAAGGCAATTTGACTCCTCTTCTTGATTTTTCTCCGAATGAACCCAACATCTATTCCCCCTCCTCCCCTCCCTCCCTCCCTCTCCCTCGTCCTCCGACAAATGCTAGTGAAAGCTCCCTTAACGAAGCAACACTTTTGCTTCAAGGGGGGCCGAGTGCTTAAGAGAAACAGGAGATGCAGGGGGGGCAAAAGGCAGGAAAAGGTGAAGAAGGGAGGACAAGGGGGGGTAGTCCTGCCCCATGCAAAAGTGGTTCTGTTGCCTTTATGACAAATAGTGTCCTTGCTCTACGAAAAATGTTGAAAATTTCCAAGGTGATATCCTGTCCTTTCCTGTAGTATTTGTCTTTTGCATGCAGAGTTGTACAAGATTTACAAGTTAATATTAGCAAATATGCCATAAATTCCCTTTAAGTTATGAGACTGATGAGAACTACACAACCAATGGCTGCTTGAAATGTATGTGTGAGTGACGAATGACTGATGTGGCCAGCTAATGCATGACTGGAAATGGACTGTGTGAAAGAGAAAAGCTGCATGAATCTGTAACTGTGTAGATTTGAAAATACTTTCCGCCTGTGTCAAGATTTTACAGAGATGTGTAACAGGATTCTGTTGAACCATAGTGAGTCCTTATTCTGGATGGTATATGAACTCTTCAAATTCCCACCATAAGTAATTCCACTCTTGTGAAAACTGGTGAGGTTTTAGTTATTTCAAGACTAGCCCTGTCTGGCTAGCCATTTGATTAGGACTGAGGTTAAATAAGAGATTCTTACAAAAATTTGGTGATCTATTTCAGCCTTGTATGAGGTTTATAGAGGTTGAATCTCAGGTGGAGCCTTTCCACTGGTGTTGTTCCTTTTTCATGTGTCATGCTGCTCATGGGTTGTAGCTGTGTGGGCTGTGCAGGAGGCAGAGTCGTTTGAGCTTTTCTGTGTTTTCCAGGGTTTAAATCAAGGGTTGTCGATGTTGCTGCCCTGCTTGATCAGCCTGTTGCAAAGGGCCCTGCAGATTGTCAGAGCCATCCTGCGTCCTTTCGCAGAGGCATCAACAGTGTTCTAGATAGTGTGTCTCCAGGCCTCCTGATTGGAGACCAGAGTACACCAGTTATGTTGATCAGTGTGGCCAGGGCTGCGATGTCGTTTCAGGGAGTCCTTGTGTCTTCTCTTCGGGGCTCCTCTCGTGTGGCAGCTGGTGGCAATATTCATCGTAAAACAGCTAGTCCTTCATCCTTGGGACGTGCCCTGCCCATCGCAGCTGTGTTCTCAGCAAAATGACCTCAATACTTGTGACTGCTGCTTGTTCTACACCAGACGTATTGATAACATAATCTGACTAGTGAATGTTTAGCATTGTACAACGGCAGCGTGAGTTAAGTGCCTTGTTAATCAGCCGTTCTAGTAGCACAATTGCAGGGCTGTTTATTCATGTCAGAGTCATTGATGCTGATTATACAGGACAGATCTGTGCTATGGTCTCCACACCTTATCCTCCAGTTGATTATACAGGATAGATCTGTGCTATGGTCTCCACACCTTATCCTCCAGTGACAATTCCTAAAGGGACACGAATAGCTCAACTTGTACATTTTGTGAGTTGTGTTCCCCAAGCAGAGCCTCGTGAGCGTCGGAATGGAAGATTTGGTTCTACTGATGCACCACAAGTCTTTTGGTCAGTGCCGATCTCTGCGCAACGTCCACAGCTGACCTGTACTCTCTACGATACTCGAAGCTTGCTGTCAGTTGTCCAGACAGACGAACTTCTGCATTCGGGACCTGATGTAACTATCATTGCACGGACATCCTGGCCGGCCTCCTGGCCTGTAGTCACGCCAGGGGTCGGGGTTGTGAGACTGAGAGGTACTGCTCAGAGTTTTCTTTCAGAACATACATTACTCATTACTAATCCTGAGGGTCAAACTGCTACTGTCTGGCCATATGTCCCTGTGGCACTTTTAGCCCTGTGGGGATGAGATGCTCTATCTCAGTGGAGGTGAAAGATCACTACGGATTTTTAACTGGGGTCACTGTATGGCAGGGTGTGACACAAGCCACCATTGCTTTAATTTGGCTTACAACTACTCCTGTGTGAGTTAAGTAGTGACCCCTACCTACAGGAAAGTTGTTGGCCCTGCAACAGCTTGTTAAGGAGCAGCTTGATGCTGATCACACTGAACCATGTCAGAGTCCTTGGAATACCCCTTTCTTTGTGATAAAGAAAAAATATGGAAAATGGAGACTGCTGTATGATCTCAGACGAGTTAATGCAGTCATGGCTACCATGGGAGCATTACGGCCTGGTTCCTGCCATGCTTCCTGCAGAATGGCCCATTGTTATTACTGTTTTAAAAGATTGTTTTTTCACGATCCTGTTAGACCCCAGATATAGAGAAAAATTTGCATTTTCAGTTCCATCTATTAATCATACAGAACCTTACGACCGTAATGAATAGAAAACCCTCCCCCAGGGAATGACAAACTCTTCTATAATTTGTCAGTGTTTTGTGGCTATAGCATTGTCTCCTATACGAATGCAATTTTCTGACTGTCTTTGCTATCTTTATATAGATGATATTTCTGCTGCCTGTGGCCACTGAGGATCAGCTGGGTGTGTGTTGGAAGCTGAAACCAGAATCTACAATCCTTTGGCCTAGTAGTTGCTCCTGAGAAGATGCAGCGAGAGGAACCCTGGAAGTATTTAGGGTTCAAATTACACGGAAAGCAGTCATTCCTCAGCCAGTCCAATTGGATACTAATGTCAAAACTCTTACTGACATACAAAAGCTGTTAGGGTCTTTGAACGTAACTCTTGCTTTTCAGTTATTTCCTAATCGACCTTTAAATGTTATTACTGATTCTGCATATATTGTTAATTTGTTACAGCAACTCGATCAGGCGGTGTTGTATTGTCCATCTCCAGGTCTTATTTTTCAAGCTTTGTTCGAGCTCTGAAGAACTCTTTTGCAGAGGCTTGTTCCTTATTTTGTGCTACATGTTTGTAGTCATACCTCTTTGCCATGTTTCTTCACAGAGGGTAATGCACGAGCAGATGCTCTTGTTTCTGCTGTTGCTTTGAGACTTGTTCCTAACATTCACCAGCAAGCTGTCTTGTCTCATCAAGGTGCAGAAGCCTTCAGATGTCGATTTGGCTTGACTCATTCTATTGCTTGCTTAATTGTTGCCTCCTGTCCAGACTGTCATAATGCCTGTACTCTTGTCCAGACTGTTGTAATGCCTATACTTTTTTCCAGAGTGCCATAATGCCTATACTCCTGTCTGTTTTGGTACTAACCCTCGAGGCCTTAAGGCCTTACAGATGTGGTAATCGGATGACACTCATGTCAATGAATTTGGTAATTTAAACCATGTCCATGTGTCCACTGACATGTTTTCCCATGTGGTGGTTGCTAATGCACATACTAGACAAGAAAACCATGATGCCATTAAACACTTCCGTTGTGCTTTTGCTACATCTGGAGCCCCCACTCAAGTGCGGACGGACAATAAGCCGTCTTATGTCTGTAAATCTGTCCAAATTTTCTTTGCTTTGTAGAGGGTCACTCATGTTAGGGCTATTTCACATTCTTCTACAGGACACGTTATTGTGGAGAGAGTGTATGGTGCCCTGAAGCAATTGCTTTTGGGGTGCCGTGTCGCCACAGGACTTGCTTTTCAAGGCCCAAGATGGTATTTCGGGCAGTGGCGTAGGGTTAAAGAGTTGTTTGAGGGTGAGCTTCCATATTATGGGAGCTGAGCAATGTTGCTGGGTACCTGTCGAAAGGCCTCAGTCCGAAGGGGGAAGAATCGACACACAAGACACATGAGGGTAGTGAGACAAAGAGATGTCTGCCCGCTACGCTGAGCAGGCAGCTTTTTATTTAGTGCCAAGTTCCACTTTCCCACACACACATTACAAACATTTTCCTACAAAACACCCCAGGAATGCAACACCTGCAGTTTGTTAAGCAGCTCGACCTTGCACTGTCCAGAACTCAGGGCTGTTTCCATGGGAATGTGCAGTTATCTCTTACTTTTCTCAAGGGAACGGTCTTACTCCCTTTAACGCCTCAAGCTCTTCTACTTCCAGGGGGCCCGGGGGTTTCATGGGCCTACCATCTCCCCCCACAGAGCAACTTTCTAAGAATGTACCCGTGTCCTCCCATAACCTATGCCACTCGAGGCTTTCCACCCCTGGGGCAGGCTCCTGGACGCCTTCTCCGTAATTCTTGGCCTTGGCTTCGTATATTAGGTATACTATAATGGCACAAACTAGGATGAAAAGCCCAACAAGTAAAACGTCTCTGACATCTAAAGAGGATTTAAACTTCCCAGAGGCCATTGTATTTTATCCAAAAGGAAACTGAATAAAGGGTTGGGCAAATACATTCCCCTGTGATTCTCCATAGGAATGGGTGCTATTATCCTTAAAACCCCAGAGGAAACAGCTTAGGCTAGAACAGTAGTGCAGCTTTGAGGACATATTCCGGATGAAAATCACAGGTGCTGAGTTTGCCGTGTCATATACCCAGTGCACAAACTCAAAGGTACTTATCGCAATGAGAGTACTAGTATCTGAACTGAAACACATTGACAGGTGGGACAGATATCTTCGCATGGTTATATGCCAGAGGAAAGCAACAACCCCTAACATCATGGTGCCTACAGGTTCAAAAAGCGTGTTAATCACACAAGGGGTTCAAAACGTGCGTAACTCACACAAAGGGTAGTTATCATTTTTCCACCTTTCCTCTTTCCAGGCCTCATGTTGGGCACCAAAAATGTCTCAGTTTGAAGAGACTGGAATGTTTTTTAAAGAGGATGAGTTATGAGACAGACCAAACTCCTCTCTCTCAGCAATTGTAAATTCAAAAATTAAGGGGCTTTAATCGAGGAAGTGTGGAAGAAAAGAAGAAATAACAACCCTTTATTAAAAGATATATATATGTATATTGGCAAGAACAGTAACAGAACATAAAAACAGCTAAACTATAGTCCTGTACCCAGAAGTTCCCTTCAAACAAAAGAAAAAAAGTCTGAATACTTCTCTGTCTTCTAGCGCAGTTCTAATCACGGTTGGCAGGGGGCGCTGTTGGATCACTGGAGAGGTAGAGCCTGCAGTTCTCTGTGTTGACCTGCAGGGGGAACTGTTGGGCTCTGGAGGTCACCACGCGAGGAGAGGGGTCTGGAGGGGTTGTCTCGGGTCGTGGGAGAAGCCGAAAAGAAGATGGGGGACCCTTCCCCCAATGGAAGGAAGGGGAAAGGAAAGCAGTTCACCCCCAACAGGACTCACTGTTGTTCTCAGTTGATGGGGCCCCAAAAGCTCCTCCTTTTCTCCCAGCGAGCACAGAGACTCTCCAATGAAAACGCAGCAGGTCCGGGCTGAAGACAAAAGACAGCTTGCAGGCCAGTTGAGGCCAGCAGTCAGGGCTGACCAGGATGGGAAGCCAGAAAGACAAGTTTCCAGACCCTGTCTCCATCCTTGAAAGAGAACCCAGCAGTCTGAGTCTCTCCCCTCCGAGCAGAGCCAGCCACCCCCTCCCAAAACTCCTCCCCTCTCCCCCCAGCCTCTGATGGGCCATCAGCGAGGAATGCGGCCTGGCTAGCTAGTTCTTTTGTAAGGCTAATTAACTCCCTTCCCCCTTTCCATTCAAACTCCTTCTTTCCTACAGTGGAGGGGCAGGGGAAAGAAAAATTCTCCTGAATTTCTAACCTATAACATCGGGGAGCTGCTTTATGTTGATGATGCCGCCCTTGTTGCCCACACAGAAGCAACTCTGTAGCGTTTAACATCCTGCTTTGCAGACGCTGCTGAGCTCTTTGGGCTGGAAGTCAGCTTAAAGAAGACAGAAGTTCTCTATCAACCGGCACCTCAGGAAGTCTTCCATCATCCCCATATCACCATTGGCCAATCAGAGCTCAAATCAGTCCAGCAGTTTAATTACCTAGGTAGCCTCGTCTCCTTGGATGGTAAGACTGATGGAGAGATAGACAACAGGTTAGCAAAGGACTCCCTGAAACAACATCTCAACCTTAGCCATATTGATCAACATAACTGGTCTACTCCGGCCTCCAGTCGGGATGTCTGGAGACACACTATCTTCAGCGCTGCTGATGCTTTCTAGAAAGCCACAGGATCACTCTCGAGGAGAAAAGACAACGCAGAAAGAATCATGCCTTGCAGAATTTACCACTGTAGTGGTTTGAACCAGGTTTTCCTCCTGAAGCTAAGAAAGTGGTAACCCCCAGGGGGTGGTGACACTTGAGATTTGAACCAATCTGCACTCCTGCGAAATATAAACATACCACAACCAGACCAGAAGAGACGAGTTGTAGTCTGGTTGGAGAAGAAGTGACCATGTTGTAAGACCACGAGGAGAGAGAGCAGTCCCCCGGCCCCCGGCTAGGGGGACTGCAGAGACTTGGAACAGTATTAGACTGGGCTAAGTGTCTGTAGTTAAGCCGGGAGATGTTTCTCCACCGTGGGCAGCAGCAGGAGTAGCAACAACCAGCATTGACCGGAGAAAAAGCAGCGGCACAGAGCCAAAAGATAAGAGAGCAGCAAAACAAGCATGCAGCAAGAGAGAGAACTCCTGGAAGGAGAGTCGAGAAAGAGAACTAGCAGCAGAGAGACAGAGTTTGGGGGTAAGAACTGCAAAAACTCCCCTAAACTTTCTTTGAGATCCCTCCAAAATGGAGGGGGTGGACTCTTATTGATTAGAAGTCCTAAATGGAGTAAAGGTGTAGGGAATTGGCTATAGAACACAGTTTGCCTAGGCCATGGGAACATCTTAGATAGCAAGGTTACAGTGCCCTTGTACTGTGTTAGCTGGTTGGTAAACAGGACACTGTGATTAGCAAAACAAAAAGCAACTGAAAGCCACCTGTGTCAACAAAGGAAGGGAGTGAGAGACGGAATCAACATCTAAGTGTCAACAAAGGAAGAGAGTAAGAGGTGAGATCAACATTTAAGCAGAACCAATAATGAGCTTAGCTTTTGCAATATGTATGAACTAATTATAAAGCATATATTAAGCTGTTAGCAATGATCAATGAACGAAGCTCTGATTCTCATATTGAGGGTCTCTTTCTTCCCTCGTCGCGACAAATGGCACCGAGCAAGGGACAATAAACGAGGATCCTGCTGAGTTTTGCACGGAACTCGCGGTCCCCGAAGCTTGAACAGGGGTTAAGTTAAATCTGCAAGCCCCAGGGGATAAGTTAAATCTGCAAGCCCTAAGGGACTAAGTTGAATCTGCAGTCCCCGAAACCTGAACAGGGGCTAAGTTAAATCTGCAAGCCCCAGGGGCTAAGTTAAATCTGCAAGCCCCAAGGGACTAAGTTGAATCTGCGGTCCCTGAAACCTGAACAGGGGATAAGTTAAATCTGCACTCCCCGAAGCCACGGTCCGACGTAGTAGTTGGTCGGTCTTGCAGCAGCACAAGAGGCAAAAGAGCTGGACTCCGTGCCCCGGGTGACCTTACAGGAGGGCCTGGCCGACAACACCGCCGATGTCTTGTAAAGGGCTGCAACAGCGCGCTGAAGATTTATAGGTATGGAAAGACAAGAGGTGCTTTTATTACTCCAGTGCTTTTTAGAAAAGCAGGGACTTAAGGGTATAGATTTGAAAAAAGAATTACCAAGATTGCTTGCGACAAGGGTTGCTAAAAGTTGTTTTGTGGACCCTAATACAGTTTTTGATGAAAGAGAATGGAGACGTTATGAGGTTAAGTTGTGGGAGGTTGCCGCAGAGACGGAGCTCGGTGTAACATGAGAGAAGTGGAGAAGCTGCCAGGCCAGCCAGACAAGATGCCTGGACAGGTGAGCCACCGAGAACAAAAGGGATCTAATGTTGCATCTATATGGAAGTCTATCCTGCTTAAAAAAGGGAGAGAAATTAGACGAACTGGCTTTGCGGCAGATGCTGCTTTCATGTAAGGGCCAGGGATATGAAGCAAACACTGTAACTGCCTTTACTATCTCTACTTGGAAAGAACTTAGTGATAAGCTCTTTACTGCTGCCTATAAGGGAGAAAAAGTTGCTGCTTCCCTCCCTACAACTTGGCGATTGTTATCTGGAACAGTAAAAGGCATTAAAGCACAGTCTGAGGACATTAGAATGCTACTAGATACCATCATACGGAGAAATCGTGTAAAAAGGGAGTCGAGCGGAATTGAAGGGAGACGGAGCGGGACCACAGATCACGGAGCGGGGCCGGAGACAACCGAGCAGCCCCGCCAACATGAACGCGGTGCTAGTGAAATAGAGAATGAAATAAAATATTAGATATTTAGCTATGAAGGTGTGACTTTGCAAAATGTAAAACTGCTTAAAAGTCTCTGACCGAACTGTGGGCAATTGAGATAAAAGGCTTAGAGAATAGGCAAAAGCTTTTTAGCACGTAGAGAAGGGTGGGGAACCTGTAACTGTTTGAAGTGATAAAACTTTACATAACTACTCTATAATGGTAAGAATAGAAGGTAAAACTAAGTGTTTATTTAGATAAAACAAACTGCAAAGGAGTGTATGCGTATTAACCTGTAACTGTTTGAAGTGATAAAACTTTACGTAACTACTCTATAATGGTAAGAATAGAAGGTAAAACTAAGTGTCTATTTAGATAAGAAAGACTGCAAAAGAGTGTGTGTAAAGATAATTTTGAGCTTGCTACTTTCAAACTGTATAAAAGGCTATGTTATTTCTTGGCTCGGCGGAGTGCACTGGGGAGAACATCTGCCCCTTTGCATTCCCCGGCCGTAATAAAAGTGTTTTTTTCAGATTGGCAGAAGTTTCTTTGAATCAATTTGGCACCCAGATGGGACAGATTTCTGCTCGCCGGTGAGGACCCTCCGGAACCGGGGACCCTCTGCGCGCTCCGGGACGTTACTCCGGTGAGGCTCCCCGGGCTCCGCTGGATCACCACGGGAGTAGAGGAAGACCCTGTGCACAGGTATACAAATTTTAAAGCACTCTTTTATTTTTACCCTAGGGTTTTGGGAAGGAAACCGTAAGTCGTACGCTGGTTTTTTAGGGCTCTGGGCTTGCTAGCAGCCAACAAGAGCAACACCCTTTTAATAGTAGGTTCGAGTCCTACCGGGAGGATGCATATGGCTTTGATTGTGAGTTAGAGTCTCACCGAAGCTATACCAAAAGAGGAATTTTGGGCAGAGGGCTGCATCCTTCTGAATATGGGTTAACAGTCCCATTAAAGGGTGGCATAGGTTTTGATTGTGACAAGATGTTTTTTGGTTTACCATTGTGGTTAGATTTGGGACTTGGTTTTGGAATTGCGATTATTATAAGTTTGGTAATATATTATATCTGGGTTTGTTTTAAACCCTCTGTCTGTGTTCCATGTGTTTGCTAAAATGTGTTGTTTGCTTTTGTCTGTGAGTATTGTCTCTTGTCATGAAATTACTGTTGTATGTTAAGTAAGCAAATATTAGGAAAATATATTTGTTTTTCGTATATGTTACTGGTTATCTCCTAATCACGGCAAAAAGGACTACCTTCATGTGTTTACGGGAGATAGTGGTTTTGTGGTTTTATGGTTTTAGGTAGAACCCTAACACTCACTGTTTGTAGGAAGTAAGCCAGGAAGTTTTGCTGGCCACAAAACTCCAGGGCTGACAACCTCTGAGGGTGCAAACCCATATCTTTGCTCAATTTGTGGAGTTGTTCACCTCATACTTGTGATTTGTGTTGAATGTTGGCAATTTTAGCATATTGGGGGCAAGAGTGGCATTGGGAGATCTTGGCGTTGGAATGATTGGGTTTAGATATGGTTTTGTGCGGTATCTAGGAGAGAGTGACAAAGTCTACAGGAGGAGTGAGGCCAAGGAGGAATAAAAGGTGGTTCTATTCTCATTGATGATTGGATTGTGAGATTGTTGCCTTGTGTTAGTGGGAGTGGAACGTGGCTGTTTTACAGGCGCCCAGAAAGGGGTTTCTTGTTGCCAGACTGAGGATTGCTGCCGGACAAGGGATACTTGGGCGAGCTAACAGGGCTGACTCAGAACTTTCCTGCCTCGGGGCTGGTGCTGTGTATGTATGGTGTGTTGAAAGAGTATAACTGAAGTTTGTAGATAACCACAAGTTTGCGCCTTTGTTATTGTGCAAAGGGCAAGACTAGAAGCAGGCCAAAGCAAAAGCTAAAAATGGGGAACCAGCAAGGGAAACAAGAGATTGATAAAAGCCCATTAGGATGTGTTTTAACACACTGGAAAGAAATTGGGGAATCTCAGGGTGGGAATACTAACAAGAAAACTTTAATCAAATATTGTTCAGAATGGTGGCCCCTCTATAAACTAGAGGAAGGAGCAAAGTGGCCAAAGCACGGGACATTAGACTATAATACTTTACTGCAATTAATGTTGTTTTTGCGGAGGCATGGAAGGTGGAATGAGGTCCTTTATGCTGACATGTTCTTTTGCTTGAGGGAACACCCAGAATGGCAGAGAGAGTGTGGCATTAATTTAGCCCCACGAGACCCGTTTGTTTTAACACTAGAAAAAGAGAATTTAAAACAAGGTATAGGAGAACTCAAAAGGTGTTGTTCAGCCTGTTCAATAGGACAGAGATGTTTGAAATATACCAGCAGGGAATTGGAAAGTGGAATTGAGGATTATGTAAGTCCCTTTGGAGAAAGGGCAAATGAAATAGCCGAAGGAGGGGCTTCTGCTCCCCCCTCAGGACCAAACAGTGAATCGTCCGCATCTTCAAGACAACAGGGGAGGGGTAGGGACAAAGAAAGGGGAAGAAGGGAAACTTCCCACTCCCCATCATCCTTATCTCCCCTGAGCAGGCGGACACGCAGTAAAATGAGAGCAAAATCTGTCTCCCCACACACAGAGGCCAGACGGACTATACAAGCCCCTTTAAGGGAGGCTGCAGGACCGCGGGGGCCTATAAAACTTAAAGTTAATTTCTCTATGGGAGACTTAGAAAATTGGAAGAATATTGCTCATAAATATAGAAACGACCCAGTTGGGGTAGCAAAGAAATTTAAAGCATATGTTAAAGCTCTAGATCCAGACTGGGAAGATGTCGACCTCATGTTGGATGCTTTGACAGAAACTGAAAAGGAGTTAGTTTTAAAAGCAGCAAGGACCTATGCACAAACCAAGTTAGCAGCTGGAGATGATTTGAATTTCTATTTCCCACGAGATAAACCAGGTTGGGACTATAATGACCCTGACCATTATCAAATTCTCCAGAGATACCGGGGTTGGGTGGCTTACGGAATAGAAAATGCAGTTCCCAAAGCAGTAAACTGGGGTTCTCTTTATGCAGTAAAACAAAACACTGGAGAAACCCCTACTGAATTTATAGATCGATTAAAGGAAGCAATGCGAACTTACACCACCTTAGACCCATCAGAGGACCAGGGCCAACAGCAGCTAATTTCACTGTTTTTGGGTCAATCTTCAGATGACATCAGACGCAAACTACAAAAGTTAAAAGCCAAAGATCAGAGAAATATCGAAAAACTAATTGAAGAGGCGTGGCGGGTATACAGGAACCGGGAAGGGGTAGAAAGACAGAAATTAGGTAAAGCTATCACAAAGGCAACCATCGCCGCCCTGGGTAAAAGAGAACATCGCTCTAAGAGACCTGGATGGCACCCTGGAAATGGCAACCAGCAGAAATTGAGACCAAACCAATGTGCAATTTGTAAAGAAGAAGGACATTGGAAAAGAGAATGCCCTCAAAGGGAGAAAAAAACCTATTTTTATGGCAGAATTGGACCAGGATTAAAGGGGACCGAGGGGTTTTGCCCCCAGGGATCCCTTGGTTATAATGGAACTGGGGAAAAATAAACATAAACTAGAATTTTTAGTGGACACTGGAGCAACATTTTCTGTGTTAAATCAGGAATTAAACCTCATGGACGATGTATCTTTGAATGTGATAGGAGTCACTGGTCAAGTTGAAAAAGTATCTTTTATGAAACCACTAAGTTTTAAATTAGGTAAGACTTTAGGTATACATAAATTCCTATATATGCCTCATGCACCTAAATCACTTTTGGGAAGGGATCTATTAGAAAAACTAAATGCAGAAATTAGGTTCAACAATGGAGATATGCAACTTAAAGTAAAAGAAAATGAATTAATTGAAATTTTAAGTCTTGCTCTAATCCAGCCACAGATATCGGGAGAAGTACCACCAGCAATCTATGACCAAATCTACCCGGGGGTCTGGGCTGATGGGACCCCAGGAAGGGCCAGACACGCTCAACCTGTAACAGTAAGATTAAAACCTGGGACACGGCCGGTAAGAATTAAACAATATCCTCTCAAACTAGAAGATAGAAAAGGGATTAAAGAAATAATTGACCATTTTATTAAATTTGGTTTACTAATTGAATGTAAATCAGAATTTAACACACCTATTTTGCCGATTCGTAAAGCAGATGGCAAAAGCTATCGGCTGGTTCAGGACCTCAGAGCTATTAATAAAATTGTTGAAGAGCTCCACCCAGTGGTAGCTAACCCATATACACTTTTAACTAAACTAAAAAATGAATATATCTGGTTTTCTGTTTTAGATTTAAAAGATGCCTTTTTCTGCTTGCCTTTGGACCCTGAGAGTCAAAAATTTTTTGCCTTTGAATGGGAAAACCCAGAAACAGGAAGACGATCACAGCTTACATGGACTGTTCTTCCACAAGGATTTAAAAACAGTCCAACCCTTTTTGGAGACCAGCTTGCCAAAGATCTTGAAGAATGGACTGCACCTTCAGACAACGGAGTCCTCTTGCATTATGTGGATGATATATTAATTGCAACCAGCACACAGGAAGAATGTGAAAACTGGACTGTGAGCTTATTGAACTTTCTAGGGCTGAAAGGATATAAAGTATCTAGAAACAAAGCCCAGATTGTCAAGAAAGAAGTTACTTATCTAGGATATGAAATCTCAGGAGGACAACGTCGACTAGGGCCAGAAAGGAAAGAAGCCATCTGTAAAATACCTTTGCCACAAACTTCGAAAGAACTTCGCACATTTTTGGGAATGACTGGCTGGTGTAGGCTTTGGATCTACAAATATGGACTAATAGTCAAACCTCTATACCAGATTCTACAAGATGGAAATCAACAATTAACATGGACTGGAGAAGCTACACAAGCCTTCCATCAGCTTAAGAAGGAACTAATGCAGGCACCTGCACTAGGCCTCCCAGATGTAACTAAACCTTTTTTGCTCTTTTCGCATGAAAGGCAGGGAATTGCACTGGGAGTCCTGGCCCAGCAGGTCGGACAATATCGCCGAGCAGTGGCATACTTCTCTAAACAGTTAGATGAAGTGAGTAAAGGATGGCCAGGATGCCTGAGGGCCGTAGCTGCAGTAGTACTGAACATACAAGAAGCCCGAAAGTTCACAATGGGACAGAAAATGACTGTTCTAGTGTCACACGTGGTTTCAGCAGTGCTCGAACAGAAAGGCGGTCACTGGCTCTCGCCCTCCAGGTTTCTCAAATACCAGGCCACTCTAGTGGAACAAGATGATGTTGAAATCGTCACCACTAATATCGTAAATCCAGCAACATTTTTATCAAGTTCTACAACCACAGGGGAATCGGTGTATCATGATTGTATTGAAACTATTGAAGCAACATATTCCTGCCGACCAGACTTGAAAGATACACCACTGCCCGAGGCAGAAATGTGGTTCACCGATGGAAGCAGCTATATGAAAAATGGAATCCGTAAAGCTGGTTATGCCATAACAACCACAGATCACGTCATTGAAGCACAAGCACTCCCTGCTGGCACCTCTGCACAAAAAGCAGAAATAATAGCCCTTACCAGAGCATTGAAACTAGGAGAAGGAAAAGACATTAATATTTGGACAGACTCAAAGTATGCCTTCGGGGTAGTTCATGCTCATGGAGCAGTGTGGAAAGAAAGAGGGTTACTCACATCACAAGGAAAACAGATAAAGCACGCAGAAGAAATCTTAAAATTACTTGAAGCTGTCCAGTTATCGAAAAAGCTTGCTATTATGCATTGTAGAGGACATCAAAAAGGGAATACAGACCAAGAAAAAGGCAATCGATTGGCAGATCAAGAGGCGAAAAAGGCAGCAGAAAACGGCCAGGTAGAACTTGCCTCCCTAATCCCTGATGGCAAAATTATAGAGGTAAGCCCTAATGTATCATATTCAAAGGAGGACTTAAAATTAATAAAAGATCAGCAAGCTCAACGCAAAGGTAACATGTACTACTTAGAAACAGGACAAATAGTGGTACCTGAAAGAGTACTGTGGAAAGTTGTACAGGCAGAACATAACAAAACTCATTGGGGGGCAGATGCATTACACAAATATCTAAGGAAACAAATTATAGGACGAAATTTATACACTACAATAATCCAGGTTACTAAACAATGCAAAACCTGCCTTCAAAATAATCCTCACACAACCAATAAAATCGAGATAGGGACAATTGGCAAAGGTAATCTCCCAGGACAACACTGGCAGATAGATTTCTCTGAGTTGCCTAGGAAAGGAGGCTACAGATACCTGTTGGTTTTGACAGATACTTTCTCAAATTGGCCAGAGGCTTTCCCGACTCGAAGCAATAAGGCTCGAGAAGTTGTCAAGGTACTACTTAATGAAATTATCCCCAGGTTTGGAGTACCTGACATCATCTCCTCGGGCAGAGGACCACATTTTGTAGCTAAAATAATACAAAGAATTAGCAGCATCCTGCAAATCAATTGGCAATTACACACTCCATATCGACCACAAGCAAGTGGTCAGGTGGAGAAAATGAATCATTTAATAAAAGAACAATTGGCAAAAATCTGTCAAGAAGTAAACCTACATTGGTATCAAGCATTACCTCTGGCCTTATTGCGAATAAGGGTCAAACCTAAAACTAAAGAAGGGCTGAGCCCTTTTGAAATGTTATATGGAAGACCCTATGGGAATTATTATCAAGGAGAAGATCTCATACAAGTTGGAGAAGGATATATACGAGAATACTTGATCTCATTAAGTAAGCAATTGTCAAAAATCAACAAACAAGTAATGAGTACTCGCTCAAGAGGAATAGACCAGCCTTTACATAACATTTCCCCTGGGGAATGGGTGTATGTTAAAACTTTTTCAGGCCAGCCATTAGAGGAGAAATGGAAAGGACCATACCAGGTGCTTCTGACAACCTACACAGCAATCAAAATTAAAGAACAGCCCACCTGGATTCATTATTCACGAGTGAAGAAAGCACCTCGAGAAACATGGACGTCAGAACTTATAGGACCAACCACCCTCAGGTTTACTCGACACTAGCCACTGGAACTCTGATAAGTATAATAACTCTGGCTCAGGCCATTATCTTAGACTGGCCATGGTCTAGGGCTCACATTGGATATACTGGTATGTCCGGACAAGACATTTCCAATTTAAACCTGGCCACTGTGGTCATGCACAAAAATAGACCATGCTCTGATTGGGAAAAAAGAAATGGGTTTAGTACCCTAACGGGAGTAAGTGGGAAAATACAGATAGGATGTAGAGGAATTAACATACCTGACAATGAGAAACAAATATCCCAAACACAAATCACTGTAAGAGAACCTATAAAAGGAAACCTGATTGGTAAGTCCATCTGTATGTCCGATCAATGTTGGCACAATTTTACCATAGATACACCAGTTTCTGTAATATGTCTTTGGGCTACTCCGAAAGGAGACAAAGCACTATCAAGAAAATTTATAATAGACACCACAACAACAACATCACAGACTTCTGCTCCTTTACCAGACACGCCCTCAGTATGTACAAAAAGAGATCACAATTTTTCCCTTGTAGGACCTTATGTAATTAGGCAATCTAATGAGCAGAAGTTACTCTTAGACCCTACATATTCTCTGAAAAAGGTCCAAGTAAAAATACAGACAAACATATCCTCTATAAAAGAGGATTGCCAACCCTTCATTCTCCAAAGTCTTAAGGGATGGAATGCTTGGTTAAAAACTAGATCTCATCGCGAAAGAGCCCAGAGAGATCTAATGGGGTGGTTTGGATCAGGATTAGGAGTATTAAATTCAATAGATCAAGAAATGTTAATTAATAAGCTCAGCACTGTAACCTCTGATTTGGGAAAACTGGAAGTACCACTCAGATCATCATTAATGACTATAGCTGAAACAGAATCTCTTACTACAGATTTGATGATCTTGTTAACTGAACACACATCTAAAGACTTTCAGGTTGTGACTAATGTCTTTGAAAAATTACAAAAAGATGTCTCAGTAGCAATACAGTGTATCCAAACTCAGCAATGGATACAATCTGTATCAGCAGGAATTATAAGAGAAGGAACCTCAGGAATTTTACCTCAAGAGATAAGAGAGATCATATCCAGACAAGACACCACAAGTAAATTTGAAAAAGAACATCAAGCATGGTGGCAGTTAGTGAACTTCACATATAACACAGAGCTGGAGCAGATAGAGGCATATGTTCTTACCATCCGTGAGGCAAAAGAACAGACCATATTTCCTGTCTTAGCATTAGGAGCAATACACCGGGACATTGTAGTTAGACCTATAGGGCATAATGTCTGGGCAAGCTATGACAAGGACACGGGGAGGTGGCAAACTGTCAACACGAAGGCCTGTATACCTAGGGAACAACTAGGATACGTGTGTGAAAATGCTGTAATAGAGAAGGAGGATTTATGTTTAGATACAGAAGACAGTGTATGTACATTTGAAATGTTCCCAAATACACAGGCACAGTCCCAAGTGTATTATGTAGGTAAAGGATGTGCCTGCATCAGGACACCTTGCACAAGTGTAATGATTGATAATTGTAAAGAACTAACTAATGGTACTAACTTCTGTGTTTGCAATTTTACCAAAATAATAGGATGTGACTTTAAATACACTGCTCCTGTGACCACCATGCAATTGATCTCGGATAGATATATGTCATATCATGAAGTGCCTAAACTACAAATAGGCATGGACATTAATATCCTCCAGAAAATGCTCTATCATCCGGATATTGAACAAATGATGGAAAAAGTAAATGCTACTTCACGTCGCATGCTGTGGCAAGTGAAACACGACACCACAGAGATAAAAAACATCATTACAGAAGTGACAAAAACTGGAGAACATCATTGGTGGAGCATGTTTTTGGGATTAACCAATAGACATTCACCTACGGCAGCTCAGCTATTTAACTTCCTGATTCACCCGATCTTGGTTTTGATGCTGGCAGCTCTCCTCCTTACAATCGTCAATCTATGGATGTGGTGGAAAATAAGAACTATAGCACAACAAGTACATGTGCTCTGGACTTTACAAAAAGTGATGCAAAAGAATTTGCATTAGTTAAAAGAAAAGGGGGGAATTGAAATAGAGAATGAAATAAAATATTAGATATTTAGCTATGAAGGTGTGACTTTGCAAAATGTAAAACTGCTTAAAAGTCTCTGACCGAACTGTGGGCAATTGAGATAAAAGGCTTAGAGAATAGGCAAAAGCTTTTTAGCACGTAGAGAAGGGTGGGGAACCTGTAACTGTTTGAAGTGATAAAACTTTACATAACTACTCTATAATGGTAAGAATAGAAGGTAAAACTAAGTGTTTATTTAGATAAAACAAACTGCAAAGGAGTGTATGCGTATTAACCTGTAACTGTTTGAAGTGATAAAACTTTACGTAACTACTCTATAATGGTAAGAATAGAAGGTAAAACTAAGTGTCTATTTAGATAAGAAAGACTGCAAAAGAGTGTGTGTAAAGATAATTTTGAGCTTGCTACTTTCAAACTGTATAAAAGGCTATGTTATTTCTTGGCTCGGCGGAGTGCACTGGGGAGAACATCTGCCCCTTTGCATTCCCCGGCCGTAATAAAAGTGTTTTTTTCAGATTGGCAGAAGTTTCTTTGAATCACTAGCATCTCGCCAGTGCATATCCAGGACAATCGGAGACGACAGCTGCAGTGTGAAAGTACTGCTGATGGACCAGAGATGAACTTTACGAACACTATGACTGAGTTCCACCTTAAGACATTTCCAGCTTTTCATCTGAACTGTGCTGCGGGACTGCGCTGCACATTTGTGGCTGTGTTCACGCCGCTGTGTGCTTAAGCCGCCGTGCTGAGTGAACCCGTGCCGGCGCCGGGTCTTTCCGCCGTGCTGAGTGCCTACGGGGCGGCGCCGGGCAGCGGGGCAGTGTCGGTGGTCGCGCCGCCTGCGTGGCCCCGGCTCGGAGCGCTCCCGGATGACGCAGAGCCGGGGGCTGGTGAAATCGCTTGGAGCGGTGCGCCCGCGTGCGTGCACACCGGCGGCCCCGGGCGCGGCAGGCGGCGGGGGGGCTCTGTTTCCCCCGCGTTGCTGACAACCATGGTCTCGGGGAGTGTGCGTTCCCCTTCCCTTCTTTGCAGCGAGTGTTTTTTCCCTGGTGCCGCTCCTCTTCCTAGAGTGGCGAGTTAATGACGGTAGCAAAAGCTTCAGAGGGTGCAGTCGGGGGAGGAGGGGAAGCTGTTTCTCTTTTTCCCCGTTACACCAATCACCCCCTCTCTGAAATGTGTCTGTTTGCAGCTGTTCTCTCCCTCTCTTACGTTTTTGTCTTTTCTTAAGCAGACTCTGTGATTAAGTTCCTTCTGCTGATCTCTCTGGGTGAGCCCAACCCCTCCTTCCCCTCCTTTGTCCTTCGGCAATGAGGAGCGTGGGGGAGGCAAAGACGGTAAAACACGGAAAAAAGGGAAAAGAGAAAAAGCAACTTAAAATTAACAATATCCCAACTTATAAATCAAATAAGATTGCATTGTTTTTACAGCAATAGGTGTTAAGCATGCAGTGTGCTCATGGCATTCTCAAATGTTTTCTCCAAAAACAGAAAGGGAGACTGACGAAAAATCCTTTGAAGTAAGATTAGAAATAACGGAACATCCGTGCTTAACTTTTTGCATATTACAGAAGGTTATTAAGAATTTCCTATAGTTTGCTATTTTGCTTCTCTTACATGAAATTTGGCTGTTTCCCCCAGGGGCAGGGTGCAGGTAGAAGATTTGGAGACGGAACGATGAGACAGAAGGGGATATAGTCTTGCCCCCTGCAAAAGTAGTTTTATTGCCTTTATGACAGAATATCATTGCTCTATGAGAAGGGTTGAAGATTTCCAAGATAATATTCTGTTCTTTCTTGCTGTATTTGTCTTTTACATAGAGAGTTATGCAGGATTTGCAGATTGCTGATGGCAGCTATGCCATAAATTTCCTTTGAATCATGAAACTGATAAGAAGTGCACAGCCAATGACTACTTGAAAATGTGTGTGAATGATGGATGTCTGAGGTGGCCACCTAAGAGTGTGTGAAAAAAGATTGTGTGAAAGAGAAAAGCTACATGAATGTGTGACTGTGTAAACTTAAAAATACTTTCTGCCGGTGTCAAGATTTTAGAGATGTGTAACATGATTCTGTTGAACCATACTGAATCCTTATTCTGGATGGTATATGAATTCTTCAAAATCCCACCATGAGTGGTGAGGTTTTAGTTATTTCTAAACTAGCCCGGTCCGGCTAGATGTTTGATCTGAAATAAGAGGTTCTTACATAAATTTGGTGTTCTATTACAGCCTTGTATGAAATTTATGCAAGTTAAGTCTCAGGTAGAGTTTTTCTACTGCTGTTGTTCCTTAGCTGTGCAAGCTGCGCAAGCTGCGCAGGAGACCACTAGTTTTAAAGCGAGTAAAAATCATAAGCCAGCAAACATTAATGCAGACCGCAAGGTTAGCAGAACCCAGAGCAATGTGCACCACTATGCATCCAGGTGCCCGGGAACCATTCTCACAATTCGTGGAAAAGCTGCAAGACGCTGTAGAGAAACAAGTTTTGTGATAGTTACAGAAGTTGCTAGTTACATAACTAGCTAGAGATAATGCAGGCTTGTGCCGAGGTGAGGTCCTTAGACCATCAAATAATTGCATTTGCATCTGCTATGGCAGTAGTGAGGGTCATTTTGAGGTTTTCTGTGTTTTCCAGGATTTAAATCAGGAGTTGTCGATGTTGCTGCCTTGCTTGTTCAGCTCATTGCAGGGGCAGACTGTCAGGGCCATCCTTTGTGCCTTCTCAAAGAACATCTGCAGTGTTGTGGATAGTGTGTCTTCAGGCCTCCTGGCTGGAGGCCAGAGCAGACCAGTTATGTTGATCAGTGTGACCAGAGCTGAAGTGTTGTTTTAAAGAGTCCTTATATATTGTCTTCAAAACCCCTCCCGTGCAACAGCTGGTAGCAATATTCATTGTAAAACAGCTAGTCTCTCCTCCTTAAAACATACCCTACCCATTGCAGCTGTGTTCTCAGCAAAATAGCCTCACTAATTGTGATTACTCCTTGTTTCATACCAGACGTATTGCTTGCATAATTTGACTAGTGAATGTTTAAGGTTGTACGAAGGCAACCTGTACTCTTCGTGATGCTCAAAGCTTGCTGTTAATTGTCCAAACAAACAAACAAACTTCTGTAGTCATTCCAAGAGTTAGGGTTGTGATACTAGGAGGTACTGCTCGGAGTTTTCTTTTAGAACATACAGATCCTGTGTGACTTAAGCAATGGCTCCTACCTACAGAACAGCTGTTGGCCCTGCAACAGCTTGTCAAAAGGCAGCTTGATGCTGATTACATTGAACCATCTCAGAATCCTTTAATTACCCCTGTGTTTGTGATAAAGAAAAAATCTGTGAAATGAAAACCTTTGCATGATCTCAGACGGGTTGGTGCAGTCATGGTTAGTAAGCATTGGCTTACTGACGCCTTCTGTGCTTTCTGCTGAATAACCCATTGTTATTATTGATTTGACAGGTTATCTTCTCACAATCCAGTTAGATCTCAGTGATAGAGAAAAAAAAATGTGCATTTTTAGTTCCATCTATTATTTGTGCAGAACCTTATGAGTGTTATCCATAGAAAACCCTCTCCCATAGAATGAAAAGCTTTTCTATAATTTGTCAGTGGTTTATGTTTCTAATGCAATTTTCTGACTGTCTTTGTTGTGATTATATAGATGATATTTCTGCTAGCTGTAGCCACTGAGGATCAACTGGGTGTGTTGGACGCTGAAACCAGAGTCTGCAATTCTTTGGCCTAGTAGTTGCTCCTGACACGGTGCAGTGAGAAGTACACTAGAAATATTTAGGGTTCATGTACACAAAAAGCAGTCATTTCTCAACCAGTTTAATTGGGTATTAATGTTAAAACTCTTACTGACATACGGTAGCTATTAAAGTCTTTAAATTAGATTGCATCGTACTTGCAATTGCCAAACACCCAGCTGGCACCTCTATTTGACCTGCTCAAACATTCCGACAATTTTCAGGAGCAACAGTTGCAGGAGTGGGTGGTCTTACTCTGGCAAAAGATCCCCAAGAGTTAGATTTAATGAGATCACTGTCTGTACGTAACACAAGTGATAATGGGACTCAAACCTGTTTTATGTTGAGATTATTTCAATCTAGATTAAGTGTTTATCAAAACCACGACTTGTCCAGCTGGCACAAACTGCCTAGCCTGTACACAAAAGAACTGTAGAGCCTGGGTGAAACAGTAGAACACACAAAGAAAGTAACAGTAACAACTAGTCCTATAGACTCGTAGCTTCAATCTATTTTTGGTTCTATGTCTGAATGGGTTTTAAGTTTTGCTAAAGAAAAGCCTACGATGGTTGTTGACAATTGTTGTAATTTTAGTAATAGTTCGTATTGCTTTTTCTTGTATTGTTAAACGTGTAAATGCTATAACAGAGAAAACATTGTTGGCCCAGAATAAAAAAACGGGGGTATTTGTAGGGAATTGGCTATAGAACACGGCTTGCCTAGGCCATGGGAACATCTTAGATAGCAAGGTTACAGTGCCCTTATACCGTGTTAGCTGGCTGGTAAACAGGACACTGTGATTAGCAAAACAAAAAGCAACTGAAAGCCACCTGTGTCAACAAAGGAAGGGAGTGAGAGACGGAATCAACATCTAAGTGTCAACAAAGGAAGAGAGTAAGAGGTGAGATCAACATTTAAGCAGAACCAATAATGAGCTTAGCTTTTGCAATATGTATGAACTAATTATAAAGCATATATTAAGCTGTTAGCAATGATCAATGAACGAAGCTTGCTGATTCTCATATTGAGGGTCTCTTTCTTCCCTCGTCGCGACATAAAGGAGTTAAGAAGCTCGGTTGTCCTGAGAGCTCAGCCAGGACGGTGTGTAGGAGGTTGACCTTGGGGCCCTCCCTTGCTGCAAGCTACAAAGAAGCTCGCAGCCATCTTGAGGCAGGACACAGAAGCTCTGCAAGGGGCTTGAGTCCCCTGAAGATACCAGACCGTCACGAAGACCCCCTGGGCTTCGTGGTATGACCGTGGTGGAACGACCTTTGTCTGGGGTGAACATAGCCCACGGAAGACCCCTCGCTTAGAGATGATGGGGCCGAGGGGGCTTGGATACGCCCCTCGTGAGTGCTGGCAGAGATCCAGCTATCAGCTGCTGCATGCATGAGAAGAAGAAAACCTGCTGCCTTAGAAGATAATGCTGCTCAGAGACTAGAAGGGATCTGTCCTTCTTCCCTCCTGGACTTTTATTTGGAGGGGAGAAGAGATCTGATCCATTGTAAATACTTATGTCATGGTAGAGATAGTTGAGATCGTGTGTATAATGTATTATAATATTTATTTATTTGTACAGTCATTGTAATATATTCCCTTTCCCCCTATTTTGAGTCGTGTGTTTGTCTGGAAAACCCATCTCACATTGGATTGAGATGTGACAGGGGGCTAGGACGAGGGAATTAGATCTTTAAGGCTCTCAAACCATGACAACCACCATGACAAAGGAGCCTTTCTGCTGTGCCTTCTGCAACTGGACGTGCCTATCTCGTATTGGCTTTTTTAGCCACCAACGTGCTTGTAACAAACGTGGGTAGTGCCCTTCCCAAACCTTCGTTCGCGAAGCCTAGCCATGATGATGTGATGATGGTGATAACCTGATCTGTGAGTTTCATGCTTTATAAAAGATGCCCAGTGATCTTGCTTACTTTACAACAAAAAGGAATCACAAAACTAACTGGTAAGTAGTGTTATATATAAGGGCATAGAGGTACATAAATGTTGTTTGACTGCAGGAATGTGCTGCTACTTCTGGGTAAAAGATTTCTCTCTAATCTACAGTTAACTGAGAGTTAATCACTAATTGGCAGACATATATCCCACTGAAGTGTTAAGTATTTTACTTGTATGAACCTGGGAAGGAGTGGTACCACTGAGAAAGCTGCAACATTACTGGTTTTGACTGTCTGGAAACAAGGTTCGCTAGTTTATTACTGCTAAATATTTTGTAAGAAATGTTATTTTTATCAGGAGAGTGAGAAAGTGTCTATTGTTTTAATTCCAGAACTTGTCTGCCTCATTCCAAAATATTTCAGTGAATTTTAGCAAATCTCAGCAATGTCCTTTTAATCAGACAGGAACAATCAAACCTTTATATATAACAGTGCTAATGTTGTGACCCGCCCCAGAAAGGGGGGGTAACCCAGGTTCTTATTAATAAATCCCTTGGGGTGGATTAGAGTGAAAACGACACTGAATAATCAGTGTTTGAAAACATATATATGTAGGGTTTATTTTAGACCAATTTTGTTTCAAAGGTAAACAGGTATGTTGCCATTTTGGGTGTTATCATCTATATCTATCATCTATAGCAATATGGCATAAAGATAACCTTTAAGAAAAATGCATAAGGGAGAGAAAGAGAAAGACAGGATAAGGGTAAGGAAGAGTAAGGCAAAGAAAGGATAAGGGTGGAAAAATGTATATAGTCACTGCCCACTGGATCCAGTGATGGAACTTGGTAGTCGTAGAAGTGATGGTCTTGATCCACTGGGAGTGGGGGAGGGAAGCCCAGACACTCAAAGAAGTTATGAGTTATTATATACTTCTAGAACACCTTGTACCTCCCTGCGGGGGGAGTTTTACCATGGAATAGTGTCACAGGCCATGCCACAAGCCTCCAATGTCTCCTGGGCATGCACAGAGTTCCTGTCAGGGGCATGGTAAAAAGGGTTTTTCCCCCTTTCAGTATTGGCAGGGGAATGGGCCCTGCTGGGTGAGCAGGCGCCTCTTCCTAGCATGCAAAAGTCCCCTGGCAATCCTAGAATGTGTAAATCATTAACTGTTTCAGTCTCTGACAGCTACGGAAAAAAATGTGTTTGGAGCAGTATATCTACTATTTTAAAATATAAGAAATGATAAAAAATAGAGTAAAAGTCATATAGCAATGTAAATAATCTCTTGTTAGCATTCTGCATAATTTTTATTATGGAAAATGGGGGAGTCAGTTTAATTTTGTTGACACAATGACAATTTTCTCAAATTATAAGTAGGCAGTTTTTCATGTTACTTCAAAATATTAGTGGATCTGCAAATGTAAGAAGCAAGAAGTTATGATTCAGTTCTTACTAAACAATTAAGAATTTTAGAATAAAAATATTGGAGATATTTTAAGGAACCTTAAAAAGCTTGTTTAACAATCAGAGCAGTCTGTGTACAAGGTTTACTCATAAACAGATTTGAAACACAAAATACCTGAAACTAAGTAAATAGATATTCCTTTTCTCTAGTATTCTATGATTTAGCACTCTAGGTAAGTGATATGACTCTATCCAAATTTATGTAGCTGGCATCATCCTGACATATTGTATTCATTTCTCATTAATTTGAGAGGGAATTATCCTAGAATCATAGAATCATTTATGTTAGAAATGATCCCTAAGATCTTTAAGTCCAACCATAAACCTAACACTACCAAGTCCACCATTAACTATGTTCCTTAGCACCACATCTCATGGCTAGGCTTTGCAAACAAAGATTTGGGAAGGGCTCTACCCACATTTGTTACAAGCGCACTGGTGGTTAAAAAGGCCAATACGAGATAGACAAGACCAGTTGCAAAAGGCACAGCAGAAAGACTCCTTAGGTGGTATCAGCAAGACATGATTCTTTCTGCGTTGTCTTTTCTCCTCAAGAGTGATCCTGCGTGCTTTCTTGAAAGCATCAGCAGCGTTGAAGATAGTGCGTCTCCAGACGTCCTGATTGGAGGCCAGAGTAGACCAGTTATGTTGATCAATATGGCCACAACTGAGATGTTGTTTCAGGGAGTCCTTGTATCTTCTCTTCAGGGCTCCTCTCTTGCAGCAACCAATGGCAAGTTCACCATAAAGCACGATCTTAGGGAGGTGGTAGTCCTTCATCCTTGAGATGTGCCCAGCCCAACGCAGCTGTGTTCTCAGCAACATGGTCTCAATACTCATAACTGCTGCCTGTTCTAGAACAGACGTATTAGTTACATAATCTGACCAGTGGATGTTTAGGATTGTATGGAGACAGCATTGATGGAAGTGTTCTAAGAGTCGCAGGTGGTGGCGGTAGATGACCCATGATTCAGATCCATATAAAAGAGTAGACAGCACAATGGCTCTGTAAACACTGATCTTTGTACTTTTCTTCAAGTGTTTATTTCGCCAAACTCTTTTATGGAGTTTTCTGAAAGTACTATATGCCTTTGCTAACCTGTTGTCTATCTCTCCATCAGTCTTACCATCCGAGGAGATGAGGCTACCTAGGTAATTAAACTGCTGAACTGATTTGAGCTCTGATTCGCCAATGGTGATATGGGGATGATGGAAGACTTCCTGAGGTGCGGGTTGATAGAGAACTTCTGTCTTCTTTAAGCTGACTTCCAGCCCAAAAAGCTCAGCAGCCTCTGCAAAGCAGGATGTTAAACGCTGCAGAGCTACTTCTGTGTGGGCGACGAGGGCGGTGTGGTCAGCATAAAGCAGCTCCCGGACAAGATGATTCAAGGTCTTAGTATGGGCCTTCAGTCGCCTTAAGTTGAATAGGCTTCCATCAGTACGATATTGAATGTAGATACCATTTTCATCATTGAGGTCTGCCGTGGTCCTTTGGAGTATCATGCTGAAAAAGATTGCACCACATCTACATGTCTTTTAAATCCCCCAGGGATGGTGACTCCACCACTTCTCTGAGCAGCCTTTTCCAATGCTTGACCACTTTTTTGGTGAAGAAATTTCTCCTAATATCCAATCTAAACCTCCCCTGACACAACTTGAGGCCATTTCCTGTCATCCTATCTCTTGTTACTCAGGAGAAGAGACAAATGCCCACCTCCCTACAAACCTTCTTTCAGGTAGTTGTAGAGGGTCATAAGATCTCCTCCAAGCCTCCCATTCTCCAGACAGAACAACTCTGATTCCCTCAGCTGCTGCTCATAAGACTTGTGCTCTAGATGCTTCACCAGCTTCGTTGCCCTTCTTTGGAACTTCTCCAGCACCTCCATATTTTTCTTGTAGTGAGGGGCCCAAAACTGAATCAGTATTTGAGATGCAGCCTTACCAGTGCTGAGTACAGAGACATGATCACTGCCTTAGTCCTGCTGACCACACTGTTGCTGACACAAGCAAGGATGCTCTTGGCCTTCTTGACTACCTGGACACACTGCTGGCTCATATTCACCAACACCCACAGGTCCTTTTTCACCAGGCAACTTTCCAGCCACTCTTCCCCAAGCCTGTAGCGTTGCATGGGGTTGTTGTGACCCAAGTGCAGGACCCGGAACTTGGCTTTACTGAATCCTATGCCATTGGTCTTGGCCCACTGATCCAGACATTCCATATTTATACACACATATATATATATATACAGGTGTGTCTTGGTTTTAAGACAATGTATACCGGGACTTGTGATGGAATAGAAACCCATCTCCCCCAAAATTATGCAAATTTGAAATTATGAGACCTTTTAAGTAAGGTGTAAAAACGAATAACAGTTTACTAAAATGGAGAACAAAACAGAATAAAACGACTACCCAATAACAGAGAAACTGTCACCCGGAAATCACTTTTTCACTTCTGCTCCGTCGAGGTGGCAACACAGTCTTGACGCTGTTGCCGGTGTATTTTGGTGCTGAAAAAATCTCCAGGAGCAGTTAATTAGGGGTGAGATAAGAAAGGGTTTATTTGCCAAGGCAAGATGTTACAGGACGTGCGCCGGCCGTGCCTGAGAGGTTACATTTTATAATACCATCCATCCAATCCCAGATGCGCCCACCCTGTGGCCTTTCCTCTGGTCCGCCCCGGGTCTGCCCCCTTGAAATGAGTCTGGGGTGTATTTTGGCACCCCTCCTTCCTCCCATCTTCATCATCATCAGAGCACAAAGGGTACATAGTTACCTAGTTCCTGACCTATTCTGTGGTTTAGGCCCAGATATGCTGTTCTGTCAACCATCTAGGCCTTGCCTTGACAAAAGACTAAACATTTCTATTAGATTTGGGGCTATGAATGATATAGGGAGGATAGAATGGGGTAAGAGGGTTAAGGAATGTATAAACAAGGGTACTAGAGAGAGGGAAAGGAACAAGGGACAAGGGGGGGAGGAAGGTTGCTGCTTTTAAAACTTACTTATAAAACTTACAATTCTTACAAATATTAGAAAAATAAAAAAACATTAGGGGCTTAAGGCATCACGCAGTCATGTGGTCACAATGGAGCCGTGGTAGAGCTGCCGCCTTGCCAGGCAGGCAAAAGGTGAAGAAGTTCACAAAGGGGGGGGGGGGCTCCTGAGTCCCCCCAGTGCGGCTGCAGTGGTGGCAAGGCAGTGTTGAGACAGTGCAGATGAAAAGTGGTAGAAAGTGGTGGGGAGCCATGCAAGTTGGGCTCCAGGAGCCACACAGGTCAGAGCGGTGGGGAGTCATTCCTGGCAGGTGGCAGTGGTGAGTCGGAGAGGCAGGGAGCCATGTGGGTCGGGCAGCAGGCAGCAATTCGGAGAAGTGGCAGGAGTGGGTGGGAAGCATGGGGGTTCATGCAGCTGAGGCGGCTGCAGTACCAGGACAGAAAGAGCAAAGGTGAAACTGCTGGCTTTTTATTCTTCCCAGTTCTCATGGGACCTTTGCCCCAGGGATCTCGTCTTCCCTCTGTCCAATTCGCTTCCTCTCCATGGATGGTTCCCTGGCAGTGGCCGGACCACAAGCCCCATGGTGGCATGGGGAAATTCAACAAGAGAATCTAAACTACGACATTATCCTCTCCGAATTTTTCCATACCAACATGCTATATGGGATTTAAACTTTTCAACTCTACATATACATGCATTACTCCAATTATATAGACATTTTTTAAAATATATACATACAGGCACAGCATTATGGACAGTTTACCCAAAAATTAGGTCCCCTTGAGGTATACACCGAGTTTCCCCATCTTTCTGCATCATCCACCAAGTGCACCCTGGTCCTTGACCAAAAAGAATACCATAAATGGGTTTGCCTTTGCTTGAGGCAGGACTAATCCAAACTGTTTTCTCTAATGTTGCCTAAAATGGAAAAAAAGAACTTTCTGGACAATATTAATATAGATAAAGTAGAGAGCAGTCTTTAATTAAAGCACTTCAAGGCACACTACACACAGAAGTGTACTATAGTGTACAATACAGCATTGGGGTTTTACAATTTTATAGCTCTAATTAATTATCATATCTAATGGATGTATCCAACTCGAAAATTGTCTGCCCCGCACACGGGCCAAATGAGGCTGTTGAAGGGTGAGTGAGTCTTGCTGACCACTCCTTGGCTTTCCAGTTCACTGATGCCTCAGAGCTTTTTTTGATTTTTAATTTTTATAGATTTTAGAATGATGCCTTAAGCCCCCAATGTTTTTTTTTTATTTTTCTAATATTTGTAAGACTTGTAAATTTTATAGGTAGGTTTTAAAAGCAGAAACCCCTTTGTGCCTTGTTCCTTTCCCTTGTTTATACATTCCCTAACCCTCTTACCCCATTCTATGCCTTCTATATCAACCTACCCCTGAATCCAGTAGCAGTGTTTAGTCTTTTGTCAAGGCAAAGGCCTAGACTGTTTGGAGAACAGCGTATCAGGGCCTAAACCACAGAGTACGGTCAAAAACTAGGTAACAATGTACCCTTTGTACTCTGATGAAGCTGAAGATGATGAGGTAGGTGGTCCCAAAAAGACCCCAGACCCAATTCTCAGGGGGAGGGCCCGGGGCGGTCCAGAGGAAGGGCCAAAGGGTGGACACATCTGGGATTGGATGGATAATGTTATAAAATGTAACCTCTCGGGCACGGCGGCGCGCGCGTCTATATCACCTATTGCCTTGGCAAATAAACCCTTTCTTATCTCACCCCTAATTAATTGCTCCGGAGATTTTTTTCAGAACCAAAATACACCAGCAACAAGAAATAGATGTGTAGTGAATGTAGATTTTAATGTAGCTGTATTATATCCCTTACCCTGTGACATAATGTTTACACATACCCAACCCTACTACCCCATCTCACATCAATCCCTCAAAATTCCGTTAGCGTGTTTAGTCTTCTTTTCAAGGTAGAATTTTGGAGAAACACCTTAAGTCCTGGACCAGAAGATATCACACAGACACAGCGACCTTCAAGCCCAGAACTTTGGAGGAACTCCAAGGACTGTACGTTCTTTGAAGAAGATGAAGATGAGGAAGAAGCAGTCCCTTACACCCCCAGACCCAATTCTCAAAGGGCTGTGTCAGGGGGCAGAACGAGGCAGAACCGGGGGTGGACAAATTGGGATTGGATGGACCTTATTATAAAATCATAGAACCAGTGTCTGAACTTGCGCCCATGGTATGTATTCCTCTAGGCCTATGGACTCATTAAAGGACTTGCTCTCTTTATCTTATCTCCTACACTAAATTGACCTGGAGTCTTTTTCTCTGCAGTCTTTTAGGCAACATCACAAATCATCTTATGAATGGGAATTACAGAGTCTCAATTGGTTCAATACTGCTAGTGATACACTGTGGTGGTGGCAATTGGTACTTGCTGTTCTTCTACCTTCAAGAGTCCTACAACAGAAGGGTTTTCTGACAGACCAGGCAAAGTGTTCAATTATTTAATCCCTTCTGTCTCCACGGCAGCAATTCCAAAAGTCCATCCACGTCCTTTTGGGTCTTTGAAGTACCCGTTCCTGAGATAGTCAATGCCCAGGATACATGGGGCATCTGGACCAATCATGATGGAGTGTTTCTGCCAGTCTTTCTTGGTCAAACTCTCTTCAGCTTCTAACACTGTCAGCTCTTGAGAACCCCGTCACCACGGAAATGGAAATAGATTCCAGTCCCACATGTCCTGATGGCATTAAAATACATTGTCAACCAAAGCCTTGAATTCTTGTGTTTCTGATGTGCCAGGCCATCGGATCCACGCAGTCCAGTAGACCCTATTGTCCCTTTCCTTCTACTGGCTGGAGGCAGGGCTTCTCTAATCTTGGTCATCATAGCTGCTCCTACATCCCTGTGAATACATCCGGGAGGGACCTTCTAGTCGGTGAGATGTCATAGCCCTTTTGGTTTTGCCTTCACCCTTGTCCATGGGAAACTGGCACTGCGCTCACTCTTGCTGACTTGCTTTTGCATTTGCTTTCTCCTTCAGTTTCTGTACTCAGGCTGTTAGGACATGGGTAAGTTTCCTGTCCCACCGATTCATGTCTTCCCCATGCTCAAGTAGGAAGTACCATAAATTGGTTCATGGGATGTAATCCCTCACCCCAGTTGGGGGGGGGTAGGGTCTGTTTCTGACCTTGGTAGCACTGGTTCACACTGGTGCCACATGGAAGCTGTTCTCCTTAACCTTCTTAAGTTTTTTGTGGCTGTCTTTGATTTGGTTAGTAAGCTCTTCTTTGAGATTCTGGAGGTCCTCTGCCACAGTTCGAAGAGGGGATGGGACATGAGGAAGGGTGCAAGTAGAATCCCCTATTCACGCTTGCACACTGTCTTTTGTCAGGTCGGGAGGGGAAAGGGCCAGAACATAGGGCAGAGCATGAGACAGACAAGCAGGGGGACAAACCAGGATAGGGACATGGGCAAAAGGGGGAGGAGTGGGGGAAGCAGGGAGCAGGCAGCAGGCAAACTCATGGCAAGCCTGGGCATGTCCAGGCTGTGCACTGTGTAGTGTGAATACAATGAAACCACATAATAACAGTAAAGTCCATATGATAACTGTAAGGTCCATATAATAAAGTCCTGCCAATTGTTGTATGCTTTTCTCCACGTCTGGAACTGTTCCCATCCTGAATCTTGCTCCTTCACAGTCCTCAGCCAGCTTTTCTACAGAACTGACTTGGTTTCGGGATGGTGTCTTCAAATGCCTGCAACTTCCTTGCCATAGCTCCCACTGTTTCTTGTGCTTCACCCCATTGAAGCATGGCTAGGAAGTAGGCATATATCTGTGGTTCGAGTCGTGAGAGTTTCAGCCACATTTGGGATGTACATTTGACCTTGTCAGGACTTCTGGAGTCTGGCCCATTGTTGGAGAAGATTATCTTCAGCACAGCTAGCTCTCTGAGTAGTTGGATCCCTGGTTCCATGGTCTTCCAGAAGCCTTGCTGCAGCTGCAGATCTTCTTCACAGAGGTATCTCTCCCTCACAGTCACTAGGAGGTGTTTCCAGAGGCTGAGAGGTTCTCGCATCTTTACGAACCCCTGGTCAATACCTGCATCTTGGGACAGGGATCCTAGGTGTCTTGCTTCAGAACTGTCCAGGATGGTGGCATCACCAGAGATGTCCCAAATGCAGAGCAGCCAAGTCAATATGGGCTCGTCTTATTGTCAAGTGAGGGCTTTTTGCAGATTATGCATCACGTCTAAGGATAGGAACTCAGTGATGATCTCAGACTCTGATTCCTCCACTGGTTGTGAAGGCCCTGGTTCCCAGTCCTTGTCAACCGGGCATATTGACTTCATTTTATACTTTGTCTTTTGCACTGAGTGGACTGTAGTGAATAAACATAGCAAGAACATCAGCAAGAATATGGTATCTTTAACATCTAGAGGGGATTTCAACTCTTCAAAAACTGTTGTGGAGGATCTGAAGGAGAAATAGGTGAAGGGTTGAGAAAAAACGCTCCCCTGCATTTCTCCCCAAAATGGGTGCCATTGTCAGTAAATGCTCAAGGACTATAGCTTAGGTTATGATAGTAACCCAGTGTAACAGGGAAGGGACTAAGCCAAGGGAAAAACACAGGTTCGGGAGATTCTGGAACGTGAATAAACCAAACACCGTTGCTAGTTGGCAAAAATAATAGCTATTTATTAGGAAAAGGTGGCAAACAGGGAAAAAGGGAGAAAACAAAACAGGCACCTGAGGGAAAAGGATTGGGGCGGAGGAAAAGGTGCATAAAAGACCCTAGGAAGAAGGCTTCTCCCCCCATACTCACCCAGGTGTCACCTGGAAACAAGTCTTACCCATCCTAACCAATAATGAAGTCTCTCTGCAGCAGTTGCGGGTTCATGGGGGGTGGCAGGCTCCCACTTCAAGCAGGCGTCCCCGCTGAAAGCAACTAGGTCCATCGTGAAGAGCCGGCCGCCCCCCAAGAAGCGTCTCTGCTTTTTATAAAGTTTTTTGAGAGCACCTGCCCCGGAGAGGTGTGGCCAGCACCGCCCCGTCAGGGCTCTGAATCCCACCCCCTTGGTTATGTAAGTGCACCCCTCCTGCGCATGCGTGAGCACTTTGGAAAGTCCCCCACGCAGGCGCAGTGATTTGGGGGGGGTCTCCCCAATTGAGGCTGGGGGCTTACTTCATCACCCTCCTCATCACTTTGTCCTCCAACTGCCCCTGATGAGCAATTGACCAATCACAACAGACCAATTAAAACAGTTTACACAGAAGCTCTCCCTCCAAGGCCAAGTTCACTGCTTTATCAGAAGACTTGGCAGGAGAAAACATAAACTAACTGCAGGTGGCTAGGGCCAAACACAGACCAAAAAGTAACATCCCAACTTCGTCCCGATACACCCAGCCCTGAAAATACATTCCAAAGGAGACTTATAGGCATTGAATTTACCACCCCTCAGATCCAACTAATGAACTGAAAAGTAGCCACAGTTGCCCTGATTATGGGACCCGTTTTGAGATAACCACCTGTAAATGGAAGATATGTATTCAGGAATACATGCCAAAAAACCAGGAACAAGTCAAACAACATGATACCTGAGGGGGGTTCTATATCCAATACAAAAATGAATTGCTCAAAACTGTTATTTTATTTCTACTTTTTCTCTCAATGCCCCACATTGGGAAAGCCAAATTATTGTCTTGGATTAAAGACAATGTATGCCAGGGAGGCGGGACCTCCGATAGAATAGAAAACCCTCCCTCCCAAAATTATGCAAATTTGAAAATTATAAGACTTACGAGCAAGGTGTAGAAATGAAATAACAGTTTACTAAAAACAGAGAACAAAACAGAACAAAACAACAACCACACAATAACAGAGAAAATGTCACCCAGGAATCACTCTTTCACTTCCCCTCTGCCTAGGCGACAATGCAGTCTTGACATAGTCATGTGATCATACTGGAGCTGGGACAAACCCGCTGGGAGCTGCAGCGACATGCGCCCCCTCATGGTGGCATGGGAAAATTCAAGAGAATCTAAACTATAACAATCAGTCTTCATGTCTTCCCTGGGTAATGACGGCACCTTTAGCTGCTCCAGCTGTTTTACAGCTACCATATAATTTTTTGGTGCGTATTCCAAAGCCTCATGATGATTGGAAGATGAAAATATACAAGAGGACCAATAAACCCACTGGCTTGCTTCACCAGTAGAATCATGGAATGGCCTGGATTGAAAAGGATCTTAAAGATCATCTAGTTCTAATGCCCCCTGCCATAAGCAGGGATGCCATCCACTAGATCAGGTTGCTCAAGGCCCCATCCAACCTGCCCTTGAGCACTTCCAGGGATGGGGCATTCACAACTTCTCTGGGCAACCTGATCCATTGCCTCACTACCCTCTGAGTAAAGAATTTCTTCCTAACATCTAATCTAAATCTCTCCTCTTTAAGCCCCCCCCGTCCTATTACTCTCTACCTGTGTAAAAAGTCACTTTCCCTCCTTTTTATAAGTCCTCTTTAGGTACTAGAAGGTTGCTATAAGTTCTTCCCTGGGACTTCTCCAGGATGAACAACACCAGTTCTCCCAGCCTGTCTTCATAGGAAAGGTGCTCCAGCCCTCTGATCATCTTGATGGCCCTCCTCTAGACCTGTTCTACCAGGTTGTCATGGTTTAACCCCAGCCAGCAACTAAGCATCACACAGCCTCTAGCTCACTCCCCCACCAGTGGAATGGGGGAGAGAATCAGAGGAGTAAAAGTGAGGAACCTCGTGGGTTAAGATAGTTTAATAGGGAAAGCAAAAGCCACGCACACAAGCAAAGCAGAACAAGGAATTAGTTCACAACTTCCCATGGGCAGGCAGGTGTTCAGTCATCTCCAGGAGAGCAGGGCTCCATCACGTGCAGCAATTACTTGGGAAAACAAATGCCATAACTCTGACCATCTTGCTTTCTCAGATCACCTCCTTGTCTTGCATGTGACTTAACAGTGCTTCCATGAAGATCTGCTCCATAATCTTCCCAGGTACAGAGGTGAGGCTCACCAGTCTGTAGTTCCCTGGGTCTTCCTTTGTCCCCTTTTTAAAAATTGGAGTGATGTTTCCCTTTTTCCAGTCATCAGGGACTTTGCCAGACTGCCATGACTTTTCAAATACAATGAAGAGTGGCTTGGTGTTACAGGTTTGAAAAGAGATGTTGGAATTTTTTCCCGATATCAATTACTGGACAGTGTGCACCTACAAGGAAAACCCCTCCTCCCCCCTTCCCCATCTCCCCTTCTCCCCCCCCAGTCTGTTTTTTCTGGGGTGGGGGGAGGCAGGAAGGGGGAAGGAGTGGGGTCTCATGCAGAGAGGAACAGGAGTCCTTTGTAGGACTTGCTGTCCACCAACCAACAGAGCGCCAGCCACACTCGGTTTCGGCCACCCCCCCTTTCCCCCAAGGATGTAGCAAGCCAGTGTGAGAAAGGCCTGAGGAATGTCTAGATGACCTTGTATTGTTTTCTCTAAGCCATGATTTACTGCCCAGGGATGAGTTGAGCTCTCTGGTTTGCAATTCACCATGCGGGGATGTGAAAGAGGGGTAACTTGAAACTCCAAGGTCTGTGTGTGCATATGTGTGATAGGCCGACCTGAGAGAGTGATTGATGTGTGACTTGCAGCTGTGTTCTGCCTTGATTTCCTTAACCACTCCCAGTTGAAAGTGAATGAGATAAAAACCCTGGATCATGAGAAATAAAGCGATTTCTGTCCATCAAGCCAGAAGTCTGTAAATCATTCCGTCACAAATGGCGCCCGAACGAGGCTGAATCATGGCACACAGTGCTCCGTGGTGGAAGCTGCAGCTGAACTGGGTCAGTCATTTGTGCGCATCATCCTGTGTCAGGATCATCAACCATCGTCGTGACAGAGGTGGGCGGTTGCAGAACTATGGGTCAATCGGTGTGAAAGGAACATAAGTTATATGCAGAAATTTTGCATCGCATTTTAGAAGAACAGGGGTCTGCTGTTAAAATGGCTAATGTGGTCAAATTGCTCATATGGGTTAGACACTCTTGTCCCTGATTTCCTAAACATGGTTCTTATAAGACTGCATTATGGGATAGGGTCAGTGAGGAGCTTCGAACAAAGACTGATTTAGTTTTGAATATCCCGACCGAAGTTGTAGTTGCTTGGAAAGCTGTGTATACGCCTTTAAGAGCTGTGGAACAAACAGACACCATTTCACAGGCCCCTGGTCCTCTGAGGGTAATAAAATACTTAACGACCTGTTGACAGTGACTGATGAGCTTAATGAGTCCTTTGATCCAGATCCTGTAACCCCTGAAAAAGAAACGGCACTATATCCCCTAAAGCTGGTGGAAATAGTAGCTGCTTCTGCCCCAACAGCAGAGAAAATTTTGCAAGCACAATATAATCAACATCAGTCTCTATTATCCGTGCTGCCACACAAGGTACCAGCGCAACCGGCACATGTGGAGGCTAATGTGGATTCCTTTATTTTGGAAGACTGTAAATTGGTTGCTTGTTGAACTCTTGAATGCTATGGCAGTGCTTTATAGGCCACACTGCCCGCCTCAGTTTGAACGTCTTCCTTATGACATTGTGAAAGAAGTTCGTAAACCCACAAAAGACTATGAACTGCAGTCATCATATACACTGGGGTTGATTGCGGCTATTGGAGATTCTTACATTATGAGTCCATCTGACTGGAAAGGCTTTTTAAGTTTAATCTTGTCCGCTGCGCAGTTAATGGTGTGGGTCGCTGAATATCGCAAACTGGTCAATGGTCAAGTTAGGGACAATGTCGCAAGTGGGACTGCTATAGGTCGCGATGAGTTACTGGGTGAGGGGCAATACTCTACTGCAATGACACAGATCATGCTGCCATGGCTCGCTTTCGCTCAAGCTACTGGTCTGACCATGAAAGCCCTTAGAAAAGTTCCAGATGCCAAAAATAGAGAGCCATCTTTCACAGCTGTTAAACAGGGACCACAGGAACCTTACGTGTCGTTCATTGATTGATTTCAGACTGCAATTTCACGGCAGATAATGACGCAGTGGCACAGGTTTTGCTTTTTCAGTTAGCAATTGACAATGCAAATACAGACTGTCAAAGAGCTTTGGTGCCTTTAAGAAATCGGACTAAGTCGATTGCCAAACTTATTACGATGTGCCAGCATGTAGGTACGGAGTCCTTTAAAGTTTCCTTGCTAGCGACTGCATTAGCTGAACAGATGGTTGTAGCCCGCACTGCTATTCGCTGTTATCAGTGTAATCAAGAAGGACATATTAAAAAAGACTGCCCCTTGGGGAATAAAAAGGGGAACATCCCCCCCTCCTGCCTGTGTCCGAAATGTGGCAAAGGATTTCATTGGGCAAATCAGTGCCAATCCCAATTTACTAATGACGGCAAACCCCTTTCGGGAAACTCCAAAGGGGGCGCGCGGCCTGGTGCCCCAAAACAAAACAGGGTCCCACCTGTCGAGAATCACAACAGAACACGGAACTTTGCATCTCACAGCTCTCAGACAAACAGGGTATACGCAGCCTCCAACCTGCCACCTCAGGAAGCACCAGGCTGGATTTGGCCCTCGCCACAGGAATAAACATACCGGATTATGCTGTTGTTGTAGCAGGCATGGGTGTTTATGGCCCTTTGCCCAACAGTACGTGTGACCTTATTTTAGGTCACTCATCTGCCAGTAAAAGTGGTCTTTTTGTTATGCCTGGACTTATTGATTCGGACTACAAAGGTGAAATTAAAATAATGCTCTGGACTCCATGTCCCCCTTGTTGCATACCACAAGGGGAAAAAATAGCACAGCTGTTGTTATTGCCTTATGTGAAGCAGCACAAAGATCATCAGAGAGAACGGGAGGTTTTGGAAGTACTAATACACCACAGATCTATCTCAGAAAGCCAGCCGTTGTTAAAATTGCAAATAGAAGACAGGTGCTTTACTGGTTTAGTAGACATTGGGTGTGGCTGTTTACTTTGGCTGAATGCCAGGTGTCCACCGAGCCTGCGCAGATTCCCCCCCCCCAAAGGGGAGATGAAAGAAAAAAAAAATGTGAAAAACCTGGGCTTACCAAGGAAGAAAGTTTATATTTACATGGAGGAAAAAAAGAGAGACTAATGACACTACAAACACACAGGCAAAGGAAACTAACAGTAAAAAATTCTACCTCCCCCATGGAGCAGTGCCTTGGACAGGCGCAGCTGTCTATCGGACCATCCTGGCAGAAGAAGAAGGGCCAAGCTAATTCTCCCTTCTCTCTTATAGCTGGACTGACATAACATGGTATGGAATATCCTGTTCCTCCCAGGAAAAGGAAGTGTTATTTAACTACACAAACCTACTACAATCTCCACCCCTTATTCCATACTATTTTACGTCACACCCATATCCCATTATTCGCCTATATCCCGTGCTTGTACAGGTCTTGTCTTCTAAGGTGGTCTCACCATTGAGCACCAGCATCAGCTTAGTTTGGGTCTTCCTCGTCTGGTGACTTTTCCTGTAACATACAACTCAGAATACAAATTAGTTTCTTCCCAAGGTTAAATCTCCTTGAGGCACACACTGGGTTTCCCCATCTTCTCTCATTATCCACCAAGTGTATCCTGGTCCTTGAGCAAAGACAATCCCACGACTGGGTTTGCCTTTGCTCGAGGGAGGGTTAACCCAAATGCTTTACCTAACATACCTCTCAAGTGAATTACTGGGACTTTGTCTCCATCCACAGTGTGAAGGGGCTCTGTTTGGGCAGGGCCTGCTCGATTGACAGAGCCTCTAGTGTTGACTAGTCAAGTAGCCTTTGCTAGATGCTGATCCCAGTGCTTGAAAGTCTCCCCACCCAATGCCTTCAAAGTAGTTTTCAGCAATCCGTTGCATTGCTCAACTTTTCCAGCGGCTGGAACATGATATGGGATATGATATACCCATTCAATGCCATGTTCCCTTGCCCGAGTAGTAACTAAACTATTTTCAAAATGAGTCCCATTGTCTGACTCAATGCACTCTGGGGTGCCGTGTTGCCACAGTACTTGCTTTTCAAGACCCAGAATGGTATTTCGGGCAGTTGCGTGAGGCACTGGATAAGTGTCTAACCATCCAGTGGTTGCTTCCACCATGGTGAGCACATAGCGTTTACCTTGGTGGGTCTGTGGCAGTGTGATATAGTCAACCTGCAAGGCCCCCTGTAGGGGCGGGCCAAAGGTGGCACAGAGGAAGTGCCCAGGTACAGAGCCCAAGGAGCATGCCCCAGAGTTAGTAAACTGGTTGGTTAAGAAAGTCACATGATCTGTAAGGATAAAAGGGCGCGCGAGTTCGAATAAAACCTCTTTGTCTCACCACCGCACGAGGAGCATCACTTATTCCTTGTTATACAAGGGTCACATGCTACATATGGCGCCCGAACAGGGACAATTTTAGCTTATATTAAGCGAGATATTTCACCCTGAATCAGGTATATAAGTGGTAGTTTCCGGTTATCAAGTCTATTAGTTTGACTTGGGAATCTTTGACCACAAAAAACTTTGACGTCAGTAAACCCCGTGGTCTTAGTGGCATCTAAGAGACGGATAGTTAATTAGCGAGCTCGAAAAAGATTAGGTAGTGCACGGAAGAAGAGAAGAAAGAGTTAAGGAAGAAGCCGAGAGGTCAGAGCAGGCAGCCGGAGAGAGCGGAGTGGGTCAACGCAACATCAAAAGCGGTGAGTCTGTCTGGAGCGAACCCGCACGTCTAAGACTGATCCCTGGGCGAGACGTGGCTGCAGCTCGGAGCCCCGAGCTGCGGAGCACCTTAAGATCGTCAGGGAAAAGCCTGTTGATTCCCTAAGTGTCGGCCGTTTGGTAAAAGCGGTATTCCGCTACCGACTGCTGCTGGATCACGTGCGAGAAGCTTTCGCTGCTGCCCGTACCATCCCAGCCCCACCGCGCGACCCCCGCATTGCCTTTCTGCCCAGCCGAAAGCGCAGAACTCCGTGTCCGCTGCACCGCCGGCCGGCACCTAGTGCCTGTTGCCTAGCAACTACTAAACCCGTAGTTTGAAAGTACCCAAGAAGCGGCCGAGCCAAGCACGTGTGCTGGCCGCCCCTGCGCGTCTTGCGCACCGGAGGAGACTTGGCCAACTCCTGCCGACCCCTGCCTGTTAGTGACGATAGTGTAGACCCTTCAAGTTGAGGAAAAACCCTTCAGAAACCGCGGAAACCCCAAAAGAACTTTCCGCCGCTTTTCGCCGCTTTTCGCCGCCGGCCCCGCGCCTCGCAGCGCCCGCCGAGCCGCGCGCGCCGAGGACGCCCCGCGCGGCCCCGGCCGGCGCTAGGACCGCGCGGCCCCGAGCACGCCACCGGAGCCGCCCGCGCGGGTCCTGGCCCTCCCGCCGCTGCCGCCGCTGTCCCGAGCCCGCAGTTTGCAGCCTGCGCCGGGACACCAGCCACCAGCGCCGGAACCCCACGGCCTGCCATCGCCGAACCAGCATCTGCCGAGCCTGCCCCCGCGCCGGGACCTGCCCCGAGCTGCAGCCGCCTCCAGCCGTGCGCAGAACCGCCCACGCCGCCGGAGCAGCACCCCCCTCGCCGCAGCCGACACAGCCCGGACCTCCCAAAGCAGCAGCAAAAAAGGACTGCAGATAGCCCAAACTGCTACAAAGGGACTCAAAACGTGTGCTCCCAGCCGCTCGAAATAAGGTAACATAAGACACCTGTTTCCATAGAAACCTCTGATACATTGAAACAAAACAGACTCTAGGGTTTTGCTAAACTTTGCAACATAAAGCAGTTTTACTCTGATAAACTCTGCCTGCACAAGGCACACAGAGAAAGACAAACAACCTACACCAGTTCTCTGGTAACACCACACCCCCCCCCACACACTGCTGAAAGCAAGCACAGCACAACATGATAACACAAACTCAGAGATCATACCGGGAGACACGTGAGCCACGCAAAACGAGTCGCTGGGAAGAGACAGACACTGCCATGCGAACTTCTGACCCCCGGGTCCACACAAGGCAGTCCTGTTACAGTGATGGGGAGAGTAAATTAATGTATTCATCCCCTTTCGCTGCAAATGATCAGCGACCTCGTGCACAGCCATGGCCGCAGCCATTTTCCTCCCCCACACAGACTGTACTCCAACCTTTCTTTTCCGGCCGAGAGCCCAACCCCGCCCCCCACTCGCCACCTGCACTGACCACCATCCCCCCACAAGGAACCGGTTTTGCCGAAACCAAAAGGGGGGAGGGATGGGAGGAATGGGACGAATGGAGGGAGGGAGAGAAGGAAGGGGAGAAGGAGGGGGAGAAAGAGCTAAACATAGTTCCAACGGGAGGGATCAATAGGGCACAGGGGGAGATTTCAGCTAACATGTGGGAACAATGTCTGGACGAGGCAATACGAAAGGAAAACCTGAATATTATTCAGGCTTGCCCAGGCGATATGAGCCTAAGCCAGCCCCCTCAGAGTCAAGCCTTGTATGAGGCCGCAGAAATCCTGAGGCAATTGATAAGTGGTTCTGGTCTGTCCTTAACCAAGATTTTTAAATATTTGGAGGCATTGAGTTACACCTACCCACTCACTACATCTGACTGGAAAGAACTGATAAAACTAGTTCTCAGTGACACCCAATATACAGTCTGGTTAGCTGATTTCCAGAAAAATTGTTCTATTCATAGGAAATACCTACAGGCAGACACCACGGCACACCAGTCAAGCGGGAAAGCAAATTATAATTTAGATTCACAATCAAAATACCATAAAGAGATAGCCAGGCAAGCCCTAAAAGCTATGAAAAACATTATCACTGCAGATCAAAATGATTATCTATCCAACAGTGAAGGGTTACAAAGTTATACTGAGTTGAATTTAAGATGTTTGGACCAGCTACAGTCGACTTTAAACAAGCAAATTGAATACAATGAAGCCAGAGAGATGCTGTACAAGCGTTTGGCTTTTGAAAGAGAAAATGCAAGAGCTTTGCAGAGCTCTCCTGCAAAGGAGAACTGTGACTTTACTGAGTTAGTGCAACCCTATCAAAAGGCTAGCTCTGAGAAGCAGCTACCTGCCTCTCTAGCTGCAGCTTTAGATGCCCAGGTAAGAATACACAAGGAAGTCAGACACACAACTAGTTGTTTTAGTTGTGGAGAAATGAATCACTATCAGGAGAGTTGTCCCTGGAAACCCCTAATTGCAACATTCCATAAACACCCTAGCAGCAGAGAAATGACTCAGTTGTACCAAGGGTGCCATACGCAAAACAAAAGATGTGCTACAAGTATTGTATTGCTTGTAATAGCATTGCTAGCTGTACTCTTTTTTAGCACTACTGTTCATGTGCAAAAGAGAAAACTACTTAAGGCAAGCCACACACCAATAACCAGCCCCCAAAATAACCATGTACCCTGTACCCCAAAGAAGGGTGGCAGGTGGAAAACATTACAGATGCTAACAGCGGAACACGCAGTCAAAACACATGCAGAAGCCTTGCAGATTGGACTGCCTCTATTTAAAGGGTTTCTAGCAAATTTGTCACAAGTGGTAACTGATTCAAAAAACAATTCCTTTACCATTCTCTGTCAACCTGAAGATGCCCAGAAACCCCTCTTTCCCATCATAGTTTTAAGCAGTGCACAAACTATTCAAACTCACTGCTGGGCTGTACCTCCTCAGGAGATGCAAAATACCTCGATGAAGTATCAGACAGCCATAATACATCATTATGCAGAGGACACATTAATAGCCAATGCCACAAGAAATGAACTGCTAATTGTTCCTGCTGTTTTAACCGAAACTGCCCAAGGTGCAGATCTTCAGTTTGTTTCAGGAAGAATCCAACAACCACAATTCTGGACTTGCCATGGAAAAGACAACACAGCAAAAAAGCTCTACACAGGTGACACAGCTCGAGGTAAAAAACATTTGTATTTACAGGAGTTGCAGAAACCTCAAAGGGCTACCAGTTGCTTAAAACCGGTTTTAGCCATAAACAGAGGGAACCTACAACCTCTCTTTGTGTTGCTAAGGGAGAACTCCAACTTAAAGTCTGACAAATTGTTGATTACAGAGGCAAACCAAAAATTAGAGAATTATACCAAGGTAACAAAGAGCAAACAAAACAGGGGAGATCCTGAAAAGCAAATCTGCCTAGTTTTTGTTTCCAGCAGGTATGAAGCATTGCAGCTTTGTTTCAGTGGGATCAAACTGAGAGAAGCCGCTGTTAGTTCTAAAACAGCTCTTTCAGTCATACCCCACCACCTAAATCTGTGTAAGTTGCTATTGAGTTTGTAAGCTTGTCATTTAGGGCAGAGCACGACTGAGGATCTGGACGGAAGAAATCCTGCCTTTACCAACATTCCAGCCTTGAAAGGACAATTTGGATAGGATGACAGCTGAGGACGCTGGATTTCAAGATGCCCTGGCAAGTTTTGGTGGTAATATTTTAATTCATCTCCTTAAGCACAGATTGTGGCAGAAATCAACAGTTTACCTTTAAAAGCCACACCAGATGCAAAACTGAACCAATGAAAGGCCTCAGGGCCTTCACATATGCATCTAGGAAAACACAATATGCTGCAATAGACTTAAATAAATCCTGCCACGGAACAGTGAGAAAACTTCAAGCCATGAACTAAGCTTCTGTATAGTTCTGGACTGATTGTCATTACCTTGAGAAAATTTTAAAACAATCCTTTGATGTTATAATTGTGCTTATTATGCTATGAGGTTGATAATCTGTTTTGAAAGTTAATTTCCTTGAGATATTGTTAACCCTTACCTGTTTTTTGAAATGCGTTCTGATTGGTTCCTGTGAGTTACAAAAGGTATGATTTGTATACAAATGCACGCAAAATCACATCCTGACCTGCCACAGCCAATGACTGACAGAAACTGAAAAGCTGCTAAAGCAGCAATGTTTAACACTATACCCAGAGTTTTAAAGCAAGCAATTGCTTCATTCATTCTCCATCAGAATACAGGTTCTCTAAGAGACCATTCAAATAACAATCAATAAAGCTACATCATCAAAGTATGCCACACTGTCAAGAAACCACCCTAGAGAGTTAAATGCAAATGAGGCTTGGCGATCAGAGATATACATTTTGAATTGGACATATTGAAATTGTACATGCAAATAGATATACATTCACAAAACATAACTGCTACTACATTCACTAGACAAAACACAAAGGTGTAAAACACATGAGTTACTTGCTTAGCAAACCTTTGGTACTCTAAAATAAATTCACATTAATATTAAGCAGTTACTTCCTATGAAATAGGAAAATTCTCACGTCAAGCATTTCACACTAATCCATAAAACAGTAAAAACACATATTGAAAAACGTGCTAAGTTTAAACAAAAGGGGGGAGAACTGGTGTAACCTGTAAGAACATCTGGAAAAAGCTATGTATGTTATCAAATTTTGAGTTGTGACAGTGCTGAAAGAAGCAGGTCTGAAAAGCAGCACACACCTCAGGCGTTTGTTTCTCCCAAGTTGCTAATCATAGTAAGATTTGATTTCAGGACGATGGATGAAATACCTAGGTTTGTGACATGGAGAGAAAGCTATGCCTAAAAGTTATAAGAAAGAACTCAAGCAAGTTTCTTCCAGGTGTGTAAAACCCTATTCAAATATGTGACCACAGCAACAGGAACCAGAGCAATGCAGAAGTTTAGAAAAGAGTTATGTTATGTTTTCAAGTTTACATTAGGAAATGACCAATGTGGTGAAAAGCAATCTCTGGAATGTGTGTGTGTGTGTGTTCATGTGTGTGTTCAGTGCGGTGGCCACCGATGTATGATATGAGTGTGTGAATGAAAATGGTTGTGTGACTGGTCAAATAATAAAAACCAAACACCTCACAAATAACACTACCTCAGCCACAGGTCGCTTTTGAGAAATTGTAGTTTGCTAAGATTACCCTGTTCTTAAATAAAGTTTGAAATCCCCAGTTATAAAAACCCTCAGATTAAAAAGTTATAAGTTTATAGACAGTTAAGATAAACCCCAAGTTAATAAAGTAATTATCCAAGTTGCACTACCCTATAGGAATATAAGAAGGTTTTAAAAAGGTTTACATTAGAGTTAAGCAACTGAGCAAGCAATGTGCCGGATCACTGCGAAGCTTAGTAGTTTTATAATGTTTTGATTGTTAAAATTGTTGTTTGCATTGTTGTTTGCATTTTTGTTCATACTGTTTTTGTGACTTCTTAATATAATTAAAAGAGGGGATGTGTAGGGGCGGGCCAAAGGTGGCACAGAGGAAGTGCCCAGGTACAGAGCCCAAGGAGCATGCCCCAGAGTTAGTAAACTGGTTGGTTAAGAAAGTCACATGATCTGTAAGGATAAAAGGGCGCGCGAGTTCGAATAAAACCTCTTTGTCTCACCACCGCACGAGGAGCATCACTTATTCCTTGTTATACAAGGGTCACATGCTACAGCCCCCCATATCTATACTTATCCCAACATCCACCATACCATAGGCGCTTCACTCTCTTTGCTTATTTAATGGCAGCACACGTCTCACAATCATGGATAACTTGGGAAATAGCGTCCATAGTTAAATCCACCCCTCGGTCTCATGCCCATCTATAGGTGGCATCTCTACCCTGATGGTCTGAAGCATCATGTGCCCATCGAGCTAGGAACAACTCTCCCTTATGCTGCCAATCTAGATCTACTTGCGACACCTTGACTTGTGCAGCTCGGTCTGCTTGTTTGTTCTTGTGATGTTCTTCATTAGCTTGATTTTTGGGTACGTGGGCATCTACATGGTGGACTCTCACAGTCAGCTTCTCAATCCAAGCAGCAATGTCTTGCCATAAATCAGTAGCCCAGATAGGTTTTCCTCCACTCTTCCAATTAATCTTCTTCCACCAATCCAGCCACCCTCACAGAGCATTGGCTATCATCCATGACTCTGTGTAGAGATAAAGCCTTGGCCATTTCTCTCGTTCGGGAATGTCCAGGGCCAATTGACTAGATTCACCTTTCCCTTCAGTAGCTTCTGCCACTTGTCAGGTGGGACTCCAGACAACTGCTTTCCACTTTCGGTTCTTCCCTACAATACGGCAAGAACCATCAGTGAAGAGGGCATAACGTGTTTCCTCTTCAGGTAACTGTATGGTGGAGCTTCCTCAGCCCGATTCACGTGTTTTTTTTCCTCCTCATCTGCCAGACTGAAGTTTCCACCTTCAGGTCAATTTGTGATGATTTCTAGGATTCCAGGGCGATTCGAGTTTCCAATTCGGGCACGCTGTGTAATTAACTTGCTCCATATAGCATCAGTGGCATGATGGGTAGGGGGTACCTTTCCTTTGGACATCCAGCTCAGCACTGGTAGTCGAAGTGCCAGAAAAAGCTGTGTTTCTGTGCCAATCACCTCTGAGGCTGCTTGTATGCCTTCATAAGCCGCTAGGATTTCCTTCTCCATGGGGGTGTAGTTGACTTCAGATCCTCTGTAGCTTCAGCTCCAGAAACTGAGTGGTCGGCCTCGGGTATCACCAGGTGCTTTTTGCCAGAGGCTCCAGGAGGGACCATTATCCCCAGCTGCGGATTAAAGTACATTTTTCACATTTGGTTCTGTCCTGACTGGTCCAAGAGCCATGGCATGTGCAATCTCCTGCTTAATCTGTTTAAAAGCTTGCTGCTGTTCAGGACCCCATTGGAAATCATTCTTCTTATGGGTCACTAAGTAAAGAGGGCTCACAATTTGGCTGTATTCAGGAATATGCATCCTCCAAAAACCTATGGCCCCTAGGAAAGATTGTATTTCCTTCTTGTTAGTTGGTGGAGCCCTCGCTATGATCTTGTTAATGACTTCCGTTGGAATCTGATGACGTCCATCTTGCCATTTCACTCCTAGGCATTGGATCTCTTTGGCAGGTCCCTTAACCTTACTCTTTTCAATGGCAAAACCGGCTTTGAGGAGAATGTGGATAATTGCCTTTTTCAGAAACTTCCTCTCCTGTGTCCCCCCATACAATAATGTCATCAATATAATTTATGTGTTCTGGAGACTCACCCTTCTCTAGTGTAGCCTGAATCAGTCCATGTCAAATGGCGGGACTGTGTTTCCACCCCTGGGGCAATCAGTTCCAGGTGTACTGCATACCCCTCCACATGAAAGCAAACTGTGACCTGCACTCTGCTGCTAAGGGGGTGGAGAAGAATGCATTTGCAATATCAGTGGTGGCGTACCACCTTGCTGCTGGTTTGTACTGGAGCTCCAACATGTCTGGCACAGTGTCGTGGTTTGACCCTGGCCAGATGCCAGGGACCTATTCGAACCACTCCACTACCCTTCCCATATAAAAATTACCCACTCCTTCCTCCCCTCTGCAGCTGGACAGAGGAGACAGAAAGGAAAAAAAACAGCAAAGGAATTTCATGAGATAAGGATTGAGAGACGGCAGTGTAACAGACAAAATAAACTCAGAGGATAAAACTAAAATTTATTACTAACAGAATAAGAGCTAAAGAGTGAAATATAAAACAGTCTTTAAACACTTTCCCTTACCCCCACCCCTCCTTCTTTTCAGGTCTTCCCTCCTTCCCCCAACGATGCAGGGGGACAGGGGGTTTGTTGTTGTTTGAGTCCATCCCTTGGGCAGCAGCTTTTTATAATCAGCTCTTTGCAGTCTGAAAGTTCCCTATGGTTTACAGGGGGACACCTGCGTTACTATGGTCTTCACCACGGGATATGGGGGAGGTGTCTCTGCAACTCCAAGTCCTTCCCCTGCTTCTGTGGGGTTCCTCCCATGGGAGACAGTCCTTGATGAACCTCTCCAGTGTGAGTTCATTCACCCCTCGGGCAACAGTTCTTCTCAATCTGTTGCCCCATGAACAACTTCCCCAAGGGGGTGCAGTCCTTCATGGGTTGAACTGTACTGACGTGGGTCTCCCACGGGGGCCACAAGTCCTACCCAGAAAAAACTGCTTCAGCATGGGCTTCCCTTTCCATGGGCCACAGATCTCCAGCAGGACTTCACTCCATTTTGGGCCTCCCACAGGGGTCACAGCCTCCTTCGTGTATTTTTTCCTGCTCCAACATGGACTCCTCCATAGGCTGCAAGAGGGTTTCTGCACTCCAATGGTTCTTTATGAACTGCAGAAGCTTCAACTCTAAGTCTTTGCCCTGCTTCTGGGGGAGAGGGGGGCTTTCCCCCTTCCCCCCCCCCTTCGGTTGCACTGACCTTGATGACTGCTTGTTCTCCCGGACTGGAATTTCGTCTGCGCAACAACCTTCTCTTCCACTGTTCTTAAATATGTTATCACAGAAGCGCATCTCATTAGCTCAGCCTTGACCAGCAACAGGAAATCCCTCCTGGAACTGACTGCCATTGGCTTTTCATAGGACAGTGAAAGTTTCTAGTAGCTTCCAACAGAAGCCACCTCATAGGCCCCCCCTGCCACCAAAACCCAACTACAGGTCAAACCCATGACACATAGCAGCACTCAATGATGGGGTAACTTCATTTAAGCCACGATAGTCCACAGTCAGTCTTCATCCTCCATCAGACTTACGTACAGGCCAGATGGGGCTATTGAAAGGTGAGTCTTACTGACCACCCCTTGGGTCTCCAGCTCTTGGATCATTTTATGGATGGAGATCACAGTGTCTCGGTTCATTCAGTATTGTCGTCTATGCACTATTGTAGTGGCCGTTGGCACTTGTTGATCTTTGACTTGTAACAATCCCACAATGGAAGGATCTTCTGAGAGGCCAGGCAGGGTACATAATTGTTTAAATTTCTCTGTAGCCACTGTGGCTACACCAAAAGCCCATCGATACCCCTTTGGGTCTTTGAAATATCCTCTCCGGAGGTAATCAATGCCAAGGATGCAAGGGGCCTCTGTACCAGTCACAATGGGGTGCTTTTCCCATTTGTCTCCCGTTAAACTCACTTCAGCTTCTAGCACTGATAATTCTTGATGTCCCCTTGTCACTCCAGAAATCCAGATGGGCTTTGTGCTTTTATGCTCTGATGGCATCAAGGTGCACTGTGCACCAGTGTCTACTAAAGCTTTGTATCTCTACGGATCCAATGTGCCAGGCCATTGAACCCACACAGTCCAGTAAACCCTATGGTCCCTTTCCTTCTACTGGCTGAAGGCAGGGCCTCTCTATTGTTCTTAGTCAGAGTATTCACTGTCTGATCCTTGCATTGCCCAGCCAGAGGTCCTCTCATCGGGATCACAGGAATTGTCCTCGGTCTTTCTGCGTCTTAAAGGTCGCTGATCTCTTTCCGGGGCCTCTGCATCAACTATGTGGACGTCCTTCTTACTAGGTTTCTTCCCTCTTAATTCTTATACCCAGGCTTCAAGTTTATAGGTAGGTTCACCATCCCACTTCTTCATGTCTTCCCCCTGGTCACACATAAAGAAACATAGCTCACCACGTGGCCTGCTCTTGGGACTTCCTTTCCTTTTGAGTGGGGCAGGAGGAGACCAAGACCGCTTTCTTAGGCTGTCTCTGTGGCAGTTCTCACATTTGGGGCATTCGTAAGGCCTCTTCATCCTCTACCCAGTGTGGGTGCGTCAGTGTCGGAGATCAGCGCTTTCTCTGAAATCTAACTTCCTGGCCTGGGAGAGTGAGGAGGCTTCCACACCTTCTTCTATACTCCATATCCAGGCACACATCGTATCCACATTTGGTTCAGTCATCCTTGGATGATATATTGTTACCAGGCAGTTAACGTACCATGCAGGGGCACCTTTAATTACTTTTCTCCACATGGGTAGCGTGCAAGGGACACTCTCTGGATCTAGGAAGGGGTGATTGCCTGGGTCACAATAAATGATTTCCAGCATGGCCAATTCCCATAGGTACTGGATTCCTTCCTCTGCAGCAGTCCACCTTCTTGGAGAGCTCATTAGATCTTCCTTGAACAAGTACCTTTCTCTCACAGCATAGAGGAGCCAGAGCCAAAGACCGCTAATAAATTTCCCTTCCAATTTCCTGTTCGATTTCACGATCTCTGGCAATAGATCCTAGTTGCTGTGCTTCATGACCTTCTAACAGGTGACTTCTAGCCCCATTGTCCCAGTATTGTAGCAGCCAGGTAAGAATTCGTTCACCAGGCTGGTGGCTGTAATCTCTCAGCAAATCTCAAAGTTCTGATGGGGTCAGGGACTGGGTAACTTCACTTTCCTGTCTGACTTCTTCTCTGATTGATCGACCTTCCTCTAGTCAGGAACTGGCTCTTTGTGAACTGGCTCTTTGCCTTGCCTCCTGTTCTTCTCCTGTTGTTACCTCCATTAGTCCGTCTCTTTCTTCCTCTCTTACTAATCGTGGAGGTAGGCCTATAGGTCCTGAAGATCTCCTTACCCATGTCTTCCTTTTCACTACAGGGGCAATAGTGACTTCAGATGTCGTGGTTTGGGTCCCTGTCTGTAATGGTTTGGTCTAGGGCTCTTCCTGGCAACCAGGTTGAAACTAAGGAAGTACCATATCCCAGTATTACATTGTATTTCTTTACGTAAGCAGACATATAAATAGGAGAGGAGAGAAGGTCGAGCCCTTCTTCTCTTCCGGTGGACTTGAAGAAAGCAGCTCTCTGCGGCTCCTCCAGCCGTGGGGGTGTGGGGCCTGTGGTTTATAGAGAGGCCGCTGCCTTCTTTCCAAGTTTGAGAGGGAGATGCAGTGACCACTGATTGAGACGTTTCTGTTTTCTCAAGGAAAGTATTGAGATTTCGTTTGTTAGTTCTTTATTGACTGTTCTTTATATCTGTACTTAAGAGAATTGGCATTGTTGGAACCTATGTATGATGACTCTCAATACGATAGTGTCACTGATGAACCAGAGGATGTCTTCTGCACATTACCTATGTGGAGAAAAGTACTCCAAGGTGCTCCTGCACCATATGTTCATACCTTGGCAGCACTGGTACTTCCAAACATGGAACCAATGCTCGTACTGTGTTACGATGTATGGAAGAAGGAGTAGAAACCAGCAACTCATATTCTAGAGACAATTTTGATCCCAGTTACCAACGAACACCTGTTAGAGAGGGGTCTTATGAGCACTCCAAATATGAGGGTGACTACAGAGACTACAGAGACAGACCAGTAGAACGGTCCTGACCACGATCTCGATCTTTGTCCCAGTCCTGCTTACCATCTCCTTCCTTCACATGCAGAAAGAGAGAAAGCCCTAAGTGTAGATGACGTGGTGAACTGTGGTCTTATCTGTGTAATCAGGGAGAAAACATGAGAAAGTGGGATGGTGAATCTACTTCTAAGCTCGAAGCCAGAGTGAGAGAACTAAGAGGAAAGGAAGCTGATAAGAAAGTCATCTATATAGTCGATGCAGGTGTCCTGGGAAGAGAACTGCAATCTCCAAGATGCAAGAAGACTGAGGTCTGCTTCCGGGATGACGAGAAGGCCTCTGATAGGCCAAAGCAAAGATCTGACAGTGAATGCTCTAACCAGGACCAATAGAGGGGTCCTCCCTTCTGCCAGGAGAAGGAGAGGGACGAGAAAGATTGTGGCAAGATGAAAATTGTGTGAACAATTTCCCTTGCATTTCTGTGTGTTTCACCTTGGCATGGCTGGGTGCAGATAATAAAAAATGCTGCGCCACTAATATGGCCGCAGGCCTTGTGCCAAGGTGAAGGAGGAGTTCTTTTGGCAAGAAAACAAGTTTTATGGACACCTGCAGTTATCCAATTAGTGCTGTACACCACAGTATGTTTTCCTTATGTAACCAATGTAGTGTGAACAAGAAACTAAGCGTCATGAGCATTATATAAACTGTCTTTCTCCTAATAAACCTGACATTTTGCCTGATCACATTGATCTAAGAGCAGTCTGTCCGTTCCCTTCCATTGACAAAAGATAATAGAGTTTACTGGGCTGTGTGGGTTCGATGGCCTGGCACATCAGATCCTCAGAGATACCGAGGCTTAACAGATACTGGCGCTCAGTGTACGTTAATGCCCTCAGGACATGTGGGACCAGAGACTATTTCCATTTCTGGGGTGACAGGAGTGTCTCAAGAGTTGTCAGTGGTAGAGACCGAAATAAGTTTGACAGAAAACCAATGCGAAAAGCATCCCATTGTGACGGGACCAGAAGCCTCTTGCATTCTTGACACTGATTACCTCAGGAGAGGATACTTCAAAGACCCAAAGGGTTATCGATGGGCTTTTGGTGTAGCCACAGTGACTGAAGAGAAATCTAAACAATTATCTACCCTGCCTGGCCTCTCAGAAGATCCTTCCATTGTGGGATTATCGCAAGTTGAAGACCAGCAAGTGCCAGCAGCCACTACAATAGTGAACAGATGACAGTACCAAACTAATCGAGATGCTGTGATCCCCATCCATAAGATGATTCGAAAGTTGGAGAGCCAAGAGGTGGTCAGTAAAACTCACTCACCCTTCAATGGCCCCATCTGACCTGTACATAAATCTGATGGAGGATGGAGATTGACTGTGGACTATTGTGGCTTGAATGAAGTCATGCCGCTGTAGAGTGCCACTGTGCCAGTATGAACTGGAGATCAAGACAGCAAAGTGGTACGCCACTACTGACATCGCAAATGCGTTCTTCTCCATCCCCTTAGCAGCAGACTGCAGGTCACAGTTTGCTTTTACATGGAGGGGCATGCAGTACACTTGGAACTGACTGCCCCAGGGGTGGAAACACAGTCCCACCATCTGCCATGGACTGATTCAGGTTACACCAGAGAAGGGTGAGGCTCCAGAACATATACAATACATTGATGACATTATTGTATGGGGGGACATAGCAGAGGAAATTTTTGAGAAAGGAAAGAAAATCATCCAGATACTCCTCAAAGCTGGTTTTGCCACCAAGAAGAGTAAGGTCAAGGGACCTGCCAAAGAGATCCAGTTCCTAGGGGTGAAATGGCAAGATGGACGTCATCAGATTCCAACAGAAGTCATCAACAAGACTGTAGCAATGGCGTCACCAACCAACAAGAAAGAGACACAAGCTTTTCTGGGGGCCATAGGCTTTTGGAGGATGCACATCCCTGAATACAGCCAAATTGTGAGCCTTCTTTACTTCATGACCCGTAAGAAGAATGATTTCCAATGGGGTCCTGAACAGCAGAAAACTTTCAAGTAGATTAATTAGGAGATTGCACATGCAGTGGTTCTTGGACCAGTCCGGACAGGACCGGACGTGAAAAATGTACTCTATTGTGTGGTCAGAGATAAAGGTCCCTCCTGGAGCCTCTGGCAAAAGGTGCCTGGTGAGACCTGAGGTTGACCACTCTGTTTCTGGAGGTGAAGCTACAGAGGTTCTGAAGCCAATTACACCCCCACAAAGAAGGAAATTCTAGCAGCATATGAAGGCATACAAGCAGCCTCAGACATGATTGGCACAGAAACACAGCTCTTCCTGGCACGTCGACTACCAGTGCTGAGCGGGATGTTTAAGGGAAAGGTGCCCTCTACGTATCATGCCATTGATGCTATGTGGAGTAAGTGGATTGCTTTGATCACCCAGAGTGTCTGAATTGGAAACTTGAATCGCCCTGGAATCCTAGAAATCATAATGAATTGGCCTGAAGGTGGAAACTTCAGTCTGGCAGATGAGGAGGAAGAAGAGGCAGTGAATCGAGCTGAAGAAGCTCCACCTGAAGCCAGGTAACACCTGAAAAGTGACTTTAGTAAAGCAGTGTAAAGATTAGAGAGAGTTAAGCACAAATTGCAAGCTTTCAGCAAAGCACATAGAGCTCAGTATTAGGAAATAGCGGAGGCAATAAATCCACTAGGATACAGGACACCCTGACATAGAAGAACATAAACATGAACAGAAAATGCTAGCACACACAAAAAAGGACATATGGAGAGGAAAACAAAGAGAGATAAGAAGAGGGACAAGCCAAGCAATTAAACACTTTTGCCAGATACTGAGAAACCCTGCCAAATGCATAAGGAAACTACCCAAATTTGGGAAGGTTCAAAAGTTTAAGAAGATGATGATGGTAAGGACAGCGGGTTCATGATGAAGAAAGGCCGGAAGGACCACTGAAGTTCTCCCCAAATTGAAGACCACGCCTCTAACTCCGCCTCAACTCCGCCCGTTATGAATATTAAAAGTAGATGTTGCAATGTAATGAATATTCATAATATGTGATGTAATTGCTTAGTAAAAAGTGTATAAAAGCTCAAATTGTAAGTTCCTCAGGGAAGCGGTTTGTCCAGGGCAACCTGGCCGCTTCCCGGCCGTGAAAATAAATACCTCCTGCTTATAGACTGAAAATTCTGTCTCTGAGCAGTTCCTCTACGCCTTCTTTGGGGCAAAATTTGGCATCACAACATACAGCTACCAGAAGAAGAAGAAACGTGCTATGCCCTTTTCATGTATGGTTCTTGCCATATTGTAGGGAAGAACCAGAAGTGGAAAGCAACTGTTTGGAGTCCCACTCGACGAGTGGCAGAAACTACTGAAGGAAAAGGCAAATCAAGTCAGTTCGCAGAACTCAAAGCCGTCCAATTGACCCTAGACATTACTGAATGAGAAGGATGGCCAAGGCTCTACCTCTACACTGACTCATGGATGATAGCCAATGCTCTGTGGAGATGGTTGGACCGATAGAAGATGAACTGGAAGCGTAGACGAAAACCCATTTGGGCTGCTGCTTTGTGGCAAGACATTGCTGCTCGAGTTAAGAAGCTGAATGTGAGAGTCCACCATGTAGATGCCCATGTACCCAAGGGTCGAGCTAATAAGGAACATCATAATAACAGACAAGTAGACTGCAATAGGGAGAGTTCAGAAGGATGCCGAGATTGAAAGCTCAAAAAACCAATATTTATTACAAAGAAGTGGCCAAGTAAATGAGAAACGATTAGGGAATACAACACCCTACTCACTCAGGTGTCACTTATGTGGTTATCTTACCAACTCTGAATGCCAAAAATCCTCTGTAGCAGCTGCGTTCTCCGAGGGTCAACAGACTCACACGTAGCAGGCGTCCCTGCATAAGGTAACATGGTCCTTTGTGTGAAGCGACCCCCCCCAGAATGAGCTATCTGCTTTTTATACAATTAATTGGTGACATCTACCTGGGCAGGTGTGGACAGCACCGCCCAGCTAGAGGCCTTCAGTCCCTCCCCTTGTTATGCAAGTGGCATCTCTTCTGCGCATGTGTGGGTACCTTGGAATTCCCCCTGCACTTGCACGTTATACCTCAGGGGTCTTTTCTAAATAAGTCTGGGGGCTTACTTCATCATTCTCCTCTTTCTTCTTCAAACACCCTTGAAAGGCGATAAGCCAATCATAAGACAGCAATTAATTTCAGTTTATACAAGATACTTGCTTCAAGGATGAAGTTCTCATTTATGAATGCTTGTTTTCTCATAACTTGGCAGGAAAAGAACAAACTTTCATGAGTGGCTGGGCCAAACGCAGACCAAAGTATCAACATCTAATTAAGCCCTGATACACAGACTGAGCTGCACAAGTTGAGGTGTCACAAGTAGACCTAGACTGGCAGCATAAGGGAGAGTTGTTCCTAGCTTGATGGACCCATGATGCTTCAGGTCATCAGGGCCGAGATGCCACCTATAGATGGGCACGAGACTGAGGGGTGGATTTAACCATGGACACTATTTCTAAGGTTATCCATGATTGTGAAACCTGTGCCTCTATTAAACAGGCAAAAAGATTGAAGCCCCTGTGGTACGGTGGATGTTGGGACAAGTATAAATACGGGGAGGCATAGCAAGTTGATTACATCATGTTGCCACAGACCCGCCAAGGTAAACGCTATGTGCTTACCATGGTGGAAGCAACCACTGGATGGTTAGACACTTATTCGGTACCCCGTGGAACTGCCCCGAAATACCATTCTGGGTCTTGAAAAGCAAGTCCTGTGGCAACATGGAACTCCAGAAATCATTGAATTGGACAATGGGACTCATTTCAAAAATGATTTAGTTACTACTTGGGCAAGGGAACATGGTATTGAATGGGTATATCACATTCCATATCATGCACCAGCCACTGGAAGGTTGAACGGTGTAATGGACTGTTAAAAACTACTCTGAAAACACTAGGTGGGGGAACTTTCAAGAATTGGGATCAAAACCTAGCAAAGGCCACATGGTTAGTGAACACTAGGGGTTCTGTCAATCGAGCTGGCCCTGCCCAAGCAGAATCCCTCCACATTGTAGATGGAGACAAAGTTCCAGCGATTCACTTGAGAGGTATGCTAGGTAAAGCTGTTTGGGTTACCCCTGCCACCCCATTCGTGAGATTGTCTTCACTCAAGGGCCAGGATATTCCTGGTGGGTAATGAAGAAGGATGGAGAGATCCAGTGTGTGCCTCAAGGAAATTTAACCTTGGAGAAAAACTAATTGTGTGGTCTGAGTTGTGTTTTGCAGAAGACCAGTCACCAGATGAAAAAGACCTGAACTAAGCTGATGCTGGTATCCAATGATGAGACAATCCAGAACAGTGAACCAGCCCTAAAAACAGAACTGTGGTCGTGACTGAGAAAAGGTCAAAGATTCGAACTGAGTTGATGCTAGTGCTGATCTTCAACAAGACAACAGCTTTGAAAGACAAAACAAGTACTATGTAGAGAGGCCTCTGCCTTCTTTCTGAGTTCAAGAGGGAGATGCAGTGACCGTGGATTGAGACGTTTCTGTTTTCTCAAGGAAAGTATTGAGATTTCGTTTGTTAGTTCTTTATTGACTGTTCCTTATATGTTTTTTCCTTTCTTTTTTCTTTTTTTGAGGGGTGTTTGGGGTTCTCTTTTTATATGTATATAGTATTGTAACTGTATATAAATGTAATATATGTAAATATATATATATATACTGCTTTGGTTGTGCTATTTCGGTTTTTGGTAGTTTTTCCCTTCCAGTTCTTTCCTCTGTGTTCCTAAGAAGGGGGGGAAGGAAGGGCTTTCGTTGTGGTGTTGGGCATTGGCAGGGAGCCAAACTCAAACCGCCATGCTGTCTCAGTCATAGTCTTTTTAGAGTACTGAACAGCAGCTCGATAGGCACAGGCCAGGCCCCAGTACAGGGTGAGAAGTTGCTGGTTTTGATCGGGGTAGGCAAGGCAACCTTCCATCAAACAATGTGTTAGTTTGTTGGTGTTAAATACTTGTTCTGGTGTGAAGTCCCAAGCAACAGGGGGTGTTAGATGCCCTAAGAACCTGCCTAAAGTCATCCACATCCCTTGCCACCCAGGAACTGGCCCCTTTAGAGAACATCCCAGTAAATTCTCTCTCGAAGTTGATTTTGTCCTGGCACAAGGCAACAAAAACAACACTACCTTCCCCACTCCCTATAATGTTTTAAGAGCATTGGTTGTAAGCAGCAACATAACCAGACAACTCAGGTAAGGATTAGTAAGGATCGTCGGTGCTTTCATTACCAGGCCCTCTATGTCAAAATTAAGAAGGGAAAAAAAATTGATTTCTTTCCCTTCTGTGTTTTTTAAGGGGTAAGTTCGACATCCTATCAAAACTGTTAATAAAATTACGGGGATACCCACTAGAACTGGGCAAATTGCCATGTTTTTGTTATATGTTCCTGGGTTAGCAAAACAAACAGATAAGTGAGGCAATTGTTTTATAAACAATCTTCCCTTGGCAGTCGTCCTGGGTTTCAGCACCAAAATTTGTGGCTGTTTACTTTGGTTGAACGCCAGGTGTTCACTGAGCCTGCGCAGATTCCCCCCCCAAGGAGAGAGGAAAGAAAAAAAAACATGAAAAACCCGGGCTTACCAAGGAAGAAAGTTTATATTTACACAGAGGAAAGAAAAAAAAAAGAAGAGACTAATAACGCTACAAACACACAGGCAAAGGGAACTAACAGTAAAAAAAAATTCTACCTCCCCCACTGAGCAGGGTCTCGGACAGATGTAGCTGCCTCCAGGGCCATCCTGGAAGAAGAAGGGTCGAGTTGATTCTCCCTCCCCTTATATAGCCGGGCTGACGTAACATGGTATGGAATATCCTGTTCCTCCCGGGAAAAGGAAGTGTTATTTAACTACACAAACCCACTACGTTGAGGTACACATCATGTTTCCCCATCCCTCTGCATTACCCACCAAGTGCACCCAGGTCCTTGAGCAAAAACAATCACACAGATGGGTTTGCCTTTGTTTGAGGCAGGACTAATCCAAACTGTCTTCCCTAACACATCCCTTTTATGCACCACAGGGATGTTATCCCCTTCTACGGTATGTTGAGGTTCTGACTGAGCAGGACCAGTTTGATTGGTAGAGCATCTAGTGTTACCTAATTAGGTGGCCTTCACTAAATGTAGATCCCAATGTTTGAAGGTCCCACCACCCATTGCTTTCAATGTGTTTTTTAACAGTCCATTGTACCATTCAATTTTCCCAGAGGCTGGTGCATGATAGGGAATATGATATACCCACTCAATACTGTGCTCTCTGGCCCAGATGTCTATGAGGCTATTTTTGAAATGAGTCCTGTTGTCCTACTCAATTCTTTCTGGGGTGCCATGTTGCCACAGGACTTGATTTTCAAGGCCCAAGATGGTGTTCTGGACAGTGGTGTGAAGCATAGGGTATGTTTCCAGCCATCCAGTGGTTGTTTCCACCATTGTCAGCACATAGCGCTTGCCTTAGCGGGTTTGCAGGAGTGTGATGTAATCAATCTGCCAGGCCTCCCCATATTTATATTTCAACCATTGTCCCCCATACCACAGAGGCTTTACCCGTTTGGCCTGCTTGATTTCAGGGCATGTTTCGCAGTTATTGATAACCTGGGAGATAGTGTCCATGTTCAAGTCCACCCCTCAGTCACCAGCCCATGTGTATGTTGCATCTCTTCCCTGATGACCTGAGGCATCATGGGCCCACCGAGTCAGAAATAACTCATCCTTGTGTTGCCAGTCCAGATCCACCTGAGGCACTTTAATCTTGGCAGCTCGATCCACCTGTCCGTTGTTGTGATGTTCTTCAGCAGCCCGACTCTTGGGTATGTGTGCATCTACATGATGTAGTTTTACAGCCAACTTCTCTACCTGGGCAGTGATGTCTTGCCATAATTCAGCAGCCCAGATGGATTTCCCTCTGCACTGCCAATTGGTTTTTTTCCATCGGTCTAGCCACTCCCACAGAGCATTTACCACCATCCCCAAGTCAGTGTAGAGGTGAAGTATTGGCCATTTTTCTCATTCAGTGCTATCTAAAGTCGGCTGGATGGCTTTCAGCTCTGCAACCTGACTTGATCCACCTTGTGCCTCAATAGCTTCTTCAACTTGCCGCATAGGACTCCATACTCTCAACTCATGTGCTGCTAGGGCAGAGTTGGGTTTTCCATCCCACTTCCCCCTGTCGTCTCCATGTTCATGCAGGTATAACCACAGGTTACCTCGTGGTGAGTACCCTCTCGAGCAGGGGGGCACCTGCACCTAATAGCAGAGACTGGTCTGTACTGTAAGGGCATGGAAAATTTCCTCTTTAGTTTCCTCTTTAAGTTTCTGGTAGCCCTCTTTTAAATTCTAGACATTCTTGGTCAGTCTTTCCATGGACAAGACATAGGCCTGTACACTTTCTGGATCATTAGGGAATTGCTCATTGTCTGAAAAAATTATCTCCAGCACAGCTAATTCTCTCAGGTACTGGATATGTTGCTCCATGGTGTTCTGCCTGTATTGGTGCACTAAAAGGTATCTTTCCCTCACACTTGACAAGACTCGCCTCCAGAAGCTGAGAGTTTCTGGTCTTTTCCTGATCCCCTGGTCAATATCCACATCCTGGAACAGGGATCCCAGTTGCTTGGCTTCATTACCATTGGCTGCGGTATCCCAGCACTGGAGCAGCCAGGTCACCAGGGCCTCATTCAGCTGGCGGCTGAAATCTTTTCACATATCTCGCAACTCACCTGGGGATAAAGATAAGGTGATTATCTCTGGCCCTGCCTCTTCCTCCTGTTGTGAGGGTCCTGCTTCCTCTTCATCCCTCACTAAGCAAACTGATTTGGTCCTGGATTTCTTTTTCTGAATAGGGGCAACTGCTACTGGCGTGGGTTGTCCCTCTGGTTCAACTGCAGTTCGAGTGACCACGGTGCCTGTCGGTCTGCTTTCTTTTCCCTTCCGCTAAAGGTGCTGTCTAGTAACGAACAGCATGTGATAAGCACTAGCCAGGGCTCATCACGCTGCATAACTTTGCACCTCTCTGGAACTGCCACAGCAATTTTCTTTCAAATATTCTGCTGCTTTGTCAGGGTCCTGTAGTTGTTCAGGGGTGAACTTCCAAACCATTGAAGCAGAATACTCCTTCAAAAGCTGGCCCATTTTCTCCCACATTCCATGACACTCAGGGCTATCCATCCCTGGGGCAGGTCTCTGGACAACTTCCCTAGAAATCTCTTTCCTGACTGTAAACATGGTGTAGACCGGACTGACTCTAAATGTGTTGTAAGCCATATTGAGGAGACATAGCAGATATAGTAACAAGAACATGCTTTCCTTAACATCTAAATGGAATTCCAAATTCTCGAAAGCTGTTGTAGCAGACCTGAAGGAGGATAAGGGTGTGAAAGGCTGGGAAAAATCATCCTCTCCTGTTCCCCCCACAGGCTGGGTATGATTACTAATGAATCCCCAGAGGTGTCAGCCAAGGCCAGGACAGGCAAACACCACCAAATACACATCCCAAATGACCTTCATTGCCCTTGATGTCATCATGTCATAAACTGATGTCAAACAGTACATCAACAAAGTAATCCTCATCCCTCTCCCTCCTTTGACAAATATTATCATGAGGAGCGCATACGGGAATATACATATGACTAGGTACCACATCGCCCTTAACAGATTGAGCAACATTGTAACCAGGGAGTTCTGTACCCAATAGACAAATGCTTATATCAAAATTCTTATCCCAACCTCTCCCTCCAGCCCCACATTGAGTGCCAATGCAATGTGCTGGTTTTAACACCAGTAGGGAACTAAACTCCAAATAAGCCACTCCCTTTCCCCTGCCCTTTCTGGTAAGGGAGGGACAATAAAGGAGAGACTATGGGTTGAAATAACAATTTACTAAAAGCACAAAGCAATGGAATAAGACAGGCACAATAACAACTGCAGTATTTGTAGCAAAGGTATACAAAATAGAAGGTGTTTTACTCACAAAAAGGTTATTCACCACTAGGAACAAAAAACCCAGGATGACAGACTGCCATCGTGGTCTCCAGACAAAGGCAATTTGGTGACCATTCCCACGCCCACACCAATGCCCCATGGTATTCAGGAAACAAAGGCAATAACACGAGGAGAGTTCCCATGGCTTAACACAACACTAAACTCCATCCCCTTTCTCTGCAATCAGGACAGTTAGTTTCTTTCTTATCACGGGAGTTCTGCAAAATGTCCTTGTGGCCTGTAAATTCTGCATTCTTTGTGTCCACTATCAGTGGTACATCCTTCTCCCCAAGCTTTGGTAACCTTCCCCTAGGTCTGGGATCATTGAAGCATGTCAAACCCTAAACCTTAACAAGGCAATTCTATGTGTAAGGGTCTAAGAAACTAGACAATTCCAGATATGGGGGAAGAAACTGGAAATACTTTATTGAACAGCAAAATGTAATTTAAGGACCTTGGGGGTTGGACATGTTAATGAGGAGGACGGGTTATGATAATAAGGGAATTACACAAGTTTTTACTAGAATTATCCAACTGATTAATATTTCCCTCAATCAGGATTACATGGGGGGAAGAGGATAAAGGGGTTTAAACATGGTTCGATAACATCATCTCAAAGTCCTTCCTTATTTTACTGCAGGAGTCAGGCTAATCCACATGGTTGCACATCAACAGGTCTTGTGAGGAAGGTCCAGTCCCTCAGGTCACAGGATTTCTCTCAGTCCCTGTTGCCCAAGGTTTACTGCTCAAACCCACTAAGCTTCTTCCTGCTGTCAGTTGGGTTTCGGCTGCTACATCTACGGACAAGTAATTTATCTTTCTAACACCTGGACATCATTGGGACCTTCAAACACTAGGATACACATTTAGCAAAAACCACCTGCTTAATCAACACCAGAGGATCTGCCAATCAGACTGGCCCTGCCCAATAAAACTTGTGCATACTGTAGAAGGGGATAAAGTTCCTGTAGTGGACATTAAAAATAGGTTGGAGAAACCAGTCTCAGTTATTCCTGCCTCAGGCAAAACCAAGCCCATTCATGGGACTGCTTTTGCTCAAGGTCCTGTGTGAACTTGGTGGGTAATTGTGGTGGTTTGAAAAAAGGCCTTTCCCCAGGGGGTATTGTTTTTAATACTGGACCAATTGAAAGCTCATGTGCCCTTGCAGAAATTACATGCTCACAGAAGCGGAAAAGAAGAGATTAATTTTTTAATTACATGCTCACAGAAGCGGAAAAGAAGAGATTAATTTTTAACTGCACAGCTAGAAGGAGAAGCAGCCATGCTTTGAATGCGCCAGCCACTGAGTGGAGCCTCCCTGAAGCTAGGGACCGAGGGGGACCCCGAAAGATCCGGAAGACCCCCCTGGGTTTCATTTTCTCCCCCCCCTTGCAGTGGTGGGGGAGGAAAATGGCAGCGAGGTGCCCGATCGGCCAGCCAGAGGGCTGCAATTGGCGGGCAGACACGGATCTGGAACGGAGCCAGCATGAATTGAGGGGTGGCGAGAGAGGGCCAACCTGAAGAGTCCTGACCTTTGGAAAGGCAGCTGCAACATCCAGTCATGTAAGTGCCAAGGGGAGTCTCCCCCCACTGGTTTGGGGGAGTCCCTGGGCCCTCACTGTCCTGGCCCAGCCAGGACTGCCGGAGTTAAACTCCCCAGGAGTTTTCCAGCTGACCTCACCACTTTTCCCCACCGTGGTGGGGGGAGGAGTGATGAGAAGCTGACTGAACCCTGAAGCAGCAGCAAACCAGATCAGTGAATCCAAAAACAAAACAGGCGGAGACAGAGAGAGAGTCAGTTGGACTCAGTTCTAGGGTAAGAACTTGAGCTAAACTAAAAGCCTAGAACTCCTTAACCCCAGGGACGAGGGGTGGAAATCTTTGACAATTCATTCCCCGGAGGCCGGGACCTCTGCAAAACAAAAACAGGGGATAAAGACTTGAACCCCTTACATTTTGTGATGCAGAAGAAAGAAGAACTCTAGCTGCGACAAATCAAAACTGCTGCCTTAAAAATAAGAGACATTTACCAGTGCCGTAGAAAATTAATTTGGAAGAGCTGTGGCCTGAAAAGTGAAAAGAGGACTTCTTCTCCTTTCTTTCTGGACTCTTTTTTGAAGGAAAGGAGAGACGATCTATGTATATATATTGTTTCACCATAGAAGAGATAGTTAAATTGTTACATGTATATATATATATGTATATATGTTAATAATAAATTGTAATATATTCCCCTCCCCTATACTAAGTTGTGTGTGTCTGAAAACTTCTTTCTCACATTAGAACAAATTGTAGAAAAAACTTTTAAAATTAGCTTTTTGAAATTCCTGTTTTTCAAACCACCACAGTAATGCAAGAGAATGGGAAAGTCTGGTGTGTGCCTCTGGGCATTGGTCAGTAGATGGTGAGAAATTTTATTGTGCATCATTTGTTTCTCTTGGTCTCTGTTACCTAGTGTCCCTCACATTATCATTACAATAATATTATATTTTGTTTCAATTATTAAATTGTTCTTATCTAAACCCACAAGATTTACTTTTTCTTTCCAATTCTCCTCTCCACAGGGGATGTGCATGGGGTGGAGTGAGTTAGAGGCTGTGTGGTGCTTAGCTGCCATATGGGGTTAAACCACAACACTGTATTAACAGAGGGGAGTTGGTGTGTTATACTTCTCCAGGCTTTTTCCATTTTAGCTTGAATGCTGCTGTCATGTTCATTTTTCATTCTCTGGCTGCTGCAGGCACAGACAGCAATCAGGACAGATCACAGATCCTGACTTATCCTCCCTCATACAATCAGCTGGAGCTTTTTGAGATGTTCTATAAGGACAAGGAAAAACACTTTGGTGGGTTGATCTTGGCTGGCCACCAGGTGCCACACAGCCGCTCGCTCACATCCCTTCCTCAGCAGGACAGGAGGAGAAAATAAGATGAAAAAACCTCATGGGCTGAATTAAAGGCATATTATTGAAGAAAAGCAAAGTTCATGTGCTGAAGTAAAGCAAAACAAAAATATTTATTCTCTACTTCCCATCAACAGGTGATGTCCAACCATTTCCTGGGAAGAATATCCTCAGTACCTATAGTGGTTTCTTCAGAAGACAAGCGCCTTAATAATGAATGCCATCCCTCCTCCTCCTTTCTCTTAGCTCAGCTGAGCACAATGTCATATGGTATGCAGTATCCCTTTGGTCAGTTTGGGTCAGCTCCAACTGCTTGTCCATCCCCAGCCTACTATTCTTTGGGAGTGGGGGGTTGGAAAGGTAGCCTTGTTGCTGTGCCATCACTGCTCAGCAGTAGTCAAAACACTGGTATGTTATCAACACCTTTCTAGCTACACACACAAAGCACAGCACTATGAGGGCTGTTATGGGGAAAGTTAACTCCATCTCAGCCAGACATAATACATATATATAGAACTAGCCTGCAGTCCATAATGGTCTTACAGATAGTTGTAATATTTCCAACAACCATGGGGAAAGGGAGTTCCCCTACCACCATTCTCCCTCTCTGTGAGGCACTTACCTTAAAATCTAGCTTGCAGTCAATGCACCCATTGGCTAGTTCTTCTCATTCACAGAGTGCTTTTGGGGATCCCTTTCAGGTCTTTTCCTTATTGTCTCCATGTAGGTGTTCTTCTGATGTTGTCATTTTGTTCTGGTTTTCTGCAGCCAGGTAAAGTGGGAGACCACAAGCTGACCTTTTACTTTTCTTTAATTTCTATTCACATTTAAGCTTTGTGATAAACTGAGAAAATGATTCGGGCTAATTAAGAGAAAACAGTGTAAGGTCAATATGACCTGGAGAGAAAAGAAAAACAAGTCGTAAAACTTAATTGGGCCCCTATAAAGAGATAAAACAAGTTACCTCCCTTTTACCTTGTGTAGGATTTATAGTGAGAGAATTTTGTTTAGTTAGCTAGATAATAGCACCTTTCTTAAAATTTATAACTTTGTATAGATAACAAGCGAACATCTGCTGAAAGTCTAATTTAACAATGTGTAATGTTTATACTTATGTATAATGAATATTCATGTAGTAGCTGGAAATAAATGTAGAACAAATGTCTTCTTTGGGTGTGACAGGCGTTGGGAGTTGTTGAACCCCTTCCCTGATCACCCAGCGCTGAATTTGCTTTTATCATATAATAAAATTCTGATTGGAAATTGCCCGATTGGGTTTCTATTTCTCACAAACTTGGTGACTTCGCCCGACGTGATACCCTTTGTGTTCTGGGAGATACTTAGTGCCTGAAATAGGAGCGCACCCGCTGCTTTTCAGCGGCCTATTCACAGGCCTAATATTTCAACAAGGACCAAGGGTAACACATGTATATGATAAAAGCAAGGAATTAAAAGCTCCTGGAGTGCTGCAGCAAAAAGTCCATAATTCCTGTGCACGAAGACCCGAGTGAGAACAACAGACTGTGAGTATCACTTCGGGGGGCGGATAAAGAGGTCGGAGTGAATGGTGAATGAGACGCAGCGTAGCTGTGACCCGAGAGTGGAGTCCTTCTAACCTCGTTTCCGTTTTTCCGCGAGGAATGCGGCAGGTGAAGGGACGAAGCGGTTGAATTGATGAGTGGACCTCTGGGGTCGGTGGGAGTTTTTCAGAAAGGACCACTGAGTCAGTGAAAAATCCTAGAGGGGATCCCAGAGGATCAGTGGAAAGGTAGGAAAACTTTAGAAGGGACCTCAGGAATATGGGGCAGGGAATTAGTAAATTAAGTTGCCCCAGGAAGGAAAGGAGCAGGCAGGCATTGCCGGATATACCCTTAGACAGTCCTCTAGGGGTAATGATTTTAAACTGGGAAAAGAGGGAGAGTACTAAAAATAAAGAAAAACCAAAAATTATTCAGTACTGCATGATTGAGTGGACTAAAGCAAAATAAGGAAACGGTACCTATCTGGTTAGTTAGCAGCTGCGGGAAAGTTTTGTGTCCCGAGATAGGGGGCACGGATTCCTGAAAATTTTGACTTGGGCCCTCGGAACAGTCTAGAGAGTCAATTTTCAGGGGAGGCGAACGGGGGTTCGCGAGTTACCCAGGTCAGAGCGGGTCAGCCTAGGGCTGTGTGGTTTGGAGGGGACGCCCTCCGGTGCTCTGACGCTGTGGGAGAGCCAGTGGGGCTCTGGAGTCGGTGTGACTCGGTAAATAGCCAAGAGGTTGCGAAACAGCCTTGTAACCTAAAGGTAGCAAGTTCGAAACCCAGTGTGTGACTGTGGTTTGCTTTTGTTTTGCAAGCATGGGTGGTGTGGATTCAAAATTTAAGATCCCTAAAGAATCCCCCCTGAGTTTGGTTTTAAAACATTGGAAGACGTTAGCTGGTTCTGAGATATCTTTAAAGAAGGAAGAGCTGTGTAGGCTGTCTCTAAATGCTTGGCCGTTGTTTGGACAAATGAGAGGAGTAGCATGGCCGGAATTTGGTCCGTTTGAACTGAACACAGTGTTTCAATTAATCTCGCTTTTACATGTAGAACAGAGGTGGCGGGAAATTCGATACGCAGAGTTGTTTTTGTTCCTATTAACACGCCCTGGATTGGGGGTGGAAGGTAAGAGAAATGGAAGCTCAGAAAGGGCAGAAAAATCGGAAATAGAGTTAGAAAAAGAGGGAAAAAGAAAGATCGAGTCAAAGCTGCTCCTATCCCACAAATCCTATTTAAGAACACCAGAGAGGATGATTTAGATATGTTGATATCACCTGACAGGAGAGAGAGTAGCCCGGGAGTTCCACAAATCGGACTCCCTGCTGCAGCAGTGGTGGGGGGAGTTGGAGCTGCCGGGGTGGTGGTTGCTCCTCCTGGACCGGCTCTGGCTGAGCAGGAAGGAGCCATTGAAGGACCCCCTGGTGCGGATCTGGCTGCACCGGGAGGGATTAGGCAAATTAAAGCCTCTGGAGAAGTTAGCTCGGGTCCAGCGGGAGTGAGTCCTGTCGATTTAGTTGGAGTACGCACAGAGGTGCAGGTGAAATCAACTTTTGTTGAAGCTGCTTTCAGCGCGGCAGAGCAGAGGGAGGCTTACGCAGACGCTGCGGGGCTGGCTAGCCCAGAAATAACATCTAGTTTGATTGCAACGGGAGTAACAGCAAGAGAAACTCCCGACCCCACAGGGGCAATGGCTGCGGGGTCTGCCCTGTCTGTTCCACCGAGCAGGGAAGCAGTCTGTAGCTCTGCAGCAGCTGGCAGCTTTGCCGGGGTAGATAAAGTTGCCATAACAACGGCAGAAGTGAGCTCAAAAGTAGAGAAACTAGTAACAGCTAAGGTTGATAGTTGTATCAGTAGCAGTGAAGAGAAGGCGTCGGCCCCAGGGGGGGCGACGGCCCCAAATGTAGAGGTGTTTCTGAGAACGAGTAGCCCAGCACCACTGATGGGTGCTCAGGCAGTTGATTCTGTCGGTGACGCTACTGATATGAGAGCTGTAAGAAAGTGCAAGAGAGTGTAAGAGAGTGCAAGAGAGTGTAAGAAAGTGCAAGAGAGTGTAAGAGAGTGCAAGAGAGACCCCAAAGTTTGCTGCGGGCTGTACTGTTGTAGAGGAAACGACAAGAGAAATAAGTTGGGTCAAAATGTATGAAGCCAGGCAAAAAGCAAATGAGTCGCCCACAGACTTTTTGAGCAGATTGAAAGATGCTGTTAGAAAATATATTGATATTGATTTAGAATCAGACTTGGGAAAGAAACAGCTGGTATACCTGTTTGTGGGGCAGTCCACAAACGATATAAAGAAGAAATTATTAGAGATAGCTTGGGCAGTATATCAGAACAGAAAGCAGAAAGTTAGTACGGTGGGCGGTGAGGCGATTATAAGAACAGCCGTTACTGCAGCAACAGAACTCCCGGCTCAGAGAGCAGGGGAGGCTTCAGGAATGGCCGTTACCATGGCGATAAAACTGGCTGGCGCCGTGAAGAAAAAGTGTTACCTGTGTGTGATACAGTGAGAATGCGTGTGACAGGAAAAGATCTGGGGACAGAGAGAGCGAAATTAGAGCAGAAAGCAATCCTGAAGTTTAAAACTGTGGCAAGCACAATAAAGCGAAGACAGGAAAAGCTAGTCCTAGTTGTTGCTCTGACTAGTGAAGAAGTTTTAGTTCCTGCTATTGTGGTCCAGGCAGAGACAGCAGATGCGAGTGCCGGGACAGCGTTAACCACGCGCACAGAAAGGATAAATCCAACTGTGGGACAGGCAAAATCTAAGTTTAGTACAGGAGCTGCTGCCACCTTCGCAGACAGAGCGGGGGCCGTAGCAGGGGCAAAGGCAAATTATTTCCTGGCTGTGGCCAACACGAGTGGAGCAACTCATAACACCTTAGCGGCTGCGAGCAAGAGATCGGCTGGGGTGCAGAGGCTGCAAGAGAACAAAAGAGCAGTGTCAGTAGCTAGAGTCCCAGTCCAGTCTAACTCGGGACCCTCCGCTCCCCCATCAGACCGAAAGGGGGGGGAAGACAAAAGCAGTGTAAATTCCCGGCGAACACAAAAACTAAAACCCGCCGGTGCAATATATATATCATAAGGTAATAAGGTGATGCTTTGAAAACTGTGAGAACTATCTAAGGGAAAAGAAACTATTTACTAACCCTTGCATCCCCTGTCTTTTAAAACTGCCGCAGGCTCATAACTTGTGAAAGAATATTTCCTACCCTAACTCGGAAAGGGGTTTTGTCTTAAATGTAAACTAACAATGTGTCAGAAGTTAAATGTTCACAGGCAGTTTGTTCCAGCAAACAACCCTGGAAGCTGTACCACTAAAATTCAAACTGAGAAGCCAAGAGAACAACTTTTATGCAGGAGTAGACACATGTCTCAACTGCAAATGCAAACACGCGACCAGAGTGAAGGGACTTGTTGCTCCATCACCTCTGAAAGAGTGGACTGTGTCGTCAGCGCCTGGGGACCTACGACTTAAACTCCAAAAAGGACCTTTATGAATCCATCACCTGAATGGAGAAAACATATCGAAGGCTGGAATGAGTTATCCCCAGAACAAAGAGACTTAAAGACCCGAGAAGTATTTCCTGAAAGTTTCTGTATAAAACCTAGCCTGAGATCTTGGTTTCAATTAGTCCCAGGACAAATTCTTAGGAGACAGCGTTTTGTTTCCTGGAAAGAAGGAGCCATCCCCTGGCAGAGTGGAGGGGCAGGTGCATATTTTACTAATCGTTTAGTTAACCCAATCCTGGTGTTAGCTTGTGACCTTGAAAAAGAAGATCCCCTAACTCCTGGACCGCCACCACCAGATCGAATACACTGTATAAAACATCCGTGGGCTCAGCATGATGGTTGGGTAGAGTGTCAGTGTAGGCACTGTCACCGTAAATGGTCCTGTGTGGCCTTTAACCGACATATACATTGCCCTGTGTGTCGTGACACACAAGGAGGTCAACCCCAATTGGAGTCAGTACAGATAAATAAGCTGTTCTGTGGGTGGGAATTGTTATTACCAGTAAATTGGGAAATATTTGAAACTGACTGGTATGCAGCATTAAGATACAGTGCGAAGAAATTCTCTGAAGAAACAGCCCAAATTGACTGCCCGCTGGATGACTTTAACTTTATAGACCCCATGTAAAGAATGTCACAATGGTTAGCAATTTATATATTGACTAATTAGTGGGAATAATTTTGTTGACAGAATCCGTTGTTGAGAGATAAAGCGAACATTAACCTGGAAAAGGAAAAACTGGGCCTTAATTAACTTAGAAAATCTAAAAGGGGCAAGACCAGGTTAACCTCTGAACCTGCCACTGACAGCCAGCCACGGGATGCAACCCCGTTTGGGCATGGGCCGTGGAGGCTTAAGTTATGCTGGACCCTTTTGGATACTCTGCTGCTTTTGGGCTCATGCCCTGTCTGACGAGTGTGCAAAATGCTACCAAATTACACGATATAAAGGCCGTATGATTCAAAGCTTAAGCTACCACTCATTTGTCAACAAAGTCTGCTATGGCTCTAGACAACTGAACACTTGCAACACGGGTTCTCGGCAACTATGGGTAGCAAAAAATTTAATAAAAGGGGGAACCAGGCTGGGACTTAGTTGTCCTAAGGGAGAGGAATGGATTTGTTTCACTCAAGAAGGCCATTGGGACATTTCTGACGGTGGTGGAATGCAGGACATGAAAAGGGAGGAAATAATAAAACAGAGGGTGCAAACTTCATTAAAAGAAACGGCACAAGGAAAGCCTTCCAACACAAGTGACTTATACCAGAAATTGAAAGACAAACTAGGAGAAGATTGGCAACTCCCGGGTTATGGAACTAACCTATATATTGATCTAATGGAACATATTATTCAAACCTTAAATTTACCTAAGTGCTGGATTTGTAATGGACCTTTGATGACAGCCCTTGTTTCATTAGATTGATAGTTTCTGTGGTACAAGGAATGCAAATATCAGCAATGCTGATAGATCCAAAGACGGCTCAAAGTGCCAAAGTACTGTTAGTCACCAGAACTCCACCTTCCCGGGATGAAGAAAATGTCAAATTAATATTGTCCAGATTAGAGCAAAAAAACCCGAATCAATAATTTTATAGAAAGAGAGGAGGGATTGTGATAAACTGAGAAAATGATTCGGGCTAATTAAGAGAAAACAGTGTAAGGTCAATATGACCTGGAGAGAAAAGAAAAACAAGTCGTAAAACTTAATTGGGCCCCTATAAAGAGATAAAACAAGTTACCTCCCTTTTACCTTGTGTAGGATTTATAGTGAGAGAATTTTGTTTAGTTAGCTAGATAATAGCACCTTTCTTAAAATTTATAACTTTGTATAGATAACAAGCGAACATCTGCTGAAAGTCTAATTTAACAATGTGTAATGTTTATACTTATGTATAATGAATATTCATGTAGTAGCTGGAAATAAATGTAGAACAAATGTCTTCTTTGGGTGTGACAGGCGTTGGGAGTTGTTGAACCCCTTCCCTGATCACCCAGCGCTGAATTTGCTTTTATCATATAATAAAATTCTGATTGGAAATTGCCCGATTGGGTTTCTATTTCTCACAGCTTTAATTACTCATTCCATTAGCTTTTATTAAAGAATTTTTTTATCAATTTTATACCTATTTTTATGGATTTACGTATTTAATGTCGACATCTTTAGATATATAAATACAGAAAAATATATTTTTATAAATGTACACACATATATATAGAAGTATGTATATAATATGATGTATCTCTAAAAATAAAGTTCACATTAATAAATTTTTTTCACTGCTTTATATATATTTCTGTATATATATATTGTCTATAAATATATATATTTTTATATCTGAGCCCTTCTTGGTCCAAAGGAAGTGGATTATCACTCACAGAGGTGCCTAAAAAATGTGGGTATGATGGTGTCAAGAAATGGCTGTCAGCCTATCACAAAGCAATATGAAAACATGTGGGGAATGATGCTATGAAAAATAGCAGCCTGCCTGTATGTAATGACAGGGGGTTTCCTTTTCTGATGTGCTTTCGGGTTCCCTGAGAGGGACCTCTAGTTCTGCCAGTCAATCACAACAGAGCACATGATTGGAAGAGGTACAATATATACACAATATAAGCACAAGTACAGGCTGGGCAGAGAATGGATTGAGAGCATCCAGAGAAAAAGAACTTGAGGATGTTGGTTGATGAGGAACTCAACATGACCTGGCAATGTGTGCTTGCAGCCCAGAAAGCCAACCATATCGTGGGTTGCATCAAAAGAAGCATGGCCAACAGGTCAAAAGAGATGATTCTGCCCCTCTACTCTGCTCTTGTGACCCCACCTAGAGTGCTGCATCTGGCTCTAGGGTCCCCAACATAAGAAGGACAAGAACTTGTTGGAGCAAGTCCAGATGAGAGCCATGAAGGTGATCAGAGGGCTGAAGCACTATGAAGACAGGCTGAGAGAGTTGGGGTTGTTCAGCCTGCAGAGGAGAAGACTCCAGGGTGAACTTATGGCAGCCTTCCAGTACCTAAAGGGGGCCTACAAGAAAGCTGGAGAGGGACTTTTTACAAGGGCAAGCAGTGATAGGACAAGAGGTAATGGCTTTTAACTGAAAGAAGATAGGTTTACATTAGATATTAGGCAGAAATTCTTTACTGTGAGGGGGGTGAGGTACTGGAACAGGTTGCCCAGAGAGATGGTACAGTCCCATTCCTGGAAGTGTTCAAGACCAGGTTGGATGGGGCTCTGAGCAACCTAGTCTAGTGGAAAGTGTCCCTGCCCATGGCAGGGGGGTTTGGAACTAAATGATCTCTAAGGTCCCTTCCAACCCAAACTGTGGGGAATTTCAGCTGGACCGAGATCCTGACATGGAATGAGAATATGATTGAGAATGAAGGCATTAGCCCTGACAACATATTGATGTACCCTGAAAGAAGGGAAAAGCACCAGGAAGAAAGCTGTCCATGAGAAACATGAACTTGTTATGGATAAAGTAACTGAGCAAGATGTAAACATAAAAAGATAACAGAACAGATGTGCAGAGAGACTGTGGAAAAGTAAGGCTGAGAGAGTCAACCTATCAGCCATGAGACTGTGTTGCTGTGTTTGAAATTAACCTATCTGTAAAGAATACGTGTGCCTAAGAAATGTATAAAAGGAACTGTAAAAGTGCAAGTTTGTTCTTCTTCTATTCTCTTCAATAAACCTTTCTAGTGGATTTCAGTGTCGTGTCCGTTCCAACAGCGACACCAAACCATTCTGTGATTCAATGATTTTGGAGGAGTGACTTCCGGGGCAAATGGTCCCTGAGGCTGCAGGGAGGGAATGACATTTCAGCTGGAAGACACCTGTCTCTTCTTATCTCGTATATGAGTGATACCTATACTGCTCATGAAACATTTTAAACTACAAATCAATCTTGAAAAACTCTATTTTAAAGTAATTTTCCTTTTAAAATTTGCCTGTTTAAGAAAAACAAGATCTCAGTTCTTAGTTTTGAATGACACCATAAACTAAACAGTGAAAAAATTATAATGAAATAAGAAATAAATCTACAGTGGCCAAAAATTACTGTAGTTTCTGGGATCAGATACAATTCTGAATGTACAGTAGCTCATTTGTTAATTGTAGAATCATAGAATCATTAAGGTTGGAAAAGACCTCTAAGATCACCAACTGTCACCATAGCTCCACCACCATGTGCACCACTAAACCATGTTCTCAAGTGCCATATCCACACGTTTTTAAAACACTTTCAGGGATGGTGACTCTACCACTTCCCTGGGCAGTATGTTCCAATGCTTTACAACCCTTTCAGTAAAGAAATTTTTCCGAATATCCAATCTAAACCTACCCTGGCTCAACTTGAGACCATTTCCTCTCATCCTGTCACTTGTTACCTGGGAGAAGAGACTGACACCCAGCTCACTACAATCTCCTTTCAAGTAGTTGTAGAGAGTGATAAGGTCTCCTCAGCCTCCTTTCCAGGCTAAACAACCCCAGCTCCCTCAGCCGCTCCTCATAAGACTTGTGCTCTAGATCATTCACCATCTTCGTTGCCCTTCTCTTGACATGCTCCAGTGTCTCAATGTCTTTCTTGTAGTGAGGGGCCCAAAACTGGACACAGTATTCAAGGTGCGGGCTCACCAATGCTGAGTACAGAGGGACAATTACTTCCCTAGTGTATCGGGTCTGGCTGATAGAGTTCATTTCCCCATAGCAGCCCTCACAGTGCTGTGCTTTGCATTGGTAACTAGAAAGGTGTTGATAACACAACAGTGTTTTGGCTACAACAGCCAAACAGGTGGACCCTGTTTGTTGCCAGCAGACTCGGTGTCATATAAACCATACCATATGATGTCAACTCAGAAATAAGAGCTAATAAAAGGAGGAGGAATGGGGGAGGGTGGGATGTACATTCATTATTTACGTTTGCCTTCCAGAGCAACTGCTACTAGTACTGAAGTCCTGCTTCCCAGAAAGTGGCCAGACATTGCTTGCTGATGGGACTGATGGGAAGTAGAGAATAAAATCTTTGGGTTTTTTTCCTTTGTTTGTGTGCACAGAACCTTTTGTTTTTGCTTTAGAAAACTGCCTTATCTCAACCTACAAGTTGTTTTCCATCTTATTTTCTCTTCCCTGTCCAACTGAGGAGGGGGAGTGACAGAGCCACTTGCTGGGCACCTGGCATCCACCCAAGGTCAACCTACAACAAGGTGTCATATGGTGTGTGTGGGAGTAGAGTGTGGGACACATGACATAGGATCATGCATGCTTGCATGGAGTTTGGGGAGGTGCATGGTGTAGGTGTGTGTGCATGAGATGTGTGGTGCATGCATGGGTGCTATGTGGAGTGCATTTCTGAGTGTGCTGGTTTTGACTGGGATAGAGTTAATTTTCATTAGAGTAGCTAGTGTGGGGCTATGTTTTGGATTTGTGCTAAAAACAGTGTTGATAATATTGAGATGTTCTTGTTATTGCTAAGCAGGGTTTGCACAGCATCAAAGCCTTTTCTGCCTCTCATATTGCTGCACTGGCAAGGGTGCTGGTGGTGCATAGGAGAGGAAACAGCCTGGACAGCTAACCCCAACTGCCCAAAGGGATATTCCATACCATATGGCATCATGCTCAGTATATAAAGAGGGGGGAAGAAGGAGGAAGGGAGGGGACATTTGGAATGATGGAGTTTTTCTCCAGTAACCATTACATGTGATGGGGCCTTGCTCTCCTGGAGGCAGCCTGCCTGCCCATGGGAAGTAGTGAATTCATTCCTTCTTTTGCTTTGCTTGTGTGTGCAGCTTTTGCTTTCCCTATTAAACTGCCTTTATCTCAACCCATGAGTTTTCTAGCTTTTCCCCTTCCAGTTCTCTCCCCCGTCCCAATGGTGGGGGAGCAAGCAAGCAACTGCATGGGGCTTAGTTGCTGTCTGGGCTTAAACCATGACAATGGAGTACATGTGGTGGGTTGTGGGTAAGTGTGGGGTGTACCAGGATTAGTTAGAGGGTGGGGATGTGTGCATATGGGGGATTTGGAGGCATCTTTTTTGTTTGCTTTTTCCACTCCAGGGTCTTGAGTTGTATGGATTTTTTTTTCATTTTGTGGTTTTGGGTCATCAGGGTTTTTTTCATTCCATGGCTTTGGGTTGTTGGGGATTTTTTTGCTTATGAGGTTTTGGGTTTTCAGATTTATTTGGGTTTATTTTTTATTTTTGTTCCTCCTGTGCAGGTCATCTGACCTTTTTTTTCAGTCTGGAGTCTTGAGTTGTTCTGGGGTCTTGGATTTTTTGATTGCAGTGTGTTGGGTTGCTTGGGGGTTTTTTGGTGGTCTTTTGTTTGTTTTAGTTCTTGGGTTTTGGATTTTTTTATTCTGGTGGTTAAGTTTTAAGGTTGATGTGGCCTTAAGAGGCCACAGAAAACAGGACTCCAAGTCAACTTAGTGTATAAGATAAGATAAAGAGGGTAGGTCCTTTAATTCCAGGCCTGAGGCCCACAGGAATACACATGACGAGCCTCCCGTGTCCACAGGGTTCCACAATTTAAGGTATTGTCCCATCCAATCCCAGATCTATCCACCCCCCAGCACTTCCCCCTGGCACACCCCTCTGGAAATTGAGGCAGGGGGCTCTGGGATCCCCTCTTCCTCATCCTCCTCTTCATCACAGCACGTTCAGTCCTTGGAGTTTCTCCAAAGTTCTGGGCTTGAAGGTTGCTGTGCCTGTGTGATATCTTGTTGTCCAGGCCAGGGTGCAGATGTTCTTAAACAGAATGAAGGCCTACGTTGAGGAAAGTCTAAACAAGCTAACGGAATTTTGAGGGAGTGATATGGAATGAGGTAACAGTGTTGGGTAAATGCATAAACTACTGTGCTAAGGGTAAGGGATATAATACAGCTACTTCTAAAATTTACAAAAAGCTAAAAATCCAAAACTCCATAGGCATCATTGACAAGAACAAGATGAATGTGTCTTTACAAACTGTGTTTATCTGCTTGTAGATAAGTCAAAGAACCAATCAGCTAAGAGAAGGATTGTGGGGAGTTCAGCTAGCCTGTAAGAGCTGCTTCTTGACCAAGGTCGTATTGAACTTTTCAACTTTTTGAACTTAATGAGGGTTATACCTATTAACTTCTATGCCCAGAGCAGGCTTAGAGCTAATTTTAATGGTCATACATTGTATGTAACAAGGGGGGAACATGCTTGTACATGTTTAGGGGGGACATGCTGTAGGTGTTTTGGGAAGTCTGTACCTCCCAAGTACCTTAGCCAATGGGGAAAGGGAGAGGGCATATGTGACTGGAAAGTTAGGATAAAAGTGAGGCTGTGTCCACCAGCAAACTGAGAAAGCTTTCATTGGGTGCCTTTCTCCCTTTGCCCTGGTAAAGATAATTAAAAAAAAAAGACAAAACCAAAAAGGTTCCTTGTCTCCTTTGTGGACACTCGCCTCTAGCGACGTGAGTTTTCCTTACAATATGGGGGCTCTGCCCAGGATATCTCCTACCCTCTGGGGACAGCGGTTGGTGAATAGAGCTGGCGGCGTGCCTCACCAGGTTTTCAGTGATCAGCTTGATAGACCAGATTTGTATCTCACTGATTTATGGGTTGAATCAACCATCTTCTGTGTGTGTGTGCGTGTGTGTGTGTGTGTTGGGGGAGGGGCCATGGTCAGGCCTGCACCCTCATGGCAGTAAAGCACATGGTAAGGCCTGCAGTCAACATGGCAGATTGCATGGAGCACACATGGCCCAGGAGCCATGTGGCTGGGCTGTCAATCAAGGAAGGCCTGTCTGGTAGCTCACACTACGTGCCCTGGAGCCTCTGATTGGCTGCGTGTATTGGGTCTGGCTGAGCTGGAGTTCATTTCCTCATAGTAGCCCTCACAGTGCTGTGCTTTACATTGGTAGCTAGAAGGGTGTTGATAACACACCGGTGTTTTGGCTACTGCTGAGCACAGCACAAACACTAACATTCCTTCCTCAGTTGAGGGCAAGATCCTGGGAGGGGACACAAGTAGGCCAGCTGACCCAAACTGACCAAAGGGATATTCCATACCATATGATGTCAGCTCAGATATAAAAGCTAAGGCAAGGAGCAGGAAGGCGGGCATTCATTGTCTCCAATGGCTGCCTGCTGAGAAACCGTCACGCATGCTGAAGCCCTGCTTCTCGGAAGTGGCCGACCATTGCTACTCATGGGAAGTAGAGAATAAATCGTGTTATCTTTTGCTTCCGCTTTGCTTTTTGCTTTAAATGAGCTGCCTTATCCCAACCCACGAGTTGTTTTTCCACCTTACTCCTCCTTCCTGTCCGGCTGGGAAGGGGAGTGATAGAGTGGCTGGGTGGGCACCTGGCATCCAGCCAAGGTCAACACACCACAGTCCTTTCTGGTGCCCAATGTGGGGTCAGACAAAGGCAGTTATATATGTATATATATTGCATGCTATAGTAATAGTAGCTATTGAATTGCAAACTCATGTGTGGGACACGGAGTTTGCTGGCTGCACTGCTTATCATTTTATTTTGCTAAGTTTCAGGAACATACTGATATAAACAGTGGTTCCGTGCTTTGCTTTTACACTAATGACCTTGTTATGCTGAAGGAGTTATCTTCTGGGGAGCTATCTGGAAACAATGGAGGAATACACCCTTCCTCCCCTCCCTGACACTGATATAAATGGCTATATAATGAAGTCGCCTGTGCTCCTTGCTAATCCTTATGTGAGCTGTTTAGTAATGTTATTGTTACTAATACTGTCAGCACATTATGGAGTTCTTGGAATCTGGTGTTATTCTGTTGTAGGAGAAAACAAACTTTAAGTGATGATATATTGGGATACGCCCTGAGGTGGCAAGTTCCTGGGTGGGAGGGTGTGTGGAAGGATTTGGACAGGTTCCTAGGATGGTTGACACCTCCCATTACCTGGGATTTCACACCTGAACAGGTATTTGACCCTAGCAAACTGACATGTCACCTGATGGAAGGGTACCTTGCCTACCCCAATAAAACCAGCAGCTTTTTGCCCTGTACTGGGGCCTGACCTGTGCTTATCGAGTCACAGTTTAATACTCTCAGAAGGCTGTAGTGGAGGCAGGGACCCAAACTGCAATGCAGGACACTATGGCTGAGGTAGGGACTCAAACCACAACAACTACAGTCATCACCCCAGTAGTGAAAAAGAAGAAATGGATAAGGCAAGCTACAGGTCCATAACAGCGATTAGAAAGGAAGGCAGAGGAAGAAGGAGAAGAAGAAGGAGTAGAAGGAGGGGAGGGGCAGATAAAAAAAGCTGGTCCTTCAACAAAGGAAGTCAGACAAATCAAACAGGAAACTGACGTTACCTGGTCCCTGAACTCATCAGAACTCTGGGACTTGTGGAAAGATTACAGCTGGCAGCCCGGTGAACGGATTCCTACCTGGCTGCTTCCATGCTGGGACAACGGGGCTGATAGTCAACAACTGGAAGGTCATGAAACCCAACAGCTGGGATCCCTTGTCAGAGATCATGAAATTGAAAGAGGAATGAGGGAATAACCCCCTCAGTCTCTAGGCTAGACAAAGCTCTGTATGTCTCAAACCTTTTGATCTTCTCTGGCAATTGTCTTTATTTACCTTCTTTTAGATTTTCAGGAAAAATATGCTGTGCTTGGCAAAAAGTCTCCTCCAAACAGATAATCTTGTGATCCCTGTGAGAGCTGAGGACAGAGCTCAGCATGCAGATACAGAACTTGTCTCTGGTCAATGGTCTGATCCACATGACTTGATAACTTGGGGAAAGGGATATGTTTGTCTCTACAGATAATAGTCCTCGCTGAATACCTGTGCGGTATGTACGTCCTGCTGTTGGTCCTGGAAGTAGTGCAGTTCCTGACCTGTCAAAGTTCACTCCATGGCATAGTCGAAACATCTGGGTGACGCTAATGAAGGAACTGAACCACACGACCTTTTGTGCATCACTGATGTATCCAGAGCAGCCATTTCACACCTGTCTTGTTGATGTTCCTCTGGGTGACACGGAAGCATCTCTCCTGGTGCAGGATGTCGTCCGACGGCGTGACTTATTGAAACGGGACTGTCATACTGTGCGCGGGTGTCGTGATCGTGTTGATAGCTGGGATGATGTATTGTCTGTTAACACTCCACTTCAAAAGTTAGGTATTTTAGAGTCACTGTTTGTAAAAGACTGTGTGTATTTTAATCATCGTGTAGGTTATGACATAGAATGAGCATGTGGTGAGTCTATGGTATGGGATGTGTTCCCTGAAGTGTCTTTCTATAGAAATAGTTCCTTCTGGTGTCGGTGAGAATCCGACTTGGAGTACTCCAGCAGTGAGTGCACCTTGTCGACTCCCTACGGGAGTGTTTCTTCTGTGTGAAGACAGAATCTAACCAGGAATCCCTGCACAGCCAATAGGGGGACCTTGTACATTTGGAAGGTTGGGGTTGTTGACACCCGCTCACAGACTACTACTTAATCACTCGTTGCTCCATCAATGAAGCCGCAGGGCAGTACACCTTAATGAACGGTGTAATGATAACATACTGCTCTGGAATTATGGACAGAGAGTGGCTGCTTCAGTAGTTCTCCCTTGGGCAGCTGCAGCTAAGGCCTTAAGCACTTTAAATCATATGGCTTGCTGGGTAGCGAAGCAAGTCAATAAAACTTCACAAGTATTATACCAACTGGACACTGACGTGAATTCTGTCCGACATGCAACATTAAAAAATAGAGCAGCCGTGGATTTCTTACTTCTAGTCCACGGATACGGGTGTCAAGACTTTAATGGGATGTGTTGCATGAATCTGTCAGGTCATTCTAAGTCTATTTATAGAAACGTTGCTGAGTTTCAGGCGGCAACTCAGAAGATCAAAGAAAGCACTGGGTTTTTTGGCTTGGAGAACTGGTTTGGCAGTTGGGGAATACCTAGCTGGTTAGCTTCACTTTTCAAAACGGGATGCTTGGTAGTGTTGATGGTTGTAGTTGTGTTGCTGATGCTGCCTTGTTTAGTATCGCTCCTGCAAAGGGCCCTGCAGAATACGATGCGGGCAGTCTTTGTAGCACAATTACAGACGGGTGAAGTCACAGCCCCACAACTGAAGTTTGAGGAGTTTGGAATGTTACAAAGTGTTGGGCTGTTTTCCATGGGAACAGTGAAGCTAACTAGATAGTTCCCATGGACACAGCCTTGAGCTGTGTGGCTGAAGTGCAGGTGCACATTCCTCAGTGTTTTTGTGGAAATATGTTTGTGTTGTGTGTGTGGGAAAGTGGAAGTGGGAGAACCTAATAAAAGGCTGCCTGCTGCGCTGAGCAGGCAGACATCTCTTTGTCTCACCATCCTCGTGTGTGTCGTCTGTCCTTCTTCCCCCTTCAAGCCGAGGCCCTTCGACAGATACCCAGCGACAGAGGAATTGGAAAGGAGAGAACAATTTGCAGTCTTTGGAGACAGCTCCTCTCAAGTGTGAGGGAAAGGTATCCATTCAAGGAAGATCTAATGAACTCCCCAAGAAAGTGGGCCACTGCAGATAAAGGTATCCAGTACTTGAAAGAATTAGCAGTGCTGGAAATCATCTATAGTAACCTAAGAAGGGATGACACCCCCAAAGACCCAGAGGATGTTCCTTGCACGCTGGTCGTGTGGAGGAAGGTGGTTCAAAGCACCCCTGCATCATATTCTAACATCCTGGTAACAGTATATTATCCAAAGATGGATCCACCAACTGTAGAGGTGATGTCCTCCTGGCTCCAAAATGTAGAAGAAACTCTGGGCACTTCCTCATTCCCCCGAGCCAACACCTCAACTCTCAGGGGCAGCCCAAGAGATCGATCCCCTCCTGCCCCAGTCAGAGGGAAAGGAGGCCCCAAGTGCAGGCCACATGGCGAACTCTGGTTCTTTCTGCGTGACCAGGGGGAAGACATGAAGAAGTGGGATGTTGAACCCACCTCTAAGATGGAAGCCCAAGTACACGAATCAAGAGGGGAGAGAACTGTTAAGAAGGGGTCACCCAGGAAAGCTGTCCATGTAGTTGCCGCAGAGACCCAAGAAAGAAATCCGCAACCTCTGAGACGTAAAAGGACTGAGACCAATTCCTTTGATCCTGGTGAGGGCACCTCTGGTCTGGCATTGCAAAGGTCGGACAGTGAATACTCTGACCAGGAACAGGAATAGAGGGTCCCTACCTTCAGCCAGGAGGAGGAAAAGGATGATCAGGTCTACTGGACTGTGTGGATTCGATGGCCTGGCACTTCGGATCCACAGAGGTAGAGAGCTTTGGTAGATACAGGTGCAGAGTGCACACTTATGTGAAGCCAGGTAAAACCTGGCAAGTGAATTTAGTAGAGCAATGTGAGGATTAGAGAGAGTTAAACACAAGATGCAGGCTTTGAGCAAGGCATAGAAAACTTAGTATTAAGAAATGCTAGCACACACAAAAAAGGACATATGGAAGAAAACAAAGGGAGATAAGAAAAGGGACAAGCCAAGAAATCAGGTACTCTTGCCAGATACTGAAAATCCCTGCCAAATGCACAAGGAAACTACCCAAATTAGGGAAGGTTCAAAAGTTTATGAAGATGATGATGAAAGGACACTGAGTTCATGATGAAGTAGGACAGGAACGACCACCGAAGTGCTCCCCAAATTAAAGACCATGCCTCTAACTCCGCCTCAACTCCGCCCGTCATGAATATTAAAAGTAGATGTTGCAATGTAATGAATATTCATAATATGTGATGCAATTGCTTGGCAAAAAGTGTATAAAAAGCTCAATTGTAAGTTTCTCGATGGAGCAGTTTGTCCAGGGCGACCTGGCTGCTCCCCGGCCGTAAAAATAAATACCTCCTGCTTATAGACTGAAAATTCTGTCTCTGAGCAGTTTCTCCGCGCCTTCTTTGGGGCACAAATTTACATCATATGCCATCAAGGCACAGAAGTGCAGAACCCATCTGGATCTCTGGAGTGACGGGGGATGCCAGGAGTTGTCTGTATTAGAGGCTGCGGTCAGTTTAACAGGGGACAAGTGGGAAAAGCACCCCATTGTGCCTGGCCCAGAGGCCCCTTGTATCCTTGGCATTGATTACCTCAGCAGGGGATACTTCAAGGATCCAAAGGGGTATCAATGGGCTTTTGGTGTAGCTACTGTAGCTACAGAGAAGATCAAACAATTATCTGCCCTGCCTGGTGTCTCAAAGGATCCTTCCATTGTGGGATTGCTGCAAGTTGAAGACCAACAAGTGCCCATTGCCACCAGAACAGTGCACTGATGGCAGTATTGCACCAACCGAGACTCCATAATTCCCATCCATGAACTAATTCATCAACTGGAGAAACAGGGAGTGATCAGCAGGACCCGCTCGCCCTTTAACAGCCCCATATGGCCAGTGCAAAAGTCTGATGGGGGGTGGAGGTTGACAAAAAGGGCCAGGAGGACCTGGGAAACTACAGGCCTGTCAGTCTGACCTCAGTGCCTGGCAAGGTCATGGAGCAGATCATCCTAAGTGCAATCACAGCACCTAGAGGATGTACAAGGGATCAGACCCAGCCAGCACGTGTTTAGGAGGAGCAGGTCCTGTCTGACCAACCTGATCTCCTTTTATGATCAGGTAACCCACCTGGTAGATTAGCGGAATGCTGTGGATGTGGTCTATCTGGACTTCAGCAAAGCCTTTGACAGCATCTCCCATAGCATACTCCTGAAAAAGCTGGAAGCCCTCTGCTTGGACAGGTGTACCCTGTGCTGGGTTAAGAACTGGCTGGATGGTTGGGCCCAGAGAGTGATGGTGAACGGTGTTGCATCCAGTTGGCAGTTGGTCACTAGTGGTGTCCCCCAGGGATCAGTGTTGGGCCCAATCCTGTTTAATATCTTTATTGATTATTTAGATGAGGGGATTGAGTCCACCATTAGGAAATTTGCAGATGACACTAAGTTGCGGGGGGGTGTCAATCAGCTGGAAGGCAGGAGGGCTCTGCAGAGGGACCTGGACAGAATGGAGAGTTGGGCTGATTCTAGTGGGATGAGGTTCAACAAGGCCAAGTGCCGTGTCCTGCACTTTGGCCACAACAACCCCATGCAGCACTACAGGCTGGGCACAGAGTGACTAGAGAGCAGCCAGGCAGAAAAGGACCTGGGAGTTTGGATTTACAGGAAACTGAATATTGTTGCGGTAGGAATTCTTTATGACACAGCAGACATAAGAAATTATCTTAGCCAGAAACAAAGACAAGAAAGCCTGTTTACATATACCACCTGATATCCTTACACTATCTTTTAATTAAGCAGACTTGCATACTCCAAACGTAAATCCCTTTACCACCTTTGTTTACCCCATCTGTTGAAATTGTGATAAAGAAATATCTGTTTATCTGTTTGAAGAAAAATATCTCCCTACACCTTTAACCCCAAATATGAATGGAATGCTTGTGCCCTTTCCCAAAACCCTATATATAGCTAAAGTTCTGTCAAATAAACCATGCAGCTTTGGACCCTCAGACTGGATAGTGAATTATCATTCAAACCATCTCAGAACATGAGCCAGCAGTTTGCCCAAGTGGCCAAGAAGGCCAATGGCATCCTGGCCTGTATCAGGAACAGTGTAGCCAACAGGTCCAGGGAAGTGATTCTTCCCCTGTACTCAGCGCTAGTGAGGCCACACCTGGAGTACTGTGTCCGTTTCTGGGCCACTCAGTTCAGGAAGGATGCTGAGGTGCTGGAGCAGGTCCAGAGAAGAGCAACAAGGCTGGTGAAGGGACTTGAACACAAGTCTTATGAGGAGAGGCTGAGGGAGCTGGGGTTGTTCAGCCTGGAGAAGAGGAGGCTCAGGGGAGACCTCATCACTCTCTACAACTCCCTGAAAGGAGGTTGTAGCCAGATGGGGGTTGGTGTCTTCTCCCAGGCAGCTATCAGTAAGACAAAAGGGCATGGTCTTAAGCTGTGCCAGGGGAGGTTTAGGTTAGATATTAGGAAGAAATTCTTTACAGAGAGGGTAATCAAGCATTGGAATGGACTGCCCAGGGAAGTGGTGGGTTCTCCGTCCCTGGAGGTTTTTAAGATGAGAATGGATGTGGCACTTAGTGCCATGGCCTAGTAACCATGGTGGTAGTGGATCAAGGGTTGGACTTGATGATCTCAGAGTTCTTTTCCAACCCTGCTGATTCTATGATTCTATGATTCTATGATTCTATGATTCTATGATTCTATTCTATAATTCTATGATTCTATGAGCGGACTATCGTGGCCTGAATGAAGTCATACTGCCTCTGAGTGCTGCTGTGTCAGACATGTTAGAACTTCAATATGAGCTGGAGTGAAAAGCAGTCAAGTGGTGCCACAATTGACATTGTCAATGCGTTTTTCTCCATTCCTCTGGCAACAGACTGCAGGCCACAGTTTGCCTTCACCTGGAGGGGTGTCCAGTATACCTGGAATCGACTGCCCCAGGGGTGGAAGCACAGCCTGGTCATCTGCCATGGACTGATCCAGACTGGCTTGGAACAGGGGGGAGCTCCAGAACACCTGCAATATATTGATGATATCATTGTATGGGGAAAAACAGCAGAAGAAGTTTTTGAGAAAGGGAAGGAAATAATCCAAATTCTTCTCAAAGCTGGTCGTGCCATAAAACAAAGTAAGGTAAAGGGACCTGCACGGGAGATTGAGTTCTTGGGAATAAAGTTGCAGGATGGACGCCATCATGTGCCCATGGATGTAGTAAACAAAATAGCATCTGTGTCTTCACTGGCTAACAAGAAGGAAACGTGGGAGAATGCATTAACTATGAATTGTGGAAAGAACGCCTTTAGGAACGGGATCATCACTACAGTAACTCTCCGGAATGAGACAAATTAGAAACACTTACAGTTTACTTGCTGTTTTCATTGTACGGTTTCCCTTTAAGCTTTGTTAGCCCCCCCACGTTGCACCCACACGATGGGTAAAAAAAAAAAAAGGGGGGACTTCAGGAAGTAGATGTCAAAGGACGCCCAGGGAAGGCAGTAAGGGAAAGTCAAGAAACTGTCTGAATGGATGATGATCCCATAATTCCCTCACACAGTCCCTTAGGGGAAATGTTGAGGTTTGGGGACAGTTTCTATGTTCCCTTGAAGGTAACTCAGGAGATAATGGTGAAATATTGTTATTTTGTGTGGCCAAAATATGATCTGCCAGGAGGATTTAAATGGCCCTCTTTTGGGACATATGATGTTAGTCTCTGTCAAAGTTTGTTATTGCATTTAAGTGATACTGGAAAAGGATAGAAAGGAAAGAAATGTGGAAAAGTATGGTTAAAGCAAGCCAGAGCAGGAGTTTCTATAGTAAGGGGAAAAAAAGAAGAAGGAGAAGGAAAGGAAGAAAAAAACAGCGAGGATTGGGATGTTCTCCAGCACCTTCCCCCTCCTTATCTTCAAAATCTGCAAGTTGATGCAGGGTCAGCTGCAGATCCCCTATATCAAGGAAATACTGTCCCTACAGCCCCTCATGGGGATAGTGATAGTGAAGGGGAAGGAAGGCAGGATATCATATCCCCCTCTAGTCCTAGAGGGGGAACCCAGTATAAGACTCCAAGAGCCCTGAGGACACAGGAGGCAGGGATTCACTAGATGCCCCTACGTCAGGTTCCATTGGGGGGTCAGGGTGGGGGATTTGGGTTTGTAATTGTGCCACTTACCACTCAGGATATAAGAGAGTTGAAAAAGGAATTACCCCCATATTTGGACGACCCCATAGGGGTGGGGGAAAAGATAGAGGAATATTTGGGAAATGCAGATTATACTTGGAAGGACTGGGATTTTCTTTTAGGCATTTTGTTTGGGTATCAGGAAAAATGGATGATTTTGCAGAAAGCTCACCAGCTGTGGGAGGATGAGCACCCACAGGCAGGAGGGGTTGGACAAAATGCACCTATGGTGCACAATGCAATCCCCAGGGCCAGTTTGGCCGGTCTTCCAGACTACCATGCCTATATAATTAGAGTAATTAAAATGGCTGTTCCCAGAACTAATAATATATCCAAGGCTATGTCCTTAGAGCAAGAAAAGGACAAGAGTCCTTCTCATTGGCTAGACAGGGTTAGGCATGCCTTGAGTAAACAAGGAGAGTTGGACCCTGAGGAATCACCCTTCGAGACATTGCTGAGGGTACAATTTGTCACTAGATTCTGGCCTGATATAAGATGAAGAATACAGAAAGATGAGGACTGGCAGAATAAGTCCCTGGATGAGTTGGTTAGAAGGGCACAGTAGGTGTATGTAAGAAGAGATGAGGAAAAGACAAAGGTGAAGGCAAAGGTGATGGCACAGTTTTTACAACCCCTGAAGGGAAAAATGCAGGGACCCCCAGGACCAAAGGGAAAGGGACTGCCACCATGATTTAGCAGGGATATGCCTTCCTCAGTGGAAGGGGGTCAGCCAAGACAGGAATTGAAAAGGAATCAATGTGCCATTTGTAAGAAAGAAGAACATTAGAAGAGAGAATGTCCGCAGAGACAAGTGGACTGTGCTGGTTTACACCCATACAATGATGAACTGGTCCCAGATGTTCTAATTAGGACATTATCCACCCCTTATTCTATGCCATCCATGTCATGCCCAAATTAACACCCTTTAAAAACTATACCCCTATGAAAACTACATACATATATATATATATATATACAATGAAACATTACAGACCATTCTCACTCAAAATTACATCCCCTTGTGGTACACAACGTGTCTCCTCATCTTTTTGCATTACCCACCAGGTGAAACCAGGTCCTTGGGCAAAAACAATCCCTCGGATGGGTTTGCCTTTGCTTGAGGTGGGACTAACCCAAACAGTCTTCCCTAACATACCTCTCATATGCACCACGGGGACTTTATCTCCATCTACAGTATGCAAAGGTTCTGATTGGACAGGGCCAGCTCAATTGATGGAGCCTAGGGTGTTGACCAACCAGGTGGCCTTTTGTCAGAGACTGAAATTGTTAATGATTTATGCATTCTAGGAGACTTTTGCAGGCTTTTGACTTGCATGATACCTCTGATAAGCAGTCGGGCCCCTCCCTCCCTCCAGTGCTGAAGGTGTGAAGTCCTGAAAAGGCAAGAGCTGAGCTTGCAGGCTTTTGACTATTGATACATCTGATGAGCAATCAGGACCCTCCCTCCCTCCAGTGCTGGAGGTGTGAAGTCCTGAAAGATAAGAGCTGACCTTGCAGGCTTTTGACTATTGATACATCTGACGAGCAATCAGGACCCGCCCTCCCTCTGCTAAACTTGAAAGGCGGGAGCCAGGCCAGACACAGCAGCTCTCTTGCGCAGGGCCCAGGGAGAGGTTGGAGGCTCGAGGCATGGCCCGTGACACTGACCGTGGATATGATAATTCATAACTTCTTGGAGTGTGGGGGCTTCCCTCCTTCACCCCCAGCAGATCAAGACCACCACTTCAAGTGACAGACATGGAAGCTGCAACTATCAAGTTTCATCGCTGGACCCTGTGGGCGGTGACTATGGACATCTGTCCACTCTTAGCTTTTCTTTCCCTTACTCTCCCTTGCTCTTATCCTGCCTTTCTCTCCCCTATGCATTTTTCTCCTCCCCAGAAAGGTTATGACAGCACCCAAAAATGTTAGCTTACCTATTGATTATGACAGCACCCAAAAATGTTAACTTACCTATTGATTCAAAATTGTTAAAATAAATCTTATCAATATATGTTTTCATACACCGATTATTTAGTGTCGTTTCGCTTTAATCCACCCCAAAGGAATTTTTGATAAAACCTGGGTTACCCCCCCCCCTCTTTTCCTGGGGTGGGTCGTAACACCTTTCCTAAATGCAGCTCCTAATGTTTGAGAGTCCCCCCACCCAGTGCCTTCAGGGTGGTTTTCAGCAGTCCGTTGCACCGCTCAACTTTTCCAGCAGCTGGTGCATGGTAGGGGATATGATACACCCATTCAATGCCGTGCTCTTTGGCCCAGGTGTCTACGAGGCCGTTCTTGAAATGGGTCCCATTATCAGACTCAATTCTCTCCGGGGTGCCATGTCGCCACAGGACTTATTTCTCAAGGCCCAGGATGGTATTCCGGGCAGTGGCATGAGGCATGGGGTATGTCTCCAGCCATCCAGTACTTCCTTCTACCATGGTCAGTACGTAGCGCTTGCCTTGGTGGGTTTTGGGGAGCATGATTTAGTCAACTTGCCAGGCTTCCCCATACCTATATTTCGACCACCATCCACCATACCATAGAGGCTTCATCCGCTTGTCCTGCTTGATGGCAGCAAATGTCTCACAGTCATGGATGACCTGTGAGACGATGCCCTTGGTTAGGTCCACCCCTCGGTCACGAGCACATCTGTATGTTGCATCTCTCCCCTGGTGACCGGAGGTGTCATGGGCCCATCAAGCCAGAAATAATTCTCCTTTGTGCTGCCAATCCAGATCTACCTGAGAGGTTTTAATCCTGGCAGCTCGGTCCGCCTGCTCATTGTTACAATGCTCCTCATTAGCCCGTTTCTTGCGTACATGAGCATCTACATGACAGACCTTCACACTCATCTTCTCTACCTGGCCAGCAACGTCCTGCCACATCTCAGCCGCCTAGATGGGTTTCCCTTGGCACTGCCAGTTGGCCTTTCTCCATCGCTCTAGCCATCCCCACAGAGCATTGGCCACCATCCATGAGTCAGTGTAGAGATATAGTCTTGGCCACTTCTCTCGTTCAGCTATATCCAAAGCCAACTGAACGGCTTTAAGCTCTGCAAACTGACTTGACCCACCTTGTCCTTCGGTCGCTTCTGCAACTCGCCGTGTGGGACTCCATATGGCTGCCTTCCATTTTCGGTTTGTCCCTACAATGCAACAGGAGCCATCTGTGAAGAGCGCATATCGCCTTTCATCTGCTGGTAGCTTGTCATATGGTGGGGCCTCCTCAGCCCGTGTCACCTGCTCCTCTTCTTCTTCTCTTCCAGGCTTCGGACATGTTCAGCCAGTTTGGTTTCCACAGATGAGACATGGGCTCATAATGGGGCGGTGACAGTGTCTTCATAAATCCTGAGTTTACTAGCCAACGCACCCACCTTGTCCTCTCCCTCCCTCCATTGCAGCGTTGCTAAGTAGCGGGAATACATTTCTGGTCTGAGTCGTGCAAACTTTAACCACATCTGGGAGGTGCACTGTACATCATCTGGACTCTTAGGGAATCTTTCATCCTCTGAAAAGATTATCTCCAGTACAGCTCATTCTCTTAAGCACCGGATACCTTGTTCCATCGTGTTCCACTGTCCTTGCTGTACGTGGAGGTCCTCCTTACAAAGGTATCGCTCCTTCACACTGGACAACAGTCGCTGCCAGAGGCTGAGAGTTTCCTGCCTCTTTCCAATCCCCTGATCAATGACTACATCTCTAGACAGGGATCCCAGTTGTCTCTCTTCACTCCCATCTATAATTGTATCATTAGCTGCGGCATCCTAGATTCAGAGCAGCCGGGTCAGAATGGACTCATTCGCCTGTCGTGTGAACTCTCTCCGGAGCTCACGTAGCTCACTCAGGGATAGGGACTGAGTGATTATTTCTGGCTCTGTCTCCTCCGGTGGATGTGCAGGTCCTGCCTCTTCGTCATCATTTGCTATATGAACTGATTTAATCTTTGATTTCCTTTTCCGGACAGGGGTGACTGCTATTGGTTTCAGTTGTTCTTCTGGCTCCTCGATGGTTTGTGTAGACACGGTGCCGGTTATTTCTTTCTCCCTCTGACTCAGCTGTGGTTTGGGTGGACATGATGCCTGTGGATTTGCTCCTTCTCTCCTCCCCCTGATAGTGTCAAGTAGTGTCCGGTAGGCAGTGGCCAGGGCCCAGCAGGTTGCTGTGAGCTGGCCATCTCTGGAGCTGCCAGAGCATTTTTCCTTCACCAGTCTTATCATGCTAACAGGATCCTGCAGTTGTTCAGGGGTGAATTTCCAGATCATTGGAGGAGAAAACTTCTCCAAATACTGGCTGATGTTCTCCCACTTCCCGTGCCACTCAGCATTATCCACTCCCAGGGCAGGCGTCCAAACAACCTCCCTAGAAGGCCCTGTTCTGACCCTAAACATGGTGTAGACAGTACAGAGCAGACAGAGCAACACTAACAATAACATTATGCTGTCTTTAACATCAAAACGGAACTCAATATTTTCAAAGACTGTTGTAGCAGGTCTGAAGGGGAAGAAGGAGGTGAGAGGCTGGAAACAACCATTCCCTCCTGCTCTCCCAAAGGGCTGTGTGCGATTTTTAATGAGGCCCCAGTGGTAGCAACCCAAACCAGGACAGGCAAACAAGACCGAATACACATTTACAATCAAACTCATTGCTTCTGATGTTATGATGACATAAACATAGTATACTAATAAAGCAATTTGGATCCCTCTCCCTGGTCTTAAAGAGAGCATCAAAACAGGCAAATAGTTCCCCATCTGTGGAAATATGAACAGGCTCAAATACAACATCCACGTGAATGCATCAGACAACATGGTGATCAGGGAGTTTCTGTATCTAAATAGACAAATGCTTAGAATGAAATTGTGATTCTGACTTCTCTCTCTGCCCCACGTTGGGGTCCAAAAAATGTGCTGGTTTAAAGGTAAACCAGCAGGGGAAATGAACTCAACTCAAAAGAGTTGATTATAAGTCAGAATAAGAATTTAATAAAATAATACAATAAGTACGATTATACAGACAAACAATTGGTTTTAACCCACAAAACCCAAATGCATAACCCAGCACCCTGGGGCATGAACAGAGTGGTGTTCTTTGGGCCCCCTGAGTCCAAAGTAAAAGGAGAGGGGAAAACCTGTTGGTGAGAGTGCTGTTGCAGTCTGGTCAAGGGTGGTGATTGCAGTCCAGTCGAGAGTGATGGTTGCAGTCTGGTTGAAAAGTGGTGGTTGCAGTCCAGTCAAGAGTGGTGGTCTCAGTCTGGTTGAGAACCGTGATCTGCAGTCTTCCTCTGGATCCCACGAGAGGTTAAAAAAGTTCCAAGACTCCAAGATTATATATTCTCCAGTTCAGGCAGGAATGCCTAGCACTTCCCTCAGGGCGGGGAGTTCCACAAAGGGTGTGAGGACAAGAGCATCCTCCTATCTCACAGGCCTCTTAACACCTAGTTTATAGCCTGAGGAGTCAGTCTCTATGGGCAGATGGTGTAAATGGTTCATTGATAACAGTTTCTGGGAAATGGCATGGAAGGCTACAGAATACACAGTTTTGGGTTATACAATGATGAACTGGTCCCAGATGTTCTAACTAGGACATGGACTCTTGTTAGGAAGAAGCACACCAGTTGATGGAAATGGATTGTTAGGGGTGTCAGGGGCTCCCACCACACCGGAGCTCTTGATAACATTCAAGGTGGGTCTGGATCTGGAGGAAGTATGTGGGAACAAGTTAAGCCAGCAGCACCTATATACAGTTAATTAGAATCAAAAGGGAGTGTTTTGGCCTTGGAGCTGAGAAGGAGTACGTGAATCAAAACACTGAGTTTGCAAAAAGTCCTGGGAATTCTAGTTAACTGAATGACAACACCAGGTGCTGTTTACCAAAGAACCCTAATAAAGGGGAAACGCAGAGAGAACTCTGCAGAGAATCCCAAGAACTGAATCGTGGTGTGTGTGCAGTCTCATTTCTTCAGCGCCCATATTTGCCATAGAAGTACACTTCTTCGTAGACACAGGAGCCTCTGTGGGGTGAAGTCACAGCCCCACAACTGAAGTTTGAGGAGTTTGGAGTGTTGCGGGGTGTTGGGCCGTTTTCCATGGGAGCAGTGGAGCCGGTTAGATAGTTCCCATAGACACAACCTTGAGCTGTGTGGTTGAAGTGCAGGTGCGCATTCCTCAGTGTTTTTGTGGAAATATGTTTGTGTTGTGTTGTGCAAGTTTCGAGTTGGCTTCCTGCCAAGTCCCCAAAACTCGACAACAAGGACCTGCTTCCCAGAGAGGGAAGAGAAAAGAAACGACTTAAGCAACCAAAGCTATAGCAAAAATATATATATATATTTTACATATGAGACAGATATATACAATGAGAATACTATACACCACAACTCCAGAAATCCCAAACAGTTCCCAAAAAAGGGAAGAGGGGGAGGGAGAAGGGAGAAGGACAAAAAGGGACAAAGACCGAGCAAGTCAACCAGCCAACTGAAGGTAAATTAGCAAAGTCTCACCACTTCCCTTTGAACAAGCAGGATGGCTAGACACGGCCCAGCGCTCTCCCCTCATGCGTGGCAGACAACAGCAGTCACTGTAGGCCTCAGCTCCAGATAAGCCAGACCGAGACAGGGACCCACCGTTCTCGAACCTCGCCAGAAAGGAAGAGAGCGAGGTCCCTCCTGCTGGCTTTATTTATACCTCAAGTTACGTAAAGGAATAGCATGGAATACTTCCGTGATCACTTTCCTAGTTCCTTCCTGGTTACAAGCTGGTCTCCAGGAAGGCCTAGAGTGAAACCATCACATTCTCCACCCCTTATTCCATACTATTTCTTTACGTAACACCTGTATATTGTGTTCATCTATATCCCGCGCATATACATATACATATATACATATAGTCCATGTTTATTTCAAGGCTGTCGTCTGTTGTTGAAGATCAGCACCAACAGCAGCTCGGTTTGGATTCTTGGCCCTTTCGTCGCAATCACAGTTCTGGTTTAGGGTTGGTTCATTGGTTTGGGCTGTCTCAACATCAGACATCCTTGGGTACCGGTATCACCTTGTTTGGGTCTTTTTCGTCTGGTGTCTGGTCTCCTGTAAAAACACAACTCAGGACATACAATTAGTTTTTCCCCAAGGCTAAATTTCCTTGAGGCACACATTGGATCATTCCATCCTTCCTCATTACCCACCACGTATGTCCTGGTCCTTGAGCAAAGACAATCCCATGAATGGGTTTGTCTTGGCCTGAGGCAGGGGTAACCCAAACAGCTTTCCCTAGCATTCCCCTCAAATAGATTGCTGGAACTTTATCTCCATCAACAATGTGGAGGGATTCTGCTTGTGCAGGGCCAGCTCGATTGACAGAACCCCTGGTGTTAACTAGCCAGGTAGCCTTGGCTAAGTTCTTGTCCCAGTTTTTATAAGTTCCCTCACCTAGTGACTTTAGAGTCATCTTCAACAGTCCGTTATATCTCTCAACCTTCCCAGCAGCTGGTGCATGATAGGGAATGTGGTACACCCATTCGGTACCATGTTCCCTCACCCAAGTGGTGACTAAGTAATTTTTGAAATGAGTCCCGTTGTCCGACTCAATACGTTCTGGGGTCCCGTGTCTCCACAGGACTTGCTTTTCAAGGCCCAAAATGGTATTCCGGGTCGTTGCGTGGGGCACTGAAAAAGTCTCTAACCATCCCCTTGTTGCTTCCACCATGGTAAGTACATAGCACTTACCTTGGCGGGTCTGTGGCAGTTTGATATAATCAACCTGCCATGCCTCTCCATACTTATACTTATCCCATCGTCCACCATACCATAGGGGCTTCAGTCTTTTCGCCTGCTTAATAGCGGCACAAGTCTCACAATCATGGATAACTTCAGAAATGATATCCATGGTTAAATCCACCCCTCGGTCTCGTGCCCATCTGTGGGTGGCATCTCGGCCCTGATGACTGGAAGCATCATGGGCCCATCGAGCCAGAAACAGCTCTCCCTTCTGCTGCCAGTCTAGGTCTACTCGTGACACTCTGTGCAGCTCGGTCTGCTTCTCTGTTGCTATTGTGTTCTTCATTAGCTCGCTTCTTGGACACATGGGCATCTACATGGTGGACTCTCACATTCAGACTCTTCGCTCTGGCAGCAATGTCCTGCCACAAGTCAGCAGCCCAGATGGGTTTTCCTCCATGCCTCCAGTTCATCTTCTTCCATCGGTCTAACCATCCCCATAGGGCATTGGCTATCATCCACGAGTCTGTGTAGAGGTAGAGCCTTGGCCATCCTTCTCGTTCGGCAATGTCCAGGGCCAATTGGACGGCTTTGAGTTCTGCAAATTGACTCGACTCGCCTTGACCCTCAGCGGCTTCTGCCACTCGTCGGGTGGGATTCCAAACGGCTGCTTTCCACTTCCGGTTCCTTCCTACAATACGGCAAGAACCATCAGTGAAAAGGGCATAACGCCTTTCTTCATCTGGCAGCTGATCAAATGGCGGAGATTCTTCGGCTCGGCTCACTGGCTCTTCTTCTTCTTCTGCCAGACTGAAGTTTCCACCTTCAGGCCAATTGGTTATAATTTCCAAAATGCTGGGGCGATTCGAGTTCCCGATTCGGACACGTTGCGTAATCAAAGCGATCCACTTGCTCCACGTGGCATCGGTGGCATGATGCGTAGGGGGCACCTTCCTTTTGAACATCCAGCTCAAGACTGGTAATCGGGGTGCCAAGAAGAGCTGTGCTTCGGTACCAATTACCTCTGAAGCTGCTAGTATACCTTCATACGCCGCTAAGATTTCCTTTTCCACAAGGGTGTAATTGGCCTCAGAACCTCTGTAGCTTCGGTTCCAGAAACCCAGTGGTCGCCCTCGCGTCTCGTCAGGCACCTTTTGCCAGAGGCTCCAGGAGGGACCTTTATCTCCAGCTGCAGTGTAGAGTACATTCTTTACATCTGGTCCCGTTCTGACTGGTCCAAGAGCCACGGCATGTGCAATTTCTTGCTTGATCTGCCTGAAAGCTTGTTGTTGCTCAGGACCCCACTGGAAATTGTTCTTTTTACGGGTCACAAAGTAAAGAGGGTTCACAATCTGACTGTATTCTGGGATATGCATCCTCCAGAAACCTATTGCTCCCAGAAAAGCTTGGGTTTCTTTCTTGTTTGTGGGTGGAGCCATTGCTACAATCTTGTTGATTATGTCTGTTGGTATCTGGCGTCGTCCATCTTGCCATTTCACCCCTAGGAATTGGATCTCTCGGGCAGGTCCCTTGACTTTGCTCTTCTTGATAGCGAAACCGGCCTCAAGGAGAATCTGGATGATCTTCTGTCCTTTCTTGAAAACTTCTTCTGCTGTATCCCCCCATACAATGATGCCATCGATGTACTGGATGTGTTCGGGAGCCTTACCCTTCTCTAGTGTGACCTGAATCAGTCCATGACAGATGGTTGGACTGTGTTTCCACCCCTGGGGCAGTCGATTCCAGGTGTATTGAACGCCCCTCCAGGTGAAAGCAAACTGTGGCTTGCACTCTGCCACTAAAGGAATGGAGAAAAATGCGTTGGCAATGTCGATGGTGGCGTACCACTTTGCTGTCTTGGACTCCAACTCGTACTGGAGCTCCAACATATCTGGCACGGCAGCACTCAACGGTGGCGTAACTTCATTTAAGCCACGATAGTCTACAGTCAGTCTCCACTCTCCATCGGACTTACGCACAGGCCAGATGGGGCTGTTGAAGGGTGAATGGGTTCTGCTGACCACCCCTTGGCTCTCCAACTTTTGGATCATTTTGTGGATAGGGATCACAGCATCTCGGTTTGTCCGATACTGTCATCTGTGTACAGTTGTTGTGGCTATTGGCACTTCCTGATCTTTAACTTGCAGTAGTCCTACAATGGAAGGGTCTTCTGAGAGGCCAGGAAGGGCAGACAATTGCTTGGACTCCTCTTCAATCACTGTGGCTATACCAAAAGCCCACCGGTACCCTTTCGGGTCCTTGAAGTATCCTCTTCTTAGGTAGTCCATACCAAGGATGCAAGGGGCTTCTGGCCGCGTCACAATGGGATGCTTTTCCCATTGGTCTCCCGTCAAGCTCATGTCCGCCTCTACTACTGACAATTCTTGAGACCCTCCTGTCACTCCAGAGATAGAAACAGTCTCGGTACTCTTATGCTCCGAAGGCATTAAAGTACACTGGGCTCCAGTATCTATCAAGGCCTGGTATCTCTGAGGATCCGATGTGCCAGGCCATCGAACCCACACAGCCCAGTAAACTCGGTTATCTTCTTGGTCCCTTTCCTTCTCCTGGCAGAAGGCAGGGCCCCTCTACTGGTCTTGATCAGAGCATTCGTCGTCAGAGTTTGACTTTGACTTCTTAGACTTTTTGCCGTTGTCAAAGTGGACCTCCATCTCCTTGTGCTTCGGCGATCGCAGTTTCTCTTCTAAGAAGTCTCCATCTACTACATAGACAACTTTCTTCTCAGTGTCCTTTCGCTTCAGCTCCCTCACTCTAGCTTCAAGCTTAGAAGTGGGTTCACCATCCCACTTCTTCATGTTTTCTCCTTTACTACGAAGGTATGCCCATAGTTGGTTACGTGACCGACGCTTAGAGTTCTCCTTCCTTCAACGTGTGAATGACAGGGATCGTGAGCAAGATCGAGACCAGGATCGAGGTCTAGGCCGAGGTCGTCTTTGTCGATCCTGCCGTGATCTTCCCATTGGCCTTTCTCTGTAATCTCTATACCTTCTGTCCTCTCTGTCTCTAAGGTCGTCCTCATATCTGGAATATTCATAATATCTCTCCATCCTTTCCCTATCGTAGGTGCGTCGGTACAGGGGATCGAAGGAGTCTTCCATATTTTCCTCTATGGTTCTTATCCAAGCACACATGGTGTCCACGCTTGGTTCCTCCATCTTTGGATTATATACGGGTATCAAGCAGGAAATATATGGTTTAGGGGCACCTTGAATTACCTTTTTCCACATTGGTTGCATGCAGGGAACATTCTCAGGAACTTGGATGTCATAATAATCTGGATCAGAATAGATGATCTCCAGCATGGCCAATTCCCGTAGGTATTGGATGCCTTCTTCCGCAGTCCTCCACCTTCTTGAAGAACTCTTCAGGGACTCCTTAAATGGGTATCTCACCCTCACCGCGTGGAGGATTCGGAGCCAAAGACTGGACGCCATTTTCTCCCTTCCCATTTCTTGCTCTATCACAGGGTCTCGAGCAATGGATCCCAATTGTCGTGCTTTATCACCTTCAATTACATGACTATCAGCTCCCTTGTCCCAGCATCGCACCAGCCAGGTGAGGACTTCTTCACCAGGCAAGCGCATATAATCTCTCCGTAAATCTCGAAGCTCTCTTGTGGTCAGTGATTGTGTAATTTCGCTTTCTCGCATTATTTCTTGTCCATCTCTCCCACGTAGAATCTTTTCCACCTCTCTCTTTACTCTTCCACTCCTACGTGGGACTGCTCCCACCTCCTCCTTATATCTCTCACGTGGAGGTGGAGACTGGGCATGCCGTGGGGATAAGCTTCTATATCATTCATGGCGTGGAGATGGACTTCTACGCCATTCACGCTGCAGAGATGGACTTCTACATCGTTCACGCTGTGGGGATGGACTCCTGCATCGTTCGCGATACCCAGCGGGTGGAGGTAGTAAGTAATCTTTCGCGTGCTGAGATAAGGGCCTCCTCCTCCAATCATCCACACCTCCAAGAGAAGGTTGGGTCTGGAGGGGTAGGAATAATTCTCCCTCCGATTGAGGGGGATGCTTTGGCTCCTACTTTGTGTCTTTTGTAACACCGAATGTGTAGTCAGGATATAAATCATCAAGCGACGATATACCACCAGCCGTTTGAACTGTTGCTTTCTTTTCTCTTGATACTGCTCTATATTCCTTTGGGCGTGCCCCTAGTTCTTTTGGACGGGCTCCTTCCCGTGTAACCGTTTCTTCCTCTCTGGCAGCTGCTTCTTCTCTTCCAATCACTCCTTCCTCAGTCACAGCCACTTCTTCCTCTCTCGCAGTCGCACCTTCATCTCTTGCTGTTGCTCCTTCGTCCGTTGCTGCCGCTCCTTCGTCCATTGCTGCCACTCCTTCATCCACTACGTCTTGTGTGGATTGGATAGGTTCTTCTGTTCCTTCTTCTTCTTCTTCTCTTTCTTCTGTGCGTTCTGGTTGCGGAGATGGGTCTGTAAGTTCCTTGATCTCCCTTACCCACGTCTTCTTCTTAATAGGGGCAGTGATGACTTTCCAGTTCTTAGCTTGAGTCCCAGTTCTAGTGGACTTAGTAGAAATGGCATTGACTTCAAGTTGTGTTTGGACCCCAACTTCTGTGGACCTAATAGGGACATCACTGGTTTCAAGTGGTGTGGTTTGGGTTTCTGTGTCGACCTTAACCCTCTGAAGGTGGTCTATGGTAGCTCGATAAGCATTAGCCAGGCCCCAGCACAAAGCGGAGAATTGCATATTCGGATCTTTGTAGGAAAAACACCCTTCTGCCAAACAGTGGGCCATCTCACCAGAATCAAACATTTGTTCTGGTGTGAACTCCCAATTAATGGGGGGTGACACATGTCCTACTAATCTACCGAAATCTCCCCAAGCTCCATGCCACCCGGGGACTGGCCTGTCGGCAGCCCTTTCCAAAGTTCCAGCGAGTCCCTTTGAGGCGTGATCTTTCCTCCAAGAGGGAAAGCAATACAACACCATTCTTCCAAGTTTAAGGAGCACTTCCAGTATCTTTATCAATGACAGTACTGTTGCAACAAAATTTATATAGTAATTAGAGCCGATTCTAACCATGGGGATCTCCTTTAGCAAACCTTCGATGTCAAAATTAAAGAATGGAAGCAATTCGTTCCATCCATCCTCAAGGTCTGGATCTCTCCCTATAGGGTAGCCTAAAACAGGTATAAAGATGGCTAGAATTATAAGACAAATTAATGAAACAGCCATTGTTTTTGTTATTATTTCTTCTTGATCCCAAAACAAACCTTTGTTTATATAAACAAAGTTTTCTTGGCTGCTTTCCCAGACTCTGGCAGTGTTCCCAGACCTGTTCCCAAAACAACAGATTGGTTTGCAAAACAACACCGAGTTTGGCTGTCTTCCCGGAAAATGTTTATCAAAACAAGCCAAACTTAACCAAAATATCCCACTTCTGACCCAAAAATGTTGTGCAAGTTTCGAGCTGGCTTCCTGCCAAGTCCCCAAAACTCGACAACAAGGACCTGCTTCCCAGAGAGGGAAGAGAAAAGAAACGACTTAAGCAACCAAAGCTATAGCAAAAATATATATATATATTTTACATATGAGACAGATATATACAGTGAGAATACTATACACCACAACTCCAGAAATCCCAAACAGTTCCCAAAAAAGGGAAGAGGGGGAGGGAGAAGGGAGAAGGACAAAAAGGGACAAAGACCGAGCAAGTCAACCAGCCAACTGAAGGTAAATTAGCAAAGTCTCACCACTTCCCTTTGAACAAGCAGGATGGCTAGACACAGCCCAGCACTCTCCCCTCACACGTGGCAGATAACAGCAGTCACTGTAGGCCTCAGCTCCAGATAAGCCAGACCGAGACAGGGACCCACCGTTCTCGAACCTCGCCAGAAAGGAAGAGAGCGAGGTCCCTCCTGCTGGCTTTATTTATACCTCAAGTTACGTAAAGGAATAGCATGGAATACTTCCGTGATCACTTTCCTAGTTCCTTCCTGGTTACAAGCTGGTCTCCAGGAAGGCCTAGAGTGAAACCATCACATGTGTGTGAGGGAAAGTAGAAGTGGGAGAACCTAATAAAAGGCTGCCTGCTGCGCTGAGCAGGCAGACATCTCTTTGTCTCACTACCCTCATGTGTCTTGTGTGTCGATTCTTCCCCCTTCAGACTGAGGCCTTTCGACAGGTACCCAGCGACAATGGTGCCCCATGTGGACCAGAAGAAAAGAAAAAAGACTGTCGAGTATTGCCTGGGTCGTAGGGGTATCGCGACCGGAGGCAGGTGAGCTGCAGGGCGAGGTGCAGCAGGGTCTCGGTACTCAGGAGCTGTATAGCAGCGGGGTGCACTGCAGGACCCAGGTCAGATCGTTTTCTACACCTGCACACAAGTGTTTCTGCTGCACTTGGAAGGCACGAGTTGCCTGGGAAGCCTGGGTGCATCTGGCACTTGGTAAGGCGCAGGTGGGCTCCTGAGCACTTCTTCCTAGTCACCATGGTGCAGACCATGTGTGCAAACGACAGCCGTGTGTTTATCGCCTGGAAAGCTTTGTTATGGTGTTTTGGTGTTAGACCGACGAAGCTATGTCGCTTGTTACTTTTGTGTCTTCGGACTGAGAGAAGGGTTGCTTTGCCTGGGAGGACATTAGAGTACTGAAGAAGAGGGGCCGCGCGGAGCCGAAGGGAACCGAAGCGGGACCGGAGGTTGCGGAGCAGGGCCGGGGGCAGCCGGGCGGCCCCGCCAAAATGGACGCACTGCTAGCGAATCGGCAGCACTTGTCCAAGATAATCAAGGACAGCTACGGCATGAATGTGCTGCTGATGGACCGGGAGACGATCTTGTGACCATAGTGGCTGAATTTCACCTTCGGGGGCTTTTTACGTCTCCTCCGGACGGTACCGCGCCTGTGTACCCAGCGCCAGGTGCCTGCGCAGCTGTGTCTGGTCCGCCCGCTGTGGGTGCCTGCGGAGCGGCGCCGGGTCCGGCTTCGGCGCCGCCGAGTCCATTTATGCCCGCGCGGGCAGCGGCAGCTGTGCTGCGGCCCCAGCGGCAGCGGCCCTGGGTGCCAGCAGACTGGTAGCAGCTGCGGCCCCGGCCCCCGCCCCGGCCCCGACCCCGGCTCGGAGCAGTACACCCACGCATGCGCCGGCGGCGGCCCCGGTAACTGCGGCCGTGGGCCTCGGCGCAGCGGACGGCGGGGGGCGCTGTTTTCCCCCGCGCTGCCGACAGCCATGGTCCCGAGCGGTGTTGCGGGGGGGTAGCGGGCTGGTAGTGGCGGCCGCGGTGTCAGGCGGTGCAGTGTAGGGGCTGTCTGTGTTCTCCCCTGTTTTACAACCCCCCGAGCCCCCCCCCCTTCCTCCTCCCCGGAACGTGTCCATCTGCAGCTGTTCCTTCCCTCCTGTGTATCGTTCTTTCTCAGCAGACCACGTAGATAACTTGCGACATAAGGAGAGCAAAGGCAATTTGACTTCTCTTCCTGATTTTTCTCTGAAAGAACCCAACCTCTATTCCCCCTCCTCCCCCTCCCTCCCTCCCTCTCCCCGTCCTCCAACAAGTGCTAGTGAAAGCTCCCTTAATGAAGCAATACTTGCTTCAAGGGAGGCCGAGTGCTCAAGAGAAACAGGAGATGCAGGGGGGGCAGAGGGCGGGAAGAGGTGAAGAAGGGAGGACAAAATGCAGCAGTGGTTCTGTTGCCGTTATGACAAATAGAGTGTCCTTGCTCTATGAAAAAGGTTGACAATTTTCAAGGTAACATCCTGTCCGTTCCCGTCGTATTTGTCTTTTGCATGGGGAGTTGTACAAGATTTACAAGTTAATATTAGCAGATATGCCATACATTCCCTTTAAGTTGTGAGACTGATGAGAACTACACAGCTAATAACAACTTACGATGCGTGTGTGAATGATGGATGACTGAGGTGGCCACCTAAATGCATGACTGGAAATACATTGTATGAGAGAGAGAAGCTGCGTGGAGGTGTAACTGTGTAAACTTACAAATACTTTCTGCCAGTGTCAAGATTTTACAGGGATGTGTAACATGATTCTGTTGAGCCATAGTGACTCCTTATTCTGAATGGTATATGAATTCTTCAAATTCCCACCATGAGTAATTCCACTCTTATGAAAACTGGTGAGGTTTTAGTTATTTCAAGACTAGCCCTGTCTGACTAGCCATATGATTAGGACTGAAGTTAAATAAGAGATTCTTAAATTTGGTGTTCTATTTCAGCCTTGTTTCAGAGGTTTATAGAGGTCAAATCTCAGGTGGAGCCTTTCCACTGGTACTGTTCTTTTTTCATGTGTCATGCTGCCCATGGGCTGTAGCTGTGTGGGCTGTGCAGGAGGCAGGGTTGTTTGAACTTTTCTGTGTTTTCCAGGGTTTAAATCAAGGGTTATCGATGTTGCTGCCCTGCTTGATCAGCCTGTTGTGGGGGGGCCCTGCAGACTGTCAGGGCCATCCTGTCTCCTTTCTCAGAATCATCGACAGCGTTACAGATAGTGTGTCTCTAGGCCTCCTGATTGGAGACCTGAGTACACCAGTTATGTTGATCAGTGTGGCCAGGGCTGCGATGTCGTTTCAGGGAGTCCTTGTGTCTTCTCTTCAGGGCTCCTTTCATGCGGCAGCTGGTGGCAATATTCATCATAAAACAGCTAGTCCTTCATCCTTGAGATGTGCCCTGCCTGTGGTAGCTGTGTTTTCAGAAAAATGTCCTCAATGCTCGTGACTGCTGCTTGTTCTATACCAGACGTATTGATCACATAATTTGACTGGTGGATGTTTAGCATTGTACGAAGGCAGTGTGGGTTAAGTGTCTTGTTAATCAGCCATTCTAGTAGCACAATTGTGAGATTTTGGGATTTTTTGTTAATGTTGCAGTCATTGATGCTAACTATACGAAGCAGATTTGTGCTATGGTCTCCACACCTTATCCTCCAGTGACAATTCCTAAAGGGACACGAATAGCTCAACTTGTATCTTTTCTGAGTTGTGTTCCCCAAGCAGAGCCTTGTGAGCGTCAGGATGAAGGATTTGGTTCTACTGATGCACCGCAAGTCTTTTGGTCAGTGCCGATCTCTGCACAACGTCCACAGCTGACCTGCACTCTCTACGATACTCGAAGCTTGCTATCAGCTGTCCAAGCGGACGAACTTCTGCATTCGGGACCTGACGTAACTATCATTGCACGGACATCCTGGCCAGCTTCCTGGCCTATGGTCATGCCAGGGGTTTGGGTTGTGAGACAAGGAGGTACTGCTCAGAATTTTCTTTTAGAACATACATATCCTGTGTGATTTCAGCAGTGGCTCATACCTACAGAACAGCTGTTGGCTCTGCAACAGCTTGTTAAAGACCGGCTTGATGTTGATCACATTGAACCATCTCAGAATCCTTTAATCACCCCTGTCTCTGTGATAAAGAAAAAATCTGTGAAATGGAGACTGTTGTATGATCTCAGACGGGTGGGGCGGTCGTGGTTACCATGTCAGCACTGGTTTATTGACCCCTTCTATGCTTCCTGCTGAATAAGTCATTGTTATTATTAATTTGACAGGTTGCTTTTTCACAATCCAGTTAGACCCCAGTTATAGAGAAGAAAGAATCACACTTTCAGTTCCATCTATTAATCGTGCAGAACCTTACAAGTGTTATACTGTGCTGGTTTATGATTTTAACCAGCAGGGGAAATGAACTCAACTCAAAGGAGAGATTATAAGTCAGAATAACAATTTATTAAATTAATACTGTAAGTACAATCATACAAACAAACAATTGGTCTTAACCCACAAAACCCAAATGTGTAACCCAGCACCCTGGGGCATGAACAAAGTGGTGTTCCTTGGGCCCCCCCTTGAGTCCAAAGTAAAGGGAGAGGGGAAAAAACCTGCTGGTGGGAGAGCTGTTGCAGTCTGGTTGAGAGCGACGAGCTGCAGTCTTCCTCTGGATCCCACGAGTGGTAGAAAAGTTCTGAAACTCCAGGTTTATATATTCTCCAGTTCAGGCAGGAATGGTCAATCCTTCCCTCAGAGTGGGGAATTCCATAAAAGGGTATGAGGATGCTCAGAGCGGGGAATTCCATAAAAGGGTATGAGGACAGGAACATCCCCCCCCCACAGGCAGGCCCCCCCCCCCCCCCCCCCCCCCGACAACAGTTTCTGGGAAATGGCATGGAGGGCCATAGAATACACAGTTTTGGGCTATACCTATCCAGTGATGAATCGGTCCCAGTTGTTCTAACTAGGACATATACATAGAAAACCCTCTCCCAGGAAATGAAGATATTCCTATAATTTGTCAGTGGTTTATGATTCCAACATTGTCTCCTGTAGTTTTCTGCTGGCTGTGACCACTGAGGATCAGTTGGGTGTGTTAGAAGCTGAAACCAGAAAGAGTCTACAATCCTTTGGCCTAGTAGTTGCTCCTGAGAAGGTGCAGCGAGAGGAACCCTGGAAGTATTTAGGGTTCAAAAATTACACAGAAAGCAGCTATTCCTCAGCCAGTTCAATTGGATATTGATGTCAAAACTCTTACTGACGTACAAAAGCTATTAGGGTCTTTCAACTGGATTAGGTCCTATTTGGAATTGGCAAACACCCAGCTGGCACCTCTATTTGACCTACTCAAACATTCTGACAATCCTCAGGAACCAAGGGAACTGACTAAAAGAGCAGTTCAAACCATCCAGCAAGTAGAGCAGGTTTTACCTTCTAAATTTGTTTCATGAATTGATCATTGCTAAATTGTCTAATTTTTTTTTATTTTTGCAGATCACAGTGTTCCTTTTGGAGCATTGGTACAGTAGTTTGACCATTGGTCTGATCTACTGCACATCATAGAGTGGCTATTTTTTACCTTATCAGGCTCGAAAAACTGCTCCTGGATTGTTTGAGCTCATAGCTCAAATCATCATTGAGGTTAGAAAAAGGTGTGTAGAGTGTTCTGGCATAAATCCAGCATGCATTGTTGTACCTGTACAATCTCGTTCCTTTGAGTGGTGCCTTGAAAACAAATGTGAATTGCAAGCTGCTTTAGCTGGGTTCCACGGCCAAATTTCTTATCATTTACCTTCACATTCCCTTCATAAGATTTTTTTTTAGGGCAATTCCAATTGGGCAAAAACACTACGCAGCGCAGAGCCCCTTGATGGTCTTACAGTCTTTGCAGACAGCTAGAGGAAGACAAGTGAAGCTGCAGTAGCACGGAAAGCAGGATGTGGATGACAACATCAAATTGTTCATCAAGAGGGTTCTCCTCAAATTATGGAATGTCGAGCTGTAACTCTTGCTTTTCAGTTATTTCCTATTTGGTCTTTAAATGTTATTACTGATTCTGCATATATTGTTAATTTGTTACAACGACTCGATCAGACGGTGTTGTATTGTCCATCTCCAGGCCTTATTTTTCAGGTCTTGTTCGAGCTCTAGAGAACTCTTTTGCAGAGGCCTGTTCCTTATTTTGTGCTACATGTTTGTAGTCATACCTCTTTCTGAGGTTTCTTCACAGAGGGTAATGTCCGGGCGGATGCTTCTGTTTTTGCTGTCACTTTGAGACTTGTTCCTAACATTCACCAGCAAGCTGTCTTGTCTCATTAGTTTTTTTATTATCAAGGTGCAGAAGCTTTCAGACGTCGATTTGGCTTGACTCATTCTATTGCTTGCTTAATTGTTGCCTCCTGTCCAGACTGTCATGATGCCTATACTCTTGTCCAGATTGTCGTAATGCCTATACTCCTGTCTAGACTGTCATGATGCATATGCTCTTATCCAGAGTGCCATAATGCCTATACTCCTGTCTATTTTGGTACTAACCCTCGAGGCCTTAAGGTCTTACAGATGTGGCAATCGGATGACACTCATGTCAATGAATTTGGTAATTTAAAGCATGTCCATGTGTCCACTGACATGTTTTCCCATGTGGTGGTTGCTAATGCACATACTAGACAAAAAAGTCATGATGTCATTAAACACTTCCATTGTGCTTTTGCTACATCTGGAGCACCCGCTCAAGTGTGGATGAACAATAAGCTGTCTTATGTCTGTAAGACTGTCCAAATTTTCTTTGCTTTGTGGAGGATCACTCATGTTACAGCTATTTCACATTCTTTTACAGGACATGTTATTGTGGAGAGAGTGTATGGTGCCCTGAAGCACTTGCTTCAAGAACAGAAAGGGGGAATGAGGGGATAACCCCCTCAGTCTCTAGGCTAGACAAAGCTCTGTATGTCTCAAACCTTTTGACCTTCTCTGGCGATTGTCTTTATTTACCTTCTTTCAGAGTTTCAGGAAAAATATGCTGTGCTTGGCAAAAAGCCTCCTCCAAACTGATAATCTTGTGATCCCTGTGAGAGCTGAGGACAGAGCTCAGCATGCAGATGCAGAACTTGTCTCTGGTCAATGGTCTGATCCACATGCCTTGATAACTTGGGGAAAGGGATATGTTTGTCTCTACAGATAATAGTCCTCACTAAATACCTGCGCGGTATGTACGTCCTGCTGTTGGTCCTGGAAGTCGTCAGTGCAATTCCTGACCTGTCAAAGTTCACTCCATGGCATAGTCGAAACATCTGGGTGACTCTAATGAAGGAACTGAACCACACGACCTTTTGTGCATCACTGACGTATCCAGAGCAGCCATTTCACACCTGTTCTGTTGGTGTTCCTCTGGGTGACACGGAAACATCTCTCCTGGTGCAGGATGTCGTCCGACGGCGTGACTTATTGAAACGGGACTGTCATACTGTGCGCGGGTGTCGTGATCGTGTTGATAGCTGGGATGATGTATTGTCTGTTAACACTCCACTTCAAAAGTTAGGTATTTTAGAGTCACTGTTTGTAAAAGACTGTGTGTATTTTAATCATCGTGTAGGTTATGACATAGAGCGAGCACGTGGTGAGTCTATGGTACGGGACGTGTTCCTTGAACTGTCTTTCTATAGAAATAGTTCCTTCTGGTGTCGGTAAGCATCCGACTTGGAGTACTTCAGCAGTGAGTGCACCTTGTCGACTCCCTATGAGAGTGTTTCTTCTGTGTGAAGATAGAATCTAGCCAGGAATCCCTGCACAGCCATTAGGGGGGCCTTGTACATCTGAAAAGTTGGTGGTTGTAGTTGTGTTGCTGATGCTGCCTTTTTTAGTATTGCTCCTGCAAAGGGCCCTGCAGGATGTGATGCGGGCGGTCTTTGTGGCACAATTACAGACAGGGGGAATTGTGGGGTGAAGTCACAGCCCCACAACTGAAGTTTGAGGAGTTTGGAGTGTTGTGGGGTGTTGTGCCGTTTTCCATGGGAGCAGTGGAGCCGGTTAGATAGTTCCCATGGATACAGCTTTGAGCTGTGTGGCTGAAGTGCAGGTGCGCATTCCTCAGTGTTTTTGTGGAAATATGTTTGTGTTGTGTGTGTGGGAAAGTAGAAGTGGGAGAACCTAATAAAAGACTGCCTGCTGTCTCACTACCCTCATGTGTCTTGTGTGTCGATTCTTCCCCCTTTGGACCGAGGCCTTTCGACAGGTACCCAGCGACAAGCCTCTACTTTGAATTTTATGCCAAAGGGGGGGGACAATTGTCAAAAGGATCTTTAACAATTCAAGGAGTAAATGGGAAAGACAAACAGGTGCACTTCATCCAACCGCTGTTAATAGATGTGGGAGATAAATATGAAATGCATGAATTTTTATTTGTTCCTAATTGTGATTGTATTTTACTAGGACGAGATTTGATGGCTAAGCTAGGAATGCAAATTAACATTATTAAGAATGACAAATAGGCCAATACTGTTGTAACCCTGTGTATGCTCTCTCATAAAGCCTGTGCTGAAATAGACGGAGAAGTGTGGGCAGTCCCAGGAAAATATGGAAAATTAGACATAGAACTACTTCAAATAACTTTAAAATAACCAGGTCAAGTGGTTTCTAAAAAGCAATACCCTATCTCACAGGACAGAAGAGAAGGGTTACAGACTATCATTAAATCTCTGCTAGAAGAAGACCTCTTGGAACCATGCATGTCTCCCTATAACACTCCTATCTTGCCAGTAAAGATATCAAATGGGATGAACAGAATGGTACAAGATTTGAGAATAATAAATGAAATTATTAAACCAAGGTATCCCACAGTCCCAGATCCTTAAATCAGATTCTCCTCTCACATCACTATTACTCCGTACTTGATTTAAAGAAGGATACTTTTTGGAGGTGCCCACTTACAGAAGATAGTAAACAGTATTTTGCCTTTGAGTGGGAGCAAGAGGAAGAAGGGAAAATGATAAAGCAACAACTGACATGGATGATCCTTCCGCAGGGATATATGGAGGCACTGGTCCTGTTCGAAAGAGTTTACTCTGCCCCCAGGAGTTAGATTATTGCAGTATGTGGATGTTTTGCTCCTACTGGGAGAACAGAGGAAGTGGTAGAAGAAGCCACTGTGAAATTACTTAATTTTCTTGCTAAAAAGGGGCTTGAGTTATCTGAAAAGAAGGCACAAATGGTGGAGAAAAAGGTTAAACGTTTGGGACATATTTTGACTGAAGGCTTGCAGTGTATTGACCCAGAAAGGGTTCAGGGAATTTTAGAAGTGCCATTACCTAAAACTAAAAAGGAACTGTGACAATTTTTAGGGCTGATAGGAAATTGCAGAACCTGGATAGAGGATTTTCTGTTTTAGCCAGACCTCTGTATGACCTTTAAACACAAGACAGCCCCAATGTTGTAGTATGGACATCAGAAGGAAAGCAGGGCTTTAAAGCATTAAAAAGCACATTAACTGAGGTTCCGACCCTAGCCCTTCCAGACACGGAAAAAGAATTTTAATTATATGTGGATGTCAAGCAGGGCCATGTGAAAGGCATTTTAGTACAAGAAAATGCAGGTACATGAAGGTCAGAAGCATATTTTTCTAAAATGTTAGACCCAGTGGCCAGAGGGTGGCCTCATTGTTTGCAAAATTGTGCAGCTACAGCTTTAATGGTAACTGAGGGGAGAAAGTTGACGGCAGAAGGGTCTCTCATTGTCAAAGTCTTGCATCAAATTAAGGCCTTATTAACTGAAGGGGCTTCTAAATGGATGACCAGTGCTAGGTTACTACAGTATGAAACTTGTTTAATGGAACAGGACGATTTAGAATTGAGGAGCGGAGAAGGGTTTAACTTGGCCTCCCATTCAAATGGCCCTGAAGGAGGGGGCTGAGAGGAAACTCACGACTGTATTCAGGTAATAGATCTCCAGGAAAATTTACGAGATACCCCCCTGGCCAAATGGAGAAAATGTGTTTACTGATGGGTCCTTGTGGTGGGTCGACCCTGGCCAGCTACCAGGTACCCACTAAAGCCACTCTATCCCTCCCCTCTGCAACTGGACAGAGGAGAGAGAAAAAAAACAACAGCTAAGGATTCATGAGTTAAGAGATGGGAGAGGTCAGTGACTGATTACCTTCACAGGCAAAACAAGACTCAAAGTGGGGATAGTACTTATATTTATTACTAACAGGATAAGAGCCAAAGAGTGAGAAATAAAACAGTCTTAAAAAACACCTTCCCCTCACCCCTCCTTCCTTCCATGTTCACCTTCCTCCCTCCCAGCAGCGCAGGGGGACGGGGAATGGGCTTACGGTCAGTTATTGTTTCTGCCACTGCTCAGGGAGAGGAGTCCTTCCTCTGCTCCCATGGGGTCCCTTCCACGGGACACAGTCCTTGATGGACCTCTCCGATGTGAGTCCATCCCTCGGGCAGCAGTTCTTCCCAAACTGCTGTCCCTTGGGTCACTCCTCCATGGGGTGCAGTCCTTCATGAATGAGCTGTACCAGCGTGGGTCCCCCACAGGGGCCACAAGTCCTACACAGGAAAAACCTGCTCCAGTGTGAGCTTCCCTCTCCATGGACCACAGGTCTCTGGCAGGACCCTGCTCCATCTTGGGCCTCCCACGGGGTCACAGCCTCCTTCATGCATCCACCTGCTCCAGCATGGGCTCCTCCATGGGCTGTAGGGGGACATCCTGCTTCACCATGGTCTGCACCACGGGCTGCAGGGGCCTCAGCTCTGGCACCTGGAGCACTCCTCCCCCTCCTTCTGCACTGACTTTTTTGTCTACGTTGTTATTCCCATGTTCTCACTCCGCTCTTCCCTGGCTGGAATTTTCATCTGCGCAACAATCTTAAATATGTTATCACAGAGGCATTACTATTACTATTACTAATTGTCTCGACCTTGGCCAGCAGCAGGAAGCCCATCCTGGAGACAACTGGCATTGGCTCCACGGGACAGGGGAAGCTTCTAGCAGCTTCTAACAGAAGCCACCCCTGTAGCCCCCCTCCACTACCAAAACCCAGCCACAGAAACCCACTCCAGTCCTCAAGGGTGATAGAAGGGAAGCAGGTCACTGAATATGCTATTATTAAAGGAAGGGAATTAGAAGAAGGAGGGAAATTACTGTCCACATGGTCAGCTCAGACTGTGGAATTGTATACCCTTATAAAAGCCTGTGAATTACATCGGGAAAAGGTAGTGAACATTTTACAGATTCTAAATAGGCATATGGTGTAGTGCATGCATTTGGGAAATTGTGGGAAGAGAGAGGGCTGTTAACTTGTAAGGGGAAGACATTAGCTCATGAGAATTACCCACTTGTTAGAAGTAGTAAATTTATCAAAGTGACAATAATACATATTAAAGGAAGCCAAGTAGGATGTTCAGAAGAAGCAATAGGTAATCAATGGACAGATGAAGCTTGAAAAGCAGCACTTCTACTGGAGGTATCTAAAATACTCCCTCTTCGCCCAGTGGTTCAGCCACTGCTGGAAAGGATGTCTTTTTCACTGGAGGAATTGGAGACAATTAAAAACAGTGGGGCAGAAGAAAAGGAGGGCAATTGGTTTACAAAGAATGGTAAACTATGGCAAATATGAGTGCTGAAGAAATGAGGCTGAACACACCATGATTTGGTTTTCAGGATTCTCCGCAGAGCTCTCTCTGCTTCCCCCTTTTATTAACCTCTTTGGGTAAACAGCACCTGGTGTTGCCATTCAGTTGATCAGAATTCCCAGGACTTTTTGCAAACTCAGTGTTTTGATTCACACACTCCTCAGCTCTAAGGCCAAAACACTCCCTTTTGATTCTAATTAACTGAATACAGGTGCTGCTGGCTTGACTTGCTCCCACAGTAAACAACGGGTACGGAAGACATTGGCCCTAAAAATACTGAAATGACTCCATGAAGGGAGTCATTTGGGCTCTTGAGGATTGGATTCCTAAAAAATGTATGCCGCCTTGGGTCTTTTTGTTTTAGCGAAATGGGCTATTGAAGGCTGTTTAATTTGTGCTAGAGTTAATAGCCGGGTTCACAAAGGTTTCTATGAGGCCTTGAAAACAGCATACGGGCCTACATACCAGGTACAAAGCCCTCTACTCAGCGCTGATGGTCAAACCCTTCTAACAGATAAAACCTCCATTCTGAAGCGATGGTCTGAACACTTTCAGACTCTTTTCAGTACCAACCGTGTAGTCCAAGACTCAGCAATTCAGTCCATCACACAACAACCAGTAAAGTATGAATTAGATACTGCCCCCACTTTAGGAGAAACCCTCAAGGCCATACAGCAGGTGAAAATCGGCAAGGCAACCGGGGTTGATGGAATTCCACCTGAAATCTGGAAACACGGGGGCCTTGCACTCCATACCAAATTTCAAGAGTTTGTGGTGCGCTGTTGGGAACTCGGTGAACTACCATCAGACCTTCGTGATGCAGTCATCATCACTTTGTATAAGAAGAAAGGTATTAAATCAGATTGCTCAAACTACCATGGTATAACTCTGCTCTCCATTGCTGGTAAAATCCTGGTAAGAATACTCTTGAACAGACTAATACCCACTATAGCAGAAGGAATCCTTCCTGAAAGTCAGTGTGGTTTCAGAGCCAACAGGAACACCACAGATATGGTATTTGTCCTCAGACAACTGCAAGTGAAGTGTAGGGAACAGAACAAAGGTCTCTATGTCACCTTCGTCGACCTCACCAAGGCTTTTGATACTGTGAGCAGAAAAGGTCTGTGGCAGATTTTGGAACGTTTAGGTTGTCCCCCCAAGTTCCTTAAAATGATCATCTCACTCCATGAGGATCAGCACGGCCAAGTCAGATATGGCAACACACTTTCTGAACCCTTTTTAATTAAGAATGGTGTGAAACAAGGCTGCGTTCTCGCTCCTACCCTATTCACAGTCTTCTTTAACATGTGGCTCCAAAGGGCCACAGCAGACCTCGATGAGCAGGACGGTATCTTCATTCGATACCGTACTGATGGAAGTCTATTCAATCTAAGGCGACTGAAGGCCCACACCAAGACCTTAAACCATCTTGTCCGGGAGCTGCTTTATGCTGATGACGCCGCCCTTGTTGCCCACACAGAAGCAGCCCTGCAGCGTTTAACATCCTGCTTTGCAGATGCTGCTGAGCTCTTTGGGCTGGAAGTCAGCTTAAAGAAGACAGAGGTCGTCCATCGACCTGCACCTCGGGAAGTCCCCCATCATCCCCATATCACCATTGGCCAATCAGAGCTCAAATCAGTCCAATAGTTTAATTACCTCGGTAGCCTCATCTCCTCAGATGGTAAGATCGACGGGGTGATAGACAACAGGTTAGCTAAGGCATATAGTGCTTTTGGAAAACTCCACAAAAGAGTATGGTGTAATAAACACGTGAAGAAAAGCACCAAGATCAGTGTTTACAAAGCCATTGTGTTGTCTACTCTCTTATATGGTTCCGAATCATGGGTCATCTACCGCCACCACCTGCGTCTCCTAGAACGCTTTCATCAACGCTCCCTCCGCACAATCCTAAACATCCACTGGTCAGATTATGTGACCAATACATCTGTTCTAGAGCAAGCAGCAGTCACAAGTATTGAGGCCATGTTACTGAGAACGCAGCTGCGATGGGCAGGGCATGTCTCAAGGATGAAGGACCACCGCCTCCCTAAGATCCTGCTCTATGGTGAACTTGCCACCAGATGCCGCATGAGAGGAGCCCCGAAGAAAAGATACAAGGACTCCCTGAAACAACATCACAACCTTGGCCATATTGATCACCATAACTGGTCTACTCTGGCCTCAAATCGGGAGGCCTGGAGACACGCCATCTATAACGCAGCTGTCTCCTTCGAGAACACACGCAGGATCACTCTCGAGGAGAAAAGGCAACGCAGAAAGAACCGTGTCTTGCAGAATATACCATCTAAGGAGTCTTTCTGCTGTGCCTTTTGCAATCGGATATGTCTGTCACGTATTGGCCTCATAAGCCACCAGCGTGCCTGTAGCAAATGTGGATAGAGCCTTCCCAAATCTAGCCATGATGATGATGATAATAGCCGGGTTACAAGGGAAATTGCCAGGGGAGGGCGACCTTGGGCTGTACGTCCGTTCCAATGATGCCAAGTGGATTTCACTGAAATGCCCAAAGTGGGAAGGCTCAGATATCTTCTGGTAATAGTATGCTGGCTAACAGGATGGCCAGAAGCATTCCTGACTTCTTCAGCAACTACTGGATCAGTTATTAAGGTATTTTTAGAACAAATAATTCCAAGGTATGGGATTATGGAAGCAATAGACTCAGATAGGGGAACTAATTTTACAGGAAAAATTCTTGTGGTGGTTTGAAAAACCTTTTCTCTGGGGTAGTGTCACAGTCTGATGAGACTGGAATGTTTACTAAAGAGGATGAGTTATGAGATAGACCAAACTTCTCTCTCTCAGCAATTGTAAATTCAAAATTAAGGGGCTTTAATTGAGGAAGTGTGGAAAAAAACAAAAACAGAAGAAATAACAACCCTTTATTAAAAGATATATGTATGTTGGCAAAAACAGTAACAGAACACAAAAAAACTAGACAGTAATCCTAGAAAAAAACCCACCACCAACAAAAAAGTCTGAATGAATACTTCTCTGTCCTATAGCGTAGTCCTAATTGTGACCTGCAGGGGGCGCTGTTGGATCGCTGGAGGTGTAGGGCCTGCAGTACTCTGTGGAGGTCGGCAGGGGGCGCTGATTGATCGCTGAAGGTGCAGAGCCTGCAGTACTCTGTGGTGGTCGGCAGGGGGCGCTGTTGGATCGCTGAAGGTGCAGAGCCTGAAGTACTCTGTGGTGGTCGGCAGGGGGTGCTGTTGGGCTCTGGCGGTCACCAGGAGGGGAAGGGGGGTCTGGGGGGTGGTCTCGGATCGTGGAAGAAGTCGAAAGGAAATCAGAGACCCTTCCCCCAATGGGAGAAAGGTAGAAGGAAAAGCAGTTCACCCCTACGGGACTCACTGTTCCCACATGACGGTGTTCCAAGGGTCTCCCCTTCTCTCCCATCAAGCAGAGACCTCTCCGATGAAAAAAACCCAGTAGGTCCCAGCTGGAGTCATGAGGCAGTGGTGGCACAAGGCCAGTGGTCAGGCCTCACCAGGACGAAAGAACCAGAAAGACTGGCTCCCAGGCTTTTCCTCCAGAAATGCCCGGACACAGTCCCTGTCTCTGTCCCGGTGAGAGAACTCCGCGGTCTCACCTGTCCTCTGTCCGGGCGGGCGGCCAGCTCCCAAAATCTCCAAAACCTTCCCCCCCTCACTCCAGCCTTCGATTGGCCATTAGCATGGAATGCAGCCTGGCCAACCGTTTCTTCTGTAAGGCTAATTGATTCCCTTCCCCCTTCCCTATTCGAACTCTGTTTCTCTTACAGGAAAGCAGGGAAAGAAAAATTTCTCTCTCAGATTTATAACCTATAAAAGGTAGTAATGGTTTGCCCCACTGATAGTGTGTTTAATACTGGACCAATCAAAGGTTCACATGCGCCCTACGGAAATTACATACCCACAGAAACAGAAGAGAAGGTGGTGGAGATAACTCGAAAGTAGGCAGCCATGATCTGAGCCACGAGGAGGCAGGGGGGCCAGTGAGCCCCTCTGGGGGCCCCCAGCCTCCAGCTGAGGCTATGGGAGACCTGGTATAGTGTTAAAGCTGGACCGGGTCCCGTAATCAAGAGCTGGAAGAGTTTCTTTACTGTCAGTAGCAGCAGAAGACACTGAAAACAGCAGCGGAGCAGCCCTGAACAGAGCCCAAAAAGATAGCCAGTAGCAGCGAGATAATGTGGAGCAGGCTGAAAGAAGCAAAGATGTTCCTGCAAGAGGGAGAGCTGGCAACAAAACAGAGGAAAAATCAATGGAGCTGTTTTGGGGTAAGACTGTATTACTTTCCCAAAACCCAGAGACCTCCTAAAGAGGAGGGGTGGACTTCCAAACCCTTAGGGAGTCCCGAAATGCAGCAGCATCGAGAGAGAGAAAAGAGCTGAAAACTCAGAGTCATTCTGAGAGCTGAACCAGGACGAAATGCGGAGGAGGTGGCCTTGCCCCCGCTGATGCTGCTACCATGCTGGCAAGCTGAGACAGAGCAGAGGAACTCTGGTAAGACTGAACTGAGAGCTGCCCTAAATGTTCTAACCCAAGAGGAGTGAAGGTCTCCAAGGAAATCCCCCGAAGGCTCGGGCTCAGAGTTGGAATTTCCACAAAGTAAGAACAAAGATCCTGACTGCAATACTTAAATCTGCTGTCTTGGAAAAAAATGAAAGACACTAACCAGTGCCACAAAAAACTGAGATGAAGGAACTGTGGCCTGAGGAGTGACAGAAAGACTTTTCTCTTTTCTTCTTGGACTTTTATTGAAGAAAAAGAGAAATTTAATTTAATTTAATGTAAATATATATATGTATGTAAATAAACCACTATAAATATTTTCCCTTCCCCCAATACTGAATAGTTGTTTTGTCTGAAAACTCTCTCACAGGGGAAAATTGTGAGAGGGGGGCTTGAACTTAGAAATTAGATTCTTGGGAGTTTCAAACCACCACAATTCTTCAGGGAGTTATGGCAGCCTTCAGAATACAATGGGACTTCCATACCCCCTGGCATCCCCAGAGTTCGTGTCAGGTAGAAAGAATGAATGGAGAAATAAAGAAACACCTTTTAAAGTTAGTGCTGGAAACTAAGATGCCATGGATATGGCTTTTGCCAACAGTGTTGGCAAGAATAGGAGCGAGACCCAGAGGGAATATTCAGTTATCCCTCTTTGAATTAATGTTTGGAATTCCTTACCCAAGCCACTATCTCACTCCATCTCCTCAACAAGATGGGGAGAAAATAAGATGAACAGCTCATGGGTTAATATAAGGACAGGAAGATTGCTCTTTCTTCCTTGAATCATTCCTTTGCTCTGGTGTGGGGTCCCTCCCACGAGATAAAGTCTTTCACAAACTGCTCCTGTCAGCAGCTGTCCCCACATCCAGTTCTAAATCATGGGAAGAAGACCCTAGCAGCAGCAGCAGCAACAACAGTTGCTGCATGCTGAGAGGAGTGTGAGGCATATGAGGTCCCTATGGGTGTCTGAGGGGGTTTCTGGGCCCCTGACACCCTTGGACTGTGTTTGTTGGCAGTCTCACAAGAGAGGTGGGCAAGAGTCTGTGGTGCCAATGGTTCCATGGTCAGTTCAAGCCATGCGAAGCTCTGTATAATTGGCCCCTAGGGAGCATCAACGACCAGAGTGCGCAAGAGTGGCTCCAGAATGTTGTCTGTTGGGAGTGGACCAACAGTTCTCGCAGGACGGGCTGCACACTCCTCCAGTTATCAGGCCACTTCCTGCTTTGCTCACCCTTAGGCTACAGCCCCAACAGTCAGCCTTGCAAGTTGATGGCTATGCAAGCCTACCCTGAAGCTTGAGGTCTCCAGGGAATTGGAGGGGCTTATGAGGCAGTGCTTTGAGGTTGTCAAAAGCATGGTGGTAGAGACCAGGCAAGGGTTGTGTCACCGAAAATTGTGAAGAAAACTCTTCAACACTGTAATTTCAGTATTACAGAACGGCATTACTTTATTTCAGCACTGGGTGCCTGCAGGGGATATCTCCTCCTATCACATGCACACTCAGCTATCTAACATAGTAGTTTATATCTATGCAATGAGTACATATTCATTAAATTTCCTGAAACTCATATATATATGCTAAACATTCCCGAGAATTCTTTTACGAATTTAAATCATTTCTAGGAACTCATTGACATTAGAGTAGGAGTCTCTTGAGGGTCTCTGGTGGTCATTTGGGGAACATCTAATTCCTCAAATTATCCTTTTTTGGTCATAGGCCTCAAAAAAACCAGTTTCTTCTCCTCGAATGCAGTTTTGTTCAGGCCCATGGACTTTAGTCTCAAGGCTAAGATATCCACTTGCACACAGATATGGATGAATACAGGGCTAAGCACTGACTGTTAAAGCTAGAGGAATTCATAAGACTTAAACACTATTTGTTACAATTAAAGATTTTCCCAACAGTTGCACTCTGCAGCAGATAGGAATCAGTTACCTAGCCAGGCTAGCCTGGGGTGAGTAGAAGAAGCTGCAGTTCAGGTGGAGGGCCACAAAGACTGCACCCCCACCTCCTGGGTGGAGGAGTGTGCAAGCTCCACCTGTGCAAGGTGTACTTTAGTGGAGTTACTTCAGGCAGCAGATGGAGGAGCTGCAGGAGGAAGTCAGCAGGTTATGATGTATTAGGGAGGTGGAACAAGAAATAGAGTATATTTGAGAGTTTGCAAGAAGAAATACTAGGGCCCCGTGGCACTGACCTCCAAGGACTTCCAGACAAAGACCATCAACAGTGAACAGAAAGAACCTTGGAGAAGGAGGTGCTGTGGTTTCTGGTGATCCGTGGGAACAGGATATCACTTACCTTCCTTATATGTATCGACCAGCAACAGATACAAACTCTTGGCAGCAGACAAAACTAACAAGCAAGATTCACAGGGAGAAACTGCATCAGCAGCACATACTAAAAGACTCAAAAGAAAGAGGCAAGTGCTAGTAGTAAGGGACTCTCTGCTGAGATGCACTGAGGCACCCATCTGTCAGCTCGATATACAGTCAAGGGAAGTTTGCTGCTTGCTAGAAGCCAAAATCCAGGATGTCACAGAGAGGCTGCCACAACTGGTTAAAAGCACAGACTACTATCCCCTACTTCTTTTCCACATGGGCACCAATGACATGGTAAAGCATAGCCTGGTCAAGATCAAGCAGGACTTGAGAGCCCTGGAGGCAAAAGAGAAGGGAACAGGGGCCCAAGCCATCTTCTCCTCTGTCTTGTCAGTTGGGAATAGGGTTGTCGGCAGAAGTCGATGCATAATGCAGATCAATACCTGGGTTCATGGATGGTGTCATTGCCCTAGGATCATGGGACTTTCTTCAACAAATACAGCCTATTGGGAAGACATAGGATCCAACTATCTAGAAGAGGCAGGGGAATCTTTGCTAGATTGTTGTAGTGGTTTGAGAGCCCCAAAATCCAATTCTCGAGTCCAAACCCCCCCCCCCCCACATCTCAACCCAGTGTGAGATGGGTTTTCCAGACACCACACAAGACTCAGAATGGGGGGAAGGGATTATATTACAATGACTCCACAAATAAATATTACAATACATCATATACAATCATAACTATCTTTTCTATGATAAAGCAGTATTTACAATGGATCAAATCTCTTCTCTCTCCAAATAAAAGTCCAGGAGGGAAGAAGGAAGAGATCCTTTCCACTCTCAGAGCAACAGTGTCTCTAGGGCATCAGTCTTTCTCTCTCTCTTTTCCATGCAGCAGCTGTAGCTGGATCACTTTTCATTACACACGAGGGGGATCTCCAAGCCCCTCTCGGCCCTTCGACTCCAGGCGAGGGTCTTTCTCTTCCATGGGCTGTGTTCACCAGGACAAAGGTCACTTCACCACGTCATATCACGAAGTGCAGGGGTCTTCGTGATGATTCCTATCTTCAGGGGATTCAAATTCCCTTACAGAGCTTCTGTGCTCTGATCTCAGGCTGCTAGCTTAGCTTGGCAGCAGCGGGGAGCGAAGCCCTCCTCCGCATTCCTTCGGCCATCCCGGTCCAGCTCCGGGATGCCTTGAGCTTCTCAGCTCCTCTCTGCAGTGCTGTAGCACTCCAAGACTCTTCTCAAGTAAGAGTCCATCATCCTCCTCCTCTCTAGGAGGTCTCAGAGGGGTTTGGGGAGTTTGTTTCAGTTCTTACCCAAACTCTCTCTCTCTTCAGACAACTCTGTGCCTCTCTGCTTAGCTGCGTGCTTGGTTTGCTGCTTCTTCAGTTCTTATCTCTTGGCTTTCAGTCATAAGCCTTCGTTCACTCCTGTTTCTGTCGCTGTTTCTGCTGCTGCTCACAGTGGAGAAACTCCCCCCAGCTCTTAGCCACAGATGCCTGGCCCAGTCTAACACCATTCCAGGTTCCTGCAACCCCCCAGCCCCTGGCTGGGGGGGGCCTAGCCCCCAACGGGGCTCCGAACCCCTCTCCTTGTGGCTTCAGAACATGGCCACCTTCTCCAACAACTACAACAACATCACCCTTCTTTTCCGATCTGGGTGATATGTTTATATTTTGCAGAAGCGCTCATTGGCTCAACCCCAAGGGTAACCACCCCCTTGGGGGGGTTACCATTTTATAACTTCAGGGGGAAAACTTTTTTCGCCCACCACAATTGGTTTACTGAGTTGTGTTTTAAACTAACAAACTTGAGGTGGCAGAGTCCACATCTCTAACATGTATATCCATGAGCAACAGAGTGGATGAGCACACCTACCAGAGTAGTGAGGAATGCTCCCCAACCATCTCCAAAGGCAACAACCCTAAGTCCAGCTACATCAAGTGTATATATATTAAGGCAAGTAGTCTGGGCAATACACACGAGAAACTGGAGCTCTGTGCTCAGTCTGAGAGTTATCATGTTATAGGAATCACAGAAAATTGGTGGGAAAACTCTGTATTGGGTTTGTGTAGTGTAGTGGGTTTCTCTGGCTGGGTTTTGGTAGCGGGGGGGGCTACAGGTGTGGCTTCTGTTAGAAGCTGCTAGAAGCTCCTTGTGTCTGGTGGAGCCAATGCCAGCTGTCTCCAGGATGGGCTTCCTGCCGCTGGCCAAGGTCGAGACAATTAGGAATGATAGTAACACCTCTGTGATAACATATTTAAGAACAGAAGATTGTTGCACAGATGAAAATTCCAGCCAGGGAAGAGCGGAGTAAGAACATATGAATGACAACGTAGACACCAAGGTCAGTGCAGAAGGAGGGGGAGGAGGTGCTACAAGCGCTGGAGCTGAGGCCCCTGCAGCCCATGGTGCAGCCCATGGTGGAGCAGGTTGTCTCCCTGCAGCCCATGGAGGACCATCAGGGTGCAGAGACCCACCTGCAGTCCATGGAGGAGCCCATGCTGGAGCAGGTGGATATCTGAAGGAGGCTGTGACCCTGTGGGAGGCCCAAGATGGAGCAGGGTCCTGCTGGAGACCTGCAGCCTGTGGAGAGAGATCCCCCCATGCTGGAGCAGGTTTTTCCTGGGTAGGACTTGTGGCCTCTGTGGGGGACCCATGCTGGTACAGCTCATTCGTGAAGGACTGCACCCCATGGAGGAGTGACCCACGGGACAGCAGTTTGGGAAGAACTGTTGCCCGAGGAATGGATTCACATCGGAGAGGTCCATCAAGGACTATCTCCCATGGGAGGGACCCCATAGGGAGCAGGGGAAGGACTCCTCTCCATGAGCAGCAGCAGAAACAACATCTGACCATAACCCTCATTCCCTGTCCCCCTGCACCACTGGGGGGGAGGAGGGAGAACATGGAAGGAAGGAGGGTTGGGGGGAAGGTGTTTTTAAGATTATTTTGCTTCTCACTCTTTTGCTCTGATCCTGTTAGTAATAAATTCAATTAATATCCCCACTTTGTGTCTGTTTCGCCTGTGATGGTGATCAGTCACTGACCTCTCCCAGCTCTTATCTCTACTCATGAATCCTTTGCTGTTTTTTTTTCTCTTCTCTGTCCAGTTGCAGAGGGGAGGGATAGAGTGGCTTTAGTGGGTACCTGGCAGGTACCAGGGTCAACCCACTACATGTGGCAAGGGTTTGATAGTAGGGGGACTACAGCTGTGGCTTCTGTGGGAAGTTGCTAGAACCTTCTCCTGTCTGATAGAGCCAATGCCAGCCATCTCCAAGACAGACAAACTGCTGGCCAATGGTGAGCCAATCAATGATGGTGGTAGCAGCTCTGTGACAACATATTTAAAAAGGGGGGAAAAAATTGCTGTACAAAAGCAGTTGGAAGAGAGGAGTGAGAATATGCGAAAAACAACTCTGCAGACACCAAGGTCAGTGAAAGAGGGAGAGAGCTCCAGGCGCCAGAGCTGAGATTCCCCTGCAGCTTGTGGTGAAGACCATGGTGAAGCAGGTTGTCACCCTGCAGCCCATGGAGGTTAATGGTAGAACAGAGATCCACCTGCAGCTTGTGGAGGACCCCACACTGTAGCAGGTGGATGCACCTGAAGGAGGCTGTGACCCCATGGAAAGCCCTCCCTGAAGCAGGGTCCTGGCAGGACCTATGGAGAGAGAAGCCCACACTGGAACACCTTTGCTGGCAGAAATTGAGACCCCATGGGGGACCCACGCTGAAGCAGTCCATTCCTGAAGGACTGCACCCCATGGAAAGGACTCACAATGAAGCAGTTTGTGAAGAACTGCAGACTGTGGGAAGGACCCATGTTGGAGAAGTTCGGGAAGGACTGTTTCAATGGGATAGACCCCACATGGGAGCAGGGGAAGAGAGTGAATAGGAACGAGCAGCAGAGACAACATGTGATGAACTGACTGCATCCCCCTGCACCACTCAGGGGGAGGAGGTAGAGAAAACTGGGAGTAAACCTGAGCCCAGTGTCTCAGTTTAATGAGACTGAAGTGTTTTGTTAAGGAGGATGAGTTATGAGGAAGACCAAACTCCTCCCTCTAAGCAATTGTAAATCCAAAATTAAGAGGCTCCAACTGAGGAAGTATGGAGAAAGAAAAAATAACAGCCCTTTATTAAAGGATATATGTGTATTGGCAGAACAACAAAAGAACACAAAACCAACCAAATAATAATCCCGTACCCAAAAATCCCCTTGTCATGGTTTGAAATTGGCCCCCCTTGAGAGTTCGGGGACTCAGAGGTGATTGGGTGCCAGGGCAGTGTTCCCTGGAGAGCCAATCACTGTCCATGTTGTTCACTTCTGCTCAAAATCATATATCACAGCCCCGGAAGCAGCTGGCAGTTTTGGTTGTTTTGCTGTTGATGTCTGCTGCGTGTAGGTGGAGAAGGCCAGGGGGTGGCGGCCCCCCTAACTCTGCCTAAGCCAGAGTTAGAGACAGCATTGGAATTAGTGCAAACAACTGGTAAGTAGGAGAGAGAGAGGCAGGCCTTGCGGCCAGGCCCTCTTCTTCCTTCCCCCCCACCTTTGCAGCCATGCTGCAGAGGAGGGCTGTTTTTCCCTCTCGCTGTTTAGTGAGAGTGGATGTGAGGCTCAGCATTGGAGCAGAGCCAAGTGGACGGGCCGGAGGAGGCTCGACTGCTAGGGAGAAGGATCCCAGGCAAGAAGAGACGGACCCCAGAGAGAGAGAGAGGGGCCCGGAGGATGTCTCTGCCGTGATCTAAAATGCAGGACAACCGAAAACCGGAAGGAGGAATCAACATTCCAGGACACAGACGCTTGATAAGCTGAACTACACTGCAGCAGCCTACGAACTGAGGTGGGAGACCGAGAGGGAGAAATCACACAGCAGCAGAAGAGCAAGGACTCAAAGCTACTTTCTTGGACTTCGTAAGGAGAAAGGACTTCGGCAAACAGCTGAAGGTTGGTTAGGGAGTGTTCAGGAGCCCAGAACACTCCCATGGCAAAGACTGTGTTACGTATCAGCCTTGAAAAGCTGCTCCTGGACTAAAGTTAAAGGAAGGGGTTTGAAAGGACTGACAGACAGAAATGTAATATATATACATATATGCTTTTAGTTTGTACAGTATATTTATTTGTGTAAATAAATGTATATACTTCCCCCTTCCCCTATAGAAGCCTCTGGCCTGAAAGTTTCTCTCCGGTGATGGGATAAATTTTGGGAAGGGGTGGGGAAAGCCTGGAAAATTGGATTTTAGATTTCTAATGTGGCTCAAACTGCCACAACCCTTCAAAAAGAAAACAGTTTAATACTTTCTGCCTTTTGGCGCAATTCTAACCATGATCAGCAGGGGGCACTGTTGGATCACTGGAGGAGCAGAGCCTGCAGTTGCTCTATGGTGGCTGTCAGGGAGCGCTGTTGGGCTCTGGCGGTTGCCACATGGGGGCCCCGGTGCACGGGAGAAGCTGAAAATGGAGATCTCCCCCCCACACCCAGAAGGGGAAAGCGAAAAGGGGGAAAAGGGGGCTCTTCCCCCGAAATTCACACTTTCTCTGGCTGGCTGTGGCCGGGATTTCCCCCTTTCCGTCAATGGACACAAGCCGTTGCCAACACGGGAGAAGAGGAGGGAAAGGGAGACCTCCTCCCCAAAAAGTTCCTCTGCAGACAGGTCAAACCTCTCTGATGAAATCCAAGCAGGTCTGGGCTGGGGGCAGAACAGGGCGCAGGAAAAAATGAAGGCAAACCGGGACCAGGAGCAGCCAGATGACCAGGCTGAAAACAAAGTGAACCTTGGACCCCTCCAACACAAACCCTCCCTCAGTTAGGGCAAAAGTAAAGTGTCTTGCCATTTCCAGAAGAGAAAAGCAAAAAGACTCCACACCTCCCCCCCACAGTCTTCTGAGGGCTATCAAACCGGAAAGTGGGCTGTTGACTAGTTCTTTTGTGTGTGTGAACCACCCTCCCCCATTCAACATCTTTCTTTCACAATGAAGCAGGGGAAACCCTGCTTGGTTTTTTAGAACAAGTAAACCTATGACACCCAGGAAGAAGGGAGGGGTGGGGGAAAGCTATTTTAGTAAGGACTAAAGCCCATAAGTTGGCAGGGCTGATCAGGAGGGCTTTAAACTAGGCTTGAAGGGGGAAGGGATTGAAACGGCACTCTCTAGAGAGGAACCTAAGGGTGGAAAGACTGAGTTAAGAGTCAAATCAGCAGCTCAGTTGAAGTGCATGTACACCAATGCCCACAGCATGGGTAACAAAGAAGAGGAGCTGGAAGCCATCATGCAGCAGGAAAGCTATGATGTAGTCGCCATCACAGAAACATGGTGGGGTGACTCGCATGACTGGAGTGCTGCCATGGGTGGCTACAGGCTCTTCAGAAGGGACAGGCAAGGCAGGAGAGGTGGAGAGGTGGCTCTATATGCTGGAGAGTCTCTTGACTCTGTAAAACTTGAAGTCAGTTACAATAAGGTTGAGTGCCTGTGGATCAAAATCAGGGGGAAGGCCAACAAGGCAGACATTCTGGTGGGAGTCGGTTACAGACCACCCAACCAGGATGATGAGGGTGATGAATTATTCTACAAGAAGCTGGCAGATGTCTCAAAATTGCCAGCCTTTGTTCTTGTGGGTGACTTTAACCTGCTGGATGTCTGTTGGAAACTCCACACAGCAGAGAAGAGGCAATCTAGGAGATTCCTAGAGTGTACAGAGGATAATTTCCTGCTCCAGCTGGTAAATGAGCCTACCAGGGATGGAGCCCTGCTAGACCTTCTGTTTACAAACAGAGAGGGGCTGGTGGGAGATGTCGTGGTTGGAGGCTGTCTGGGGCACAGTGACCATGAAATAATAGTTTTCAATACTCAGGGATGCAAGGAGGGCCATCAATAAAACCTCTACCCTGGACTTCCAGAGGACAGATTTCGGCCTATTCAGAAGACTAGTTCAGAGTGTACCCTGGGAAACAACCCGTGAAAACAAAGGGGTCCAGGAGGGATGGACATGCTTCAAGAAGCAAGTCTTGAAAGCACAGGAGCAGGCTGTCCCAGTGTGCTGAAAGGCAAGCCAGCGGGGAAGACGACTGGTCTGGCTGAACAGGCAGATTTTGAAGGAAATTAGGGTAAAAAAGAGAGCCTACCGACTATGGAAAAAAGGGCTACCTACTCAGGAAGAGTCTAGGAATACAGTTAGGTCATGTAGAAAGAAAATTAGAGAGACAAAGGCACAATTTGAACTCAATCTAGCCACTTCTGTTAAGGATAACAAAAAGTCTTTCTACAGATACATCAGTAGCAAAAGGAGGGGCAAGGAAAACCTCCATTCTTTATTGGACATATAGTTATCAAAGATGAGGAAAAGGCTGAGGTATTTAACACCTTCTTTACCTCAGTTTTCAACAGTAAGACAGGTTGTCCTGAGGACAGCTGGCTTCTGGAGCTTGTAGACAGAGATCAGAAGCTGAATAGCCCCCCTGTAATCCAGGAGGAAACAGTTAGTGACTTGCTGAGCCACTTGGATCCCCACAAGTCTATGGGACCAGTTGGAATCCACACAAGGGTGATGAGAGAGCTGGCGGAAGAGCTCTCCAAGCTGCTCTTCATCATCTACCAACAGTCCTGGCTCACTGGGGAGGTCCCAGATGTCTGGAAGTTGGCGAATATCATGCCCATCCACATAAAGGGCCAGAAGGAGGACCTGGGAAACTACACACCCATCAGCCTGACCTCAGTGCCTGGCAAGGTTATGGAGCAGTGCTATCTTGCAGCACCTACAGGATGGACAAGGGATCAGACCCAGCCAGCACGAGTTTCGGAAGGGCAGGTCCTGTCTGACCAACCTGATCTCCTTTTATGATCAGGTCACCTGCCTGGTGGATGAGGGGAAGGCTGTGGATGTAATCTACCTGGACTTCAGCAAAGCCTTTGACAGCATCTCCTATAGCATTCTCCTTAAAAACCTGGCATCTCACGGCTTGGACAGGGGCACTCTGTGCTGGGTTAGGAACTGGCTGGAGGGCCGGGCCCAGAGAGTGGTGGGGAACAGTGCTGCATCCAGTTGGCAGCCGGTCACTAGTGGTGTCCCCCAGGGATCAGTGTTGGGCCCAGTTCTGTTTAATATCTTTATTGATGATTTAGATGAGGGGATTGAGTCCACCATTAGGAAATTTGCAGATGACACCAAGCTGGGGGGAAGTGTCCATCAGCTGGAAGGCAGGAGGGCTCTGCAGAGGGACCTGGACAGACTGGAGAGTTGGGCTGATTCCAATGGGATGAGGTTCAACAAGTCCAAGTGCCGGGTCCTGCACTTTGGTCACAACCACCCCATGCAGCACTACAGGCTGGGCACAGAGTGGCTGGAGAGCAGCCAGGCAGAAAGGGACCTGGGAGTTTGGATTGACAGGAAGCTGAACATGAGCCAACAGTGTGCCCAGGTGGCCAAGAAGACTAATGGCATCCTGACCTGTATCAGGAACAGTGTGGCCAACAGGTCCAGGGAAGTGATTCTTCCTCTGTACTCAGCACCTCGAGTACTGTGTCCAGTTCTGAACCCCTCAGGTCAGGAAGGATATTGAGGTGCTGGAGCAGGTCCAGAGAAGAGCAACAAGGCTGGTGAAGGGACTTGAACACAAGTCCTATGAGGAGAGGCTGAGGGAGCTGGGGTTGTTATGCCTGGAGAAGAGGAGGCTCAGGGGAGACCTCATCACTCTCTACAACTACCTGAAAGGAGGTTGTAGCCAGATGGGGGTTGGTGTCTTCTCCCAGGCAACTATCAGTAAGACAAGGGAGGTTTAGGTTAGATATTAGGAAGAAATTCTTTACAGGGAGGGTAATCAAGCATTGGAATGGGCTGCCCAGGGAAGTGGTGGATTCTCTGTCCCTGGAGGTTTTTAAGATGAGACTGGATGTGGCACTTAGTGCCATGGCCTAGTAACCACGGTGGTAGTGGATCAAGGGTTGGACTTGATGATCTGTGAGGTCCTTTCTGACCTGACTGTTTCTATGATTCTGTGATTCTATGATTCTAATATTTGATTTTATTTCTTATTGCCCTACATTGAGTTGATTGGTAATTAAATTAATTTCCCTGGACTGAGTCTGTTTTGCCATCAGTGGTAATTGGTGAGTGATGTCCCTGTCCGTATCTTCACCCAAGAACCTTTCATCTTATTTTTCTTCCCCTGTCGAGATGAGTAGGGGGATCAATAGAGAGGCTTGGTGGGCACCTGGCATGCAGTCAAGGTCAAGACCCACCCTCGCCCACCCCCCCAGTCCTTTTTGGCATCCAACATGAGACATGAACCTATGACCCTGATCTCTACCAACTGACCTAGCTGAGCTAGACAGAGCTCACAAGGTTTCCTAGGCATTGTGGAATTCTGAAGAATGCATGTAGCATGGGACCCTTGTATAACAAGGAAGAGAAATGATGCTCCTCATGCGATGGTGTGGACAAAGAGATTTAATTCAAACTCGCGTGCTCTTTTATCCTTACATATCATGTGACTTTCTTAACCAACCAGTTTACTAACTCTGGGGCATGCTCCTTGGGCTCTGTACCTGGGCACATCCTCTGTGCCCCTCAGACACGCCTCCTACACATCCCCTCTTCTAATTATATTAAGAAGTCACAAAAACAGTATGAACAAAATATAAACAACAATGTAAACAACAATTTTAACAATCAGAACATTATAAAACTACTAAGCTCCGCAGTGACCCAGCACATTGCTTTGCTCAGTTTCTTAACTCTAATGTAAACCTTTTTAAAACCTTCTTATATTCCTATAGGGTAGTGCAACTTGGATAATTACTTTATTAACTTGGGGCTTATCTTAACTGTGTATAAACTTATAACTTTTTTAATCTGAGGGTTTTTTAATAACTGGGGATTTCAAACTTTATTTAAGAACAGTGTAATCTTAGCAAACTACAATTCCTTAAAAGCAACCTGTGGCTGAGGTAGTGTTATTTGTGAGGTGTTTGTTTTTTATTATTTGACCAGTCAAACAACTATTTTCATTCATTCACTCATACATACGTCGGTGGCCACCGCACACTGAACACATACGCGAACACACACACACACACATTCCAGAGATTGTTTTTCACCACGTTGGTCATTTTCTAATGTAAACTTGAAAACATAACATAACTCTTTTCCAAACTTCTGCATTGCTCTGGTTCCTGCTGCTGTGGTCACATATTTGAATAGGGTTTTACACACCTGGAAGAAACCTGCTTGAGTTCTTTCTTATAACTTTTAGGCATAGCTTTCTCTCCATGTCACAAACTTAGGAATCTCATTCATTGTCCTGAAATCAAATCTTACTATGATTAGCAACTTGGGAGAAACAAACGCCTGAGGTGTGTGCTGCTTTTCAGACCTGCTTCTTTCAGCACTGTCACAACTCAAAAATTGATAACATACATAGCTTTATACAGATGTTCTTACAGGTTACACTAGTTCTCCCCCTTTTTGTTTAAACTTAGCACATGTTTCAATATGTGCCTTTACTGTTTTATGGATTAGCGTGAAATACTTGACGTGAAAATTTTCCTATTTCATAGGAATTTAGCTGCTTAATATTAATGTTAATCCATTTTAGAGTACCAAAGGTTTGCTAAGCAACTAACTCATGTGTTTTACACTTTTGTGTTTTGTCTAGTGGATGTAGTAGCAGTTATGTTTTGTGAATGTATATCTATTTGCATGTACAATTTCAATATGTCTAATTCAAAAATGTATATCTCTGATCGCCAGGCCTCATCTGCTATTAACTTTCAGTGTGGTTTCCTGACAGTGTGGCATACCTTGATGATGTAGCTTTATTGATTGTTATTTTGAATGGTCTCTTAGAGAACCTGTATTCTGATGGAGAATGAATGAAGCAATTGCTTGCCTTAAAACTCTGGGTATAGTGTTAAACACTGCTGCTTTAGCAGCTTTTCAGTTTCTGTCAGTCATTGGCTGTGGCAGGTCAGGATGTGATTTTGTGTACATTTGTGTACAAATCATACCTTTTGTAACTCACAGGAACCAACCAGAATGCATTTCAAAAAACAGGTAAGGGTTAACAATATCTCAAGGAAATTAACTTTCAAAACAGGTTATCAACCTCATAGCATAATGAGCACAATCATAACATCAAAGGATTGTTTTAAAATTTTCCCAAGGTAATGACAATCAGTCCAGAACTATACAGAAGCTTAGTTCATGGCTTGTAGTTTTCTTACTGTTCCGTGGCAGGATTTATTTTAAGTCTATTGCAGCATATTGTGTTTTCCTAGATGCATGTGTGAAGGCCCTGAGGCCTTTCACTGGTTCAGTTTTGCATCTGGTGTGGTTTTTAAAGGTAAACTGTTGATTTCTGCCACAATCTGTGCTTAAGGAGATGGATTAAAATATTACCACTAAAACTTGCCAGGGCATCTTGAAATCCAGCGTCCTCAGCTGTCATCCTATCCAAATTGTCCTTTCAAGGCTGGAATGTTGGTAAAGGCAGGATTTCTTCCGTCCAGTTCTTCAGTCGTGCTCTGCCCTAAATGCCAAGCTTACAAACTCAATAGCAACTTACACAGATTTAGGTGGTGGGGTATGACTGAAAGAGCTGTTTTAGAACATCGGGCTTCTCTCAGTTTGATCCCACTGAAACAAAGCTGCAATGTTTCATACCTGCTGGAAACAAAAACTAGGCAGATTTGCCTTTCAGGATCTCTCCTGTTTTGTTTGCCTTTTGTTACCTTGGTATAATTCTCTAACATTTGGTTGGCCTCTGCAGTTAGCAATTCGTCAGACTTTAAGTTGGAGTTCTCCCCTAGCAACACGAAGAGAGGGTGTAGGTCCCCTCTGTTTATGGCTAAAACCGGTTTTAAGCAACTGGTAGCTCTCTGAGGTTTCTGCAACTCCTGTAAATATAAATGGTTTTTACCTCGAGTTGTGTCACCTGTGTAGAGCTTTTTTACTGTGTTGTCTTGTCCATGGTAAGTCCAGAGTTGTGATTGTTGGATTCTTCCTGAAACAACCTGAAGATCTGCACCTTGGGCAGTTTTGGTTAAAACAGCAGGAACAATTAGTAGTTCATTTCTTGTGGCATTGGTTATTAATGTGTCCTCTGCATAATGATGTATTATGGCTGTCTGATATTTCATCGCGGTATTTTGCATCCCCTGAGGAAAAGCAGCCCAGCAGTGAGTTTGGATAGTTTGTGCACTGCTTAAAACCATGATGGGAAAGAGGGGTTTCTGGGCATCCTCAGGGTGACAGAGAATGGTAAAGGAATGGTTTTTTGAATCAGTTACCACTCGTAACCAATTTGCTAGAAGCCTTATAGGTAGAGGCAGTCCGATCTGCAAGGCTTCTGCGTGTTCTGCTGTCAACATCTGTAATGTTTTCCACCTGTCACCTTTCTTTGGGGTACAGGGTACATGGTTATTTTGGGGGCTGGTTATTGGTATATTGTGGCTTGCCTTAAGTAGTTTTCTCTTTTGCACATGAAAAGTAGGATTACAACAAGCAGGGCTGCTACAAGCAGTATAATGCTTGTAGCACATCTTTTGTTTTGCTTATGGTACTCTTGGTACAACTGAGTCATTTCTCTGCTGTTAGGGTGTTTATGGAATGTTGCAATTAGGGGCTTCCAGGGACAATTCTCCTGAGAGTGATCCATTTCTCCACAACTAAAACAGCTAACTGTGTGTCTGACTTCCTTGTGTATTCTAATCTGGGCATCTAAAGCTGCAGCTAGGGAGGCAGGTAGCTGCTTCTCAGAGCTAGCCTTTTGGTAGGGTTGCACCAGCTCAGTAAAGTCACAGTTCTCCCTTGCAGGAGGGCCCTGCAAAGCTTTTGCATTTTCTCTTTCAAAAGCCAAATGCTTGTACAGCATCTCTCTGGCTTCATTGTATTCTATTTGCTTGTTTAAAGTCGACTGCAGCTGGTCCAAGCATCTTAAATTTAACTCAGTATAACCTTGTAACTCTTTACTGTTGGATAGATAATCATTTGGATCAGCAGTGAGAATGTTTTCCATAGCTTTTAGGGCTTGCCTGGCTATCTCTTTATGGTATTTTGATTGTGAATCTAAATTATAATTTACTTTCTCGCCTGATTGATGTGCCGTGGTGTCTGCCTGTAGGTATTTAATATGAACAGAGCAATTTTTCTGGAAATCAGCTAACCAGACTGTATATTGGGTGTCACTGAGAACTAGTTTTATCAGTTCTTTCCAGTCATATGCGGTGAGGGGGTAGGTGTAACTCAATGCCTCCAAATATTTAAAAATCTTGGTTAAGGACAGGCCAGAACCTCTTATCAAATGCCTCAGGTTCACTGTGGCCTCATACAAGGGCTGACTCTGAGGGGGTTGGCTTTGGCTCATATCGTCTGGGCATGCCTGATTAATATTCAGGTTTTCCATTCGAAGAATTGCCTTGTCCAGACATTGTTCCCACCTGTTAGCTGAAATCTCCCCCTGTGCCCTGATCCTTCCCGTTGGAACCATGTTTGGTTCTTTCTCCCCCTCCTTCTCCCCTTCCTTCTTTCCCTCCCCCCATTCCTCCCATTCTTCCCATTCCTTCCCCCTTGTGGTCTCGGCAAAACCGGTTCCCTGTGGGGGGATGGTGGTCGGTGCAGGTAGCGAGTGGGAGGCGGGGTTGCCTCTTTGGCCGCAAAAGAAAGGTTGGAGTTCAGTCTGTGTGGGGGAGGGGAAATGGCTGCGACCATGGCTGCCCACGTGGTCGCTGTTCATTTGCAGCGAAATGGGACGAATACACTGAATTACTCTCCCCATCACTGTAACAGGACTGCCTTGTGTGGACCCGGGGGTCGGAAGTTCGCATGGCAATGTCTGTCCCTTCCCAGCGACTCGTTTTACGTGGTTCTTGTGTCTCCCGGTATGATCCCTGAGTTTGTATTACCATGTTGTGCTGTGCTTGCTATTAGCAGTGCGTGCGGGGGGGTGTGTGGTGTGGGCTGTTTTGTTCTTCCCTGTGTGCCTCGTGCAGGCAGAGTTTATCAGAGTAAAACTGCTTTACGTTGTAAAGTTTAGCAAAACGCTAGAGTCTGAGTTTTGCTTCAATGTATCATGAGGTTTCTATGGAAACAGGGTGTCTTATGTTACCTTATCTCGAGCGGCTGGGAGCAGAAGTTCTGAGTCCTTTTGTAGCAGATTGGGCTATTTGCAGTCTTTTTTCTGCGGCTTTGGGGGGTCCGGGCTGTGTCGGCTGCGGCGTGGGGGGGTGCGCTGTGCTGCTCCGGCGACGTGGGCGGTTCTGCGCACGGCTGGGGGCAGCTGCAGCGCGGGGCAGCTCCCGGCGCGGGGGCAGGCTCGGCAGATGTTGGTTCGGCGATGGCAGGCCGTGGGGGGGCGGCTGCAGGCGTCCGCGGATCCCCACGGGCGTCCTCGGCGCACGCGGTTTGGACACGGGTCCATCTCCGGCGAGCGCGGCAGGTGCCGCGTGATGCGGAGCCGGTGGGCGGCCCTAGCGCCGGGCCGGCGGCGAAAAGCTCTTTTGGGGTTTCCGCGGTTTCTGAAAGGTTTTTCCTCAGCTTGGAGGGTCTACACTGTCGTCACAGACAGGCAGGGGTTGGCAGGAGGTGGCGACCAGCCTCCTCCGGTGCGCAGGACAGAGGAGGGGGCGGCCAGCACATGTACTCGGCTCGGCTGTTTCCCCGGTACTTCCAAACTACGGTTTTAGTAGTTGCTAGGCAACAGGCACTAGGTGCCGGGCCGGCGGTGCAGAGGGCACGGAGCTCTGCGCTTTCTGCTAGGCAGAAAGGCAATGCGGGGGGCGTGCTGTGGGTCTGGGATGGTATGGGCGGCAGTGAAACCGCTTCTCGCACATGGTCCACGCAGTCGGTAGCGAAGAGTCGCTTTACCAGATGACCGACCCTCAGGGGACTAACAGGCTTTTCCCTGACGATCTTAAGGTGCTCCGCAGCTCGGGTCTCCGAGCTGCAGGCACGTCTCGCCCAGGGAGCAGTCTTAGGCGTGCGGAATGCCTTTTAGCTAAACTCACCGCTTTTGATGTTGCATTGGACCCTCTCTGCTCTCTCCGGTTGCCTGCTCTGACCTCTTGGCTTCTTCCTTAACTCTTTCTTCTCTTCTTCCATGCACTTTCCTAATATTTTTCAAGCTAGCTAAACTAACTGTCCGTCTCTTAGATGCCACTAAGACCACGGGGTTTACTGACGTCAAAGTTTTTTGTGGTCAAAGATTCCCAAGTCAAACTAATAGACCTGATAACCAGAAACTACCACTTATATACCTGATTCAGGGTAGATATCTGCTTAATATAAGCTAAAATTGTCCCGTTCGAGCGCCATACGTAGCATGGGACCCTTGTATAACAAGGAAGAGAAATGATGCTCCTTGTGTGATGGTGTGGACAAAGAGATTTAATTCAAACTCGCGCGCTCTTTTATCCTTACATATCATGTGACTTTCTTAACCAACCAGTTTACTAACTCTGGGGCATGCTCCTTGGTCTCTGTACCTGGGCACATCCTCTGTGCCCCTCAGACACGCCTCCTACAAATGCATAGTCCAGGTTATAGTCAGCTTGTGAGCCCTGTCTATCGAGTAACCTGAAAGAACTATTTTGAGTTGGACCTTGAGCAGCAACAAGCCTTTCAGCAGATCAAACAGGAGACAGCTTGTGTAGTAGCTCTTGGGCCTGTTTGGACAGGACCAGCTGTGCAAAATATACTCTACACTGCAGGTGGGGAGCATGGTCTCACCTGAAGCCTCTGGCAGAAAACATCGTGAGAAATCTGAGGTTGACCATTAGTGTTTTGGAGCCAGGGGTATCAGAAGCTGTCACATAAAAAGAGACAGAAAAGAAGAATTTTCTGTCCAACCTGTATTAATTTTTTTTTTTGCCTATCAGTGTCCCCCCCAGGAGATCAAAGCTTTTTAATGTCCAAAACAGTCTGTTAGTGTCTCACCTAATGAGACCCTTCGCTTAACAGATTCACTGAGATGGACAGGACATTTGATACCTTGTATATATAGGGACTGCACTTAGTGGTAGAAAAAACCCTCAGCAGGTTTCTTCTATGAGTTATTTCACCATTGACAAAACTGTCAGCACCTAAAAATGGACTCACTCTAACAGTTCACAAAATAACACGTTTATTAATACAAATTTGTGACAATTTATGGGATTGACTGTGTCTGGAATAGGGTCTCACTGCAAAAAACACACAAACTATGTAGTAATAATAACAAAGCATAGGCACACATGCTAAAGCAAAAGTAACTTACAAAGAAGTAAAACAACTTACAAAGAATAAGTAAAGCAAAAACTTAAGCACACAATATAAAGCAAAAGCAACTTACAATCAAGTAAGTTGTAAAAATTTTAAATTACTATGGGGCAAAAGTACAGTTAGTTTATATGTATAAAGCAGTCACTCACCCCAAGGTATCCCAAGAAGGTGGAGGAAGGAAAGGTAGCCCATTGGTTACCTCCACAGAGTTGATAGAACTTCTCCCCAATTTTTGCTTGTGTCCAATCTCATTTTATACCTTTTTCTTTAGGCAGTTTGAGTGACTATAGTCAATAAACTAATTTTGGGGTGATAGACAGATGAAATAGGCCCATGGGTCCACTTCCTGAGTTCCCGGCAGCCAGGATATTCGTGAACAAAGGCTGTGTTATCTCCATATCACTCCTTTCTTTGTTTTAATCATTTTATCAGTTTCTGGGAATGTCTCCCCAGGTGCGGGATTTTAAAACGTGGCCTCAGCACATCACGTAACCACCATGCAGTGGGTTGACCTTGGCTAGATTCCAAGTACCCACCAAGCTGCTCTATCATAGCCTGGCAGGGGACAGAGAATAAGATGGAAAATGACTTGTAGGTTGAGATAAGGCAGTTTACTAAAGCAAAAGCAAAAGTTTGCACGCGCACAAGCGAAGCAGAAAATAACAAGGTTTATTCTCTACTTCCCATTAGCAAGCAATGTCCAACCACTTCCCAGGAAAGCAGGGCTTTCAACACACATAGTGGCTTTTCGGTAGACTGTCATAGGTGTGAAAAGAGATGGTGGAATTTTTGTCTCTCCCGTCCCCCCCCCATTTCTTCCAGGATGGGGGGAGTCAAGGAGGGGTTGGGGGCAGAGTGGAGCCCCACATGTGGGCAGCGCAGGAGCAGGGAGAGGGGGAGGTCTCGCAGGAAAGCACGGTAGCAGTAGGGACAGCTGGGGAGTGCTTTGTTCGGGGGCTTTTGGGGTTTGGTCTGGGACCAGACAGAGCAGGAGCCTGGTTTTTGGCCACCTCATTCTCTTTTTCCCTGAGACAAAGTTTTCTTTCCCCACTGGACACCTCACGAAGAACGACCGAGAGAGAAAGACCGACCCAACTCAGAGCGAGGTATTCTGCTTTTCAAGACTGCCTATGGGAAAAAGGACTCCTTCATTTCTGACTCCAAGCGCACATGGCTGCGAGCAGCTTCTGAACTGCCGGGACAGTCCTGCATTCCCCCCCTCCCCGAGTTGCCACGGGTTTCTCCCCCCCCACCTGGGGAATCGGGACTTTGTTTTGTTTCTTCTGAAAGTTTTTAATTGCACCATTTGTTGTTTATTCAGATTTTGTTAATAAAAAGCTGTTTCTTTTCCTTTTCCACACTTCCATCTGAAGTCTCTTAATTTTCAAGTTGTAATCTTGTTAAACTAAGACATTTAATTGGCTCCCAAATCGTGGGGCTTGACTAGAGGAAAGGTGGAAAAGGAATAAACCTTCTTGTTGTGAGAAATATCTCTAATTAAAATTTAGAAGACAGTCAAATAAAGTGAAACAAAGAACTTTATTAACAGTGCCCTGGGTGCACCGAACTCGCGACCCGGTTTGAGCACACCCGACCTGGAGGGATGAGCCCTTTTTAAGGTCTCTTGATTTACATAACCACTCCCTCGCTCCTCCCATGCCAGACCTTGCTCTTTTCTTCCTTAAAAGGTAATCTTTGCCTTTTGGTACAGTTCAATGGCTGTCCCCATCCACCTATCAGGTTGTTTCCCTGCCCCCAGCCGCATGGTCCCTTGGCAACAAGCCCAAATTGGTCTTACTGCCTTACATGCTTTCTGATTCACCTCTCTACTAAAACAGTAAGTCAGCAGTAACAGTGACCAGAACAACCTGCAACTCACCAGCTTCTGACCATAAAATGTCTCTTCAATCTCCCCAAATAAAATAACCTCCAGGTATCTCAACACGAGGTAACCATGGAAATCCCTGCTTGTAATAAAACCGCCTTATTTATTTCCCACATTGTTTAATCACCTGTGTATTGCATATAGACACCATTAGCCATCATGTGGTCCAACTTCTTTTGGCATTTGGCAGTGTATATGGTCTTTCCATTTATGGATCACTTCCTAAAGATGGACACCATGGCTGCAATAGTTGTGGCTGCTATTAAGTTTGTAAATTGGTACCAGTGGCTGAAAAGTTCTGGTCCCGTAGTTCTCTTTTGGAATATATATACATGGATGCATTACTACCACAACCCAGATTCCTATTTTTGGGGTTTTACTGATAATGGTACCTATTTTGGGGGAGGAATGCAGGCAAATGCTTTTTCCCAACCCTTCACCCACTTTTCATATGACCCTACCACAGTAGCTTCTGAAGGGTTGATTTTTCCCCTAGACATTAAAGATATTCTATTTTTGATGATGTTTCTGCTGTGTTTGTTCAGTGTGGCCTTGAAACAGAGCAAGGATTTTTATATGCTGGAATCCTGCTCCGAGGAGAGGTTCACAGATCCCACTTTGAGGAATGCTGCATTTAGATTAAAATGACAGACAGAGAGCATGTGTTATGAGATTAGTTAAGGGAGAGAAGGTACCAGGATCCGAGAGGCCTGCTTGCGCCTGGTATGCTCTATTCGAATGAAAGATAACAAAAAGGTTGGCCTAGTAGTCATAAATTAGATAGGATAGACATTTGGGGGGGGTGAAGAGCTAAGTAAAGGGGTTTTTAGTAAGACTTTCGCATGTAGTGAGGAAGAGTTGAAAAGTTCATGATGATGAGGAACAGAGAAACGACCCTCATGAGGCTGAAGAAGCCGGAACGACCCCCAGGAATCTACCCAAAAGGATGACTCCACCTCAAGCTCCACCTGAACCCCCTCCTAATATGAATATTATAACTAGATGATGTAATTTTAATGAATATTCACATAAAATATTGTAATCGCTCACCAAAACTGTATAAATTACCTGACTTTTCACTGAAAACTTTAGAGCTATTTTGCCCGGTGCAAACTGGTAGCTCTCCAATCACGCACCACGGCCCAACAGCCTGCCATAGATATAAATCACTCTGATTGGATGGGAGCATTGGAGGAGATAGGCACGGTGCTGAAGGAATACTCTCCCCTGATTGTTTGGAAGCTCTGCCCTGACCAAACACAGATCCCCTGTAAGGTTACTGGGTGCCTGAAAGAACATTGGTCCATAAATTCCAGAGATAGACAGCTTATAGCAATGTGCTGGACCTTAGCCCATGCTTACCGCACCATGGTATGGACTGTACAACACCACCTACAGTCAGAAGGGAAAGATAGTGGAGCAGAGAAACCAATAGACATCACAAGTGCTCAGTCCCCAGTTACGCTAGAAGGGAAGTCACAGCCAGCAGAAGTGGCCCCAGTGCAGAGGAAGAAGTATAAAGCCAAGTCAATATGCCCAGTTAATGAGGATGGGGAAGCAGGGCCTTCACAACCAGTGGAGGACCCAGAGCCTGAGATCATTACTGAATCCTTGTCATATGACCAACTCTGCAATATGCGGAATGACGTTGCTCGATGCCAAGACAAGCCCATTTTGACCTCGCTGATTCGACTGTGGAACCTTATGGGTGAAGGTTTGCCACTTGATTGCAATGAAACAAGGTATTTGGAATCCCTGGCCCAGGATGTGGGTATCGATCAAGCATTTGTGAGGGAGTCAAAACCCCTTTCTCTCTGGGAGCGACTTCTAACAGGTGTGAGAGACAAGTTTGTTTACAGAAACTTCCTGCAGCAGCACCACTATGAGACATCCTGGAAGACCATGGAGGAAGTTATCCAGCGCCTGAGAGAAATGGCACCGTTAGAGATACTTTTTGAAAAGGATGGGCAACCCAGTCACAACCCCAACAATGTCAGGTGTACGTCACAGATGTGGTGGAGCCTTTCACAGCAAGGGCCATCCGTATACACCAATTTCTTGGCATCATTGCACTTTGAAGGAAACAGAGAGACAGTGGGCTCTGTAACAAATAAACTCAGGATATACAACAGCATGGTCCATACCCCGTTACAGGCCCATATCTCCACTATAGAGATAATGGTTGAGAGCCTCAAGGCACTGACTATAGAAGTAAAAGATGAACAGAAGAAATTTAGAGAAGAGATGAAGTAAAACAGCTTCCACGTGTCACCAGTGTGAACCAGAGTCTCTGGAGTCAGAGTCAGACGTTCCCCAGTTAGAGAGAGCAGACAGACCCCACGAACCGAGCTGTGGTATTTCCTAGTCAATCATGGAGAAGACATGAGATGGTGGGACAGGAAATCTACCCTTGCCCTAGCAGCCCGAGTACAAGAGCTGAAGAAGAAAGAAAAAGGGAAGCCCATGAGAGTAAGTGCAGTACTGGTATCTCACAGACAAGGATCTGACCCGCTAGAAGGTTCCTCCAAATGTATTCACAGGGAAAGAGTTGTGATGGCCCCAACCAAGACCAGTGTTAGAGGGGTCCTGCCTCTAGCCAGGTAGAGGCACGGGAGAACTGTGTCTATTGGACTGTGTGGATCCTATGGTCTGGCACGTCAGACCCACAAGAATACAAGGCTTTGGTTGACATTGGTGCTCAGTGAACATTAATGCCCTCAGGACATGTGGGACCAGAGACTATTTCCATTTCTGGGGTGACAGGAGGGTCTCAAGAGTTGACTGTGTTGGAAGCTGAGGTGACTGGCAAAAACACCCCATTGTGACTGGTCCAGATGCTCCATGTAGCCTGGGCATTGACTATATCAGGAATGGGTATTTCAAAGACCCAAAAAGACATAGATGGGCTTTTGGAATAGCTGCTGTGGAGACAAAGGTGGTGTCCTAGTTAGAACAACTGGGACCGATTCAACACTGGATAGGTATAGCCCAAAACTGTGTATTCTATGGCCCTTCATGCCATTTCCCAGAAACTGTTGTCGGGGGGGGGGGGGGGGGCCTGCCTGTGGGGGGGGGATGTTCCTGTCCTCATACCCTTTTATGGAATTCCCCGCTCTGAGCATCCTCATACCCTTTTATGGAATTCCCCACTCTGAGGGAAGGATTGACCATTCCTGCCTGAACTGGAGAATATATAAACCTGGAGTTTCAGAACTTTTCTACCACTCGTGGGATCCAGAGGAAGACTGCAGCTCATCGCTCTCAACCAGACTGCAACAGCTCTCCCACCAGCAGGTTTTTCCCCTCTCCCTTTACTTTGGACTTCAGGGGGGGGCCCAAGGAACACCACTTTGTTCATGCCCCAGGGTGCTGGGTTATACATTTGGGTTTTGTGGGTTAAAACCAATTGTTTGTTTGTATGATTGTACTTACTGTATTAATTTAATAAATTGTTATTCTGACTTATAATCTCTCCTTTGAGTTGAGTTCATTCCCCCTGCTGGTTAAATCTTAAACCAGCACAGGTGGCTAAGAAGTTGAATTCGTTACCAAGCATCTCAGAGAACCCTTCTGATGTGGGATTGTTGAAGATTGAGGAACAGCAAGTGCCAATTGCCACCAGAGTAGTGCATCGTTGGCAATACCGAACGAATCGAGACTCTGTGATCCCCATCCATAAGATGATCCATGAGTTGGAGAGCCAAGGGGTGATCAGCAAGACCCACTCACCATTCAACAGCCCCATCTGGCCTGTATGTAAGTCTGATGAAGAATGGAGATTGACTGTGGACTATCGTGGCCTGAATGAAGTCACCTCGCCTCTGAGTGCCGCAGTGCCACACATGTTGGAGCTCCAGTACAAGCTGGAGTCCAAGGCAGTGAGGTGGTACGCCACTATTGACATTGCAAATGCGTTCTTCTCCATTCCCTTAGCATCAGAGTGTAGGCCGCAGTTCGCTTTCACCTGAAGGGGCATGCAGTACACCTTGAACCGATTGCCCCAGGGGTAGAAACACAGTCCCACCATCTGCCACAGACTGATTCAGGCCACACTAGAGAAGGGTGAGTCTCCAGAACACCTGCAGTACATTGATGACATCATCGTATGGGGAGACACAGCAGAGAAGGTTTTTGAGAAAGGTAAGAAAATCATCCAGATTCTCCTGGGAGCCGGGTTTGCCATAAAAAAGAGTAAGGTCAAAGGACCTGCCCGAGAAATCCAGTTCCTGGGGATGAAGTGACAAGATGGGTGTCGTCAGATCCTGACAGAAATCACTGATAAGATCACAGCAATGGTCCCACCGACCAGCAAGAATGAAACACAAGCTTTTCTGGGTGCCATAGGTTTCTGGAGGATGCACATCCCTGAGTACAGCCAAATCGTAAGCCCTCTCTATCTGGTAACCCGCAAGAAGAATGATTTCCAATGGGGCCCTGAACAGCTGCAAGCATTTGAACAGATTAAGCAGGAGATTGCCCATGCTGTAGCCCTTGGACCAGTCAGGACAGGACCAGATGTGAAGAATGTACTCTACTCTGCAGCTGGGGATAAGGGTCTTTCCTGGAGCCTCTGGCAAAAGGTGCCCGAAGAGACCCGAAGCCACCCACTTGTATTCTGGAGCTGAAGCTACAGAGGATCTGAAACCAACTACACACCAACAGAGAAGGAGATCCTAGCAGCTCATAAAGGAGTACAAGCTGCCTCAGAGGTGATTGGCACAGAAGAACAGTTCCTCCTGGCACCTCATCTACCGGTGCTGAGCTGAATGTTCAAGGGAAAGGCGCCCTCTATGCATCATGCCACTGATGCTACATGGAGTAAGTGGATCGCCCTGAGCACACAGCACACCCACATTGGGAATCCGAATTGCCCTGGGATCCTAGAAATAATCATGAACTGGCCAGAAGGTGAGAATTTTGGTCTAGCAGATGAAGAAGAAGGAGAGCAGGTAGTACGGGCTGAGGAAGCCCCACCATACAATCAACTACCAGAAGAAGAAACACACTATGCCCTTTTCACTGACTGTTCCTGTCGCATTGTAGGAATGAAACGTAAATGGAAAGCAGCTGTATGGAGCCCCACAAGACAAGTTGCAGAAGCTACTGAAGGAGAAGGTGAATCGAGCCAATTTGCAGAGCTCAAAGCTGTCCAGTTGGCATTGGACATTGCTGAAGGAGAGAAGTGGCCGAAGCTTTACCTCTACACTGACTCATGGATGGTGGCCAATGCTCTGTGGGGGTGGTTGGACAGATGGAAGAAGGCCAATTGGAAATGTAGAGGGAAACCCATCTGGACCTCTGATACGTGGCAAGACATAGCTACCCGGGTAGAGAAGTTGATTGTGAGAGTCCGCCAGGTAGATGCCCATGTGCCCAAAAATCGAGCCAGTGAGGAGCATCACAACGATGAACAAGCAGACCGAGCTGCATGAGTCAAGGTGTCACAGGTAGATGTGGACTGGCAGCACAAAGGAGAGTTGTTCCTAGCACAGTGGGCCCATGATGCCTCAGACCATCAGGGCAGAGATGCCACCTATAGATGGGCACGAGATCAAGGGGTGGACTTAACCATGGACGCTATTTCCCAGATTATCCATGATTGTGAGACATGTGCTGCCGTTAAACAGGCTAAGAGACTGAGGCCCCTGTGGTATGGTGGATGTTGGAACAAGTATAGGTATGGGGAGGCCTTGCAGGTTGATTACATCACACTGCCACAAACCCGCCAAGGTAAGCGCTATGTGCTCATCATGGTGGAAGCCACCACTGGATGGCTGGAGACGCATCCGGTGCCGCACGCCACTGCCCGAAATACCATCCTGGGCCTCAAAAAGCACGTCCTGTGGTGACACGGCACCCCAGAGTGAATTGAGTCAGATAATGGGACCCATTTCAAGAACAGCTTAGTTACCACCTGGGCAAAGGAGCATGGCATTGAGTGGGTGTATCACATCCCATACCATGCAGCACCTGCAGGGAAGGTTGAATGGTGTAATGGACTGTTGAAAACCACCCTGAAGGCATTGGGTGGTGGGCTTTTCAAGTACTGGGATCAGCACCTAGCAAAGGCTACATGGTTAGTCAACACTAGAGGCTCCATCAATTGAACTGGCCCTTCCCAATCAGAGTCCCTTCACACAGTAGATGGAGACAAAGTCCCAGTAGTTCACTTTAGAGGTATGTTAGGTAAAGCAGTTTGGATTAATCCTGCCTCGAGCAAAGGCAAATCCATTCGTGGCATTGTTTTTGCTCAAGGATCAGGTAGTATGTGGTGGGTAATGCTGGAAGATGGAGAAACACAGTGCATACCTCAATGGGACCTCATTTTTGGGTGAATTTCCCATAACATCATGCCTGTATTTGTATATAAATATTTGTAATATTTATGTAGTTGGGGTAATGTATGTATGTATAAGGTTGGAAAGTTTAAATCCGATATAGCATGTTAGTATGGAAAATTCAGGGGTGGATGATGTCATAGGGTTGAAAAGAGATGTTGAAATTTTCTCTCCCGCCCCCCTGTCAGAGACTGAAATTGTTAATGATTTATGCATTCTAGGAGACTTTTGCAGGCTTTTGACTTGCATGATACCTCTGATAAGCAGTCGGGCCCCTCCCTCCCTCCAGTGCTGAAGGTGTGAAGTCCTGAAAAGGCAAGAGCTGAGCTTGCAGGCTTTTGACTATTGATACATCTGACGAGCAATCAGGACCCTCCCTCCCTCCAGTGCTGGAGGTGTGAAGTCCTGAAAGATAAGAGCTGACCTTGCAGGCTTTTGACTATTGATACATCTGACGAGCAATCAGGACCCGCCCTCCCTCTGCCAAACTTGAAAGGCGGGAGCCAGGCCAGACACAGCAGCTCTTGCACAGGGCCCAGGGAGAGGTTGGAGGCTCGAGGCATGGCCCGTGACACTGACCATGGATATGATAATTCATAACTTCTTGGAGTGTGGGGGCTTCCCTCCTTCACCCCCAGCAGATCAAGACCACCACTTCAAGTGACAGACATGGAAGCTGCAACTATCAAGTTTCATCGCTGGACCCCGTGGGCGGTGACTATGGACATCTGTCCACTCTCAGCTTTTCTTTCCCTTACTCTCCCTTGCTCTTATCCTGCCTTTCTCTCCCCTATGCATTTTTCTCCTCCCCAGAAAGGTTATGACAGCACCCAAAAATGTTAGCTTACCTATTGATTATGACAGCACCCAAAAATGTTAGCTTACCTATTGATTATGACAGCACCCAAAAATGTTAACTTAACAATTGATTCAAAATTGTTAAAATAAATCTTATCAATATATGTTTTCATACACCGATTATTTAGTGTCGTTTCACTTTAATCCACCCCAAAGGAATTTTTGATAAAACCTGGGTTACCCCCCCCCTCTTTTCCTGGGGCGGGTCGTAACATTTTTGGCGTCACGGACAGGATCCTTTGGATATAGTGGAGTAATCGGTGTAGTCTAAAACTGGTACCGAGGGCGAGTCAAATGGTGACTGTCCCCTCGCAATAAAATTATAGTAAGAATTTTTCTCCTCTCGGTGTGACCCGGGCACATCAGACCTGTTGAAAGGTTTCCTGGTGTGGCCTGGACCTGTTGAAAGGTTCTCTGGTACCTGGACCTGTTGAAAGGTTTTCCAGGAGAGAGTCAAACCAGCCCTCAGAGGGTTAAGGGGGAGAAAGACATTAACCTAAGCTGGGTTAATGACTGAGGCAAAGGGGATGATGACACCCCAGGTTGAGTTATATGGGGATTATTCCCTCCTGATAGCTATCCTTGGTTTACAACTGTTTTTTGTGGGTGCTGTCTTAGGCGTGTTCCTTAGAGCAGTGCAAAGGCAAAAATCAGCTATTCAGAAATCTGTAAGTGAAGTGATAAAATCTTTCCAAGAGACTGAATATGTGTGGAGGGTGTCCCTTACTGGGGGAGATCGGATTTTGTTGAGTGAAGATGAGGCCAGAGGATTTTGGGGCCCAGGGGTCTTCCTGACCACAAATGATAACCGAGCTCCGTGGTCCCTGACCCAGAGAGCTGCCTACTGGGCAGGTGGGTTAGACCCTATAGAAAGGGGAGATCCTTACACGATTAAAACACCCACAATTGGCCACATTGTAAAAAGTGTACAAAAAACCGCATGTCTCCAGTTAATGCATACAAAATTATTAGACCCACAACGAAATTCCCCAATGGAACTCGAGGCAGATCCACAGAGATTTCCAGTTTTAATTCGAGGCCTGCCTGATGCACTAAAAGTTTATGCTAAACAATTACAGGAGCGCATAAAGGCAACCCCCAGACCTAGAAGAAGGGGTGCTCCATCAGGATTAACCTGGTTGGAAATAGCCCAAGAATTAATAGCTACTGGTCAGCAGCTGGGGCTCTCTGGTACGAGTGGCCAGAGAATACACTGCAGGAGGGCAGGGAAAGTCCAAAAACCTGCCTCGCCAGGTATTTGTCAACAAAATGTGTCATCTAGCGGGAGAAAGAGATACAGTCTGTGGAGAGAAGGTGTTGCAAAAGGAATTCCTCGAGAAGTGATGGATAAATTACCCACTGCTAATTTAGAATACTTGATAAAGCAGTGGGATAAGATCAAAGAGCACAAGGCACCTCCTAAGGGCAGCCCCTCTAAGGAGTCCAACACTGTGATCCCCTCAGCCTCTCCAGAAACTGGACTAACCAGTTTGACCAGTTCTGAGTCAAGGAACTGGACTTACTGCTCTCCAGTAAATAAGCCAAAAAATAGCCAGTGGGTTTATGAGGGAAAGCTTACAGAAAACAACCAGGGAGATTTGGTAATCACTTTTCCTCTCGGCCCTTTTAAATCTTTGGTTACATTCGTGGTAGACACGGGTGCACAAGTCTCAGCACTCCAAACTGAAGCTGCTATTCAGTGTGGCATTAAACCAGACAAAAAAAAGATATGGGTAACTGATGCTTTTGGCAAATCCCGACCCCAGTACACTGCTCGAGTGAAATGCTGGTTACCTGGAGATGAGACAGCCACAGAAACTATCATGATTGTGGGGCCATTACCAGCTAACATCCTGGGGTTAGATCTCCTAAAGGGGAAGGCCTGGACAGACGCCGGAGGGAGAGAATGGATGTTTGGCCTCCCATCCCCCTCTGTCCGTCTGTTGCAAACTGCTCCAAGTCTGCCTCCTTATAAAATAAAAAATGTAAACCCCTACCCACTCCCTTTAGGAACACGTGAAAACATTACCCCAGAAACTGCAGAATTGCAGGAGCAAGGAGTAGCTGTCCCTATACACTCACCATGGACAGCATGGTCTGTCCATAAACCTAATGGGTAGTGGCAGCTGCCAGTGAGTTACCTCGATGCTGACACTGGCTCACAAATAGCTGCTGTACATAACAAAGCTGAACTGATTGCCCAGATTGCTGATGTCACCACAGGGGACCAGACTCAGACAAGTACTATCACCCACTTAGAAAGTCTGAGACTTCAGATTCCCACAGAAAAGGTAACAGTGTGTTTTCCCCCTGACACCTTGGCCACCCCAGAGCAAATAAAGATGCTGAGAAGTAAAAAAGAACTCCAGCATGCTCTGAGTTTATTTGTTTTTTGGAGAAAACATGTTCCAAACTTCTCTATTATTACTGCCCTAGTGACATTATGCCAGATAAGAAAAGGAGTTGGATAAATAGATTCTTCCTTCTTTTTAACAATCGGTCCGTAGTGGGCCAGATTTGTTCTTTTGCAGAAACCTACCAGCAGAGGAGATAACCTGCCAGCAGAAGAGATCAAACTGCATGAAACCAATGGAGCATCAATTGCAGCAAGAGGCAGAAGAGATAACTGCCCCCACAACTGCTTCTATTATCAGCTTACAAGTATCCCATGAGAAAACGAAATAGCAACAGGACTGAAGACTTATACTGTTCTTTGACATGTATTTATGTTTTTATCTTAATAACTTTGTAATATGCATGCCTGTATGTATTTTTGTCTCAGTAAGTCTGCAATATGTAGAACTTTGCCACAAACATTGTGTTTGTGTCCCCTCTACTCCCAGAATTACTTGTGTTATCAGTTTATTAATAATTGTTGACTTATTTGGGTTTTGTTTTTTTTTTTATCACGAACAATTCACTGATAAGATTGTGTAAGACGAGCCATTTTATGTACTGCTAGTTTAGTTTTGCCAAGTTTGTTTTGTTATTTTGTTGGGGGGTAGGTTAGCTTGGGAAAAGCTTTTTGAATGTGTTCTTTTATATGAGCAACTTACTGGTAAAATTGTATAAGATGTACTGTTAATTTGATTTTTGTCAAGTTCATTTTGTCCTTTTAAATATCCCTCTCGATTGAGAAACTCAACCAAATATAACCTGGGAGTTAGTACAAGTATTTATGCATATTTAGAGTCATATAAATATGCATTATATACATTAGCCTTCTGCCTTGAAAGGCATTGAATTTCATATTTGGTTAAATTTAACAAAACGGAACTAAATTTAGGCCTAAAAGAAAACATAAGAAAGCCTTTTACCAGCTCCCAAGTAACTCAGTGTTTTTGGGTTTTTTTTGATGTATAATTTCAAATATTTGTATGTATGTTTGTAACCTCATTAATATTAAGAAATTTGATTGTAACTATTGAGATCCTATTACATCCCCTATGACTACTCACGGGGTGGAGAGAGTAACTAATGCAAATTAGCTTACTATGTTATTATAGAATTAGTTTGGGTTTTTTTGAAGGGGGGGAGAATTGCAGTGCATTGGGGCAATCTCTTCCTTTCCTTCACTCTTCTGTCTCCCTGTCCACTATACGAAAAGCACCACCCACAAAGAAGATTCACAGAGAACGACAAAAGAAGAGAAATTATTGAATGCATAAATCACGGGGTGGTGTCAGAGACTGAAATTGTTAATGATTTATGCATTCTAGGAGACTTTTGCAGGCTTTTGACTTGCATGATACCTCTGATAAGCAGTCGGGCCCCTCCCTCCCTCCAGTGCTGAAGGTGTGAAGTCCTGAAAAGGCAAGAGCTGAGCTTGCAGGCTTTTGACTATTGATACATCTGACGAGCAATCAGGACCCTCCCTCCCTCCAGTGCTGGAGGTGTGAAGTCCTGAAAGATAAGAGCTGACCTTGCAGGCTTTTGACTATTGATACATCTGACGAGCAATCAGGACCCGCCCTCCCTCTGCCAAACTTGAAAGGCGGGAGCCAGGCCAGACACAGCAGCTCTTGCACAGGGCCCAGGGAGAGGTTGGAGGCTCGAGGCATGGCCCGTGACACTGACCATGGATATGATAATTCATAACTTCTTGGAGTGTGGGGGCTTCCCTCCTTCACCCCCAGCAGATCAAGACCACCACTTCAAGTGACAGACATGGAAGCTGCAACTATCAAGTTTCATCGCTGGACCCCGTGGGCGGTGACTATGGACATCTGTCCACTCTCAGCTTTTCTTTCCCTTACTCTCCCTTGCTCTTATCCTGCCTTTCTCTCCCCTATGCATTTTTCTCCTCCCCAGAAAGGTTATGACAGCACCCAAAAATGTTAGCTTACCTATTGATTATGACAGCACCCAAAAATGTTAGCTTACCTATTGATTATGACAGCACCCAAAAATGTTAACTTAACAATTGATTCAAAATTGTTAAAATAAATCTTATCAATATATGTTTTCATACACCGATTATTTAGTGTCGTTTCACTTTAATCCACCCCAAAGGAATTTTTGATAAAACCTGGGTTACCCCCCCCCTCTTTTCCTGGGGCGGGTCGTAACACCCCCGTTTCTTCCAGGATGGGGAGAGTCGGGAAGGGATGGGGGTAGAGCAGAGCTGCATGTGCGGGGCAGCGCAGGAGCACAGAGAGGGAGAGGTCTCGCAGGAAAGCATGGTGGTCGCAGGGACAGCTGGGGAGTGCTTTGTTTGGGGGCTTTTGGGGGTTGTGGTCCCAAACTGGACAGAGTGAGGTATTCTGTTTTTCAAGACTGCCTATGGGAAAAAGGACTCCTTCATTTCTGACTCCAAGCGCACGTGGCTGCGAGCAGCTACAGTCCTGCATTTCCCCCACCCCGGGTTGCCACGGGTTTCTCCCCCCCCCCCCCGCGGAATTGGGACTTTGTTTTGTTTCTTCTGAAAGTTTTTGATTGCATGACTTGTTGTTTATTCAGATTTTGTTAATAAAAAGCCGTTTCTTTTCCTTTTCCACACTTCCATCTGAAGTCTCTTAATTTTTAAGTTGTAATCTTGTTAAACTAAGACAGTGTGTAACAAGACTGAATGGTTTATTCAACACAACTCTTGACATATATAGGGTTTTGGGAAAGAGGGAGAAACATTCCACTCATATTTGGGGTTAAAGGTCCAGGAAGCACAGGGAGATATTTTTCTTCAAATAGATAAACAGATATTTCTTTATCACAATCACAACAGCAGATGGGGTGGACAAGGTGATAAAGGGGTTTACCTCTGGAGCCTAAAAGTCTGCTTAATTAAAAGATATCATTTCTTATCTCTACTGTCATAAAGAATTCATACCGCAACACATAGTGGTTGCTCCAGAAGGCAAACACTGTAAATAATGAATGCCTTCCCTTCCTCCTCCTTTCCTTAACTTTTATATCTGAGCTGACATCATATGGTCTGGAATATCCCTTTGGTTAGTTTGGGTCAGCTACTTGTGTCCCCTCCCAGGATCTTGCCTGCCCTCTCCCCCTCTCCCCTTGATGGCGAGGCAGGGGGATGGAGGGGAGGAACATTAAGAGACAATGCTGATGCTGTGCCAGCGCTGCTCAGCAGTAGCCAAAACACTGGTGTGTTATCAACACCTTTCTAGCTACCAATGCAAAGCACAGCAGGGCAAGGACTCATATCCAGAACATTGTGGAGAGACTGCTGAGTTTTGCCTGGCCCTTAGACTATGATCCCCTTTTGCTCATCCATGTGGGAACAATGCTTCCAGGGGAGATCTAGAGCATATAAAGTGTGACTACATGGCTCTGGGGAAAATGGTCAAGGGCATAGAAACCCATCTGGAAACAGTGTTGATAATACAGGGTGTTTTAGATTTTGCTGAGTGGTGCTTGCACAGAGTCAAGGTCTTTTCTGCTTCTCGCACCATCCCACCAGCAAGTAGGCTGGGGGTGCACAAGAAGCTGGAATAGGACACAACTAAGACTGTGATTTGTGCTTCGTCTGTCAAGATGTTCAGGACAAGAGAAGCAGTATGTTAACTTGTTGGGCACCAACACTGGCTTGGTTTGAGTCATTGTTGCACTTGTCTGCTTCCTTTCAAAACTCACTCTTCATCAGTTTATGTCATTCCTGCTGCTTTACTTCCTACAACATAGAACTAGCATCACAGATTATTTTTCCAAGGTTAAATCTCCTTGAGGCATGCAGCGAATAAATCCAAGTGGAGACAGACTTTGTCCAGGCAGAACTCACTTGTAACTTTATTACACCATGTATACATATATACAGACTTGGGTCCGAGGTATCAAGTCAGGCCAGATGTTTCTTTATCAGTGCACATACTACACACAATCACATGACTGCTTTCGGTCACAAAGAACAATCATGCCTCAAGCAGCTTTCCAGCTTGACCTTGTCTTTCTTTTCACACACACTAATCTTAGCTCTGGCTAGCTCTGGACCACAATGTTTTTGCTTAAGTATTTTATTCTTCTTTCATCATCCACGTGACCGGTGTTGTCTGTCTAGCTGCTCCTACAGAGGCACACATTGGGTGTTTCCATCCTTCTGCATTAACCACCAAGTACACACAGGTCCTTCAGCAAAGTCTTTTTCCATAGGAGGAACAATCCACATCACCTTCCCCAACCACTTCCCTATGTGTAGCACAGGGACCTTATCTCTTCCCACAGTATGTAGAGGTTTTGTTTGGGCAGGACCAGGGTGGTTAGCAGATCCTCTGGTAATAACCAGCCAAGTGGCTTCTTCTGAATTTGTATCCTGGTGCTTCCATGCCCCATTGCCCAATGCTCTTAGCAGTCTTTTACAGTCTCTTATATCTCTTAATCTTGTGAGCGATAGGGGATGTGATATACCCACTCAATGCCGTGTTTCTTTGCCCAGGAGTTTATGAGGTTACTTTGGAAATGACTCCCAATGTCTGACTCAACTCTTTCTGAGGTACCATGTTGCCACAAAATTTGCCTTTCAAGACCTGTCCTAGGGTTTACATTGAGCTCTTGATGCAACTTGCAACCAGCCGAAAGTACACCAGCCCTCCTGACCTAGAAGACATCTAGGATGGATAGGACCCACTGTCATGGACTAAATGAACTCAACAGACATCTTGGAGGGACAGTCACTGACTATGGTAACGATACCTGTGCTTTTGTATATTTATATATATATGTATACAGTTGGAAGGTGTAGAATCTGGGCATGAGGTAGATGGTATAGAATAAGGGGTGGATAATGTCCTAATTTTGGCCAGGACAGGGTTAATTTTTTACAGTAGTTGGAAGGGGCATGTGGCTAAGGCCTGGATATTATTCTATATCGCCTCATGTCATTGCTGGGGTGGGAGTAAGGGACTCTCACTTCTGAGGAGAAGGATGTTCCTTCTGGTGGGGACAAAGCATGGTGGGGAAGTGCTGGTCAGTATTTGTGCAGGCTTTCCATGTAAACAGTTTCTTTGTCTTATACCTTTTGTTATTAATATCGTTGCTGTTAATGTTTGTTTTCTTATCTCATTGCTATTTCCAGTAAATTGTTTTTATCTCAACACGTGATTTTCACCTTTTGTGCCTCCAATTCTCAACTCCATCCTGCTGAAGTGGGAAGAGGGAGGGGAAAGGGGGAGTGAGCAGCACTGTCGTTTGGAGTCTCAGTGGGAGAACTAAATTGAGGAATACCATTCCTAAACCACGACAAGGCCTAAAATGGTGTTTCGAGCTGTGGCCTGGTTTACAGGATATGTTTCCAGCCAACCAGTAGTTGCTTCCACCATGGTGAGTATGTAGCTCTTGCCTTGACGTGTTTGTGGCAAGCAGTCCAATATAGTCAATTTGCCAGGCCTTACCATATTGGAAACCCAGCTGCCACCTGTGGGAACAAACTGAATCAGTCTGCACCTGCATTTAGTTAATTGGAATCAAAAGGGAGGACTGACCTTGGCAAAGTGTTTTGACAGAGAGAATGCTGTGTTTCTCAAAGTGGAAAACCACTTCATGGTCTGCATGATAGCATGTGTTATTTCTCATGGTTGAACATAGCCACCACATGATGCAAGTGTGAATGTGTGGCATCAAAACACTGGTTCAGGACAATCCTGGGAATTCTGGTTAACTAAAAGACAACACCAGGTGGTGTTTACAAAAGAATATGAATAAAAGGGAAACACCAAAAAAGATTGGTGGAGAAATCCCAAAATTGAATTCTGTGTGTGTGTGTAGCCTCATTTCTTTCAGTGCCCATAGCCACCCTCTATTCCACGAAAATTTTACTTGTGTGGCTTGCTTGATTGCAGCACATGTTTCACATTCATGAGTGACCTGTGTGATGGTCTCCACGATCAGGTCCACTGCTCCATCACGAGTCCATCTGTAGGTTGCATCTCTCCCCACATGTCCCAATGTTTCATGGGCCCATCAGGCTATAAATAGCTCACCTGTACACTCTCAGTCCAGGCCCACCTGAGCTACTTCGGTTTTGGCAGCCTTGTCTACCTGTTCATTGTTTCAATGTTCTTCAGTGGCACGACAGGATCCATCAGTAAACAAAACATATTGCCTTTCATCCTCTGATAACTCATTATATGGTGGTGCCTCTTGGGCACAAGCCACCTCCTCAGACGATTCTCAAAAATCTCTGCCTTCTGGCCACTTCATGATCTCTTCCAGGATTCCTGAGTGGGTGGGGTTCCCCAGTCAAGCCCCACACAATCTGTTTTCAGTAGGATTTTAAAACAATACAAGGCAAAAAGAAAAAACTTTGTCTACATAAACTAGCATATACCAGTTACTGATAGACTTCCTGATACAAGAATTTGATAAGAGTATGAAAACCCTTACATGCATTTATATGAAGATTTAAATTTATGAAAATTTAAATTGACTCAAACAACACAGCAAAAAACCTTGCCAATCTACTCATAACCACATGTAGTGATTACTGCAGTGTACTGGCTTTGAATACTGATGGAAAAATCCATTTTCCTAGTTTGTCAAATTGTCCACATCACTTTTCTATTGACTCTTCATTCTCCATGAGAAACAGCATGCCCATAGCTTTCAAGACCTTTCACTGCCAACTTCACCCTGTTTTGGATGTCCCCTTCTCATCAGCTACTGAGGTCTCAGCTTCTGCCTCTGCCACTTTAAGCGAATTTTGTTCCCTCTAAAAATACGAAAAAGCTTCCACATAAATATCCATAAACCCACACAACTAACTTGCATCAAATTCTTATTTGAACCTATTTACCTTCCCCTACTAAGAAGAAAACAAAAAACCCCAGGTTAACTGTTAATTATAACAGATGCGAAGATCATGGCCTACCATGATGATGAATATCTTCCATGGGTTTTTAAGCGTCCTCCACCCATTGTTTTTTCCTTCAGTTGTAAAGGGCTATCATTCTTTTCTGCAATTGTAGAAAGCCATATGCAATAAAGGTTTTTGTTTATGACTAGGTCTGCTGGGTGCTACTGCAGTGTGAACTGAAATTCTTACAACTTCACAAGGCAATGGTGAAATGTATACTTAATGTGACCATGAAATAATAGAGTTTTCAATACTCAGGGATGCAAGGAGGGCCATCAATAAAACCTCTACCCTGGACTTCCAGAGGACAGATTTCGGCCTATTCAGAAGACTAGTTCAGAGTGTACCCTGGGAAACAACCCGTGAAAACAAAGGGGTCCAGGAGGGATGGACATGCTTCAAGAAGCAAGTCTTGAAAGCACAGGAGCAGGCTGTCCCAGTGTGCTGAAAGGCAAGCCAGCGGGGAAGACGACTGGTCTGGCTGAACAGGCAGATTTTGAAGGAAATTAGGGTAAAAAAGAGAGCCTACCGACTATGGAAAAAAGGGCTACCTACTCAGGAAGAGTCTAGGAATACAGTTAGGTCATGTAGAAAGAAAATTAGAGAGACAAAGGCACAATTTGAACTCAATCTAGCCACTTCTGTTAAGGATAACAAAAAGTCTTTCTACAGATACATCAGTAGCAAAAGGAGGGGCAAGGAAAACCTCCATTCTTTATTGGACATATAGTTATCAAAGATGAGGAAAAGGCTGAGGTATTTAACACCTTCTTTACCTCAGTTTTCAACAGTAAGACAGGTTGTCCTGAGGACAGCTGGCTTCTGGAGCTTGTAGACAGAGATCAGAAGCTGAATAGCCCCCCTGTAATCCAGGAGGAAACAGTTAGTGACTTGCTGAGCCACTTGGATCCCCACAAGTCTATGGGACCAGTTGGAATCCACACAAGGGTGATGAGAGAGCTGGCGGAAGAGCTCTCCAAGCTGCTCTTCATCATCTACCAACAGTCCTGGCTCACTGGGGAGGTCCCAGATGTCTGGAAGTTGGCGAATATCATGCCCATCCACATAAAGGGCCAGAAGGAGGACCTGGGAAACTACAGGTCCTTCAGCCTGACCTCAGTGCCTGGCAAGGTTATGGAGCAGATCATCCTAAGTGCAATCACACAGCACCTACAGGATGCACAAGGGATCAGACCCAACCAGCATGGGTTTCGGAAGGGCAGGTCCTGTCTGACCAACCTGATCTCCTTTTATGATCAGGTCACCTGCCTGGTGGATGAGGGGAAGGCTGTGGATGTAGTCGTCAGCAAAGCCTTTGACACCATCTCCCATAGCATACTTTTGGAAAAGCTGGCAGCCCACGGCTTGAACAGGGGCACTCTGTGCCGGGTTAAGAATGGGCTGGAGGGCTGGGCCCAGAGAGTGGTGGGGAACGGTGCTGCATCCAGTTGGCGGCTGGTCACTAGCAGTGTCCCCCAGGGATCAGTGTTGGGCCCAGTTCTGTTTAATATCTGTACTGATGATTTAGATGAGGAGATTGAGTCCACCATTAGCAAATTTGCAGATGACACCAAGCTGGGGGGGAGTGTCGATCAACTGGAAGGCAGGAGGGCTCTGCAGAGGGACCTGGACAGACTGGAGAGTTGGGCTGATTCCAACGGGATGAGGCCAAGTGCCGGGTCCTGCACTTTGGTCACAACCACCCCATGCAGCACTACAGGCTGGGCACAGAGTGGCTGGAGGGCAGCCAGGCAGAAAGGGACCTGGGAGTTTGGATTGACAGGTAGCTGAACATGAGCCAACAGTGTGCCCAGGTGGCCAAGAAGGCCAATGGCATCCTGGCCTGTATCAGGAACAGTGTGGCCAACAGGTCCAGGGAAGTGATTCTTCCTCTGTACTCAGCACTGTTGAGACCACACCTCGAGTACTGTGTCCAGTTCTGGGCCCCTCAGTTCAGGAAGGATATTGAGGTGCTGGAGCAGGTCCAGAGAAGAGCAACAAGGCTGGTGAAAGGACTCGAGCACAAGTCTTATGAGGAGAGGCTGAGGGATCTGGGGTTGTTCAGCCTGGAGAAGAGGAGGCTCAGGGGAGACCTCATCACTCTCTACAACTCCCTGAAAGGAGGTTGTAGCCAGATGGGGGTTGGTGTCTTCTCCCAGGCAACTATCAGTAAGACAAGGGGGCGTGGTCTTAAGCTCTGCCCAGGGAGGTTTAGGTTAGATATTAGGAAGAAATTCTTTACAGAGAGGGTAATCAAGCATTGGAATGGGCTCCCGAGGGAAGTGGTGGGTTCTCCGTCCCTGGAGGTTTTTAAGATGAGACTGGATGTGGCACTTAGTGCCATGGTCTAGTAACCATGGTGGTAGTGGATCAAGGGTTGGACTTGATGATCTATGAGGTTTTTTCCAACCCGACTCATTCTATGATTCTTTTTTCTAAATAGGGAAACGTGCATGTCCCATGTTAATATAGTCTTTCTCCACTGCCATGAGTGGATCAGCACCTTTTGGTATATGTAACAGAGAAAATACTCATCCAGAAGGCAATATCTGCTCTGCTGGTCTTACTTTGTAAACTCAAAATCTTTCTTTATCCATATTCTCCTTTAAACTAGGCACACAGTAACTAGAGAAGAGATTGCCAATGCAAAAAGGATACCTAGTATTCCATGTGAAAGTAATGACAAACATTCGGAGAGACCAATTTTTCTTATTTGTATTACAGTGTTATCCAGAGGCCCTAGATTGTGATCAAGGTCCACACAAATGGCCTGTAGTCCTTACAATGTTCTGAGTGGGCAAATATAAACAAAATAAGCAGGAAGAGGACAATTTCTTTGTCTTTAGAGCAATTTTGAGGCTTTTGATGGATGGATGGCTAAAATTTAAGCCCCAAAGGGCCTAAATTTCATATTCTGGAGAATATGAAACAGGGGACCGCTGACAGGTAAGGATTGATTCAAGCAGGCTATGTGACAAATTTGGTGGTAATAAGATGTAACATTGCTTCCAACAAATATAGGAAGGGAGGAAAATATAGACACATAATGAAATCATATAATGAAATGCTGCGTGATAATTGTGGAGAGCAATTACTTTCAGCTTAGGTGTGATGGATGCACCCACTCTTGTAGTAAGGCAGCTTTGACCTTGAGCAACAGCTGTGACCTGGTAAAGTAACAAGTAAAACATCACTAAGGAAGAAATGTGTGAGAAAGAGAAGAAAAACAGCTGCAGATAGAGGAATGTGTTTGGACATGAGAAGAGATGCCGGTGACCTGTCAGGAGACAGGATGCAGAGAAGTTAGAGTGATGAGATACAGACGCGTGAACAAGAACACTTAACCAACAACATATATTATATTAGCACGTGGACAGAGAAAAAGTAGATAAAAAGAACAAGTTTGTTTATAATAAAATCTTTTTTGCCTGCCAACCTGCAATTTGAGAGCATCATTTAGGCCACCATCACACTCTGAGTGAGTGAACAGTATTTTGGTTCAGGCATCACTGACAAGTAGGTCTGATTGAAATAAGACTTGATGTGCAAACCAAGAAAACTGTGCTAGGCCGCATCTTCTCAGGTACTAAGGAGTCTAGGCCATGTCTTATCAGGAGCTAACAGTACCAGCCTGAGCTGGGACTAAACAAAACTAAAACCGCTACAGCTACACACCTGCACATACAGCAAAGGGGGGCTTGACTACAAGTCAATCACTTAACACTATAAAAATCTGTAACCCCTCTAAGCTCATTGAGCTCTCCTGTACAGCAGCAGGCTGCATGGTGGTGATTGCCAAATCACTGTTTAGCTAACATTCGATTTTTGCTTAATTCCCATTCGATTTTCATTCATTGATTAATTACCATTTTATCATAATTGAATAATTAATAAAACCCTTTTAGTTTTCAATAACTGACTACTTATTGAGGTATGGAGTTAAATCTTTGCTGAAATTTTTGGATGATTTGCCACATGAAAAATGGGGTAATTGGAATAAGGTAAATGAACAGTAAAACCTTTTTAAGAGGGAAACTGAGAGGTGGTAAACAGAAGAGAATAATATGCAAAATATTGGGAACGTGTTTGGGAGTTGCATATCAGTATATAAGAAATGTAAAGAAGAGAAAATTAGTGTGTTACAAGATGAGGCTGAATAAAGAAAGCAACAAAAAATGCTGCTCTAGGAATAGAGCAATTGCAGAAACAACTGGGGAAGAATAAAGAAAAACTCAGGAAGGTTCAAGATAAACAAGAACTCATTAGAATTGGGGCCCCCAGCCTCCTAGATCCTGTGAAAATTTATAAGCTAATTGTTTCCCCAGAAGACTGGGATGGAGATATTTGGGAGGACCCCCATCAAGAACTTAGCAATGAGAGTGAATTTGATGAATCAGAATTTAAGGTAGCTCGTCTTATTAAAACTGAGATATCTGCTGGACCTCAACGGGGCAAGCAGAGAGATACCATAAAGAGCATTCCATGGAACCCCCTTCAACTGGCCAATCTGCACAAAAAATATGGGTGAAAGCCTTGTAAAAGTGAGACCGAATATTTTTTACGTCTCCTTAATTGGAGGTGATCACATTATGTTAGATCAAAGTGACGCAGATGGCTTTTGGGACCAGGAGTGTTCTTGAGTGAGGGACCAGCCCCTAACATTGAACCACACTCTATTACCCGGCAAGTAACGTATTGGGCAGGGGGCACAGACCCTATTGGACAAGAAGCATAGATCCTTGAGATAGAGGGGACCCCACTGCTATACCAATAAGATCATTAAGCGAACTTTCTACTGCTGTTACAAAAGCAGACTGCATTCAGGCTATGAACAGCTGGGGTGCACACCCTATCTCTGCCCCTGTAGACACCCAAGCCATGAGACCACTGATAAGGGCCGACCCTGATGTTTTGAAATCATACCTCATTGCAAAAGGCATGAAATAAGACAAAACATAGAACATAACAATCAGGAGAGTCAGGACAGCCAACCCCACCTCCGACCCATCCTGACCTGGGAAGATTTGATGCATGGCATTGTAACTCATAACTGAAAAATGGGGTGGAAGGAACCAACACCAGCAGGGCAATCCTGAGCTGACGCAGACAGCAGATGATCCGGAAAGTAAAGCAGACTCCCCAGAACCCCTGACACTTTCCCCTATCTCATAAACCCCATGATGGAAGCTTATCAATGAGATAACACAGACAGTCCTCATATTTATATTCCAATCAGTCTCCAAAAACAACTAGTGAAATTTGTAATTGATACAGGAGCTCAAATTTCAATACTTTCAAATTTGAATGCTCAAAGAATTAACATCAAGCCCAGCTGACAAAGGCTTAAAATAATAGGATTTATCAGAAAAGTGAAATAAACCCTTTAGCTAAAGTAAACCTGTTATTGCAAGGAGAGAAAAGAATATCAAGGTATCAATTAGCAGTTGTTTCAGGGAAGGAAAATGTTTTAGGCTTTGATGTATTACAAGGATGAGTTTGGAAACTGTCAGATGGTAGTGTTTGGTCCTTTTGCTTCCTGCAGCAAAAGTTAGCTGAGTGAAAATGAACAGCTACCTGTGGGCATCGGTGAACTGGCATAGTTCTCTTGCCATGATCTCCCAAACACAGTCCCCATGTAGTTCCCCAGTGTGGCCAGTTAGACTGATGATGGTGCTTAATTATAGACTATAGACAGCTAAATGCAAACACTGCTCCTCTTATGGCCGCCGTCCCGAGCATTACTACATTAACTGTCACCCTCCAAACTGCCACTCACCCCTGGATGGTGATACTAACTGTAAAAGATATGTTCTTTATGGTAACAAGGCAGGAGGATAAAAGAAAATCTGCTTTTACTTGGGATGGGATACAGTTTACTTTTAACAGACTTTCCCTTGGTTGAGGATTGGGTTAGAGGCAATTTCATCAAACCTGACAGGCTAGAGAGATGGGCAGAGTGGTGTTGAGGAATACACCTAGTGCAGGTAGTCTGGTGTGCAAGCTTCAGGTTGTGCCCTGGGTGGCTGGAAATGGCTGGAGGCAACAAGTCCTGAACTGGAACAGATCTTTTGCTTAACAAAGGACAAGAAGACCTGTGATTCTGGCCAGGTGACTGGTCATCCAGACATTCAGCAGGAGCCAATGAACACTGAGAAGACCGTAACAGAGGTTGAGTGGGGATCACAGCTCCCTTGCCAGTAACCTCTCTGTGCTGGGGCTGGGTTATGCAAGCCCCGTGCTGTGTGGCAGAAACCACGCTATGCATGCTTGAAGGTCCAGTGGTGAAAAAGTGATTTATTCAAAACAGCAAGGGTTTTTATCCCCTCTGTGGGAGGGATTAGGAAGGGAGCTGTGATTGGGTACAGGTTCAGGGGGAAGGGAGTGGTTTGGAGAGTCGGCTAGCCAACAGGGAACCAGGAGGATCGAACTTCAATAGAAAACCAGGGATTGGGGAGAAACAGGTGAAAAGACCAATGGGGTTACAACAGGGGCAGAGGCTGGTTCAGGGAAGGAAGGCAACGTGTCACTCTCCAGAGGTACCACGTGGGTTGGGGGGGATAACATAACATAGGGAAACTGTACAAAAGAAACCACAAGTCTGTAAGTGACGCGATCCTGGGAAGTTGCCGCTGTGATGATCTCGCTTCTAAATGCGTCCCTTCCATGATTTGTAATCCCTGTGTTCTCCCACAATTCCTCCGTTTTTATTTATTAATGAAACATAAACTTGAGTAGCACTGTGCATCACAAGACCCTGGAAACATTTAACTATGCACGGGAGAACACAAAGAAGGATTAATAACACAAACAGGCCTAAAAGCAAAAATAATAGGAATTTTTTCAGGGGCAGTGAGAGTCCTTTTAGGGAAAGCCAATCAAACATATCATCCCAACTAACCTCATCTGATTTTAGGATTTGTTGAATGAGGGAACGGAGTTCATTTATGTGGGAGTGGATGGATTGGGAATGGTCGGAGAAATTTAGACAGTACAGCCCCTCAAACTCATCGCAGTCGTGTCCATTAACCAGTAATAGAAAATCAATTGCAGGTCTATTCTGTAAAGTGGCTTTCTCTATTTGTTGGGAATCCAGTAACAGGTCTTCTAGTGCTGCACTAGTGGCATTTGCCTCTTTGGCTAACCAACATCCCATCTTTATAAGTAAATCCAGGGCGTGCATTGTGCCAATGGCCAGAATTACTATGCTGCCCCAAATGTCCTTGGTGTGTGACAAAAAGTGAAGGTTAGAGTCACAATCTTCTGTGAATTCTTGCAAATTTTGAAATTTCGAGAGGGGATGTTGCTGAGCTGGAGAGTGAGGGGCTGGTTGAGGGTCTATGTTTGTGATGATTGGTCCTACAATGAATGGTTTTCCACTCTCTTTAAGTCGCCGGACTGCAGGTGAGTCCAGCTTTTCGGGGTGGACTGTGATGTCATGCTTTGTGATTGTTTTGGGAGGATTGATAACTAGGGAAGGGATTACCTTTGCAGGATTATAAAGCGTTAATTGGCCAAAGGTGCAAGGTCCCCCAACCGCCTCTTTAGGGATTGATTTCCATATCCGAAGTCCACAGATAAGGAACACTCCCTTGGGGAGGGCAATGGATAGTGGGGGTTTCAATTTTTTCCTTGCACCAGAACTCAAAACTAGAATAGGCTCCATCAGATGTTACATTGAGTTGATGTTTACTTTTCCCCTCTTTTTTTATGTTAAAATAGAAACAGTGGGTTGAGGGGAGGGTGCCTAAAATTTCCAATTCTTCGGGATGATTGTCAAAATATTGTGGAGCTGTTTTGGCCTTTGGGGGATGGGGGATGCAGGACACAACCTGGTTTTCATTTTTGTTGGGATCATTGCACCAAGGGGAATACTGATTTCAGAATCCTGTCCATGTTTGAGAGGACCAGGGGATTGCGACTAAACGTTTTTAATGAGTTAGAGGGATCTGAAACTGAAAGACAATGAATCAACATTTAAGGACTTAGCCAGAGAAGACCATATGTTTCCATGATTGGTTGCTATCCAATCTGGAAGAGGAGGAGTTGTGGGAGAAGGCTGGTATGACGCGATGACCGGATGGATCAGGATGGTGATGATGACAGAGATCATGGTGATATCTAGTCACTGTTCTAGAATTTCACCAGGCGTCATAGAACCCACTTAGGACCGGATCCTGTGGAGACACAAGCATGTCCCCTCCCCCAGGTGATAAGGGGAACAGGGCCAACCCATTCACCTGTTATAACATCTTTATAAGTAACCTTGGCATCGGTACTGATTTGGTTTCAGTGTGCATTAAAGTGTCTCTCTATGGGTGATGTGTCTTGTAATCTATTGAGGAAATTGATAACATATAATGCCTTATTTTGTTTTTCTTGTGGTGTGAGCCCAATTGTGGTGTTTTGTTGTTTGGATAACATATTTTTGAGTGTCTGATGGGCCTGCTCTACCACTGCTTGACCAGTGGGAGAGTGGGGGATCCCTGTAACATGTGAAATTTGCCACATGTTGAAAAACTCTTTTACAGATTGAGAAGTGTAGGCTAGTCCGTTATCTGTTTTGATAGTTTTGGGGATGCGAAGGATTGATATTGCAGACATTAGGTGTTTTTTGACATCTCGGGCCTTTTCTCCTGATTGTGCTGTTGCTGCAGTAGCACCAGAACATGTGTCAATGGATACATGGATGTATTTCAGGTTTCCAAATGGTGAATAATGTGTTATGTCCAACTGCCAGATGTCAAGTGGGTTAATTCCATGAGGGTTTACCCCCTTGGAGGGCACAAGACTGAGTCTCTGGCAATCGGGGCATGCGGAAATAATTGCTCTGGCTTGAGATAGCGTAAGGTGGAATGTTTTCTTTAGAGAATTTGCATTTTAGTGAAAAAAACTGTGGGACAGCTTTGCCTTTTCAAAATTGTTTGGAACCACTGCAGTTTGTGCAAGGTGCTCTGTGTCAGCTATTTGATCTGCAACACGATTTCCTGCTGTGATGTGTCCTGAGAGATAAGTGTGAGAGCGAACGTGGATTATGTGGAATTTGTGTTTGCGATGATTAATTTCATATAGTAATGATTTGAACATATGAGCCAATTGTAATTTGGAGATTTATGTATGAATTTTCAATTCACTGCACTACTCTGATGACATAGGCTGAATCGGAAACAATGTTCAAAGGCTCTGGAAATAGCTGAAATGCACATATGACTGCAGAGAGCTCCGCTATCTGAGAGGAACCTCTTACCTTGTGCGTGTCAAATACCCACTTTCCCGCTTTAAGCCAGGTGACTACTGCTTTAGACGTTTTGCCAGAACCATCTCTGAAAACAGTTCTAGCACCTGTTAGTGGAACAGGTGAATAATTATGTGTTAGCTCTGGTTGAGTAAGGGCTAGAATCTGCAAGAAAGGAATAGACGGAAGGTGAACTGAAAATTGACCCCTGTAATCAGCAATGGCTAACTGAAAATCAGAACTATGAATCAGCAATTGAGTTAATTGAACAGTAGACAGAGGAAGATAGATAACATCAGGATCTCTCCCCAAGAGCTCCCAAAGCCATAATCTGCTTTTGTGGCAGACTTTGGAGAGCATCTCAAGATATGTAGTAATGGATTTGGAAAATTGGAAACTTAAAAAAACCCATTCCCATAACAGAAAGTCTTTGCCTTTTACATCTAATTGTCCTATTACAGCATAAGGTTGTTTGATACCTTTAAAAATTACCAGAACAACAGGTAACCCACACACTTTCCTTTTACTCTGACAGGAACTGAGTCTTTGATTTATGTCCTTTAATACCGCTCGGGCTTCTGGTGTTAAACGTTAAGGGGAGGTCAAGTCTGCCTCTCCTTTCAGGAGTTGAAATAGCGGTTTCAGAGCATCTGTTGTTATATCTAACAGAGGTCTAACCCAATTGATTAAACCCAGCAGCGATTGTAAGTCATTTAAGGTGTGGATGTTAGTGGGTAAGGTAACAGTTTGGGGTTGAATAGTGGTGTTATTAATTTGAAATCCAAGGTATTTCCATGGAACTGTCACTTGTTCTTTCCCTGGTGCAATTTCAAGGCCATGTGTTGATAGTGCAGATTTCATGGACAAATGTACTTGCGTGAGCTGTTCTTCAGATTTCGCTGCCAGCAGGATGTCGTCCATATAATGATACACGATGGTGCTTGGAAACTGTCGACGGACAGGTGATAACACATCTGCAACGACTCTTTGGCAAATGGAGCAGCTGTTTCTCATCTCTTGCGGAAGGACTGTCCAGTGGTAACGCCAAGATGGTTCTGCTGCATTGATGGAAGGCACTGTAAACACGAACATAACATAAGGAAACCGTACAAAAGAAACTACAAGTAAGTCTGTAAGTGACGCGATCCCGGGAAGTTGCCGCTGTGATGATCTTGCTTCTAAATGCGTTCCTTCCATGATTTGTAATCCCTGTGTTCTCCCACAAGACCTCACATCAAAAATCACCATTGAAACAGATGCATAAACTGCAATAATATAAAAGCCCAGAGATCTCTTTTTTCAGGGTCCCTCCCCAGATGCACCAGCTCAAACTGTTATTGTGTTGCTGCACCACAACTAAAATACTTAAAGGAACCAGATGTCTGAGACTCTGCTATGGGAAACCTAGAGTCGAGTCGGTAAAGGAAACTAGTCTGACTGTGTAAGTATGATGTGTGCAGGGAGTCAAGTGGGGCACCTGTTGGTTCACTGGAACCACCCGCTGTGAAGGGACTTCAGTCCCAGCAGTTAAAGTTTCTGGGGGTGGGAGTGTGATTCCCAGAGTGGCTCCTGAATGGTCAGACAGGAAAGTTTCCTTAACAGTGGAACTTTTCGAAAATTTTTTTTAAATTCACCAAAGGCAAATGCAGGGTCCTGCACCTGGGGAGGAATAATCCCAGGCAACAGGACAGGCTGGGGGCTGACTTGCTGGGAAGTAGCTCTGTGGAAAAGGACCTGGGGGTCCTGGTGGACAACAAGCTGTCCACGAGCCACCAGTGTGCTTCTGTGACCAAGAAGACCAATGGTATCCTGGGGTGCATTAGGAAGAGCATTGCCAGCTGGTTGAGGGAGGTGATCCTGCCCCTCTACTCAGCCCTAATGAGGTCTCACCTGGAGTACTGTGTCCAGGTCTGGGCTCCTCAGTACAAGAGAGACATGAAGCTCCTGGAGCAGGTCCAGCAGAGAGTTATAAAGATGATTACAGGACTGGAACATTACTCTTATGAGGAAAGCCTGAGAGAGTTGGGCCTGTTTAGCTTCAAGAAGAAAAGACTGAGAGGGGATCCTATCAATGTCTATCAGTATCTGAAGGGAGGGTGTCAAGGGGATGGAGCCAGGCTCTTCTTGGTGGTGCTGAGCAGTAGGACAAGGGGCAACGGGTAGAAACTGAAACACAGGAAAGTCCACCTGAATATGAGGAAGAACTTCCTAACTGTGACTGAGCACAGATTGCCCAGAGAGGTTGTGGAGTCTCCTTCAAAAGCTGTCTGGACATGATCTTGAGTAACATGCTCCAGGGGACCCTGCTTGATCAGAGAGGTTGAACCAGATGATCTCCAGTGATGTAGCAGGATGCTCTGCCTAAGTGGGGGTAAAACAGCTTTAACTTTACCCTATTTGCAAAAGTTACCAGTGATGGATGGAGAAGGGGGATCATGCTGCTTCTTGTGTTGAAGAATGCTGAGATCAGCCTGACTCATCAATCCCAAAGTTAAACATTCTGAGGGTGTGAAGAACAGTGTTTCCTGACAGAAACTGGCAGTGGTGAGGATGTGGAAGACAAAGTTCTGGATAAAGGAACCAAAAAATGATAGCACTGATAACTGATCTAAAGCTGTTGAGCTAAAGACTGCCGAGCTGACACAGCTGGCCTAAAACATATGACTGACAGTCAATCACTTTATATTACAACAGCCCAGTCCCATTTTTTAACAGCAGGGTTTTCTAAAATACCCCTTCTTGGAGCGTGTATTGAGATTCCTCCCTTGAATGGGGATGCCCCTCAAGGTTACTCCTTGAGGCTGAGCAAAAGAGATTTGCTCATGGTCGTTGGTATGGGTGAGTGACATCAATCCTTAATAATTGGTTTGCTAGCTTTAATATTGTTGCTTCGATATTGCTTAAAAAAATAGTGCACTATACAAGTAGTTATAACTATCTGTACTGTGTAGCAAATAATTCTGATTAAGGTCTGTTCCGACCTGCCCCAGAAAAGGGGGAGGGGTAACCCAGGTTCTTATCAATAATTCCTTTGGGGCAGATTAGAGTGAAACCACACTGAATAATCGGTGTTTGAAAATGTATATAGGTAGGGTTTATTTTAACAATTTAAAATATATATAGGTAGGGTTTATTTTAACAATTTTGTTTAAACAGGTATGTTAGCATTTTGGGTGTTATCATCTATATCATCTATAACAATATGGCATAGAGATAACCTTTGGGGGGGGGAAATACATAAGGGAGAGAAAGACAGGATAAAGGATAAGGGAGAGTAAGGAAAAAGAAAATATGAGAGTGGACAGATGTCTATAGTCACCGCCTGTAGCATGTAACCCTTGTATAACAAGGAATAAGTGATGCTCCTCGTGCGGTGGTGAGACAAAGAGCTTTTATTCGAACTCGCGCGCCCTTTTATCCTTACAGATCATGTGACTTTCTTAACCAACCAGTTTACTAACTCTGGGGCATGCTCCTTGGGCTCTGTACCTGGCACATCCTCTGTGCCACCTTTGGCCCGCCCCTACACATCCCCTCTTTTAATTATATTAAGAAGTCACAAAAACAGTATGAACAAAAATGCAAACAACAATGCAAACAACAATTTTAACAATCAGAACATTATAAAACTACTAAGCTTCGCAGTGATCCGGCACATTGCTTTGCTCAGCTTCTTAATTCTAATGTAAACCTTTTAAAACCTTCTTATATTCCTATAGGGTAGTGCAACTTGGATAATTACTTTATTAACTGGGGGCTTATCTTAACTGTGTATAAACTTATAACTTTTTAATCTGAGGGTTTTTATAACTGGGGATTTCAAACTTTATTTAAGAACAGGGTAATCTTAGCAAACTACAATTTCTCAAAAGCGACCTGTGGCTGAGGTAGTGTTATTTGTGAGGTGTTTGGTTTTTATTATTTGACCAGTCACACAACCATTTTCATTCACACACTCATATCATACATCGGTGGCCACCGCACTGAACACACACATGAACACACACACACACACATTCCAGAGATTGCTTTTCACCACATTGGTCATTTCCTAATGTAAACTTGAAAACATAACATAACTCTTTTCCAAACTTCTGCGTTGCTCTGGTTCCTGTTGCTGTGGTCACATATTTGAATAGGGTTTTACACACCTGGAAGAAACTTGCTTGAGTTCTTTTCTATAACTTTTAGGCATAGCTTTCTCTCCATGTCACAAACCTAGGTATCTCATCCATCGTCCTGAAATCAAATCTTACTATGATTAGCAACTTTGGAGAAACAAACGCTTGAGGTGCGTGCTGCTTTTCAGACCTGCTTCTTTCAGCACTGTCACAACTCAAAATTTGATAACATACATGGTTTTATACAGATGTTCTTACAGGTTACACCAGTTCTCCCCCCTTTTGTTTAAACTTAGCACGTTTTTCAATATGTGTTTTTACTGTTTTATGGATCAGTGTGAAATGCTTGACATGAGAATTTTCCTATTTCATAGGAAGTTAACAGCTTATTATAAATGTTAATCCATTTTAGAGTACCAAGGTTTGCTAAGCAACTAACTCATGTGTTTTACACCTTTGTGTTTTGTCTAGTGAATGTAGTAGCAGTTATGTTTTGTGAATGTATATCTATTTGCATGTACAATTTCAATATGTCCAATTCAAAATGTATATCTCTGATCGCCAAGCCTCATTTGCTATTAACTCTCTAGGGTGGTTTCCTGACAGTGTGGCATACTTTGATGATGTAGCTTTATTGATTGTTATTTGAATGGTCTCTTAGAGAACCTGTATTCTGATGGAGAATGAATGAAGCAATTGCTTGCTTTAAAACTCTGGGTATAGTGTTAAACATTGCTGCTTTAGCAGCTTTCCAGTTTCTGTCAGTCATTGGCTGTGGCAGGTCAGGATGTGATTTTGCGTGCATTTGTGTACCAATCATACCTTTTGTAACTCACAGGAATCAACCAGAACGCATTTTAAAAAACAGGTAAGGGTTAACAATATCTCAAGGAAATTAACTTTCAAAACAGATTATCAACTTCATAGCATAATAAGCACAATTATAACATCAAAGGATTGTTTTAAAATTTTCCCAAGGTAATGACAATTAGTCCAGAACTATACAGAAGCTTAGTTCATGGCTTGTAGTTTTCTCACTGTTCCGTGGCAGGATTTATTTAAGTCTATTGCAGCATATTGTGTTTTCCTAGATGCATATGTGAAGGCCCTGAGGCCTTTCATTGGTTCAGTATTGCATCTGGTGTGGCCTTTAAAGGTAAACTGTTGATTTCTGCCACAATCTGTGCTTAAGGAGATGGATTAAAATATTACCACCAAAATTTGCCAGGGCATCTTGAAATCCAGCGTCCTCAGCTGTCATCCTATCCAAATTGTCCTTTCAAAGCTGGAATGATGGTAAAGGCAGGATTTCTTCCGTCCAGATCCTCAGTCGTGCTCTGCTCTAAATGACAAGCTTACAAACTCAATAGCAACTTACACAGATTTAGGTGGTGGGGTATGACTGAAAGAGCTGTTTTAGAACTAACAGCGGCTTCTCTCAGTTTGATCCCACTGAAACAAGGCTGCAATGCTTCATACCTGCTGGAAACAAAAACTAGGCAGATTTGCTTTTCAGGATCTCTCCTGTTTTGTTTGCTCTTTGTTACCTTGGTATATTTTTCTAATTTTTGGTTTGCCTCTGTAATCAACAATTTGTCAGACTTTAAGTTGGAGTTCTCCCTTAGCAACACAAAGAGAGGTTGTAGGTCCCCTTTGTTTATGGCTAAAACCGGTTTTAAGCAACTGGTAGCTCTTTGAGGTTTCTGCAACTCGTGTAAATACAAATGTTTTTTACCTCGAGCTGTGTCACCTGTGTAGAGCTTTTTTGCTGTGTTGTCTTTTCCATGGCAAGTCTAGAATCGTGGTTGTTGGATTCTTCCTGAAACAAACTGAAGATCTGCACCTTGGGCAGTTTCGGTTAAAACAGCAGGAACAATTAGCAGTTCATTTCTTGTGGCACTGGTTATTAATGTGTCTTCTGCATAATGATGTATTATGGCTGTCTGATACTTCATCGAGGTATTTTGCATCTCCTGAGGAGGTACAGCCCAGCAGTGAGTTTGAATAGTTTGTGCACTGCTTAAAACCATGATGGGAAAGAGGGGTTTCTGGGCATCCTCAGGGTGACAGAGAATGGTAAAGGAATTGTTTTTTGAATCAGTTACCACTTGTGACAAATTTGCTAGAAACCCTTTAAATAGAGGCAGTCCAATCTGCAAGGCTTCTGCATGTGTTTTGACTGCGTGTTCCGCTGTTAGCATCTGTAATGTTTTCCACCTGTCACCCTTCTTTGGGGTACAGGGTACATGGTTATTTTGGGGGCTGGTTATTGGTGTGTGGCTTGCCTTAAGTAGTTTTCTCTTTTGCACATGAACAGTAGTGCTAAAAAAGAGTACAGCTAGCAATGCTATTACAAGCAATACAATACTTGTAGCATATCTTTTGCTTTGCGTATGGCACCCTTGGTACAACTGAGTCATTTCTCTGCTGCTAGGGTGTTTATGGAATGTTGCAATTAGGGGTTTCCAGGGACAATTCTCCTGATAGTGATTTATTTCTCCACAACTCAAACAACTAGTTGTGTGTCTGACTTCTTTGTGTGTTCTCATCTGGGCATCTAAAGCTGCAGCTAGAGAGGCAGGTAGCTGCTTCTCAGAGCTAGCCTTTTGATAGGGTTGCACTAGCTCAGTAAAGTCACAGTTCTCTCTTGCAGGAGAGCTCTGCAAAGCTCTTGCATTTTCTTTTTCAAAAGCTAATTGCTTGTACAGCATCTCTCTGGCTTCATTGTATTCAATTTGCTTGTTTAAAGTCGACTGTAGCTGGTCCAAACATCTTAAATTCAACTCAGTATAACTTTGTAACCCTTCACTATTGGATAGATAATCATTTTGATCTGCAGTGATAATGTTTTCCATAGCCTTTAGGGCTTGCCTGGCTATCTCTTTATGGTATTTTGATTGTGAATCTAAATTATAATTTGCTTTTCCGCCTGATTGATGTGCCGTGGTGTCTGCCTGTAGGTATTTAATATGAATAGAACAATTTTTCTGGAAATCAGCTAACCAGACTGTATATTGGGTGTCACTGAGAACTAGTTTTATCAGTTCTTTCCAGTCAGATGTAGTGAGTGGGTAGGTGTAACTCAATGCCTCCAAATATTTAAATATATTGGTTAAGGACAGACCAGAACCACTTATCAATTGCCTCAGGAATTCTGCGGCCTCATACAAGGCCTGACTCTGAGGGGGCTGGCTTAGGCTCATATCGCCTGGGCAAGCCTGAATAATATTCAGGTTTTCCTTTCGTATTGCCTCGTCCAGACATTGTTCCCACATGTTAGCTGAAATTTTCTCTTGTGCCCTATTGATCCCTCCCGTTGGAACTATGTTTAGCTCTTTCTCCCTCTCCTTCTCCCCTTCCTTCTCTCCCTCCCTCCATTCCTCCCATCCCTCCCCCCTTTTGGTTTCGGCAAACCCGGTTCCCTGTGGGGGGATGGTGGTCAGTGCAGGTGGCGAGTGGGGGGCGGGGCTGGGCTCTCGGCCGGAAAAGAAAGGTTGGAGTACAGTCTGTGTGGGGGAGGAAAATGGCTGCGGCCATGGCTGTGCACGTGGTCGCGGTGCATTTGCAGCGAAAGGGGATGAATACATTAAGTTACTCTCCCCATCACTGTAACAGGACTGCCTTGTGTGGACCCGGGGGTCAGAAGTTCGCATGGCAGTGTCTGTCTCTTCCCAGCGACTCGTTTTGCGTGGCTCACGTGTCTCCCGGTATGATCCTTGAGTTTGTATTACTATGTTGTGCTGTGCTTGCTTTTAGCAGTGTGTGCGGGGGGGTGTGGTGTGGGTTGTTTGTCTTTCTCTGTGTGCCTCGTGCAGGCAGAGTTTATCAGAGTAAAACTGCTTTATGTTGCAAAGTTTAGCAAAGCTCTAGAGTCTGAGTTTTGTTTCAATGTATCAGAGGTTTCTATGGAAACAGGTGTCTTATGTTACCTTATTTCTAGCGGCTGGGAGCACACGTTTTGAGTCCTTTTGTAGCAGATTGGGCTAACTGCAGTCTTTTTTCTGCGGCTTTTGGGAGGTCCGGGCTGTGTCGGCTGCGGCGAGGGGGTGCGCGGTGCTGTTCCGGCGGCGTGGGCGGTTCTGCGCACGGCTGGGGGCAGCTGCAGCTCGGGGCAGGTCCCGGCGCGGGGGCAGGCTCGGCAGATGCTGGTTCGGCGATGGCAGGCCGTGGGGCTCCGGCGCTGGCGGCTGGTGTCCCGGCGCAGACTGCAAGCTCGGGACAGCGGCGGCGGCGGCGGCGGCGGCGGGGGGGCTAGGACCCGCGGGGGCGGCTCCGGCGGCGTGCTCGGGGCCGCGCGGTCCTAGCGCCCGGGCCGGGGCCGCGCGGGGTGGCGTCCGCACCCGCGGGGGCGTCCCCGGCGCGCGCGGCTCGGCGGGCGCCGCGAGGCGCCGGGTTGGCGGCGAAAAGCGGCAGAAAGTTCTTTTGGGGTTTCCGCGGTTTCTGAAAGGTTTTTCCTCAACTTGAAGGGTCTACACTATCGTCACTAACAGGCAGGGGCCGGCAGGAGTTTGGCCAAGTCTCCTCCGGTGCGCAAGACGCGCAGGGGCGGCCAGCACACGTGCTTGGCTCGGCCGCTTCTTGGGTACTTTCAAACTACGGGTTTAGTAGTTGCTAGGCAACAGGCACTAGGTGCCGGCCGGCGGTGTAGCGGGCACGGAGTTCTGCGCTTTCCGCTGGGCAGAAAGGCAATGCGGGGGTCGCGCGGTGGGGCTGGGATGGTACGGGCGGCAGCGAAAGCTTCTCGCACGTGATTCAGCAGCAGTCGGTAGCGGAATACCGCTTTTACCAAACGACCGACACTTAGGGAATCAACAGGCTTTTCCCTGACGATCTTAAGGTGCTCCGCAGCTCGGGGCTCCGAGCTGCAGCCACGTCTCGCCCAGGGATCAGTCTTAGACGTGCGGGTTCGCTCCAGACAGACTCACCGCCTTTGATGTTGCATGGACCCACTCCGCTCTCTCCGGCTGCCTGCTCTGACCTCTCGGCTTCTTCCTTAACTCTTTCTTCTCTTCTTCCGTGCACTACCTAATCTTTTTTTGAGCTCGCTAACTAACTATCCGTCTCTTAGATGCCACTAAGACCACGGGGTTTACTGACGTCAAGGTTTTTTGCGGTAAAGACTCCCATCTCCGAAAAATCGAGACGATCCCGGAGTCACCGGCTAATCTCCTGATTCAGGATATTTATCTCACTTAATATAAGCTAAATTTGTCCCGTTCGAGCGCCATATGTAGCATGTAACCCTTGTATAACAAGGAATAAGTGATGCTCCTCGTGCGGTGGTGAGACAAAGAGCTTTTATTCGAACTCGCGCGCCCTTTTATCCTTACAGATCATGTGACTTTCTTAACCAACCAGTTTACTAACTCTGGGGCATGCTCCTTGGGCTCTGTACCTGGCACATCCTCTGTGCCACCTTTGGCCCGCCCCTACAACCGCCCATGGGGTCCAGCGATGAAACTTGGTAGTTGCAGCTTCCATGTCTGTCAGTTGAAGTGGTGGCCTTGATCCATTGGGGGTGAAGGAGGGAAGCCCCCACACTCAAAGAAGTTATGAGTTATTATATCCATGGATAGTGTCACGGGCCATGCCACGAGCCTCCAACATCTCCTGGGCCTGCACAGAGTTCCTGTGTGGGGCCTGGTAAAAGGGTTTTTCCCGCCTTTCAAGATTGGCGGGGGGGATGGGCTTTGATGGGCCATCAGAGGCAAAAGTCCTGCAGAAGCCTGCAAAAGTCCCTTGGCAATCCTAGAATGCATAAATCATTAACCGTTTCAGTCTCTGACAAGGTCCTTAGTGTAATCATTATTATCATCAATTTAAATAAATAATTTTTGTATATTGGGTTTCCATCCTTAATTCTGTGGGACAAAGTTGTATAAAGGTTCAATTACACCTATACAATAGGTGACCAAGTCTGGGACTAGGATTGGATCCAGTTGCACCTAGACTCCTCTCTGAAAGCGAGTTTAGAAAGCAAGGGGATCCTTTCTGAACCTTATGACTCAGCGGGAGAGTCTCCCTGATAAACCTTGTCTGAAGCTTCCAGACTGTCCACGAAAAGTGCTCCTTCCAACATTACCTGTGATTCTATGATTCTGTGACTTCCTCAGGGCTATAAGCATTCATAGAATTGTTAAGGTTGGAGAAGACCTATAAGATCCTCAAGCCCAACTGTTAACCCAATGAAACCGAGCAAGGGTTCTGAGATGCTGGAATTCTGTTCTGAGGGGATGTTACAGATCCTCGCTCTGAGGAATGCAACATTAATGTTAAGGGACAAGTGGTATCCTGTTCTGAGAGCTCTGCCTATGTATGTTCTGTACTAATGAAAAGATAACAGAAAGGACAACTTAGTAGTCATGAATTAGATAGAATGGACATCCAGGGAGATAAACGAGCTGAATCGGGGGGGTTTTCGCAAGCTCCCAGTACGTGGGCAGGAAAAGTTGAAAAGTTCATGACAAAGAGGAGTGAAAGAGACGACCATCTTGAGGCTGAAGGGCCCGAATGACCACCAGAGGACTCCCCAAAAGGATGACTCAGCCTCAAGCTCTGCCTAGACTCTGCCTATTATGAATATGATAATTAGATTGTGAAATTAAATGAATATGGATGTATAGATGTTGTAATCACTCATGAAAACTGTATAAATTACCTGACTTTTCACTGAGAACTTCGGAGCTAGTTTGTGTAGCATTATCTGCCTAGCATCCCAACGTTGCTCGAAATAAATACCTTTGCTGCTTAAAGACCCAAAACTGTCTCTGAGTAGTCGTGTTTCTGCCTTTTTGGCATCACCAACACTGCCAAGTCCACCACTAAACCATGTCCTTAAGTGCCACATCTACACATTTTTTAGATACCTCAAGGGATGGTGACTCAACCGCTTCCCTAGCCAGCCTGTTCTGTTGCCTAAAGATCTGGGACAAAAACTCACCAGGCTAATTTTGTAGAAATAAGATATAGAGCAGGTCTTTAATGAAGGCCTTCTGGCGCAAGGAGTACAAAAAAGGCACGTGTGCATGTCCAGGGGTTCCACAATTTGTGGTCCGATCTGAGAACTACCCGCCCCCATATCTGCCCCCCTGCACGCCTCCCAAGAAATTGAGTAGGGGGTCCCAAGATCCCTTTCTTCCTCATTTTCCTCTTCTTCACAGCACCTACTGTCTTTGGAGCTTCTCCAAGGTTCCGGGCTCGAATGTTGCTTTGAGTATGATGGTATCTTGTTGTTCAGGCCTGGGGTGAAAACGTTCTTACACAAAATGTGTTTATTATAGTCTTGCTATGAAAGGAGCCTAAACAAGTCTAAAGAATTTAGAAAATTTGATATGAAATGGGGGAATAGGGTTTAGAAAGTGTTAACTACTGTCCTAAAGTGTGAGACACTACACAATTATACTAAAAACCTATATTTACTACACAGTTACTTTAAAATCTACAAACAGCTAAAAATCCTAAAAATTCTGAGGCATCAGTCTCCCCTTTTAGAGGTGTGACAAGAACTCTAACATCATGCCAGAAAGATGACGAACACCTATAACACTAATCATGTTGTTTCTACACCTTGGTTATATGCAGATCTTCAGTAAGGCCATAGGCAAGGTCTAAACCCACATCATAGATGTTTCTTGACAAACACTGCTTATTTGTGCTTTGAGAGTTAATGAAGTTTGACTCTGTCCAAAGACAATTTCAAAGGAACCCCAAATCTTGGAATTCCTGCATCTTGACTGTACAAGAGGAACTGAGCTTTTATAGTATAAAGTGACTGACTGCCAGTCACAAATCTATAGGCCAGTTAGGAGTTTACCAAAAGCAGGCCGCATATAAAGTTTGATGCAACATCAAACAGCACCCTGGCACTGCCAGTTGCTCATCCCAGAGAGCTTGCATTCTCTGAACAGATTCCAGACAAATCATCTAAACAATCTAAACATACGATGTTACCAGATCCCTCTGTATAGCCTTCCTGACCTCCTGCCCAACTTGATGTCATCTGCAAAATTACTGAGGGTGCACTCGAGCCCCTCATCCAGATCATCTATAAAGATGTTAAACTGGACTGGCCCTAGGAAACACCACTCATGTCAACTGGATTTAATTCCATCCACCATGACTCTTTGGGCCTGACCGTCCAGTCAGTTTTTTACCCAGTGAACAGTATGCCTGTCAAAGTCATGAACAGCCAGTTTCTCCAGTAGAATGCTGTGGGAAACAGTATCAAAGGCTTTACTAAAGTCTAGATAGACAACATCGATAGTCTTTCCCTCATCCACTAAACAGGTCACCTTGTCATAGAAGGAGATCAGATTAGTCAAGTAGGATCTGCCTTTCCTGAACCCATGCTGACTGGGACTGATACCCTTGTTGTCCTGTACGTGCCACATGATGACACTCAAGATGATCTCCTCCCTAACCTTCCCCAGCACCGAGGTCTGGCTGACAGGCCTGACAGGCCCCTAGATCCTCCTTACGTCCCTTCTTGTAGATGGTTGTCACATTTGCTATGTGCCAATCAACTGGGACCTCCCCAGTAACTGACATAACTTTATCCTTGTGTCCTGAAACTAACACGATCCTTCCTTAACTTTACTATAATAAAATGGCAACCCCAATTATATAGAAGAGCAATTTTCTCTTATTTTGCTGAAAAATCGAGGTACACTCTCAACTCAGTGATTCAAGATCAATAAATTATTCCTCTATAGCAACTAAGCCATCATTACTTTTTTTCAACAATATGACAAAACATATCAAGTATTCACAGACTTTGATTCACTTACCTGCTGATGAGAGAATTTCACTTTGGGATTGTTGTCAATTTCCTATAATCCTTCATTACAGCCTTTTCTTTTATTTGGTTTGCCATATTTTTCTTTATTTTCATAATAAGGGAATATATCTCTTGGTCCCAAGAATGCCCTTCAAGAGATGAAAACATTAGTTACCAGGAACAGCACATTTTTAAATTGCTACTCTTCAAATTAACTTTAGTACCAAACATTGTAAAAATAAATAATATTCATTAATGAGGCATCTGAAGCGATATTCTGTAATCAGCACAGTGCTGCTACTGAAGGATCTTCAGTATTCTAAATTTTTCCTTTCAACAAACTCCTTTTTTCATTAGTACTACCACAGTCACTGCTCTGTCCTAAGTGTTGAGTGTCATGGTAAGAAACAGTCAATGCTATGTCTTGAATGTTATGTCTTGTTAAGATCACAGTTGACAGAGCCACCCACTACTATCAAATAACAATTAAAAACTGTGCAGCTGACTGATGCACAGAAGAAACCATTGCTTCCTTAGCAAACCAAGCTAAAATATGAAGAAATAAAGATTCCTTAAATTCTGGAGACAAAATGTAAGATAGTGAGTAAGAGTATAAGAAGATATGGCTTCGAGACAAAGAAAAATCTTTCAAAATTATTAAATTAAAACCAGGGTGACAAAACATAGTTGGGATAGAATGATTGCCTAGATCTTTGTAAGAATGCTATATAATTTATCCCGAAAGACATAAAAATATAACCAAAAAATATACAATTAAATGTTTTACATTAAACGCTCAACATTTCTGTCTTCAAGTATCTTGTATATCTGAATGAAAACCAGCTTACCAAGACAACAATAAAGATAATTTTCCTGTTCAAAGTGCTTTGAAATGAGGTGGCAAAGAGTTGGAAGCAAGCTTACAATTTTTATATATTCTGTTTTTAATTAATTAGATTTTTTTTAGTTTAAGTATGAAAAGAGAGATACTCAATATTTTGACTAGTAGAAGTGTTAAATTGCTCCTTATTTAAAATTTATTCGCCATCCCTACTCATGAAAAGAAATTAGAAAAACAAATTAATCTATTCTCAGTATCTGGGGCTTAAAACTGCTTTTTTTAATCTTTGTTTTCATCTACAGAAACTGACATCCCCTAAGGCAGGCAAAAAATCCTCCCCTATTATTTGTAGTGCAAGTTGCACAACTATGACTATTACACTGGCACCTTTTTCCACAAATTGCAGTATCTACGCTGTAATTTTTTCTAAGCCAGACCTGGGAAAACAAGGTAGTGAAGTACTAAACACAGATATTCTACTTTGAGTAAGTTTGGATCTGGCTCTCTGCCAAGTTGCCAAGACCCAGTGAAAAAGCTTACTTCCCAGAGAGGGAAGAAAAAAAAAACAAACAGCCAAAGCTATAGCAAAAATATATATTTTACATATATCACAGTTATATACAGTGAGAATACTATGTACATATAAACACAGGAACCCCAAACAGCTCCCGTAAAGGGGAAGGGGAAGGAAAAAGGGAAAAGGGACAAAAAGGGACAAAAAGGGACAAAACAAAACAGATATGCACAATCAAAAAAACTGGGAACTAGCAAAATAAAGAACTAGCAAAATGAAATCTCACCACTTCCCTTGAGAAAAGCAGGATAGCCAGACCTGGCCAGCACTCTCCACCTCCCGTGTGGCAGACAATAGCAGTCGCTACAGGCCTCAACTCCAGATAAGCGAGACCAACGTAGGGACCTACTGTTCCTGAACCTCACCGGAAGAGAAGAGAGCGAAGGCTTCTCTTCCTTTCTTATTTATACCTCTGTTTACGTAAAGGATAGCATGGAATACTGGGAACATAGGGTACTTCTCTGGTTACAAGCTAGTCTCCAGGAAGGTCTAGACTGAAACTATCACATACTTGTACTACAGAATATCAAGGCACATGAAGTTTCTGCTGTAGTATCATGTCTTTTAGAATTAAGATTTTATAGTAACAATCCAGCTGTTGTTAATAGCAAAACAGAAAACCTCAATGACCAATGTTCTCATTTTCGCCCCTGTGCCTATATCCAACTCTGTCTGGCAAAGTATAAATCTAAGACACAGTTGCTTGAATTGAAGATGCTGCTACTGTTTTATTAGATAGTTCATGGTAAAGTTCAAAAAAACAAAGAAAAAAAACCCCTAAGTTTCATTTCCCCATTTCTTCCATCATCTCTATAATGAAGTATTTGATTTAGTCCCTATTCATTTAGAGAAGATAAAGCATTTCCTACTCCAGTAGTGTAAATCAATCTAATCTTTCACAGTGGCTATTGATGCCTAAAAGAAAACTCAGGGAGAAAAAACTCTGAGACAACTTAGTTTTGAAGGTGAGATAAGGAAAGGATTTAATTAGTGCCTCTAAGGCATAGGGTTACAAGACGCACGTGCCCCTTCTGCCTTAGGTGTTACAATTTATAATATTGCTTGTCCAATCCCAGGTTTTATCCACCTTCTGGTTTTTGCCCTGGTCCACCCCTGGTCTGCCCCTTGGAAATTAGGGCTGGGATCTTTGAGACCCTTTTCTTCATCATTGTCATCCTCCTCAGCACACAAAGGGCACATGGTTACCCAGTTCTTGACTGTACTCTTGCGGTTCAGGCCAGGATTAGATGTCCTCAAACAGAAGAGACCTATCTTAAAGAGAGGCTAAACATTTCTAATGGAATTCAGGGGTATTGATATGGGGAATTGGGGTAAAAGGGTTGGAGAATGTGTGTAGTTACTATGCTAAGGGTAAGGGAATAAAATGCTGCTTCTTCTAAAATTTACTTCTGGTATATAACTACTTATAAGACTTATAAAAATTAGAAAAATCAAAAAACTAAAAGGACCTTAAGGCATCACTATCATACATCTCTTTGCAGAAGATTGTTAGAGGGCATCCAGCCAGGGATCCACACACTCACAAAGCCTACTTAACCAAAACAAAAGGAGGGATGGGGGAAGAAAGACAGACCAGAGGAAAGATTAAACATTGCTTCATTTCTTTGCTCTGAAAGGAAGCATTTTTCTCTACCCACACTGTTCATATTTGGAGAAATATTAGGAATTAACTACCTTGCTAAGGTCATGTATCTTACTGGGTTTTTGAAGTTAAATCCCCATACACAAGAAGGAGAAAAGGTCAAGGGAACCTTAACAGGACAGATATCACACTGATGTATAGGGTCTGGGGTTTGGATCCAGAGTATGACCTTCTGCCTGCCTGTGACTAGCTGAAATTTGTGCTTATGTGATTTATTCAGACAAGAAATTCACATAAAGCTTTGTTAAAATACAAATATCTAGTTTATATCTAGTTTTCCTTTAGAAAAGTGTAATATTTATTAAAACAATGTGACAGCTGGCAAATATATTGAAAAGAAGAAATAGGTTCTTGGGGTTGTTGTGGGTTTTTTCCCAAGAATATCAAGAAGTCACAAATTTAGGTTTTGGTGAAGCTTAGAAGAAAGAAACAATGAAAATCAAAGTACAAGTTTATACTTTCTAATCATAGAATCATTAAAGTTGAAAAGCAACATATCTGGAGATTTTTTAGTCCAGCCCTTCATGCTCAAAACAAAGTCAACTAGAGCAAGTTACTCAGGGCCATGTCCAGTAAGGTTTTGAGCATCCTCGAGGATGGAGATCCCACAACTTCTCTGGGCCACCAGTTCCAGAAGAAAGGAAGTACTTTGCAACACTGTAAGAGATGAGAGGCACAGATTGAAAAACATTTTTGAAAGCTATATTCTAAAGAAAACATTTGAGAATTGTAGTGAGTTGACCCTGGACAGATGCCAGGTACCCACTAAAGCCACTCTCTCACTCTCCCTCTGCAACTGGACAGAGGAGAGAAAAAAAAACAGCAAAGGATTCATGAGTTGAGATAACTGGGAGAGGTCAGTTACTGATTACCTTCACAGGCAAAACAGACTCAAAGTGGGGATAGTACTTAAATTTATTACTAACAAGATCAGAGCAAAAGAGTGAGAAGCAAAATAATCTTTAAAAAACCCTACTTTCCCCTCACCCATCCTTCCTTCCATGTTCTCCCTCCTCCCCCCCAGCAGTGCAGGGGGATGGGGAATGGGAGTTAGGGTCAGTTGTTGTTTCTGCTGCTGCTCATGGAGAGGAGTCCTTCCCCTGCTCCCGTGGGGTCCCTCCCATGGGAGACAGTCCTTCATGGACCTCTCCAGCATGAGTGCATCCCATAGGCAACAGTTCTTCATGAAACTGCTGTCCTGTGGGTCACTTCTCCATGGGGTGTAGTCCTTCATGAATGAGCTGTACCAGCATGGGTCGCCCTCAGGGGCCACAAGTCCTACCCAGGAAAAACCTGCTCCAGCATCCAGGTCTCTCTCCATGGGCTGCAGGTCTCCGGCAGGACCCTGCTCCATTTTGGGCCTCCCACAGGGTCAAAGGCTCCTTCAGACATCCACCTGCTCCAGCATGGGCTTCTCCATGGGCTGCAGGTGGGTCTCTGCACCCTGATGGTCCTCCATGGGCTGCAGGGGGACAGCCTGCTCCACCATGGGCTGCGCCATGGGCTGCAGGGGCCTCAGCTCCAGCATCTGGAGCACCTCCTCCCCCTCCTCCTGCACTGACCTGACCTTGGTGTCTACATTGTTGTTCCGTCGTGGTTTGAAAAAAGGCTTTCCCCCCTGGAACTGGAAGTAGTTAGTTCCAGGGGTGATGTTTTTGGTGTTGAGCCAATCAGAGTTTATTTTCGCCCCTGTGGAAATGACATATTCACCCCCATCAGAAAAGAAGACTTGGATTGCATAGCTGGAAGGAGAGGCAGCCATTAGTGGAGACGCCCCGTTAAAGAGTGGGGCTGGGGGCCAGGAGCGACACAGCAGCCGAGTGGAGCCCCCCCTGAAGTTGGTGGTTGAGGGGAACCCCGAAAGAATCGGGGAGACCCCTGGACTGCATTTTCTTCCCCCCTCGCAGTGAGGGGGGGAAGTGGTAGAGGAGGCAGCACAGAACAGAGAGCTGCAGCTGAAAGTCAAGACTGGTTTCTTAACGGCAGAGGGGGTCAGACAGAAATGCACACAAATCAATATGATTGGCAAAAATGTCCGCTTTATTAGAGGACAGACAGCTTATATGCTGCCTGTGACACACAGACATGTGATTCTTCCCCAGGTTACATTGGATACATAAGGAAAACATACTGTGGTGTACAGTACTAATTGGATATCAGCAGGTGTCCATAAAACTTGTTTTCCTGCCAGAACAACTCCTCCTTCACCTTGGCACAAGGCCTGCAGCCATATTAGTGGCGCAGTATATTTTACTGTCTGCACCCAGCCATGCCAAGGTGAAGGTCTCAGAAATGCAACTGAAATTGTTCACACAATTTCTGTCCACCGACAAATCCCCCGTTGAAGTTTGAACAATTTAAATTGCATTTCTGTAACATTCCTTATTGTATCCATAACATCTCAATAAGCGCAAACATACAATAACACTATTATCATTAATAAACTTAACAACCTATTGACCCTAAGATGTGTGCTCTCAAAGTGTGCCTAAAAGTGCTTCTTTAAATGTAGGGTTTATTCTTAAAACTTCCACTCCGTCCAGAACATCCTTGGAAATGGAACTCCATTAAACTCTGGGCCATATGTCTTCTGTTATTCTTTTTCACACCTTGGCCCTTGAATAACACAATGACATGATCATATATTAACACTGGATCTTCCGTTTCTATTGCACTCTTTGCATACCATTCTATTGCAGCCCGGAGAGTTTGTTCAGGATTTCTTGCCATTTTATGGAAAGGTATCGGTGTATTTGTTTATCCAAAGGTGTTTGTGTAAGTGAATATTCACACATATACATGCATACATTTTCATTCATTCACTTTCACATGGTGGCCACCATCATTCAAACACACTTCACACACACATACTTTTGAATCTCATTTCACTGTGTCTCATGAGTTACGAAACCATACTAATTCTCTAGTACCTTATGGTGTTAAAGCTTCTCCACCAAAAAGGTAAACTTTCCTCCACCAATACCCAGTGAATAATCTAAGATCTTAACCTTCTATAATTATATGCTTAAACATACTAAAAAGTTGTGCTCCAACAAAACTAAAAATACTGTGCCTTAACAACACTAAAATGTGCTCATAATGCTGACAAATTGTGCTCCTGTAATACTTACTTTAAAGTTCGTACACTCTCTTAAATCCTTAATTTCATGTGCTTAAAAAAAAATATACTAAAAAGGTTTATATGACTAAGAAAAACTATGCTTATAATACCAAAAAGAATTGTGCTCCAAAAACTGTGTTCTAACAATATTGAGGAAACTGTTAGCCACAACAGCTCCTGATGTTACCATTGTTACCTGCAGAAAACAGCATCAACCTTGTTCTTTCTTTCCAAGGTTTCATTCATCATGCAGGCAGCTACAAACACCTGTGTACAAAAAAAAAAAACTTAACATATGAAACAACTTTTGCAAATGAACTGAGGGGGTTGCCACCTGTTCTCTCCCCGTTTCTGTCTTGCAAAAGTGTTTTACAAATCCTTAAATCACTGACCCCTATACCAAATACATAGCATTGTCTGGCAACTTGGTAGTAGTTTTCAAACTGGACAAGCAATTCACCCTTTCAAAGTTTTTCTAGTTTGGATATGATATAGAATTTTACCCCAAAAATTGTTGTTGCACAATCACATATAATCTTGGGAAGACTCGTAAGCCAAAAGGTTTCTGTCATATACTGATTCCAAAAAAATCTTGCTACCCACTGTAACACTACTGAGATGAAACACAGACAAATACAAGCACTGCAAAATAGTTAATGTCTGATGTAGAGTTCCCAAACCACACCAGTCTGCCTGATCTTCACAAACATCACTGATGTGACATGAGCAGCACAGAAACAGATCGTTGTATACAGCGACAACCCTTAGGCCTCAGGATGTTAAAAGTTCTATAGTTTTCCATTGTCTTCCTTTCCCCTTAGTGACACGTCTGCCCTATCTCAGTCAAGAAATCATCTTCTAAATCCGCATCTAAACAGACATTCCTCTGCTCCACAGTTTGCACAGGCAACACGGAGACAAAAGGTGTTTTTCGCAGAGTGTGATCTTTTGGCAGCTCTGGATGAGTTGTGGGGAGAGAATCCTCCTCTTTCCTAGATACCAGTGACAAGCAGTCTGCAGTGGAGCTGCTTTCCAAACAGCTGAATGTTTGTGTACATTCAGTGGTAGACCTATTTCTGTTTTCTCACTTTTTTCTCTTTGGCAAAGGCTGTTTGGTTCAAGTTGGCTGCCAGAATGCAGGAGTGCTTTTGATTCCTGAGTATGTTCTACCTCAGTGCTGGCTTCCTGCAGTTCATCTTTGTCCACTTCTTCATGCATCAGGCACAGATTTGTATTAAACTCACATTGAACTTCACAAGCTACAATATTAGTAGGTTTCTTTGGATTCTGAGATACACTAATGTCTTTAAAATCCTTCCCACTGCTGTCTTCAGTTACACTTTGGACTTTGGCTTCTGGATTGTCAGGTAAACTTTCAATCTGTCCGGGTTTAATTTCCAGTATATTTTTTTTTCTAAGTTGATTGCACTACTGGTTAATTGGTTAATTATTTCTGCATCACTGTATGTTTGAATTCATAATGATTCAGTGAAGACAAGTCTTCATCCTTGGATTCATATTCTTTGTGAGATACAAATGAAAGCACCTCTGGCATAACCTCTGCCAAACTATCTGTGCTTGTTTTCATACAGATTATCTCTTTTTCAGACATCTCTACTGGTGTTGCAGATTGGCTGTAACTTGCACTGGCAGCAACAGCTAAAGGGTGACATCGATATGTTGTCTCCTGTGAGGAAAAATCTGTCTCTGTTGTTATGTCTTCTGCAGATATTTGTTCATAATCCGTTTCTTGCATAGTTTCCAAATTACTCTCCCCAGACCTGAGGAGACATTCTGTAACAGCTGATTCTGCTCCATGTCCAGCCAGTGTCTGAAACTCATAGCTGCTTACTAGAGAGCAGTTCTTATTTGCTAAGTCACTGAGAAAGAAACCTTCATCACAACGTGGTGGTATTTTTTGTATTGGCAAAAGCTGCCCATGGTTTCCAAATTGGATGTGTTTTACTGCAGATGTCTGTGTTGAGGTCATATTATGAGCAAGTCCCATAGAAGATTCAGCAGTAGATGCACTGACAGATGCACTTCCCCTGCCTGAATCTGTCACACTTAATTGTGCCATCAAGTTATTATAGTCATTGTCAAGCTCATCTTTTGAAAAAGTTCGCATTTAAGTCTATGACAGTGAAAAAATACTGTTTGATCATTCTGTTTAATACTCAGCCTTAAGCTACATGTGCAGTTCAGAAGGATATAGAAGGCCAGATTCCAGCTAGCAGCCGGTTCCTTAGATGTGATCTACATCATCTGCTCGCATTTTTAGTTCTTTTATCTATGAAATTTCGGTAAGAGAACAAAATTCACAACATAAGCAGCACAAAGGAAAACAAATAACTAGTTGTAAGAACATGTAACTCCATAATTGTGGAACAACAGCACAGAACAGGTAAAAACCACACCCGTTAAATTAAAATCCTAAATCACTCACAGGTTTTAATTAATTTCCCGAATGTAAAGCTAACTAAATCTAGCTTTGAGATCGTTATATTGGGAGGCAAACTAGAAAAATTTTACTAAATTCAACCTGACTCTAGTAACTCAGCTTTATTGCAATCTCTACTGATTTCCTGACAGATTATCATGTGGTCTCCAGACATTTCTGCTTTATAAATCAAATGGGCATAAAAAGTTCTAATTCACTCATCAATAGTTTTGGAAAAGTGTAATTTAGCAATCTGCTCTTTTATCGGTATAAAGTAAACACACACATTTTGCATCTTGTTAGGTTATTTTAAAAATAATCTGAAATTCATGTAGTATAACTGTTGACATAACATCAGTGCCAAGAGAGATAAGTCAAACTTCACAGCATAGTGTGTGCCTGAGTAGTGTTTTTAGAAAAGCAATTAGGCTGTATGCTATATCAGCAGTTATAAAACATTTAAAAACGTATAATATGTTTCGTTTGACCAAACTGCTCTGTACATACTGTATGAATCCACGACAGAAGACATATATTAAAATCTGAAAAAAAAAAAAAAATGTACTTGCTACTATGTTATAAATAGAATATTAACAATTGCTTAAACAGCACATGAAATGCAACTCAAAGTTGCAACTCTGTCATAAACACAGAAGAAAAAAAGAAAGGAAAAAATAATGAATTCACTAAGCTTGACCAAGGAAAAGAAATAATATCAGACAGGAATGTAAACTAAACATCCAAATGTTAAAATCAGCTGAGTAAACCTTTTTAAATACAATTCTAAAGATGTAATTTCCACTGTCACAATAACTTCTCAGTTTATAACAGGAAGGTAGAGAGATGTTTTACCTAAGAATTAAGGAAATCCTCAGCCTGCTAGCTTTCCATTTATCCTATTTGCAGATTTGTAGTTTTTGGTGTATAAGTTCTACTCTCTCTAGTTCTGAGAAACTGCCGGAGGTGGTTTGAGTCCCACCCAGTTGCTAAGCAACAAATGATCTCTATTGTGTGAACCTTATGTCTCCTCCTGCTAAGACTGAACACGAAATTTGGGCAGAAGGTCTTTACAGGGGTAAAATGTAACTAAAACCAAGGCAATTCACTAAAGCTTTTATATAAAGACTCATTCTCTGGGAAACTCTTAAAATTTCTTGCATGCTAACTTTTAGTAAAACACAATCTTTTAGTTTTAAGTTATCTACAAGTGAGTAGAAGGACTAAAGAGAGAGATTCTGCTTTCTGTTCTCAATGACTGACATGCCTGGATTCTGCGGGGCAACTCCCCCGCAAGTCAGTCACCGCCGAGCTGCTGTTCCCTGGGCCTCTCCACGCGCCGTGCAGCTTTCCGGGGATCCCCGCAGAAGTCTGGCTGGCTCTGCAGAAGTAGCTGTCGGCGTTGCCTCTGTTGCTGAGGTGCCTCTGCCGCCGAGGTGCCGTGGCTGTCAGCGCTGCCTCCCCCACGGCCGAACTCGGCGTAGGGGCAGACCCAGCGCGCAGCTCCCAACCCTGGCGCGCGGCCTCAGCACCCGCACGCCGGACTCTGGCAGCTGTTTGAGTAATCCTAAAGGGAATTTTTATGCTGTTATGTGTACCCGAGAAACTCTAACAGGAGGAAATTCTCCCGGACTCTCACCTCTGGCTTTTAACAGTTACTAACAAACGTATGGCCGCTTCTCCACACACACACAAGCACGGTACCGTTAACAATACAGTGAGCTCACAACAACATTGGACACACAACACAATTAACACGAGAGTTAACAAAAATACGGAAAGGCAGTTCTCTAGCCTGCCTCTCCTGTCAACGAGAAGTGGCACTTTTTCGGTGTTGCTCGTTGTGCTAATATAGCATCTTCCAATGCAAGGCTCAATAGCTGCTACTTTCTTTCATATGTACCATACCTGGAAATGGTGTAGTGTTTTTTGGTTTTGGTTGGTTTTTTTTCTGAAAACAGCGTCTGTTGCCATGGCAGCGATTCACAGTGGCTTTCTTCCGGGTTTCATGGTGGCTTCAGGCGCCAGCGATGCAGTGCCATCTAGGGACGCGGAGGCTCCCAGCAGTGTCGGTCCAGTTGACACATGCGCAGTAGCAGGCACAGTGAGGAGCGACACTGCCGACTGTGCAGCCGCAAGAGAGAGCGGTGCCGCGGGCACGGCTCCTGCTTCATTCTCCGCCGCTAGTGATGTTCCTGCAGCCCCTACACGTCCTGCTGCTACATGCACGGTGCTAAACGGAGGTGATCCCGCTGCTTCTAAGGGTCCTAGCATTCGCAACGTCGCAGCCGCAGGCACGGGGATCGCCCCTACAGCAGACCGAATGGGGCGGGGACCCGCCATAGTCCCGCCATCTCCCGACAGAGCTGTTCGAACCTTTATGAGTTCCCGTCGCTCAGAACATAACTCTTGTAGCGACCCAACTGCCAGACGCCAAAGCAGAGTACACTTTCCAGGGGCTCCTGACCCCGTAGAGATCTCGTCCCAAAACAATTCCTTTATAGCGTCCCTTGTGGACACCTGAAAGGCGGTTCGAGAAGCGGGAAGTAGAGTCCTCGCTCTCACCCATGCCATCAACCCCTTAGGGGCGGTTCCATCAGAAACAGGCTCTCCTAGAGAGAATATATATCAGAGGAGCGTTTCCGCGGCCTCATCCTCTTTGGATGCCGCGGGCCCCATGCTCTCTCCCTCAGTCGACTCACCGGGCCAGGGTGAGATTCCTCTGTACCATGCGCATGGCTTTGTTCTGTGATGCCGGGGACAGCATCACCTCCCACGACCGCTTCCCTCAGCTCCTTCCGTTCGCCTTGCGTCCCTGCAGAACTCGAGGAAGTAGGATTCCCTGTTAAACGGGCGCCAGATAACGGCGGAGGGGGTCAGACAGAAATGCACACAAATCAATATGATTGGCAAAAATGTCCGCTTTATTAGAGGACAGACAGCTTATATGCTGCCTGTGACACACAGACATGTGATTCTACCCAAGTTACATTGGATACATAAGGAAAACATACTGTGGTGTACAGTACTAATTGGATATCAGCAGGTGTCCATAAAACTTGTTTTCCTGCCAGAACAACTCCTCCTTCACCTTGGCACAAGGCCTGCAGCCATATTAGTGGCGCAGTATTTTTTTACTGTCTGCACCCAGCCATGCCAAGGTGAAGGTCTCAGAAATGCAACTGAAATTGTTCACACAATTTCTGTCCACCGACAGTTTCTGGTCAAAAAGTCCATGCAGAGGAATTCCAGAGAGCAAGAGAAGATAGTCGACAAGTAGCAAACATGGCACAGAGCCAGACTGAGAGATGCAGGGATGTCCTGCGAAGACAGAGACCTGCAATGAAAAAGGAGAAGCCAGCTGGAACCATTTTCTGGGGTAAGAACTCAACTAAAACCCCCCAGAACTTTTGACCCGGGGAAGGAGGGGTGGACACACCCAGAGAAGTCTCCTGAGAGCTTGGTCCCCGGGGATACAGACCTCCAGGGAACAGAGGATAAAGACTTTGAACTTTAACCCCTGCACTCTGTGGTATGATCATGGTGAGGTGAGTTTTGTCCCTGCTCGCAGTCCATGGGATTGGAACCGAGGGGCCGTGTAGGGGTGAAAGAGAGACCCCCTGAATTTTGATGAAGAGAAAGAGAGATTTTCCAGCTACGACAAATCGGAACTGCTGCCTCAAAGATAAAGATGAGAGACTGTGCTGCCCTGAAAGTGAAAAGATTTCTTCTTGTTTCCTTCTGGACTTTATGGGGGGAAAGGAGGGAGGTCTGTGTAAATATATTGTTTTGTTATAGGAGAGTTAGTTAGGATCGTTGTATATATATTGTTTTATAGTATTTATTATGTTAGTAATAAATTTTGATATAATCCCCCATGTTGAGGTGTGCCTGTGTGAAACTTCTCTCACTCTTGAGTAAAATTGTGGGGGGCTAGAAATTGGCTTTTTGGGGGTAAATCCAAAAAATCAGTCCGAGAAACTGCTCAGAGACTTCTTTTTATCTTTAAACAGCAAGGTATTTGTTTATTCAACGTTGGGAGCAAACCAGCTCGCGCTGGACAAACTTGCTCCACTTGCAAGTGCAAAACTAAGCCATTTTATGCACTTTAGATACATGGTTACATCATTTATTATACATATTAATAAGTAGGTGAGTCTCTGGGCAGAGTCTTTCCAGACATGCGCAATCTTCTACTGTGGGGGTCTTCTCCTTAAGCCTTCATCCCTCTGGTGGTCGCCATGGATGTCTTCCTCAATTTGACCTCTTCCATTAGGTGACCTGAATTCTTCAAGCTTGCAAAATCCTTGCTCTGAGCCTTCTAGATCTTATTCAAACATCTAGTTTACCTAATTAATTACTGTGTGTGTACTACTCCTATTCTTTCTATAATAAGGCCTTTGGTCCAGTGAGCAGAACAGAACATGGTATTAACCAGTGCTCCTAAAATGTTCTTCTAGTAAAACAGGTATTGAGGTTTGTTAGCAGGCCAAGATATCTCAGTTAACTCTTGTAGGCCTGGCTCCTGTTTCAGGGGCTTCAAATCATGACATGTTCCCATGTTCTCACTCTGCTCTTCCCTGGCTGGAATTCTTTCTGCGCAATACCCTTTTGTTCTTAAATATGTTATCACAGAGGCGTTACCATTACTCCTGATTGGTTTGCCCTTGGCCAGTGGCAGGAAGTCTGTCCTGGAGCTGGCTGGAATTGGCTCCATCAGACAGGGGAAGCTTCTAGCAGCTTCTAATAGCACCACCCCACTACCAAAACCCAGCCACAGAAACCCACTACAAGAACTTTGAAATGCAATAGCCCTGAGTCTACCACATTACCAAAACTAGATTTCAGTAAAACTGCATTGTATGAGTATCAAAGTGTGGGTATAAGGTTTCAAATTTACCATTAATCTACATGCAATCAAACATGACCTAAGTCACATTTGAAAAAAGGTCATTATGTGTAGTGGGTTGACCCTGGCTGGAAACCAGGTACCCATCAGTCACTTTATCACTCCCTTCTGCAACTGTTCTTTTTCAAGGAAGGTCTCTAGTAAACACATCCTGTTTAAGAACATATGCACCCTAGGCCAGAACAACAAGATATCTTGTACCCAAAGCAACCTTGAAGGTCTGGAACCTTGGAAGAGCTGCAAAGATAATGTGTGCTGGAAGGAGGAGGAGGAAGATGAGGAAGAAAGGGGTCTTGAGACCTCTGACTCAATTCCGGGGAGGATCTGGGGGTGGATAGTTCTCGTATTGGATGGATAGTACTATAAAATTGTAGAACCCCTGGACACGGGTGCGTGCCTTTGTACTCCTTGTGCCAGAAGACCTTCATTAAAGACCTGCTCTCTATCTTATCTATACTAATATTGCCATGATAACTGCACGAGAACTAGGAAGAATAAAAGAGCCAGGAGTTTCTGGATTTTGCTCTCTGCCTGGTGAGCCCCACTGCCCTCATGGACCAGGGAGAGCCCCGTGTCAGCTTCTGCAGCCCCCCACACTGGTGCCCTGCCATTGCCGCACTCTGTCTTGAGATAACAGCCACGGTTGTGGTTCTGCCCTAGCTCAGTTGTGACCACATGACCACTCTGGGACTGTGTTGCTGCCTTGGCAACACGGAAGTGAAAAGAGTGATTTCTGGGTGATATTTTTTCTGTTATTGTGTAGGTGTTGTTTTGTTCTGTTTTGTTCCCTGTTTTTAGTAAACTGTTATTTCATTTCTACACTTTATTCGCAAATCTCATATTTTCTGGGAGAGAGGGGTTTCTATTGCATTGAAGGTCCTGCCTCCTGTCATGCATTGTCTTTAACCCAAGACAATATTGAAGGGTTCATGAGTTGAGATAAGGTATGGGAAAGATCACTCACTGATTAGTCTTGATGCCAATTTTATGCCCCAAAAAGGCACAGACAGAGAAACTGCTCAGAGACCAGGTTTTAGTCTTTAAGCAGCAAGGTATTTATTTAAGGCAACGTTGGAGAGCAGCCAGCTCGTGCTGAACAAACTGCTCTGCCTCTTCAGTGAAAAGACAGGATTATATACAATTTTTACAGGTGATTTCAACATTTTCACATACATATTCATATAATTGCAACATCTAGTTATAATATTCATAATAGGCGGAGTCTGGGTAGAGTCTGGGGTGAAGTCGTCTTTTTGGGGTGATGTTTGGTGGTCGTTCCTGTTTCTTCAGCCTCAGGGGGTGGCATTTTTACTCTTCTTCCTCGGCTGAACTTTTCAACTTTCTTGGTTTTTGCTGACTCTATGGTGAATTTTGCAAGACTTTTGGACTCCAGCCCCCCATTTCGCCCCTTATCTTACTTATGTAGGTGTGTAAGCATTCTTTTAGTGTACAGTACCATCTAATCCTTAAGCTCTGGTCTTATCTCTAGCTAGGCAGTGCATTCTAGCTAAGCATTGGCAAACTCATTGTGCTCTTGCTTATACTTATATTCTGAATTTAACTCTCTACTTGCTTTCTAGGCCTTGTCTGGCTTCAGTCTCACTGGCAAAACAGACTCGAAGTAGGGATATTAATTAAATTTATTACTAACAGAATCAGAGCAGAGAAATGAGAAACAAAATAAATCTTAAAAACACCTTCCCCCCACCCCTCCCTCCTTCCCAAGTTCTACCTCCTCCCCCCAGCAGCATAGGGATATGGGGAGTGCGGGTTATGGTCAGTTCATCACAGGTTGTTTCTGCTGCTACTCAGAGAGAGGAATCGTTCCCCTGCTCCAGTGTGGGTTCCCTCCCACAGGAGACAGTCCTTCACAAACTTCTCCAACGTGAGTCCATCCTACGGGCAATATTTCTTCTCAAACTGCTGCAACATGGGTCACTTTTCCACAGGGTGCAGTCCTTCAGGCACAGGCTGCTCCAGCATAGGTCCCACATAGGGCCACAAGTCTTACCAGGAAAACCTGCTCCAGTGTGGGTTCCTTTCTCCACAGGTCAACAGGTCCCTGCCAGGACCTTGCTCCAGCTTGGGCCTCCCACAGGGTCACAGCCTCCTTCAGGCATCTACCTGCAGGTGGATCTCTGCACCCCTGTGGTCCTCCATGGGCTGCAGGAGCACAGCTGCTTCACTGTGGTCTGCATCATAGGCTGCAGTGGAATCTCAGCTCTGGCATCTGAAGCACCTTGGAGCACCTCCTTCTCCACTGACCTTGGTGTCTGCATTGTTGTTCACATGTTCTCACTCCTCTCTTCTCTGGCTGCAATTTTCATCTGCCCAATAACTTTTTTTTCTCCTTCTTAAATATGTTATCACAGAGGCGTTACTATCATTCCTGATTGGTTTGGCCTTGGCCACCAGCAGATCCGTCCTGGAGCCGACTGGCACTGGCTCTACCGGACATGGGGGAAGCTTCTAGCAGCTTCTAACAGAAGCCACCCCTGTAGCCCCCCCACTACCAAAACCTAGCCATGCAAACCCAATACATTATGCTTCTCAAATTCTACAAAAACATTTAAGATTACATATAAATTCATTCCTTTTTACCAAACATTTGATCTGTGTCCCTGAATACATCTTCAGGAATGACAGTAGAAACAAGTAGTGCAATCCAGAATGGCATACGTTAAAAAGGAGAGAAGTAAAAGGGTGTTTTATTTTAACTGTTAAAACATCCTGAAAAGGGTACAAACTTATCGAACAGTATAAAATAAGGACAAAAAAAGGGGGGAGAACAGAATTCAAACCTTGCTTCCTCTTCCTACAAAACCACAAAACATTATTGAGCCTATATAGAACTATATAGAACAGACAATTAAATGTACGGTTATAGGAACCAAACATGCAGAAAGCTCATTGATGAAGAAGTCACTACTTAAAAAGAGAAATAGAAAATAGTGTCACTGAGAGCTGAAAGTGCTTTCTTTTTAATTCATCAGAATACTGTATTTTCTCTACTATTTTTGTTTTTAAAGATAGGTAGGAAGTACCACCTTAGAGAGATTTTTATAGATATCTCAATTGTCTGAATGAAGACAAAAAAAGCTTTCTGCAAGGTGTACAAGAAATGAAACTATTATAGAAAGAAGTAGCTCTGTGACCTGCTTTACAATACAATTTGCAGGTTATAAAAAAAAGAGAATAAATGCAGCTTTCTCCCCACAATTCAATCAGGAAATTAATTCTGAATTAAAGATCTCTGCAATCCACAGTAGAACAACATTATGAAGTAGCATGACAAATTTCACTGTAATAGTCAGACAATAGCATAAAAACATTTAGAAGTGGGAAAAGTTGAGTCCCTTTAAAGGAAATGTTACATTTGATTGAAAAATGTTAGTGTTATCAAAAATATTTGTCTTTCCTGGATACTTCACTTAATAGCAGGCATGAAACTAACTGGGGTGAGACCTTGGGCCCCAAAGAAACGAGTGATATTTGTAAGCATATGTAGAAGGAGAATGTTTGCTCCTTTAAGGGTATCTGTTCAAGGACCTTTTCAATGCAGAAAAAGTATAAGAAAAGGAAGAAACCATGAACAAGAATATACACAAACCTGACCAACAAATAATAAGGGATTCAGTGACCAGAACCAAACCTGTTCTTTCACTCTAATTGTTGAGGATATATGGAATGTCAAAATGTTTATTCCACAAAGGTTATCTAATCAGGAACCTTGTCACTTGGGAAATTAAGGAAAAGAGGGAAACCAGAAACAAAATATGCAGACACAGACCTGACAAAACAAACATGGAGAGGGTGCAAAAACCGAGCCAGGCTCTTAAAGTAGTGCTCAGTGACAGGACCAGAAGCATTGGACACAAACTGAAACACAGGAGGTTCCCTCTGAACATAAGGGAACACTTTTTCACTGTGAGGGTGACTGAGCACTGGAACAGGTTGTCCAGGGATGCTATAGAGTCTCCTTTCTTAAAGATATTCAAAAGCCTGGGCACAGGCACAGTCCTGGGCAATGTGCTCTAGATGACTCTGCTTGAGCAGGGGTTTTGGACCAGATAACCTTCAGAGGTCCTTTCCAGCCTCAACCATTCTATAATTCTGTAAATAGGAAAATTATTGAATTTTAAGCTTTTTTCAATTTTAAGCTACAATAATGTCTTAGTTTAACAATGCAAAATGTTTGCTAAGGAGGGTGGGACAGGAAAAAAACCCCCAGGCTTTCCCCCTCTAAGTTATTATAACTTTGAAATTAGGAGACTTCAGGCAAACAAGGGTGGAAAAGAAAATAACAGCTTTTTACTAATAATATATATATAACAGGAACAGAACACGCAACAGTACAATAACTGAAAACATTCAAAAAAACTCTCTTTGCCTGTTGGCGCAGTCATAGTCACCAAACAGAAGGGGGTGTTGTCAAGCTCTGGGAGAAGCAAAGGCTGCAGTGATTGAGTGGCAAACAGCAGGGGGCGCTGCCGGGCCCCGGCGAGGCAGGAACTGCAGCTGAAAGGGGTAGTGCTGGCCCCAGAGCTCACGTGGTAATGGCAGCTTATCCTGGCAGCAGGAAATGGTCTGGACCCTCTCCTGTGGACAGTGCAAAGGACCCTTCTCACCATCCTCTTAAGTTAGAAAACTCCTCCACAGCTGGTACCGGCCCTCCCGGTGAGTCTGGGGCAACTCCAGGCAGTAGGCCACACAGGATGTGCGGAGTCAGGGCAAACCAGGACCTCCCCGGAGGCTGCCAGCTCCAACAAAAGTGGCAGCCGAATCCCAAAAAATCGATGGGACCAGAGGCAAGTGGAACAGGCAAAGGAAAGAAAAAAACCCGAGGAGCTGTCTTTCCACAACCACTCTCCAAATCCTGTCGCTGTTAAGTTGAGATGGCCAAAGCGACACAGAATTTTCTTCCAAAGCAGGGACAGGATAGCAAGAAGGCTGGAAGACTTTTTATTGCAACAGGTTGCATACATTTATACTTAACACACATCAACTTACTGTTGGTGTCTTCATGCACACATATATCAGGCCATATGCATGTCAGTTTACTATTGGTACTTTCATGTACACATATATCAGGCCATACACATGTCAATCTACTATTGGTGTCTTCATGTATAAATACATCAGGATTGGCTGCAAAATAGTAAACTCATGCTGACACAGCTTTTGTCGAGTCATGATGATTTGCAGAAAGTCCAGGAAGTCTGTTTTTGTACTTCCTGTCTTCCATCTTCTTACTTCCTTCTGACAGACTTGTTGTCTCTGACAAAATCCAGAGAAGAGCAAGTGCCAAGAGCAAAGAAAACCTCCCTCCCCTCAAGGCCATTAAGTTGGAATTTGAGAGCTATCAACTACCCTTTTTGTGTTGCTGGCTATGCCCACAGGGGTCGGCTGCAGCAGGCAGGGGGAAAAACTGGGGAGCAGCTCCTTCCTCCTCCCCTTTCAGTGGTGATGGGAAAATTCAAACAGGAGTTTTAAAACCCATGACAAATAATGATTACATTGAGACAGATTGCACAGAATAATCTATGCAAGTAGTTTGAAATACAGAGGCTTCTAACTAATGGCAGGCAGCTTGAAGAACAGGAACTAGGCCTCCATGACTAATGCACAGAATCATGTGCTAGGAAATATCCTTTCGCGGTGTGGAAAGATCCATTCTGTGATTCTGTGATCTTAACAAAGAGCCTACCAGAGAAGTAAGAATTAGATCTTTCAAATGAACAAAAAAAAGCAGAAAATTTGGCAGTGAGATGATTGCAATCCTCCCAAAAGAGAATTCTAGGATAACCCCAAATATATTTATGTTGTGACTTTTTTGGGGTGTTTTTTTCGTGTGTAAACTGAGAGAACTAATATTACCATGTGAACACTGGACATTATCTATAGCCATGTGTGGCAGTTTGAGCCACATTAGAAATCCAAAATCCAATTTCCAGGCTTCCCCCCACCACTTCCCACAATTTATCCCATCACCGGAGAGAAACTTTTAGACCAGAGGCTATTATATGGGGAAGGGGAAGTATATACATTTATTTACACAAATAAATACTATACAAACTAAAGGCAACTATATATATATATATAGTATTACATTTCTATCAGTCCTTTAAGCTCCTCCCTTTAACTTTAGTCCAGGAAGAGCCTTTTCAGGCTGGGAAGTAACCAGTTTCTCCCTCTGGGCCCCTGAACACTCCCTAACCAACCTTCAGCTGTTCGTGGAAGTCCTTCCTTCCTCACCAAGTCCAAGAAAGTAGCTTTGAGTCCTTTCTCCTCAGTCTCATACCTCGGTTCGTAGGCTGCTGCAGTGTAGCTTATCAACGTACACGTCCTGGAATGTTGCTTCCTCCTCCGAGTTTTCGGCTGTCCTCTGTTTAGATCACGGCAGAGACATCCTCCGGGCCTCTCTCTTTGGTGCATCTCCAATTTCGCCTGGGATTCCTTTCCCTGGCTCCGAGCTATATTTAGCCCTTCCACTTTGGCTCTGCTCCAATGCTGAGCCTCTCCTCCACTTTACAGTGGAAAGAAAAAGCCCCCCTCCACAGCTTAACTGCAGAAAGGAGGGGGAAGAGAGCTTGGCTGCAAAACTTGCCTCTCTCCTCTTACCTCAGGTGCTGTGAGTCGCGTCCCTCACAAACACTCACTCTAAATGCTGCCTCTAACTCTGGCCTAGGCAGAGTTGGGGGGGCCGCAGGGCTCCCCTTCCCCCCTGGAGGGGGAAAGAAGTAGCCCAGCCCCCCCCTGCCCTTCTCCACCTACATGCAGCAGACACCAACAGCAAAACTGTCAACAGCTTCCGGTGGCTGTGTATATATGATTTTGAGCAGAAGCGAACAAGATGAGTGGTGATTGGCTCTCCAGGGAACACTGCCCTGGCACCCAATTACCTCTGAGCCCCCGATTCTTAGGGGGGGGCCAATCTCAAACTATGACACCATGATATCGTGAAATACACACAATGGGCCTGAAATCCTGACCTTACTCCTATTGATGGTCAGTTTCTTTTTTTATTTTAACACAAAGAAGCCTTTGTAACTCAGAGCCTGTGAAAGCATCCCAGGTGTGTTAGTTATGTCTGCTTCTTTTTGTTATATCAAGGGGTTATTTCTCTATCTGTGGTGTTTGCATAATGTATTTGTTGCTGTGAAATTGTTAGCTATTAATGCTTCCTTTCCATGGAAAAAATTAGCATTTATTTACAACACTTGGTCCAGAGAAGTAATTTCTGGATACAGACTAATTTCCCTCAGTAAGTGCTCTGTCAAGAGAAAATATTCTTCCATGGAAGACTGACACATGGGGCCTAATTCTTAATTTTTATTCAGGGATGCTGTACACAAGCAAAACTATCCCAGAGCTGTGTTCCTGTTATAGATACAATTGCTGTAATTATACAGTTTCCCTAATATTATATGGAATTACACAGTACAGGGCATTAGCTTTGAATATTTCTCTTGAAACATATGTCAGAATATTCTTTCTTGCTTTAAAAAAGGGATAAATTCTGTTTGGTTATTTTCATTTGTTTGTTGGCAGCTGTGTAGACAGGGCAAAATTGGGTGAGCAATTTGTCCTGCATTTTGAGGGTCTTACCTTGGCATAGCTAAAGTACAAACAGCAAAAGAAGCTGCGTAGCTAACATGGCTACAGGCTCTGAAGTTAGAACAAAGAAGGCTCCCTGCCAAGGTCAAGGAGGAGTCTTAGAAAGTTAAACAAGTTTTTTCATCTTTTATGGACACCTACGATGCTCCAATTAACACTGGACAACAAAGTATGCTTCTCTTATGTATCCAATGCTGTGTGAAGAAGCATCAAGCATCCGGGTATACCAGCAGTATATAATAAGCGTTCTTCTTGTAATAAACGGACATTTTGTTGACCATATTGACCTGTGAGCAGTCTGTTCCGAGCCCCTCCACTGATACAGCTGCATGCAAATGGTGCAAATCCAGTAGGTAAAATGACCCTGGCACCTTCCATAACTTAGTTGTAATTTTCCAAAGAGACAGTTCTAGTGTATCAGTTGGCTTACTTACAGAAATTAGCATTTCTCCGCCCATTAGTGCTATTTCTTTTTACATATATGGTAATGATATTAAGGTGTTCCACTTGAGGAACATATACATGTCCAATTCCCTGAGATGAGTTATATTTTCATTTGCAAATATTTCTGTATCAGCCATATGAGGAGGAGATGAGGTCACTTGGTCTGTTCAGCCTGGAGAAGAGGAGACTGAGGAGAGACCTCATTCCAGTCTACAACTTCCTTGTGAGGGGAACCGGAGGGGCAGACACTGTGGTGACCAGTGACAGGACCCGAGAGAATGGCCTAAAGTTGTGTCATGTGAGGTTTAGGTTAGATATTAGAAAAAGGTTCTTCACCCAGAGGGTGGTTGGGCACTGGAACAGGCTCCCCAGGGAAGTGGTCACAGCACCAAGCCTGACAGAGTTCAAGAAGTGTTTGGATGATACTCTCAGGCACATGGTGTGACTCTTGGGGATGGTCCTGTGCAGGGCTAAGGATTGGACTCAATCCTTTTGGATCCCTTCAAACTCATCATATTCTGTGATTCTGTGATTCTGTGATCTTTGTTGAGAATCTGTCTTTGACTAATAATATATATCAATATAAGCTACAGTGAAGAGTGTTTATATTTAATAGGCAATAGCATTAATTTAAAGTTGGGGAAGTGTTACGACCTGCTCCAGAGGCAGGGTAACTGAGGTTCTTGTTAATATATTGAGTGGATTAGAGTAAAACGACATTGAATGACCATTGTGTATATATATATACTAATATTTTAGAACAATTTGTTTGCAATGGAAAGGAGGTATGTAGTCATTTTGGTTATTATTATCAATAGAAATATATAAAAGGAAAAGAAAGAAAGAGAAAGAAAGGATAAGAGTAGATAGTGGAGAGGAAAGATATTACCACCTGCGAATCCAGTGACGAGACTTGATTGTTGCAATTTCGATGTCCGTTGGTCAAAGTGATGGTCACAGTCTTGATCCGTTGGGGGTGGGGACCCGCAAAACAAAGAATTCAACAGGTTAATATACATTCAAGTTCAGGTGGGAACGTCCAGGTACCACCCCTGGGAGGGGAGTTTTAACACTGTGGACTGTGCACAGAAATGGTCCCAGAAATGAGTCTGGGGGTGCTTTGGTGGTCGTTGGTGGTCACAGATGCCATCTGTCCCATAACTTGGGGTGGTCTTTGTTTGACCGGTGATATGTGTATCAGCAGTTGCTTCCTTTCCCATAGTTTGCCACAGTGGGAATTTTTGTCCAGATACATTAACCAGGATGTGCTAACCAGATCTCACCTCTGCCAGACCTGGAATTAGCACCTTTCTGTCTCAAATTCCTCTCTTCTGTGTGTTGTCTAAAGAAAACTCAGGGAGAAAAAAAACTCCGGGGCAACCTTATTTGCAGGTAAGGTAAGGGAAGGTTTTTAATGATGCCTCTCAGGGACTGGGGTTACAAGTCACGCACGTGCTGCCCAAGACCCAGTGTTACAATTTTATAATAATGTCCATCCAATCCCTGATTTGTCCACCCCCTGGTCTTTGCCCCGTTCCACCCCCTGACCCGCCCTGCCCCTCGGGAATTGGATCTGGGGTCATTTTGGGACCACTTCTTCCTCATATTGGTATTCTTCGGAGCACACTGTGCACACAGTCCTTGGTTATATCTTGCGGTTCAGGTTAGGGAGCAGATGTTCTTAAACAGAAGAAGACCTACCTTGAAAAGAAGACTAAATATGCTAATGGAATGTAGGGGGGAATTGATATGGGGAACATGGAATGGGGTAAGAGGGTTGGAGATATGTGTAACTACTGTGCTAAAGGGTGAGGGAATAAATGCAACTGCTTCTAAAATCTACATTTACTACATAACTACTTCTAAAACCTATAAAAATTAGAAAAATCAAAAAATCAGAAAAAAAACTAAGGCAACATGTGCTTTAATGGATCTGTGTGCAAACTCTTTGCTGGTTTTCCTGGAGCGGAGCTCGGTCGTGCTGTCCCCTTGCGCAGGGGAGAGAAAGACCAAGCTTCCCGGTGTGTCCCGTGGCAGAAAAAAAGTTTATTCTTAAAACTGCGTGGTTTATACGGGTTTGGGGGGAGGGCAGGAAGGAGGGCTGTGATTGGGTCGAGGTACGGGGGGAGGGGAGTGGCTTGACAGTCCACTGACCAATGGGAGATACAGGATGATTGTGTTCCAATAACCAACAAGGATTTGGGGAGAGGCGGGCACAGCAAAATCTGCGATCGGGGGAGGGGGAGATCCCATGGCTGCGAGTGGGGGGCTGCATGGACCAGGGAAAGTACATAACTCAGGGAGAAACCGGTACAATAAAAATGCAAGGAGTTGTTTTTTCTGCTTTGATCAATCCCAGGAAGCCGCCGCTATGGTGAGTCTGTTTCTAAAGCTGTTCCTTCCAGCTTTCATAATCCTGTCGTTCACCCACAATTCCTCCATTTTTGTTTATCAATGAAACGTAAACTTGCGCAGCATTGTGTATTACCAGACCCTGGAAACATTTGTCTATGCATGGAAGAACACAAAGAAGGATTGCTAGTACGAAAAAGCCTAAGAGTAGAAATAACAGAAATTTCTTCAGGGGCTGTGAGAGTCCCTTCAGGAGAGCCAGCCAAACATGTCATCCCAACTAACCTCGTCAGACCTTAGGATTTGTTGTATGAGGGAACGGAGTTCATTTATATGGGAATGAATAGATTGAGAGTGGTCGGAGAAATTTAAGCAGCATAGTCCCTCAAATTCATCGCAGCCGTGTCCATTAACTAGCAGTAGGAAATCAATGGCTGCTCTATTCTGTAAAATGGCTTTTTTAATCTGCTGTGAATCTAGTAGTAAGTCCTCTAGTGCTGCACTCATCGCATTAGCCTCCTTGGCTAGCCAACATCCCATTTTTGTGAGCAGATCTAAGGCATGTGTTGTGCCAATGGCCGGAATTACTATGCCTCCCCAGAGATTCTTACCGTGGGACCAAAAGTGGAGGTCAGAATCGCAATTTTCAGTGAATTGTTGTAAGTTCTGAGATTTGAAAAGGGGATGTTGCTTAACCAGGGAGTGAGGGAGTTGTTGAGGGGCTGTGTTTGTGGATTGTTTTTCACTTCTTTTAAATCGCTGGACTGCAGGTGAGTCCAATTTCTTCGAGTAGGAAGTGATGTCTCATTTCGTGATTGTTTTAAGGGGGCTAATGGCTAATGAATGAATTATCTTTGCGGGATTATAGAGTGATATCTGGCCTAATGTGCAGGGTCCCCCTCCCGCTCCTTTAGGGATTACTTTCCACACCCGAAATCCACAGATGAGGAATACCCCCTTGGGGAGGGCAAAGGGTAGTGGGGGGTTCTCAATTTTTTCTTTGCACCAGAATTCAAAGTTGGAATATACTCCATTGGATGTTACATTAAACTGATTTTCACCTCTTCCCTCTGTTTTAGTATTGAAATAAAAACAGTGGGATGAGGGGAGGGTATCCAAAATTTGTAACTCTTCAGGGTAGTCATCTAGGTATAGTGGATCTGACTCGATTTTTGGGGTTTGTGGGAAGTAGGACACAATTTGGTTTCCAATTTTTTCCAGATCGTTGCACAGAGGGGAATACTGATTTTTAAATCCTGTCCATTTTTGAGAGGACCAGGGAACTGCAACTAAACATGTTTTTAATGGGTTAGAAGGGTCTGAGACAGAAAGGCACAAGGAATCAATGTCTAAAGACTTAGCTAGGGAAGTCCACATGTTTCCAGGGTCTGCAACTACCCAATCTGGCAGTGGAGGATTTGTGGGAGGAAACGGCTTCTATGAGATGGCGAGATGGCTTAAGACGGCAAAAATAATGTAGATCATGATGGTACTTGGTCGCTGTTGTGCAATTTCACTAGATGAGAAGGAACCCACTTCAGACCGGAACCTGTGGAAACAAAAGCATGCCCCCTTCCCCAAGTGATAAGAGGAACAGGGCCAACCCATTCACCTGTTATTACATCTTTATAAATAACTTTTGCATCAGTTCGGACTTGATTCCGGTGTGAATTGAAGTGTCTTTCTATGGGTGAGATGTCCTGTTCTAACCTATTTAGGAAGTTGATGATGTACAAGGCTTTGTTTAACTTCTCTTGGGGTGTGAGCCCGATGGTTGTTTTGTTGTTTGGTTAACATGTTTTTTAGTGTTTGGTGGGCACGTTCTACTATAGCTTGACTAGTCGGGGAATGGGGGATACCTGTGACGTGTAATTCCCCACATATTAAAAAATTCTTTTAATGATTGAGAGGTGTAGGCTGGGCCATTGTCGGTTTTCACGGTTTTGAGGATGCCGAGAATTGATATGGCATACATGAAGTGTTTTTTGACATCTCGAACCTTTTCTCCTGATTGAGCTGTTGCTGCAATAGCACCAGAACATGTGTCGATAGACACATGAATGTACTTTAATTTTCCAAAAGGTGCATAATGTGTTATTTCTGACTGCCAGATGTCTAGTGGATTAATTCCACAAGGGTTTACTCCCCCTGATGGTAGGGGAGTAAGTCTTTGGCAGTCTGGGCATGCAGAAATGATGGTTCTAGCTTGAGAGAGTGTGAGGTTGAATGTTTTTGTGAGAGATTTTATGTTCTGATTAAAGAAGCTGTGAGACAGTTTTACTTTTTCAAAATTATTTGGGACCACTGCAGTTTGTGCTAGGTGTCCTGTGTCAGCTATTTGATCTCTGACACGGTTTCCTTCTGCAATGGGCCCTGGGAGGGAAGTGTGAGAGCGGATGTGGATTATATGGAATTTGTGTCTGCGCTGACTAATTTCATACCATAGTGTCTTGAACATGTGAGTTAATTGTAATTGGGAGAGGTCCTTTATGTAAGAGTTTTCAATTCGTCGGACCACTCCAACCACATAAGCCGAATCAGAAACAATATTCAAAGGCTCGGGAAACAGTTGAAATGCACGTATTACTGCAGAGAGCTCCGCTATCTGAGAGGAACCTCTTACCTTGTGTGTGTCAAATACCCACTTCCCTGCCTTTTGCCAGGTGACTACTGCGTTAGACGTCCTACCAGATCCATCTGTAAAAACGGTTCTAGCATTCGTTAGGGGGAAAGGTGAATAATTATTTGTAAGCTCTGGTTGGGTGAGAGATAGTAGCTGTAAAAAAGGGATAGGTGGAAAGTGTACTGAAAATTGACCCTTAAAATCAGCAATGGCTAACTGGAAATTGTCACTATGAATCAACAACTGGGTTAGCTGAACAGTAGACAGAGAAATGTATATGATTTTTGGATCCCTACCCAACAGTTCTCACAATCGCAGTCTACTTTTGTGACACACCTTGGAGAGCATTTCAGGATATGTTGTAACCGATTTAGAAAACTGAAAGCTTAGAAAAACCCATTCCCATAACAGAAAGTTCTTGCCTTTTAAATCTAATTGTCCTAGAACAGCATAGGGTTGCTTGATACCCTTAAAAATTACTAACACCACCGGTAACCCACACACTCTCCACTTAGTCTGACATGCACTCAGTCTTTGATTTATGTCCTGTAACACTGCTTGGGCTTCTGGTGTCAGATGTCGAGGGGATGTCAGATCCACCTCCCCTTTCAGAAGTTGGAATAGTGGTTTTAAAGAGCCTGTTGTTATACCTAGGAGAGGTCTAACCCAATTAATTAAACCTAGCAAGGATTGTAAGTCATTTAAGGTGTGTATGTTGGAGGGTTAGGCAACTGTCTGAGGTTGAATCGTGGTGTTATTGATGTGATATCCGAGGTATTCCATGGCATTGTCATTTGTTCTTTTTCCGGTGCAACCTCAAGGCTCTTGACAGAGCAGCTTTCACAGCCCGATGAAGTTGTGCGAGTTGCTCCTTGGATTCAGCAGCCAGTAGGATGTCATCTATGTAGTGGTACAGGATGGTCTGGGGAAACTGCTGATGAATTGGAGACAAGACCTCTGCGATGACTCTTTGGCACACAGAGGGGTTATTTCTCATTCCTTGAGGTAGGACGGTCCAGTGATAGTGTCGAGATGGTTCTGCTGCATTGATGGAGGGTACTGTGAACGCGAACCTACGAGAGTCTTTAGGGTGTAACGCGATGTTAAAGAAACAGTCTTTGATGTCTATAATGATGATGGGCCATTCTGAGGGTATCATTGTGGGTGATGGGAGCCCAGGCTGGAGAGCTCCCATGGGCTCCATGATTTTATTAAGTTCCCTTAAGTCCTGTAGTAACCTCCATTTTCCATTTGATTTTTGTATTGTGAAGATGCAGAAGTTCCAGGGACTATCTGTTGGTACTAAATGTCCCTTTTCCAATTGTTCATCAACTAGTAAGTTTACTTGCCGCAGTTTTTCTCCCTGTAGAGGCCACTGGGATACCCAGCGTGGCTCATCCGAGAACCACGTGAGGGCGGGAGACTGCAGCTGACCAGTGGCCTTTAAGCTAAATTTGACGTGGTTAGGTGAATTCCCCATTGCCCTATAATATCCCTTCCCCAAAGGGTCATTGGAATATTAAGGGCGTAGGGCCTTGTAGAGGCTGTTTGACCTTCAGGACCTTCAATCAATAGTGTGCAGACACTTTGGAGTGGTGACTGCGCTCCTCCTACCCCTTTGATGTTGATACAGGGCTGTGTTGTGTTCCATTCCTTAGGCCAGTCGCTCTCTGCAAAGATCATGGCATCCGCGCCTGTGTCCAAAAGACCCTTAACTCGAACACACTGGTTAGAATTGGGATACAACACAGTACAGGTTAGCATAGGGCGGTCAAGTAGAATTGACTGTGACCACTGAACTAAAGGCATTGAGTCCAAAGTGTTTCTCCCCGCCTCACTGTGGGTTAGACTGGCAATCGGTGTATTTGTGTCAAGCTCTATGGGTGGAAACAGAGCTTTGATGGTTACTTCTACTACTTTTGGGTTGTCTAGAGATATTGATTGGGGGACAACTGTTAAACCTGTATCAGAGGATGCGGCAGTTCCTGTTAGAATATATTGTCCAGCAGGTAACTGTAATTCAGTTTTGGTTTTAGTAGGACGGTCTGGTAGCTATCGTTGTCTATGGTGAGTTGGTGGGGAGATGCCAGCTCCACCCTAAGGATACTTGCTCTGATTGTCTGTCCAGGATTGAGGGGAGCAGGTGAGTGGGGTTGGCTTGTGGAGCATTTGGTGTCGTAACACTGTCCCTGGCGCTCGGCAGTCCGTTTCCCGGCATCGAAGCCAGTTTGGGAGCAGGCCTAGGTGAGAGTGGTTTGCCGTCTCTGTCGAAGAGTGACCTACATTCACTTGCCCAGTGCAATCCCTTTTTGCATCGGGGACACAAGCTAGGAGGTACTGTAGGTGGCCTAGATTTTAGTTGAGGGCAATCTTTTTTAAAATGTCCAGGTTGTTTGCACTGGTGGCATGTAGCCTCCTTTTGCGCCGCCAGGACTTCAGTCAGGAGGGATTTGTTATAATTTCCAGATCCCACATTACGACATGCCTTAACCATGTCCATAGGAGTGGGGTCTCTAAGAGTTCTTAGTATTTGCTGGCAATCATCATTGGATTGTTCTATAGCCAATCTTAAAAATAGTGCATCCTGAGCTTCTGGATGTTTGACTTGTTTTGCAATGGCTTTCTTTAGCCTTTCTGCAAAGTCTATGAATGGTTCTGTTGGGTTTCGTTGTACCTGTGTGTATGAAGGTGTAGGTTCAGCAGCCTCAGCAATGGTTTGAATAGCTTGGAAGGCAAGTTTTTTTGAAATGTCCAGTTCATTCATAGGAATCTTGGTTTGGGCCTCATTGGAAATATAAGGTCCAACTCCGAAAAGCCTATTAAAGGACTCCAAAACTGGTGTCCCTGTGGTTGCTGAGGTTCGCTGGGCATGCTGGCGAATGCGAGTTTGCCATTCGTCTAGGAAAAGTCTTGCTTGCATATTAGTGAAAAAAGCACTTATCAATTCCTTTATGTCATTTGGAGTGAATGTGTAAGCAGCAAAGAAAGAATGCAGTACCCTTATAACATAAGGTGAGAGTGGCGGTCTGAAAAATAAAAGCTAGACACGATCCCAGTATGGGGAAACTGGAATAGTTTATTGAACATGAGAACACTATTTTAAAGGCATCTGGGGCTGTATGTTAATGAAGGGGACAACCTATGTTAATTGGGGAGTTACACAAATTTTTACTGCAATTTCCAAATAGTTAATTTTTCTTCTAGTAGGATTACATGGGGGACAGAGGGATTACAGGGGTTTAGACATGGTTTGATACAATCATCTCAAAAGTCCTTTCTGATTTCTGCTGGAACCAAGCTTGATCCATGAGGTAGAACTTTAACAGGTCTTGTGAGAAGGGGCTAGCTCCTTCAGATCACGAGGTTTTTGTCAGCTCTTGTTTTCCTTTGCTGAAAGCTGGGTTTGGGTTCCCACATCTGCCCCTTTTTTTTTTTTTTTCTAAAAAACAAAAAACTCGGAAAAAACTTTGATCAAACGTTTGCTAATGCAAGACAAAATACAAGGGAATACAAATATTACCATAAATGTTTTCTTTAACTAGAGTATTAAATTTATCATGCTAACTAAACATGTAATCTAAGCTTTGATTACTATTTTTTCTTCAACTATCAATGCTTTGATGCATTAGTTCAGAGTGAGTAATAACAAATTCTATAGCTGCATTTTAGAAGCAAATGTATTCTTAAATGGATCTAACAAGAAATATTGCAGTCTTACTTTTAATACCACAAGTGAAATTAATTTTAGCAAGGAGGCTCCTTTTTGAAGGCAATGTACAACCTTTTATATACCTGAGATGGAAAGTATGATTATGCAAAGGCATTGTGTGTCAGAATAGTTTGGGCCACAAGGTTTGGCATTATAAAAGCATGTGAAGGAATCGTAGTTGTTTTAAGGCATTCTGCATATTGCTACATAAATTATTTTCTTAAACCTAGCACTAACATTAAGAACATTAAAGCAATCAGAAAGACTATTAGACACTTCTGGATATAGAAAAGTAAACAAGGAACAAAATGCAAGAAGGAAAAATTCCCAACAATGCTAAACTAATTAACTCTGGATTAATATAAAACTTGTTTAAACAACTTAACTTATTTCCATTATTTCTTATTAGAAATTACTCTTATAAAATCTTTTTTAAGCTATCCTCTAAAGATTCTATTGACTTATAAGCGATTGATTTTGAACCAAACTTAATAACTTGATGACTTCAGGGTTCGTATGCTCCTGACTTTTACCTGAAAGTGTTTTTTAGTGTTTGTTTTTGAAAACTTTTATTTAACCTAAAACATTTCTGCAAATGAAATTCTATTCAACTCAGGGTCATATGTTTTCTGTTTTTTATCTAAGGGTGTTTGTGCATGTGTGAGGTAATGTGCATTTGTGTATAAATCAGAACATATTAATTATTGTATTTTCGCACTCATGCGTACATTCACACATTCATACTCGATGACCATCGAACAAACATCATACAAACATACCTTTGGGTTTCATTTTACAGTGTCTTTTGGTTATGAACTGAGAAATTGGCCCTTTTTTGTTTCTCACCCTTAGATTAGTAATATATGTTTTCTGTTTTTTATGATAATATAACCTGTAAAAACATAAGTATATTTTACTTCATGTTCAATTTAAATTTCAAATACATATAAACATTCCTATAGTTCAAGGATAAAATATATACTTCTTCTATTTTTAAGGCAAATATATGTGTTTCTGTGTTAATTTGGCTTTTGGACTTAAGGAAAATTGTTATTGTGAAAACTTTAAAATTTTCAAAAATACAGCTATGCATACATTTAAAAACAATTCTGGCTATTAGTTATGGAAGGGTATCTTCATTCAGCAAAGGGTCTTTGCTTCCCTCGCTTCCCCTTTTTCTTTTTTTGTTTTTGTTTGTCTGTTTGTGTGTTTTGCGGAGGAGGACAGTCTCTCCATTGGTAGCGTTTTGTTCGCCTTAGTCACACTGTGAAACTGAAACAGTTAAGTTAATAAACAAAAGGGTTTCCAAAAAAAGACCAGTTCTTAGTTTAGGCTGCAAAGAAAAAGGAAAAAAGTCAAGGAAGGGGGTTTTTGCTGCTTTGACTACTGCTGAAGTCGGCAGCTTTGTGTCTGCCCCACTCCGTTTGTCTCTGGGGTCCCTCTGTTCCTGGGTTTGTCTCGTGCTGTTGCCACTGGGCTTCCGCTCGCTCCCTCCTTCGCCGACGGTCCCGCTGGGGCTCTTTCCTCCCTCGGACCTTTCCCGGAGCCCCCCAGGGATTCTGTGGGATCCTCTCTTCCGCTCACGCTCCGTAGCCTCGGTTTTTGCATACCTCGTGCGCTGCTTGTGTTTGTTTTTCCCGGTGCCTCTTTCGTTTCCGGGTTCCGGGTCCTTCCTGCCTTCTGAGTGGTTCCCGCTCGGGTCCCGCTGCTGCTTCCGCCGGCGCGGGTCTCTCGATCTCGTTGTTTGCTGGGGCGCCGGAGGTGGTGGTCCTTCCTCAGGGACCTGCTCCTGGGTGTTGACCTCGCGCCTCTGGCCGCTGCTTGGCTGCTGCTGTTGAGAGCGGTAGCGGGCGGCGATACAGGAACTTGCCGAGGCAGCGCAGCAGTTCGCTGGCGCTGGCTCCCACCCTGACCCTGCGCGGGGTGGTTGCAGCGGCGGTGGCCATGGTTCTGTCTCACACGGCTCTCTCCGGGCAGCGTGTGTCGGGCTGCAGTGTGCTTGTGCGCTCCGCTCGGCGGCTGGGGCCCGTCCCGGGCTGCGACTGCTAAGGTTTTTTTGGGAGGTTGCCGAGTCCCACAAGCACGTATCAAGAAGGTTGGTAACGTTCAGTTCTGACATGTGACGCTGGGCCCACAGCAACAGGTTCTGCAAGGGCTGTTCGTCAATTTTCGCGCTATGCTGCTTAAGCTCGCGTTTTAAAATTAAATAAACGTGGTTTTGTTCAGAAGATATTTGAGTCCCCATTGTACCCTACTTATAATGTTACAAAGTCTTTAAAATAATTACCCAATCTGGAGTTCGTAGTCAGCTCACTCAGCAGTTCCCGCCTGCTGAGGACAAGTTTCTGTGCACGTCTTCCGCCTTCTTTCAGTTCTGACTACGCACACACCACCGAAACACAAGGAGTGCTGCTTCCCTTGGTCCAGCCAGCCGATGGCCGACAAATCTTCTAAATGTTAGAAGGTTCTCAGCCCCACGGTTGTGGCGACATTAGTGGCGGTCTGAAAAATAAAAGCTAGACACGATCCCAGTATGGGGAAACTGGAATAGTTTATTGAACACGAGAACACTATTTTAAAGGCATCTGGGGCTGTATGTTAATGAAGGGGACAACCTATGTTAATTGGGGAGTTACACAAATTTTTACTGCAATTTCCAAATAGTTAATTTTTCTTCTAGTAGGATTACATGGGGGACAGAGGGATTACAGGGGTTTAGACATGGTTTGATACAATCATCTCAAAAGTCCTTTCTGATTTCTGCTGGAGCCAAGCTTGATCCATGAGGTAGAACTTTAACAGGTCTTGTGAGAAGGGGCTAGCTCCTTCAGATCACGAGGTTTTTGTCAGCTCTTGTTTTCCTTTGCTGAAAGCTGGGTTTGGGTTCCCACAGGTGAGTTTAACCCATAATCAGTAATGGCTTGTTTTGTATCCTTCAGTACCAGGAGGGGGATGGGTTCCCAGACAGGGCGATTGTTGGGATGATAAAATACAGGAAATGCTTTAACTAAATTCAAGTCATCAGCTGTTGACGCCTGTTCCTTTATGTAAGACCATCTGCTCCTCTGGGCACTGGCACCGGAGAAGCCAGGACCATAATTACAAGCATACTCGTCAGTATATGGGGATGGGAGGTGAGAATATGTGGGGTATGTGAGGGACAAACGCCATTTACCAGTCTAGAGGAACAAGTACATCCACAGGGTGAAGGTACTGAAGGGGTTAAAGCGCCAGCTACTGGTGCTGCAGGATAGTTGTCGTGGGGACTGGGGAAAGGAGTACATGGATGCGTTGGGTGTGGGGGGATAGAGGGGGGTGGGGGTGGAAGGGGGGAATGGGGGTAAGGGAGGGGGCGGTGGAGGGGGGGGAAGGAGCATCCACTAGATCGTGGTTGAAATCGGGTTGAGGGGGTGGCGGGGGGAGGTGGGGTGGCAGGTGTGGTGGTGGTGGGGCAGGGGGGCGGCGAGGGGGGTGGGGTGGTGGGGGGTGACGGGGGGGTGGGGGGGCGGTGAGGGGGGGGGCGGGGTGGTGGTGGGCGGCAGCAGGGCGGGGCAGGAGGGCTGAGTGGGGGCTGCCACGTGGTCGGCGCCATTTTGGTCGGGGGGGGTTGGGGGGGCGGCGAGGGCACGAGGCTGGAGCCATTCCGGGAGGGGGGGGGGGAATTGCGGGGGTGGCCATAGGCAGTGACACAGCTATGTGGCCGTTACCCTCTCAGCTCTGGGGGGGCGAGCTAAGTTCCCCGTGATGTGCGCAGGGTGGAAATACAGAGGAAATATTCTCCCGTTCGGGAACCTGTTCCCGCCACTTCAGTCGCCCCGCGATCTGGGTGCCACCCCACTCCCTCCTCCCAAATCATGCATTTTTCATTCTCATTTTTCTTTAACATGCTTAATATTAACCGCCAAGTGATCGCTGCCCGAGATGCTAAAGAGTCATTTGCCTGTATGACATTCCATAATTCACGTCCTAAAGAGTCCCACTCCTGATATGATATGGAGGTGCGCAGGGGGCGGTTGTGTTTCGAAATCCATTTAATCAATGCTTTTAGAGAGTCTTTGTCTAGCGGGTGTCCATGCAGATAAATAAGACCCTTTAAGCATTTGTAGGTGTCCCGCTCTCGCTTTGAAGATTGTGCCCCCATGAGGACGAACCTCCTCCTCCAAATTAAGAGGTATGTATACTTTTGTATTATAGCTTGTAAGGAAAAGAGCTCTATTGCTTGAAGGGGACAGGACACTGTTGCCCAGAAGGGGGGCCAGAGGGATGCCTCGGCACAATTGACCCTAGCAAAACTGGGTTCGAGTCCCAGGGACAACTTTGTCATGCTTGTCTTTTATGTTTAGAATTTGTTTTGTTTTGCTTTAATTGTTGCCTGCATTTATTAAGAGTAGCAAGTTCGAGTTTTGCAAAAACTGGGTTCGAGTCCCAGGGACAATGTTTTGTTTTGCTTTAATTGTTGCTTGCACTGTGAGTGTTCTCTTTTGATTTTCTTGAGAAAAGAATCTCTAGGACCCAGGGAAACCTCTGGCTCTGCTAAAGAATCTCTGGAATGCTGTAGTTAGAGATAAAACGCTACTGTGTGTGTTTTCAACTGTTATTGCTCGTGTCTTGTGTATAAAAAAAAAAACGAAAAAAGGAAAAAAAAAAGAAAAAAAGAAAGAGGAAAAAAAAAAGGAAAAAGTGCTAACAGAAACCTAGAAACTTAGAAAAGTACCATGAAGAGCCCTATTATCTGTGATGCATTGATTGTTGTTGTCTTTATGCCTCCTGTGTGTTAACAAAACTTTACATAGGAAGTGATAGTAATTCTATACAGATAGACAGGAGTGTATTAACACCTTAAGATTAAAATCTGCCTTTTTGTTATTGTTCATTATATGTAAGAGCTTTGTGTAATAATTGTGGGAAATATATTTTAGGTCTAAGAATAACACAAGTCATAGTTTTAGATCGGTCTCTTAGGTTGTATGTGCTTTTTCTGTAAAAAAGGTATATTTTATAGTTTACAGTGACATCTTGGTAACCCGGTCAGTAACAAACCTGTATTTTACGGTCTGCATCAGCATCTCGCGATCTAATTTGGTAACGCAGATTATGCAAATAACACAAGAAGGTAGGAAAGTCTTTTATTCTAAGTGTGTGAGTATGCATGTGTATGTCTGAGACGCGACATTGTCGCAAAGCGATTGCGGAGTCTCAATCTGCAGTTCCGTCACTCCGCGAGAGGAACGGCCAGAGACAGACGAAGTGTATGGACATTGTGTGCCTGAGACTGGAATAAAATAAGGAATGATTTAAGGCAGTATATTGATAATGCTCAAACAGTCGAAAGCCCCGAAGAAAATCATTCTTGAAAAATTAATATTTGTTAGCAACAATTTGTATAATGTAAATAAATATTCTGTGCATGACGTGGTGAAATAGATTAAAGAATACTTTTAGACGAGAACAGAAAATTTATAAGAAACCAACTCAAATAGAAGGTGCAGATTGAGATTTAGCAAAGGCAAAAGTAGAACAAGAAATCCAACAGGGAGAAACACTCCAAGAATTACAAGAGGTATTAAATAAATTCAAAAAAAAGCACTTAGAATACAAGGGGTATAATTATTCTGTAATCCAAGACTTTGATAGCTGGAAACCTGTGTGGGCCTTCGATCCATATGCAGGGTGGTATCTTACCGATGCCCGATTAAAGAGTGATATCACACAACCCCCAGATAAGTACATACTAAGCCCCTATAATAATAATTATAATAATAATGGGAGGCCAACAAAGTCAAGAAAGTAGCCTGCAAGAGTCAGAAAGAGATAGAGACGAAGGTAACCCTCAGGAACCAGGAAAGGATGAAAGAGAAAAGGGCGGAAAGTATAAAGGTAGACTGGATGCCGGAAGCTCAAGAGAGCAGTCAGGAAGAAAGGATTGACTGTCCATATTGTGCTAAAATTGCTGACCAGAAAACCAAAAACAAAAGCAAACCAATTGACTGGGGAGCTCTATATAATATTAGACAAGAGCGAGATGAGACACCTTCAGAATTCTTAAACAGACTTAGGGCTGCTATGAGACAATATACTCCCTTAAATCCTGTGTCAAAAGCAGGCGAACAACTATTGCTAGTACTATTATTGGGACAGAGCAGTCCAGATATTAGAAAGAGGCTGCAAAAACTCAAGCGTCCTACAGACGAGAATCTAGAAACAGTAATGAATGAAGCTTGGAAAGTGTACGACAATAGAGAGAGGGAAGAGAAAAAGAAAGAAGATCAGAGGATTGCTAGGTTGGTAACAACAATAATAGCAGCCCAGAACACAAAATTCCCAGAAACAAATACGAGAGATAGAAGTCGTGGTTACCCTGCAAGGAAAAGAGGAAGTTTCCTCTCCCCACAAACCAGAAAAAGATCAAACCAGTGTTCCCATTGCTTGCAAATAGGACACTGGCAGCGAGACTGCCCTCGACGCAAAGAAGGATTTGCAAACACTACCATTGCACATCAGGGTAGCGACTGGGCAGACTCACCGGTTAAATGGAGCTAGGAGAAAGTGAAAAAGAACTAGACTTTGGATTGATACGGGAACTACATTTTCAGTTTTAAATCAGGAACTAGTACCAAAAGGTGATGAATTTGTACAAATTGTGGGAGCAACAGGTCAACCAGAAAAGCTTATTTTCTAAAACCTATCAGATACAAATTTGTACTTACCAAATTTACCAAAGCCTCTACTGAGTAGAGATTTATTAGAAAATTTGAGAGCAACAATAAAATTAAACTTATACCTGGAGCAAGACCAGTAGTAAAGAAACAATACCCACTGAGGCTAGAAGATAGAAAAGGAATTGAACCAATAATTGAAAAATTTTTAGAATTAGGATTATTCAGACTACAACACACCCATCCTGCCAGTTAAGAAACTAAATGGAACTTACAGGCTAGTTCAGGATCTAAAGGCCATAAATGCAATAACAAAGACACTACACCTAGTGGTAGTCAACCCATATACACTTCTGACTAAATTAAAAGACAATTTAATTTGGTTCACAGTATTAGCTCTAAAAGATGCATTTTTCTACCTTCTTTTGAGGTTTTTGCCTTTGAATGGGAATCTGTTAACAAAGGGAGAAAGACTCAATTAACCTGGACAGTGTTACCCCCAGGGCTATAAAAACAGCCCAACAATTTTTGGAAATCAATTAGCCAAAGGATTAGAACAATGGGAAAGGTCACAAGGAGATGGTACTCTTCTACAATATGTAGATGATCTGCTAATAGCAACTGAAACAGAAGAAGAATATGTTAACTGGACTATTTCTCTGTTGAACTTCCTGGGTCTAAGTGAATATCAAGTCTCTCAACAGAAAGCACAGTTGGTACAAGGAAAAGTGGTGTACCTGAGAAGTGAAATTTCCAGAAGACAACGATCCCAAGGAACAGTAAGAAAAGAAGCCATCTGTTAGATGCCCAAACCAGAAATGGTGAGAGACCTACGAACCTTCCTGGGAATGACAGGTTAGTGCCGCTTAATCCATGAAAGCCCCAGCCTTGGACCTGCCTGATGTAACAAAACCATTTTGGCTGTTCTCTCATGAGCAGCAAAGAATGGCTTTAGGAGTCTTGGCACAACAGTTGGGACCACACAAAAGAGCCGTAGCTTATTTCTCCAACAATTGGATAAAGTAAGCAAAGGATGGCCCAGTTGTTTAAGAGCAGTGACCGCAGTCATCATAAACATAGAAGAGACCAGAAAACTCACAATGGGCCAGAAAGTGACTGTGTTAGTGTCCCACACTGTATCTGCAGTACCCAAACAGAGAGGAAGCCATTGGTTGTCACCCTCCAGATTCCTAAAGTACCAAGCAATACTAGTCGAGATGTAACCATCCAAGTTACTAACATTGTGAATCCAGCCTCATTTCTAGAGGGAAGAATGCCAGCATGCCAGCAGAACCACTCGAGCATGACTGCCTAGAGACCATTGAAGCTGTCTACTCCAGCCGCCCGGATCTCGAAGAAGAATCGCTTGAAGATGCAGACAACTGGTTCTCCGACGGCAGCAGTTTCGTAAAACAAGGAGTAAAGATGGCAGGTTATGCAGTGACCACAACGGAAGAGGTAATTGAATCAAATCCTTTACCTGCAGGGACTTCAACCCAGGAAGCAGAACTGATAACTCTTACCCGAGCTTTCAAATTAACAGAAGACATGCAAATTCTAAATATGCCTTCTCCGTCGTGCACACTCATGGAGCAATTTAGAAAGAAAAAGAACTGCAAACTACCCAAAAGAAAACTGTCAAACATGCAGAGGAAATTCTACAATTGTTAGAAGCAGTCCAACTCCCAACACAAGTGGCTATAATGCATTGCAAAGGACATCTAAAAGGTAACACTGTTCCAGAAATAGAGAATAGAAAAGCTGACACAAAAGCTAAATTAGCTGCTGTGAGAACTGAAGAAGTGACCCTAGTAGCCTTAGTACCAGGAAAACTTGAGACTAACTTCCAACCAGATTAGGTGGATTCAAGAGAACAAAGGCAAATTGCTAGATAATGGATGAGGACAGTGGGAAACAGGACAATTAATAATACCAGGAAAATTAATGTGGCAATTTGTAAAAAACAGAACATGAAAAGGCCCATTGGAGTTTTATCAGTATTTACAAGCCAGAATAGCGGGACCAAAATTGTTCAGCACCATAAAACAAGTCACATCTCGATGCGATCAATGCCTGATGAATAACCCAAATACAGGAACCAAAATACATCAAAGGGCAATAAACCGAGGCAAATTCCCAGGTGAAGTATGGCAAATTGATTTTTCTGAACTCCCAAGAAAAGGGGGGTATCGATATTTATTAGTGTTGACTAACACATTTTCTGGGTGGCCTGAAGCATTCCCCTGCAGGACAAAGAGAGAGAAGTAACTAAAGTTTTGTTAAACGAAATCATACCACGATTCGGGGTACCAGAAGAATCTCTTCAGACAGAGGTTCACATTTTTGGTGCAAAATTGTGAGAGCAATAAGCAAGACATTGCAAATCAAATGGCAATTACACACGCCCTACAGGTCGCAGGCCAGTAAACAGGTAGAAACGATGAATCATCTTATCAAACAACAAATTGCTAAAATATGTCAAGAGACTAATATTATGTAATTGTTGTAGGAAAACATTTTGATAAAAATGCTGCTGTAGTGGTAGAGCATTAGCCCAAAACAACCTGATTGTAAACTGCATCCATTTAACCCTGGTGATTGGCTGTATGTCAAGAATCTTTTAGGAAAACCCCTACAGGAGACGTGGGAGGGACCCTTCTGAGTGTTGCAGACCGCCTTCATTGCAACTCCATGAACCCTTCACTTCTTCCCCCTCTGGAACCAGCTGCAGAACACAGACGCCGAATACGCCTAAATAATCTAATGACCATGTGGAGAACAGCGCTGCAGAAAAAAGGAATTGATCTCGAAGGAGAAATTATAGATATAAGTGATTTGCAAAGACAGTTAGTCAGTGCTTGTCATACTCATGGTTGCTCATGTCGCCCTTGGATTTGTGTAAAGTGTCAAAATTGTAACAGGAAAACTTGGAGGGTAGTGAGAGAAAGAGAGGGAGCTTTTAACATACTATGTTTAGGTTGTAACACTCAAGCTCATCAATTATGGACAGGAGAGCCTCTGACTTTCTAAACACCCCTATTCATAATGGGTAAGTACATCAAGTTGTACAGCGTATTGAAAACCTAGAAATCAGAGCCTATGCTTTCTTTCTTTATGTAGTTATAAGCCAAGCCATAAAAGCTCAATTGTGCCAACAAAACATTATCATTACATCTGAATGTGGACAACATATTGCAGTCCCACGTTCCCACACTGTTGCTGACGAACGGTGGGAACAAACCAAATCATATTGGGCGCAACGCAAGCGAACGTCAAAGAGGCAATATATTAAGAATAAGTAGCAATCAGTTAGCACAGAAACATGAATCCCTAAAGAACAATTAGGATACAACTCATCTATTGCTTTTATGCTATGTTCCTACTAACCCTTTTGAATGTGTGCTTGTGGTATAAATTAAAATCCATAATCAAGAAAACACAGGTAATCTGAGCAATGATACAAGATCATCAGCACCCTCAAAACTAAAACTTGACAAAAGAATTCATAAGTTTAAAGAAAAGGGGGGAAATGAAGCCAGACAAAAGCCTTAAGTCAAAATATAGGTTTACTAAATAGGTTTATTAAATAAGTAGAATATAGGAATCCTATAAAGTATAAATGAAAGCACAAAGAACCTTGCCAAAACTTAGCTGTTAGGATGTACTGCCAGAAACTTAGACATACAGGTTAGATGGTACTGTACACTAGAAAAATGCACGCACACCCAACCTAAGTAAGATAAGGGGGCAAAGTGAAGTAAGATAAGGGGGCAAAGTGGGACCTGAGTCCAAGAATCTTGCAAAATACACCATGAAGTCTGCCAAAATCAAGAAAGTTGAAAAGTTCATGAAGATGATGGAGCCTGGGCCAGGGGCTGATAAGGATGAAGAACAGGAACGACCCTCCTGAATTCTCCCCAAATTGAAGACCACACCCCCGACTCCGCCTAGACTCCACCTATTATGAATATTATAATCAGATGTTGCAATTATATGAATATGTATGTAAACATGTTGTAATCACCTGTAGAAATGGTATAAAAACCTGTAAATTCACTGGAGAGGCAGAGCAGTTTGTCCAGCACGAGCTGGCTGCTCTCCAACATTGCCTAATAAACATACCTCGCTGCTTAAAGACTAAATTTTGTCTCTGAGCAGTTTTCTGCACCTTTTTGGGAGCAAAATTGGCATCAAGTGCAAGAAAGTAAAGTCCCAGAAACTATGCAACTGCAGACCTACCTAAGCGATAGGTCGAATCCCATGCTGAGTTGCAGGATGCCGTTTGAGCAGGAAGCCATCACGCCTGAGCCCGGAGATCTCCGAAAATCCTCTACACGGTAGAAGATTCCTCGTAGGTCTCAATCCAACGATGGGCGCCAATTAATGGATCTGTGTGAAAAATCTCTGCTGATTTTCCCGGAGCGGAGCTCGGTCGCGCTGTCCCCTTGCACAGGGGAGAGAAAGACCAAGCTTCCCAGTGTGTCCCATGGCAGAAAAAAAGTTTATTCTTAAAACCGCGCTGTTTATATGGGTTCGGGGGGAGGGCAGGAAGGAGAGCTGTGATTGGGTCGAGGTATGGGGGGAGGGGAGTGGCTTGAAAGCCCACTGACCAATGGGAGATACGGGACGATTGTGTTCCAATAACCGACAAGGATTTGGGGAGAGGCAGGCACAGCAAAATCCATGATTGGGGGAGGGGGAGACCGCATGGTTGTGAGTGGGGGGGCCTCATGGACCGGGGAAAGTACATAACTCAGGGAGAAACCATTACAATAAAAACGCAAGGAGTTGTTTTTTCTGCTTTGATCAATCCCGGGAAGCCGCTGCTATGGTGAGTCTGTTTCTAAAGCTGTTTCTTCCAGCTTTCATAATCCTCTCGTTCACCCACAGTGCTTATCTCAAGTTCCTGATGTGGTGGCTTATCTTATGGTGAGTTCCTTCTGTGGCCTTGACAGTGTTTGAGACAGGCAACTGTGCTCTTTAAGTCCTTACGGGAAGGACAAGTCATCAAATTGAACAACAGAGATTCTACATGCAAGGTGTCATTCTACGTCTTCACCCTTTACGTACATTTAGTCTAGTTTATATTTCCACTCCCTTGAATAACCTGTTGCAAATGAGTGTTTTAGGTTACTGAAAGAATCACTGGCAAAGGTATCTGCAAAAGCAGATTTAATATAAAAGTGAAAGTGCAACAATGTTTGTTGGCAAGGTTCACTCTACTGCTTACTAGATGGTTAAAGCACTCAGAGTAAAATTGAACCGAAACCTAAAATCAATCAATTGAAAACTAAAATCAACCAAAAAATTATCTACATGGAGGCTAGGGATGGGAAAAGGGTAAGGATAGGAAAGGGTAAGGATAAAAAGGAATAAGGGAGACCCTCCCATTGAGCACAAGGTTCAGAGTGGACCTCCTTGCCAAATTTAGCCCTGAACTTAACCAATGGTTTAGACCGAAAGGTTTTAACAGCACTTAAACTTAACAGCACTTAAACTTAACAGCACTTAATGGATAGCCTAATTTAAATAATTTAACAAAAGATTCTATAGAATTTACTATAAGCACAACAGTAGCTCACAGGTCTAACTTACAAACTTAAAGTACTTAAGAGTCTGAAAGCAATATTCCTAGTACATTTGCTAGAGCATATTCACACTCACATGCACACAGATATTAAGACTTTGTACAAGGTATATGCCTGTGAAAAACTTCCCTCAAGTTCAGTGAAGTACTCACATCAGATGCCTTTGCATTGATGCCTTTTGAAGCCGAGAGGGGGGACTGATGCCTTAAAGCTTTTTGGATATTTTTTTAACTTTTGTAGATTTTAGAAGTAGTTGTGTAGTAAATGTAGATTTTAATGTAACTGTATAACCCCTTACCCTTTAGCACAGTAGTTTACACATACCCAACCCTATTACCTCATTTCATATCAACCTCTCTAAATTCCCTTAGTGAGTTTAGACTTCTTTTCAAGGTAGAATTGTAGAAAAACACCTCCGTTTAAGAACATCGCACCCTAGGCCTGGACAACCAGATACCATACAGGCAAAGCAACCTTCAAGCCCAGAACTTTGGAGGAGCTCCAAGGACTGTACGTGCTGTGAAGAAGATGAAGATGAGGAAGAAGGTGTGTAGTGGGTTTGTTTCCTTTTCCTGGGAAGAAACCTAGGATAAGTCACCTGATTCATATTGACTCGGAAGATATTCCATACCATGTTAAATCAGCTCAGATATAAAGAGGGGAGGAGGAAGTAGCTTGCTCCCTTCCGTGATAGCTATCCGGCAGGATGGCTGCTCCTTAGAGGAGAAAGAGCACTTCGCTTATTGTGGGAAGTAGAATTTTACTGTTAGTTTCTTTTACCTATGTGTTTGTAGTGTTATTAGTTTTTTCCTTTTTCTCTGTGTAAATATAAAACTGCCTTTCTTGGTAAATCTCAGGTTTTTATGTTTTTTTTCATCTCCCCTTTTCCCTTGAGGGGGGGAAATCTACGTATCCTCAGTGGACACCTGGCGTTCAGCCAAAGCAAAGTACCACAAGGGGTCCCAAAAGACCCCAGACCCAATTCCCAAAGGGGTATGTTGGGGGGCAGAACTGGACAGAACCGGGGGGTGGATAAATCTGGGATTGGACAAACCTTATTATAAAATCATAGAACCACTGTCTGGGTGCATGCATATCGTATATATTCCCCTGGGCCTGTGGGCCTAATTAAAGGACCAACTCTTTTTATCTTATACACTAAACTGACCTGGAGTTTTTTTCTCTGCTATCACTTTAGGTTACAGCATCTTCTCAACAGTCAAAGGGTTGAGCCTGAAGGAGTGAGGGTATCAGCCCAGAATCTGTCATCGACCGGCCTCCAAGTACAGCAAACTTGAGAATTCGCTAGCTCTGAGAGGCGTCCCTGTCATAGGTTTACTTGTTATAAAAATCCAAGCAGAAATTTTCCTTTCTCTTGTCCCGCTGTAAAGGAAGGATGTTGAATGGGGAGGGGGAAGGGATGATTGACTATACAAAAGAACTAGCTGGCCGACCTGCGTTCCAGACTAATGGCCCATCCAAAACTGCAGGGAGGGGAGAGAAGTTTTTTTTCTCCTCCTCTCCTTGCAAACTGGGGACACTTTACTTTCTGCCTTAATGGAGGCAAGGGGTGTGTGTGTGTGTTGGAAAAGCTTTGAGGCCATTTTGCTCTCGACCTGGTCATCTGTCTGCTCTCTGGCCTTGGCTTGCCTGCACGCTGCCCTGCCTCCAGCCCGAATCTGCTCGGATTTCATCGTAGAGTTGTTGCTCACTGATGAATAAGGGAGGAGTCCTGTCTACAGCCAGTCGCAGACAGCGTGAGTTTAGTGGGAAAGAAACCGCCTTTCTTTCCCCTTTTTTTTCCCCCTTCCCCTCCTCGGTGGGGGCGGGGGAAAAATCTCCATTTTTCGGCTTCTCCTGCAATCCGGGGCCCCTATGCGGCGACCACCATAGCCCAATAGCGCCCCCTGTTGACCACCACAGAGCAACTGCAGGCTCTGCACCTCTAAAGATCCAATAGTGCCCCCTCCTGATCGTGGTTAGAATTGCCCCAAAAGGCAAAAAGCACTGAACTGTTTCCTTTTTGAAGGGGACTTTTGGATACAGGATTATTGTTTAGTTGGTTTTGTGTTCTTTTGTTGTTCTGCCAATACATATATCCTTTAATAAAGGGCTGTTAGTTTTTCTTTCTCCATACTTCCTCAGTTGAAGCCTCTTAATTTCAGATTTACAATTGCTTAGAGAAAGGAGTTTGGTCTTCCTCATAACTCATCCTCCTTAGCAAAACACTTCAGTCTCATTAAACTGAGACATGTACCTTGTCTTCCCCACAAACAAGATGCAAACACAGGTTGAGTAAAAGTGAAGTTATACCAACAATCTGGTTCTAAAGTCATGTAACATGATTTTGGGCTGTTCTTTGGTTTAATAAAATCTGTATGGTAGACTTTAATTTCAGTAGCTTTTTCAGAAGTAGAAGCATCGATTGCCCTGCACCCAATTTTTATTTTTTCTCCTGGCATTGCTTGGAGTACCAATATTTCAGTAATGTTGTGGTTGCTATGAGTGATTTCAATTCCTTTTCCATCAATTTTTTCCCATTTCCATTCATTGGCATTATATAATTCATTTTCATGTTCAACCACCACAGCAAGGTTCAGGTTGGCCTTATTTTCATGTGGGATCTCCATGCTTCCTGTGTATTTAACATAAGCTTGGGACCATGGCCATTCTGTACTTGAATTATAGGTTAAGGGGACTTGTGTTGTCAGGGCATAGAATGATAGCATAAATACAACCTGCATGCTTGTCATCTTTATAATTTAGGTTTCCAGGTTATGATGCACAGCAGAAATAGTATTACTGTCAGAACTAATGACAATCCCCCCGGCGTGCAGTGCGGGCAAGCACGGGGTCTTCCGCCCCCCCAGCGTGCAGCGCAGGCGGCCCCCAGGTGCCTGCGGGGTGGCCCCCGGCGGGGAGAAAGGGGAGGACTGCGCCCTCGTGGGAGAGGAGAGGGGTAGCCTCGGAACACACAGAGGTTTGCCAGTCCAGTTTGGGGGAGGGGAAAGTGGGGGTCCTCAGACTGGCTGGAGGGTGGGTGGGGCAGCCCTGTGTGAAGTGTCGCAGGTGAGCAGTACGTGGGAAGATATGTGGTAACACGGTGGGGGGAGGTTAAGATCAGGGTACATAGTGGGTTCTTCTGGAGAGTTGGGGGTCCTGTCCAGGCTGGGGTCTTGAGAGGTACCCGAGCACCGGGTGGGTGAAAGGCTTGCCCTAACCGTCTTAATGGGAAAGAAGCCTGTGTACCCCTTTGCGGTTGTGAGATACGCTGGCGATGGTACGTGCCTTTGGTAGGGTCGCCCATGCCAGACAGGTCAAAACTGTAGGGTCAGATACAATATATCAATGGGGAGGATGAGCTTGCTAGCCTTCTGGCAATCATCCTAGGAGAAGGACAACTCTAATCCCAAACCCGGGTAGATGGAGCTCGCTTAGCCCTGTAAGGTCATCCATCTAAGAGAAGGTCACTCTACTCAAACCTACGTCCTGAGGACCTCACTGCCACTGTCCAAGCTCGCTCGGCCCTGGCAGATGAACCTTAGGATTAAAGGGTGGGTCCAGTTCCACGCACACTGTGTCTCACCTAAAAAATCCATTGCACAGGCTCGAAGGTTTTACCCACATTTGCAAAGCCCTGTAGCAATGGGCGAGGGTCAAAACGGCAGGTGAAAGGTGCACTGGAAGCCACAAACTCAACCCTGCATGCAGGCGGTTCAGGACATCGGTCGTTATAGACTGACCGGAGATGACAGTCTCTTTGGGCAGCACCCTGAATGACCAAGAAGCCTTTTCAAGGAGAGCACTGCTTGCTCCACTCGGAGAGGGGCCTAGAAAAGGTGGCCTAAACAAAGCTCATCTACCCCTTCACCCAGCTGGTTAACTGTGGCCAACAGGCATCTTCTACTAATGCGGTCACACTAAGATCAAAAGACAAAGACATACACCTGCCTCCAAAGGTGTACTCAAATTAACTCTAGCATGCTGAAACATCAGAACCATGCTGGATTCTGCAGATAGTGGATGTCCTGAGCATCACTCTACCCTAATTGCCCATGAACTGGCATGTTTCAACATCGACATAGCTGCTCTCAGTGAAGTTTGACTTCACGAGGAAGGCAGCCTCAGAGAACATGGTGCCGGTTACACACTCTTTTGGTCAGGTAAACTCAGAACTGAAAGGCATCTCTCAGGAGTTGGCTTCATGATTAAAAACTCTATCGTTCCTAAACTCGAAAATCTGTCGACAGGTCATTCTGACCACATTATCTCCCTACGCCTTCCACTAAATAACAAGCAACATGTTGTCCTCTTTAGTATATATGCCCAACTCTCCAAGCTGACCCTGCCAAAAAAGATAAATTTTACACCGACCTGCGCAGCCTTACCCAAAAGGTTCCTGCAGATGATAAGATCATTATCCTTGGTGATTTCAACGCCAGAGTAGGAAAGAACTTTGAAGCCTGGAAAGGAGTATTAGGCAAGCATGGTGTTGGAAACTGCAATGATAATGGTTGACTTCTACTAGAATTCTGTGTGGAGTGACAGCTCACCATCACTAATACTATCTTTCAACAGAAAAATAGTCTGAAGACAACCTGGATGCATCCTAGATCTAAGCATTGGCACCTCATCAATTATGTCTTGGTGCGATGGAGAGATGTCCGCGATGTCCACCATACCCACGTGATGCCTAGTGCAGAATGACAAACAGATCATCAACTTGTGCGCTGTAAACTTGGCTTCAGTCTTAAGTTGTATTGGGATGAAGTTGTGATGATATTTTTGGTCTGTGCTTGGCCTTAGCCACCTGCAGTAGTTTATAGTTTTCCCTGCCAAGTTCACTGATAAAACAGTAAATTTGGCCTTGGAGGGAGAACTTCTGTATAAACTGTTTTAATTGATCTCCTGTGATTGGTTAATGGCTCGTCAAGGGCATTTGGAGGAGAAAGTGATGATGAGGTGAGGAAGGCTCGCCCCCAGACTCAATTGGGAAAGACCCCCAGGACACACTGCGCATCCGTGGGGGGGATTTCCAAAGTTCTCACGCATGCGCAGAAGGGGTGCACTTACATAATCAAGGGGGCGGGATGGAGAACCCCTGACAGGGCGGTACTGGACACACCTCCCTGGACAGGTGTACTCAATGAACTGTATAAAAGCAGACACGCTTTCCGTGTTGAGGAGCTAGCTTACTTCAAGGACAACGTTGCCTTTTGGCATGGACGCTTGCCAGCTTGTTAACTTACTGACTCTCCAAGGATGCTGCTTCTGCTATGGGTAATTATAGGTATGCTAGGTTGGTAAGATAACGTTATAGGCAACAGCTGGGTAACTGGGGAGATCGCGCTGGGGGCTTATTCCTCTCCTCGTTCCTCCCTTTTGAGTTTGTTCATTTTCTTGGCCACCTTTTGTAATAAATATTGGGGTTTTTTTGACCTAGCAACGGTGTCTGTTTTTCTTGTCTGTATATCTCGGACCTTCCCTGATATAGTAACCCTCCCCGATACATAAGTTCAAACCCAACAGGGGCAGTATCCCAAGGAGGAGACCCCAAGTTAACAATCTCCAATCAGCCACAGTGAGAGACAGATTCCAGGCAAATCTTCAAACTAGGCTTGAAAACCATTCCATAGACTCTACAGATTCCTCTCCTGAAACACTTTGGCATCATATTAAAAACAGCATCCTGCAGTCCTCTGAAGAATCTTTAGAGTTCTCCCTCAAGAAGAACAAGGACTGGTTTGATGAAAACAATCAAGAGATCCAGGAACTGTTAAGGAAGAAGAGAACTGCCTACCAAGCACACCTTGCACTGCCATCCTGTCATGCAAGAAAAACAGCCTTTCGTCTTGCATGCAGCAAGCTCCAACAGAAACTCCGTGACATCCAGAAAAAGTGGTGGATCAATCTAGCAGAAAAAATTCAATTATGCGCAGATACAGGTGATCACAGAGGATTCTATGAGACCCTGAAAACAGCATACAGGCCTACATACCATGCCCAAAGCGCAGATGGTCAAACGTTTCTGACAGATAAAGCCTCCATTCTGAATCGATGGTCTGAACACTTTCAGACTCTTTTCATTAATAACTGTGCAGTCCATGACTCAGCAATTCAGTACATCACACAGCAACCGGTAGTGTATGAATTATATATTGCCCCCACTTTGGGAGAAACCCTTAAGGCCATACAGCAGGTGAAAATTGGCAAGGCAGTTGGAGTTGATGGAATTCCACCTGAAGTCTGGAAACATGGGGGTCATGCATTCCATGCCAAATTTCACGAGTTTGTGGTGCGCTGTTGGGAACTAGGTGAACTACCATCAGACCTTCGTGATGCAGTCATTATCACCTTATATAAGAAGAAAGGAGTTAAATCAGATTGCTCAAATTACCGTGGTATTACTCTGTTCTCCATTGCTGGCAAAATCCTGGCAAGAATACTTTTGAACAGACTAATACCCGCTATAGCAGAAGGAATTCTACCTGAAAGCCAATGTGGTTTTAGAGCCAACAGGATTACCACAGACATGGTGTTTGTTCTCAGACAAGTGCAAGTGAAGTGTAGGGAACAGAACAAAGGTCTCTATGTAACCTTTGTTGACCTTACCAAGGCTTTTGATACTGCATTTACATCCTGTTGCAGTTTGGATACCTTAACAGTGCCATCTGTAATAGGCATGATCTCACTAATGCCTTCCAGGTAGGCATACCACTTTACGGACTGTGGGTTTCTGAGTAATACCTGCGGGTGGCGTTACGCCCTTACGAACTACATCTAAGAGCTTTCAATACTGTGAGTAGAAAAGGTCTGTGGCAGATTTTGGAACGTTTAGATTGTCCCCCCAAATTCCTTAAAATGATCATCTCACTCCATGAGGATCAGCACGGCCAAGTCAGATATGACGACGCACTTTCTGAGCCCTTTCTAATAACCAGTGGTGTGAAACAAGGTTGCGTTCTTGCACCAACCCTATTCACAGTCTTTTTCAGCATGATACTCCAAAGGGCCATGGCAGACCTCGATGAAGAAGATGGTATCTACATCCGATACCGTACTGATGGAAGTCTATTCAACCTAAGGCGACTGAAGGCCCATACTAAGACCTTAAATCATCTTGTCTGGGAGCTGCTTTACGCTGATGATGCCGCCCTTGTTGCCCACACAGAAGTAGCTCTGCAGCATTTAACATCCTGCCTTGCTGAGGCTGCTGAGCTTTTCGGGCTGGAAGTCAACCTGCAGAAAACTGAAGTTCTCTATCAACTTGCACCCCAGGATGTCTTCCATCATCCCCATATCATCATTGGCCAATCAGAGCTCAAATCAGTCCAGCAGTTTAGTTACCTAGGTAGCCTCATCTCCTCGGATGGTAAGATTGACGGAGAGATAGACAACAGGTTAGCAAAGGCATATAGTGCCTTTTGAAAGCTTCATAAAAGAGTCTGGCGAAATAAACACTTGAAGAAAAGTACCAAGATCAGTGTTTACAGAGCCATAGTGCTGTCTACTCTTTTATATGGATCCGAATCATGGGTCATCTACCGCCACCACCTGCGACTCCTAGAATGCTTCCATCAACGCTGCCTCTGTACAATCCTAAACATCTGCTGGTCAGATTATGTGACTAATACGTCTTCTAGAACAAGCAGCAATCACAAGTATTGAGGCCATGTTGCTGAGAACACAGCTGCGTTGGGCAGAACACGTCTCAAGGATGAAGGACCACTGCCTCCCTAAGATCTTGCTTTATGGTGAACTTGCCATCGGCTGCCGCAAGAGAGGAGCCCCAAAGAAAAGATACAAGGACTCCCTGAAACAACATCTCAACCTCGGCCATATTGATCAACATAACAGGTCTACTCTGGCCTCCAATCGAGAGGTCTGGAGACACACTATCTTTAATGCTTCTGATGCTTTTGAAAAAGCAGGCAGGGTCACTCTTGAGGAGAAAAGACAATGCAGAAAGAATCGTATCTTGCAGAATATACCACCTAAGGAGTCTTTCTGCTGTGCCTTCTGCAACCGGACATGTCTATCTCGTATTGGCCTTTTTAGCCATAAGCACGCTTGTAACAAATGTGGGTAGAGCGCTCCCCAAATCTTTGTTTGCTAAGCCTAGCCATGATGATGATGATGATGACGACTTAGTTTAATTACAGAAGAATTGAAAGCTTATATTGCTTTTGCTATACTGATTGCTTTAAAGTTTGCAATGTTCATATTTGTATATGTTCTTTCCCAGCAGTTTAACAGCAGTTTGTGAACACTGTTTGGAATATCTGTGTCTCTCTGGCTACTGTAGCCTGTGAAAGAGATTCCTCCTGAAGGGATGGCTTGGTAGGGAAATCCACATAGGATTTCATGTGATTGTGAGATCAAATTTATGTACTTTATGCCTCTAAAATGCTTTGTCATCCAGTGTCATCTAGGAGTGTGTGAATGTTGAGTTTCACAGAAGAAAAGTCCTGTGTTCGGATGGAAAGGAGGATGAAAAGGTGACTGCAGCACTGCAACAGCCCTGGTTCTGTGGACCCTCCCATGGGACCCTGAGACCTGTCTTGCATCTTGCCTGCAATCTTTGAGACAAACTGGTAACATCATTGTTGAGATGATTTGTTTAGATGACTTAAATGATTTGCTTAGATTGCTTCCTACCTTTAATGTGATACAGCTGTTTTGTTGGTGTTCACACATACATGAGTGCACCTAACCCAATACATGAGGATGCTTTTATCCATGGAGGCAAGAGATACCTGCACTACCACTCCATGAGGTAAAGATGATCGACTGCAGTCTGGGGCAGACTGTGGCAGGATGGCCTGTCTCCTGATAAGGCCTGGAATCTGTCCAGAGAGTGCAAGCTTTCTGTGATGAGCTACTGGCACTGCCAGGGTGCTGTCTGGTGTTGCATTCAGACACAGCCTGCTTCTGGTAAACTCCTAACTGGCCTATAGATCTGTGACTGGCAGTTAATCACTTTACATGATAAAAGCTCGAGTTCCTCTCACAGAGTCAAGATGCAGGAATTCCAAGATTTGGGGTTCCTGTGAGAATGTCATCAGACAGAGAGTCACACTTCATCAACTCATAAAACACAAATAAACAGGGTTTGTCAAGAAACATCTATGATGTGGGTTCAGGTCTTGTCTATGGCCATATTAAAGATCCGCATACAATCCAAGGCAGAAAACAATGTGATCCCTATTCACATAAGGGAAGGTTAATCTGCAAAATTGTATAATAGTTTAGGTTCTACTTTGCAGGAACTGCAGAGATTCATCATGTCATCTAGACCTATGGGACTGGACACTCCGGTTCATCTGTTCCAGCCCAGAAACTGAGTCTATGCTAAACAGTGGGACTGAAACCCCTGCAAGCCAAACGGAAAGAACTGTTTCAAGTTCAGCTGACCATCTCCATCACAGTCAGAGTTGTTGGCAAAGAACCCAGGATTCACTACCCAGAGGGAAAAAGGCCTCTGTTCCTGAGACAAGTGGAACAACAAAAGCTGTTACAAACTGTTAAAATGATGTTTGAACTATTTTTCTGTGTGTATTGTCTAATACCACCAGTGACTATGGATTAGATTTAGAACCAAAATTTACATTCGACTTTAGTAAAATGCACCCAATATTCTTCATGAAAGTGAGTGCTGGATTTGCACTATAAATTCAGCTGAAATTTGGCAACAAGTTTAAATTCTACATTGGGCAATGTCTCATTAGGTTTACAGAGATATCTTCTATAAACTTACTTCATGGTTACCAAATCTGAACCTGGAAAAAACAGCTATTCATGTTAGTTGTATATAGTGTTAAATATGCATAATAGCTTATTGTATGGTTAGTGTTATAGGTGTTAATCATCCTACTGGAACAATGTTAAGTATAAGTGGTAGAGATTGGACAAGATTGAGTTTTGTCCATCTCTAAAGGTGGGACTGATGCCTCAGAGCTTTTTGGTTTTTTTAGCTTTTTGTAGATTTTAGAAGTAGTTGTGTAGTAAATGTAGATTTTAATGTAGCTGTATAATATGCCACCCTTTAACATAGTAGTTACACATTTACCCAACCCTTTTCCCCCTTTCATATCAAACTTTCTAAATTCCCTTAACCTGTTTAGACTTCCCTCAAGGTAGGCCTTCTTTCTGTTTAAAAACATTTGCACCCTGGCCTGGACCAGAAGATACATCATAGTCAAAGCATCCTTCAAAACCCAGAACTTTGGAGGAGCTCCAAGGATTAGATGTGCTGTGACAAATACGAAGATGGGGAAGAGGGGGTCCCAGAGCCCCCTGCCTCAATTTCCAAAGGAATGTGCCAGGGGGAGGATCTGGGGGGTGGATAGATCTGGGATTGGTTGGGATAATACCTTAAATTGTGGAAACCCCTGGACACGCCCACGTCATGTGTATTCCCTGGGCCTCAGGCCTGAGATTAAAGGACCTACTCTCTTTATCTTATCTCCTACACTAAATTGGCATGGAGTCTTTTTCTCTGCAGTCTCTTAAGGCAACGAGATGATGCATCAGTAAACCATGCTCCTTCAAGATCACTGTCTTTTGTAAGTGGAGGTGCTTCTCCAATTGGGGAAGGCTTCCTGGGTGTAGCTTGAAATAACAAAGCTGCATTTACATCCTGTTGCAGTTTGGATACCTTAACAGTGCCATCTGTAATAGGCATGATCTCACTAATGCCTTCCAGGTAGGCATACCACTTTACGGACTGTGGGTTTCTGAGTAATACCTGCGGGTGGCGTTGCGCCCTTACGAACTACATCTAAGAGCTTTCAATACTGTGAGTAGAAAAGGTCTGTGGCAGATTTTGGAACGTTTAGGTTGTCCTCCCAAATTCCTTAAAATGATCATCTTACTTCATGAGGATCAGCGCGGCCAAGTCAGATATGGCAATGCACTTTCTGAGCCCTTTCTAATAACCAGTGGTGTGAAACAAGGTTGCGTTCTTGCACCAACCCTATTCACAGTCTTTTTCAGCATGGAGATTTAAAAGAAAGAGGAATAGTGATTACAACACATTCCTCTTACAATGCTCCTGTGTGGTCAGTTTGCAAGGCAAATGGCAATTCAACTGTGGACTACTGCAATATGACGCACTACTCCATTGCAGAGATGCACTAAACCATTTTGCTACTGTACAAACATTTTGACCATGAAAATAAAACATCTAAATTGTGAAACAGTAGCTAGTCTGTTGTCAAGTTACATAAAGAATGAAGCTATCAAGAAACTTCAAAAGCAATTGCTGATTCACAACCTAAGCTTTTCAAAAGGCAACTTCTAGTACATTTAAGAACTAAATGAAGTTTCTGTGTTTATCACACACCATTTGGTTACAGTCAGGGCCCTGGGATTCTATGGCAATTACATTTGCCACAGAATCCACCCACTGCTGCAGGCATACACTGAAGGATGCAGACTTACCATTTTAAAAACTACAATAGTTCTTTTTAGCCTTCAGTGACAAAAAAAAATCATCCAGATGTGAAACGAATATAAAGTCAAACAGAGATACAGGTCAAAGTTTGCAGGCAGTTTAACACAATGGCTTTTAATTGTTAATTAAACCAGAGAACACAATAGCCATAACTTAAATGGTCAATGATGCTTAATATCCTAATCTGTACATCCCAGACCATCCTCTAATTTTCCCCATGTTTAATAAACTTCCATTTCCCCATATATGCTCCCAAATCTTTCTGTTTATTATGCTGACAAGTCTTTGTACCAATATTGCATTCTGTGACTCAAAAACGAAAAAGTATGGTTAGCATAAGACCAATAGGATGCAATATAAGATTAAGTGCCATACAATGCAGAATTCATCGTTTCATTTTGGTAAAGACTTCCATTTTTTTTTAACTTACCTTCAGCAGTGCCTGAATTCAGTCTTTTACAACAGAAAATTGCTGCAGAATTTAGGTCAAGTGAGCTGCAGCACAGATAGGACCTTTAAGAAAGCATATCATAGTAGGCCAGCCATAAGTAGCAGTTCTGATTTAAGTCCACAAGTAAAATAGTTATATTTTACTCATGATCTTATCCATTTCAAAACCTGCATGCTTTATTGACATTTCATGACTATAGTTGTAACAGGGAAGGGACTAAGCCAAAGGGAAAACACAGGTTCGAGAGATACTGGTACGTGAATAAACCAAACACCGTTGCTAGTTGGCAAAAATAATAGCTATTTATTAGGAAAAGGTGGCCAACCAGGGAAAAGGGAGAAAACAAAACAGGCGCCTGAGGGAGAAGGATTGGGGCGGAGGAAAAAGTGCACCAAAAGACCCTAGGAAGAAGGCTTCCCCCCCATACTCACCAAGGTATCACCTGTAAACAAGTCTTACCCATCCTAACCAATAATGAAGTCTCTCTGCAGCAGCTGCGGGTTCATGGGGGGTGGCAGGTTCCCACTTCAAGCAGGCGTCCCCGCTGAAAGCAACTTGATCCATCGTGAAGAGCCAGCCCCCCCAAGAAGCATCTCTGCTTTTTTATAAAGTTTTTTGAGAGCACCTGCCCCGGAGAGGTGTGGCCAGCACCGCCCCGTCAGGGCTCTGAATCCCACCCCTTCTGTTATGTAAGTGCACCCCTCCTGCGCGTGCGTGAGCACCTTGGAAATCCCCTGACACAGGTGCAGTGATTTTGGGGGGGTCTTCCCAATTGAGTCTGGGGGATGGCCTTCAGCACCATCATCATCACTTTGTCCTCCAACTGCCCCTGACGAGCAATTGACCAATCACAACAGACCAATTAAAACAGTTTACACAGAAGCTCTCCCTCCAAGGCCAAGTTCACTGGTTTATCAGAAGACTTGGCAGGAGAAAATATAAACTAACTGCAGGTGGCTAAGGCCAAACACAGACCAAAAAATAACATCCCAGCTTCGTCCCGATACAATAGTATAGAAATATAAAAATAACATAAGCTCTGGGACCTCAGATGGTGTAGATTAGTCTTTGTTCAGTGGGAATTATGCCAGTTGTGTTGGCTGAGGTGCATGGAAAATTATTGTGAAAATATAGATGAAAATGTGCATAATGTTTCCTATTAGTAATCTTAAATTTAAACATTTGAAAAGAGATGAGATCTTGCCTCCTTGTGCTCACAAACAAGAAGAAAAAAAATTGAGGTTTTGTTGTGGTTTAGGAATGGTATTCTCCAATTTAGTGTTCCCACTAAATCCACTCCAAACCATGTGTCACTCACTCGCACACACACACACACACACACACACACACACACACACACACAGACACACCCCGCAGCGGGCTAGAGAGGAGAACTGGAGGCACAAAAGGTAAAGATCATGGGTTGAGATAAGAACGATTTACTGGAAACAGCAATGAGATAAGAAAACGAACAGTAACAGCATTACTAATGACAGAGGGTATATAAAGAGGCAAAGGATTCACACAGAAACCATCACTCACACCACCCCCCGCAACAGCTGACCACTCCCTCTGCCACACTGATGCCAAAAAGACAGAAATACGGCTGCTCAGAGACAGTTTTGGGTCTTTAAGCAGCAAAGGTATTTATTTCGAGCAACGTTGGGGTGCTAGGCAGCTCTCGCTGTACAAACTAGCTCCAAAGTTCTCAGTGAAAAGTCAGGTAATTTATACAGTTTTCATGAGTGATTACAACATCTTTGCATGCATATTCATCTAATTTCACAATCTAATTATCATATTCATAATAGGCAGAGTTTAGGCGGAGCTTGATGTGGAGTCATTCTTTTGGGGAGTTTTCTGGTGGTCGTTCCTGTTCTTTGGCCTCAGGAGGGTCGTCTCTTCTACTCTTCTTCATCACGAACTTTTCAACTTTTCCTGACTACATACTGGGAGCTTGCGAAAATCCCCGATTCAGCTCGTTTATCCCCTCGGATGTCCATTCTATCTAATTCATGACTACTAAGTTGACTGTTCTATTATCTTTTCATTAGTACAGAACATACGTAGGCAGAGCTCTTGGAACAGGGTACCACTTGTCTCTGCTACCCCTTAACATTAATGTTGCATTCCTCAGAGTGAGGGTCTTTAACATCTCCTCAGAACAGAATTCCAGCATCTCAGAACCCTTGCTCAGTTTCAACACTATGCCACCCGGAAGGGTCCCCTTCCCGAAGGAAAATGACATCAGGTGGTAAAGAATAACCTCCAGGTCCTAGTCAAACCCCCTCCTAGCTACTGCAAAAATTAACCCTGTCCAGGACATGTTTGAATTCTAAGTCAACTTTGAAAGTCGCTGTTGATTGGTCGGGGGCATTCTAGGACACAAATTACTACTCAACAGCCTTGAGCAAGAAGTTAGGAATCAGAGGGTCTTCGCCAGGGTGCAATCCTTTCCTTGGCAAGGGAAGGGAAGTTCCTTCACTATTTCCCTGGCACAGCTGTGTTAACAGGTATGCCTTGTCTGATTTATGTAGCAGTAGTTTTAGCAAGAAGTCATAGAATGAAACCTTGGACAATTCTCAAAATAAAAAACTTTAGCTTAAAAGTTTGGTTTAGCATGTAAGACTGAAGACTTTATTTACTGTAAAGTAGTCTTTCATGCTGTCTTTACACCCAGAAAAGAAATTCAAATAACTGAAAAAAGTAGTATGAACATTAGTGTTCACCAAACAGTTCTGGTTCCTGTTGGAGATTTTGGGTTTTCTGTTGTTAGGGTTTTTTTTATTCAGAAGTAAGATAGCATTTATTTGAACAAATGCATCATGGTATTGAACAAAAAAGACCCCAACCAGAAAACATTTTGAAATTATGAACTGCTTTTATGAGTATTTAGTAAAACCTCATTCAAGGCAACCTAGGGAAAACAGAGGACTTGAGCTTGTTTCATGCTGTTGTGACTATATTTATTGGTTAAATGGTGGTGTTTTACCCTTAACAAAATGGTGGAATTTTCGGGACTATTAGTTTTCTTTTTAAAATGGCCAAGAGGTACATCTGACTATAGGGTCATAAACTAATCTTGTGGTTTTATAATATAAGTAAACTGGCATAAGTTGGCAAAATGACCTAAAAAGAAAGAATTGATTTAACCTGCAAATTGATGCCTAAAGAAAATGCAGGGAGAAAAAAAACTCCGAGGCAAATTAGTTTTGGAGGTGAGATAAGGAAAGGATTTTAATTTGTGCCTCTGAGGCATGAGATTACAAGACGCGCGCATCGCCCCGTGTACAGTTGTTACAATTTATAATATTGTCTGTCCAATCCTAGATGTTTCCACCCTGTGGCTTTTGCCCCGATCCACCCCCCATCCCGCCCCCTGGGAATTGGGGTTAGGGGCTTTTCGAGACCACTTCTTCATCATCTTCATCTTCTTTGGGGTACAGGGGGCACACGTTCACCCAGTTATTGACTGTACTCTTGCGGTTTAGGCCAAGGTACAAGTGTTCTCTAAACAAAATGGACCTACTTTGACAAGAGACTAAACATTTTTGCTGGAATTGGGGGGATATTGATATGGGGTAATAGGGGTCGAGGAATGTGTAAACTACTGTGCTAAAGGGTGAGGGATATAGCTACTTCTAAAATCTACTTCTACTATATAACTACTTATAAAGCTTATAAAAATTAGAAAAATGAAAAAACCGAAAGGATCTTAAGGCATCAAAATTCTTTCTCAAAAGAATTTACAGAGCAAATTCCATAACTTTGGAATTAGCCTTGGGGTTATTTTCCCAATACGTTGGGTTTATGTGGCAAGGTTTTGGTAGCGGGGGGGCTACAAGGGTGACTTCTGTGAGAAGACACCAGAAGATACCCCCTGTCAGACAAAGCTAGTTCCAGTTGGCTACAAAATGGACCCACCACTGGCCAAAGTTGAGCCAGTTAGAATCATTGGTAGTGTGTCTTCGACAACATATTTAGGAAAGGGTAAAAAACACCATGCAGCAGCTGACCAGGAAGCTCCTGACATTTTGTGAGATTTATTCAGAGTAGTTCAATACATTATACATCATTCTTTGGCCTGACTTGTGGCTAAAGATTTTTGGGAAGTATTTTTAAGACAATTCAAATTTTAAGGAAGTGTTCAGAGTTCCTGATGGCTATCACTGTCTCTTATTTAAACTTAGTTTCTGCTGTTTTCTGTCCATGTCTGTGTCATTTGTGTTCCCTCATATAGGTTTCCCTATTGTGATACATAATAAGAAGGATTAAATGGAGGTTTTTCGTGGCTTTGTTTTTTAATGTTGAATCCAAATATTCTAATTCACCAAGACTAAAAGCAATTATTTTATGCGCTTCTTGCATTGAACCTTATCTCTAGTATACTACTGAATTGTACTTCAGATTTGGGTTTTTCTTTCCTTTTATGTGTAATATACAACTGTTCTGTGTTATGGATACTAAAATAGGGAAAAGTAGGTAAGCAAATTTCATACCCACAGAAGACGGAGCAGGGTCCTTCAGGGGACCTGCAGCCCATGGAAAGAGAGGCCCACTCTGGAGCAGGTTTTTCCCGAGTAGGACTTGTGGCCCCTGTGGGGGACCCATGCTGGTACAGCTCATTTGTGAAGGACTGCACCCCATGGACAAGTGACCCATGGGACAGCAGTTTGTGAAGAACTGTTGCCCATGGGATGGACTCACACTGGAGAGGTCCGTGAAGGACTGTCTCCTGTGGGAGGGATCCCATGGGGAGCAGGAAGGACTCCTCTCTCCGAGCAGTGGCAGAAACAACAACTGACCCTAATCCCCATTCCCTGTCTCCCTACACCACTAGGGTGAAGGAGGTAGAGTTTGGAAGGAAGGAGGGGTGGGGGGAAGGTGTTTTTAAGATTATTTTGCTTCTCACTCTTTTGCTCTGATCCTGTTAGTAATAAATTCAATTAATATCCCCACTTTGAGTATGTTTTGCCTGTGATGGTGATCAGTAAGTGACCTCTCCCAGCTCTTATCTCAACTGATGAATCCTTTGCTGTTTCTTTTTTCTCTTGTCTGTCCAGTTGCAGAGGGGAGGGATAGAGTGGCTTTAGTGGGTACCTGGCATCTATCCAGGGTCAACCCACTACACAGACATATTTCATCTCCATTTGGTCTCTTCATCTCAAAACAGTATAAATTGTATTTTACCTATAAAATATAGTCATTGGGTAGTATAAAAAATTGATATACAATGTGCAGAACCCTCAGTCTTAGACTGTCTGCATCACACTGTATAAACCTATCTGAGGAGAGAGTGTCTTGTCTCTCCATTTGTGACAGAATGAAATACACAGACCTCTGACTTGATGGACAGAAATCCGTTTATTGCCCATGATTCAGGGTTTTTATCTCATTCACTTTCAGCTGGGAGTGGTTAAGCAAATTAAGACAGAACAGAGCTGCAAATCTGGGAGTGGTTAAGCAAATTAAGACAGAACAGAGCTGCAAATCTGGGAGTGGTTAAGCAAATTAAGACAGAACAGAGCTGCAAATCACACATCCATCACTCTCTCAGGTCGGCCTATCACACAGACAGTACACACACACAGAGACCTCAAAGTTTCAAGTAACTCCTTTTTACACTCCCACATGCTGAATTGCAAACTGGATAGTTTAGTTCGTTTCTGGGCAGTAAATCAGGGCTTAGAGAAAACAATACGAGGTCATCTAGACATTCCTCAGGTCTTTCTCTTCTTGTTCTCATGCTGGCTTGTTACACCTTTCTTACAAACTGCCACTGTTGAGACGGTCAAAGCGACACAGTTTTCTTCCAAAAGCAGGACAGGAGAGGGATAGATAGATAGATAGAACCTTTATTGTAACAAGTCACTGACATTTATAGCTCTTAGCATAACATACATGTTACATTACGATTGGTGCTTTTTCATAAACATACATCATGATTGGCTGCTCTATAGCAAACTCACGATGATTCAGCATTCATAGACTCATAGTGACTAAGCTCCAGCAAGCTCACTCTGACTCTGCAGAAAGCTCAGGGTATCTGCCTCTATAGTCCTGTCTTCCTTCCGGCAGACCTACTGTTAACCCCGACAATTCCCCCTTTTTTTCGTATTTATGCCACAAAGATGGCCTTGACAGTCTGTTGCAGGACCCTTTGCAACAGGTTGATCAAGCAAGGCATCAGTATCAACAAACCCTGATTCAAAGCTAAGAAGAAATGCAGCATTTCCCAACGAGGATGGATAACAACACTTCACCAAGAAAAAAGAGAGTTCATCTACCATCTAGAATAAGGACTCACTATGGTCCGACAGATTCACATAACACATTCCTTTAAAATCTTGACACTCGTGTAAAGTATTTTTAAGTCTATACACATATATATCTACACAGTTTATCTCTCTCCCACAGTCTTTTTCCAGTCATTCAATAGGTGGCCATCTCAGTCATTCTTCACTCACGCATAACTGGAATTTCTATTATACTTTTACATTGTAATTACAGAGTTTACATTTTAAGTAGTTATTGGCTGTGTACTTCTCGGTCTGTCATTTTTTGGTAGTCACGTACAACAACTGTACTTGGTTTGAAGAGGAATTATTATAAGGAATATAAGGTCTAACAAATTTAAATGAGATCTATTCTGATTTAGCATCTGTTTATGAGCATACATAGTCTCTTTCCCCCTTTTTTGTATTTAAAAATAGTCATTTGATGTGTAAAATGCTTTCTTGATAATAACTTGATGCCTTAAGCCCCTAATGGTTTTTTATTTTTCTAATATTTGTAAGACTTGTAAGTTTTATAAATAAGTTTTAAAAGCAGCAACCTACCCCCCCCTTGTCCCTTGTTCCTTTCCCTTTCTCCAGCAGCCTTGTTTATACATTCCCTAACCCTCTTACACCATTCTATGCTCCCCATATCAATCCTGCTTCAGAAGTGTTTAGTCTTTTGTCAAGGCAAGGCCTAGACAGTTGACAGAACAGCATATCAGGGCCTAAACCACAGAATACGGTCAAAAATTAGGTAACTATGTACCCTTTGTGCTCTGAAGATGGTGAAGATGATGAAGTAAAAGACCCCAGACTCATTTCAAGGGGGTGGACCCGGGGCAGTCCAGAGGAAAGGCCAAAGGGTGGGCACATCTGGGATTGGATAGATGGTATTATAAAATGTAACCTCTCAGGCACGGCCCGTGCGCGTCGTATAACATCTTAGCCTTGGCAAATAAACCCTTTCTTATCTCACCCCTAATTAACTGCTCCGGAGATTTTTTTTCAGCACCAAAATACACCAGCAACAACTTGTTCTAGGAGTGAGTTAGTTTTGTTTAGAATACTTAAGACTAATAAAGTCAAAGACATAACACTGGTGATTAATTTCTGCATTTTGCATCTTGCAGTAATTTGATTTTTCTACACAACAAAATAGAAACAATGTAATTTAAGCTAAAAGAACATAAGAAAGTAATGCCCGTACACTTTTAATTTCTAACTGAAAGGCACTTAATTTGTTTCATAACCTAAGTTCTACTGTTATAACTATTATCTGTTATTGATGCTATTTCCTTTTGGGTACTAACTTCCAGTTAAGTCAAAGTTAAGAAGACAGTATTACATACAGAGCATTCTAAAGGAGATGATTAAGGAACATGAAAAGAAATTACACATCATGTGTTATATACGCTGCTAGATCTTATTTTTACTTCCACTTGTCCTGTGGGCTTATTTGTATGTGTTTAAGTCAATTCACTGTGGAGACAACGTAGTCTCGATACTCAGGCCACACAGCTGATCTAGTTATGCAAAAAAAACCTTATTATTTGGCTGAATGGACTTCCTCAATGAGTTTGCTGCAGGGAGACACAAATGTGATGCCAGGAAGGGGGAAAAGGAAAGAAAGAAGGTTTAGTTTGCAATCACCAGAATACAGTAACCTGGATTAGGATTAAATTTTCTGAATTACTCTTAATTATTCTTTTAGTAAACAGACATATAGAAGGGCAAAAAGGGAAAAACCCAACAATTTAAACCTTTGAATTTAACTGCAACATGTTAAAGAACCGTTTGAATAATAAAAATCTCAGGAGTTTTTAAACATCAGTAATTTAAGTAGAAACGTGAGTTTTTTGTCCCTTTACACAGACAGCAAACAATACTGCATTACTAGTCCTACAGCTGGTCCCTGTAGGTTAAAACAAAAGGTAAATAAGTTAAAGCTTCTGTTTGTAGTTGAATATTATTGTATCATGTTCTTCACTACAAAACAAAGTTAAAAAGGGACAGTTATTTTAGTGAAAATTTCTGAAATTGCAATGCTCAAGTCACATGCATTCTATTTCTTATATAAAGTTAGTACTTAAAAGTCTTATTTATCCTTGAGATAGGTGGGACATGTTTGTAGCTTACTGAAATTTAATCTTTAAGGCACTAACATTTATTTTCTCATTAGAAGAATTATCCTTACTTCCACTTTTTACATTAATTAAAAAGGTTATTAGAGATTTTGTGTGGAATGAAGTGCTCTATAAAGCAATTTCTATTCATGTGTAAAATTCAGGGTTATATTATTCTATTAGCACATCATCTAATTTTATATTTTTGTTCATCTTTTAGCAACATGCTGTAAGAGCTGTAAATTAATACAAATGGTATTTCACTTCTTGAACCTAGTTACTCATAATTCACATCTTGACTGAACCGAAGGGATATTGTATCAAATATGGATCAAATTAGCTTGTACAATATGTTATCATGGGATTATCTACTCAACAGTGTTAATACTAAATAAAAATCTCTGACCATTTACATTAGGCATATCAAGAGAAGTCTCACAGCAGTAGTCACTAATGGAAAATAAAACAGTTATTAGAATTCACGTAGTATATTGCAAATAATTCTGTTAAAGACATCCATGCCCCCTCACACTGAGTATAATGTTGTAACTTTTAGAGATTTATGCCGGATGTCTGCAGCGTGACATGCACTCCAACCTGCAAGAATTGTTTTAGCTTTGGAAAAACAGCAAATTACAACATTACTTGTTCTTACAGTTTTTCCAAAACTTCCTAAATTGTGGAGAAGTTAAACCAATGTCTGACTTATGTGAGTAATGTGTGATTGGCAGCAACACATGATTTCTGTCTATAGTCGGTACTTAGAAAAATGAATAGATAAGTCACTATCAGTCTGCCAATACAGCTTGAAATTCAGCGTCTTCTGTGAGAAGTCAGCACACGTTGTCTCTGATGTCTGGGATGTAGTTAACTCTCGGCTCTTGTTCATCTGCCTCTTCTAGGTGTTTTTCACCTTTAATAAAAAACTTACAAGTTTGTTATTAATAGTTTAGTCAGTTTTAAGTGGTTATCGTAGGTAATTTTGCAGTTTTTCTTTGAAGCTGAAGGCTTAGTGATGATTCTTTGCAGTATAATTCTCTCCGTAGGAGATAGGTTCTATGGCTTGGTTTTTTGAATTTTTTTCTGAAGCATTCTTCAATCCTGCTTCTCAAATAACATTGGTTAGAACAATCACATTTAGTTTTAACTCAACTTCTTAGGTCTCTAACTTCTGTATTTTCTTTTACTCTGTTTTTTTCATTTTGAGCAGCATTTTATCAGGTTGTACTGCAGAACGATTCTCTCGTATTGTAAAGCAAAATACACTGAATTTCAGGAAGACCACTGTAACTTTGATAAAAGAAAGTAGCAAGGTTGATAAGTGTCAGTTTTCATTATGCAGAAACAACTGGCTGTTTGAAATTCCAGCATATGGAAATCCTTCAGAGGATGGTTTACTGATTTTGATAAGGGTTTTATTTGCATAATTGGATTAAATATAGTTTCGTATCCTTTACTTTTCTGTTATCAAGCTACACATAGCTTGGGATTTGAACAGCATTTTTGAAATTGAAACTTCAACCTTTCTAATGTAAGGATTCACAGTAATTCATATGGCAGATTTCTGCCTCTCTGAATGCAAAACATGAAACTGGAGAACAGTCACATCCTTTCAGACTTAAGCAGTTTCACCCAGCCTCTGAAAAGATATGATCAGCTAGGATTTATAAGCAACTAATTCTGAATTTTTGCTGATATTATATACTTTTCTGGGATAACGTAACATTTTGAGAATACTCGTATGTATTAAGTAATGAAGAATAGGAATGCTTGAAAACTCTAAACATATTACTTAAACAAAATAGTTATAACAGTTTAACTTACACAGATGCATTTAACAATTTAACAACTGCAAACAACGTTTAGCAACTTCCAACTTTAGCAATTTAAATAAAGCTACAGCAAAACTCACTCGGGTTGCTTCGAACCAGGGTCTTACTGTGATAAATAAATAATTGTGATTCGTGAAAAAAATGGGTGATTACATCAAAATAAAACAAATGGATGGTAAAACTTAATTACACCCCCATAAAGAAATAAAACAGACCCTTACAAGGTCAAGGGCCCTAAAACCTCCCTACTATCCTAAGAATAAAATATGGTAGAACTTTAAATCTTTAGGTGCCTGTTCGTCCAAGAATGCATGAAATATGACCGGTTGTAGAGATAACCCTTTTAGCTTTAGCTGTAAGAAAACTCATATATTAAATACTTAGCAAAAACCTGTAGAATGTATATGTATATGATATAATTAATATGCATGAAGTAGCTAAGATAAATACTAAATGTACCCTGTAGTAGGGGTGCAGATTTGGGAAACTGATCCCCATTTCTGTCACCCAGCCGGCTGCTTGCTTTTACCATATAATAAACTCTTATTCAAAAACTTATAGAAACTCAAGACTTTGTCTATCACATTACTTATAGGAGCATAGCAGGGGATCAGGGATGCTTCCTGGCAAAGCAGCAACAGTTCTGGTCTAAGCTTGTCACTTGATAACAAGGACACACCTCTGCTGCTTAACACAGAGACTAGAACAGATGCAGTTTAAGACAATTTTAGATACCTTCGAAATTACCCATATTTGTATTTCACAGAATCCGAGTAAGGCAGAATTTGTCTTTTGAATCCCCAAATGTAATAAACCTAAACAAATCAATGCAAGGTTGTAACTAATAGTCAGTTGTGTTCTATTTTAGAATTTGTTATTGGTGCTGTTATCTTTTCCAGTAAAATATCTTTGGGTGAAAGAGCATTTATACTCTTTTGTTTCTCTTTCTTAGAAAACTTCACAGTTCTGAAAGCACTCGAGTTTTTCAGAATGTTTTCTGGTTTTCAGCAACAATTTGCATAAAAAAAAATTGACTAAGAAACAATTTCCACCTCTCAGTCTTTCTGGCATATGCTCTACTGAGAAGAGAACAGAAAAATCAAGGTTATCAAAGAAGTTTACATGGATTGTTTCTTGCTTGTTGTTATAAAAGGTAGAAAAGGTTTTGATTTCCTCTATTCACTTACTAAGCAACAGTTTAAATTTGAAAGGCTGTCTGTTGCTAGGCAATTCCCTGTATTATCTCTTTAGATCTTATCTCTCTCTCCACAAAGGTGGTAATCTCCGGCTAAAATGGCCCAATTTTCATTTTCTGTCTTTTTTTTTTTTCTGTGGCAAAAACTGCCTTTGTCAAATAAAATATTTTGGAACCAGGCAATTTACTAAATTAGTCTACACAAAACCTTTTCTAGCAATCTGTAAAGACTTGTCTGCAACACACAAATCCACAAAAGGGTGCTGCACGACTGTCGGCGCGGGGAGGTAGGCACAGCTGTGCCTGGCACCACCTCCGCTCTGCTCCGGTGGAAAGCCGTTTCCCCCCCCCCACACGCTTCAGAATTCTTCACTGCAGGCAGCGGGACTGCCCCCGTAGGCGTCCCCGTGCTGGCCGTGGTCGCTGTTGCGCGACTCCGGGTCACCACCCCGCACCCCGGTCGGGCTGGAGCCAGATCCGTCCCGGCACGGTGCCGCCCCGTGCCGCGCAGCCCTGCACCGCTCCGCCATTCCAGCACGCTCTCTCTGCGCGCTGCTGTCAGCCACCCTGCGCCCGGCTGCACCCCCGCTCTCTCCCCCCGCCCCTTGCGAGCGGCAGGGGGAGTCTCCGCAGGGTCCCAGCACAGCGTCGGTACCTCATCTCTTTTGTTCAAGACACTTCGGGCTTTTGCTACATTAAACTTAATCTGTGTTTTGCCTTACACGCGCTGTGAAGCTGAAACAGTTAACTAGCACATGAACAAAGAATAGGTAACTCAGGCTGCGAAAAGGAAAAAAAAGAAGGTAGGTGCCGACTCCTAGCCTGAGGGCATGTACAAGGACGGGCTCTGCTCTCTTGTCCTCCGCCCGGCCCCCGCTGAGGGTCCGCGGCACTCAGCTCGGTTTCGCCGCCCCTTTGTTCGCTCTCTAGTTTTTTTCTGCCCCGCTCCTTTTGCCTGCACGTCTCGATTTGAATTTCTCTCATTTGTTTTCTTGGCGGAGTCATCCAGTGGAAAAACTGTTTTTTCTGCTGTGGCGGCACTGTGTGTGAGCCGGGGTGGAGGTCCCCTGATTGGAGGTGGAACCTAGTGGGTTGGGCAGTGAGTCACGGTTCGGTCCCACACGGCTCGGTCGGGGTGGCGTGTGTCGGGTAGCGATGCACTGCTCCCCCCGCGGCACGGCCCCGATGCTATTACGCGACTACGCAGCTGAAAATTCTCGGCTGGACCGAGACCTTAACATGGAATGAAAAGGTGATTGAGAATGGAGGCCTTAGCCCTGACAACATATCGATGCACCCTGAGAGAAGGGAAAAACACCAGGAGAAAGCTGTCCCGTGAGAAACAAGGACTTATTTTGAACAAAGTGACTGAGTAGGATGTAAATACGAGAAGAAAACAAGAACAGATGTGCAGAGAGACTGAGAGAGTCCACCTATCAGCTGTGAGATTGTGTTTTGTGTGTTTGAATTAACCTATCTGTAAAGAATACGTGTGCCTAAGAAATGTATATAAGGAGCTGTAAAGTGCAAGCTCGAGGCTTCTTCTTTTCTATACAATAAACCTGTCTATTGGATATTCAGTGTCGTGTCCGTTCCAACAGCAACATCTTGTCTTTTTTTAAGTCTCTGGTTATTGTTGGGCAGGTGGTATGGATCCCTACAACTTTCCTTTGTTTTCCTGAATAAGTGAAAATGGGAACTGGACAATCAGGGGACGTCCCGCTACCCCACAAAAGGGACTCCAGGATATTATATATATACATATTCCTCTCCTAAAACCTGCAGGTATTTAGACCTCAACTTCCCCCCCAAAAAACAATAACCCCACAGAAGTTTCAGAGACTCTCAGGAAAAACTGAAAGCATCTTAAAGGACAGTTGGAAAAACACATGGTGGTGGCCAAAACTTATAGCAAACACAAGCTCTAACACAAAAGCATCTACTACTATCTCTAGCAACCACAAAAAAAGTTCTAGTCCTTAAAAGCAATGATTAATGTGCATAGCTTAAGTTTGCTCACCCAACACAGGCATCCCTGGATGGGGGGAGGAAGGCAGGTACAACTCATCAGTCAACCCCAGCAGTTCAGATGGAAGGTCTTCCTCTGCTCTTTTCCTATCTCAATCTCCTTTTTATACTTTTTTTTTCTTGGAGTTTGCATGACTTTAGTCATAATTGCTAAATTTGGATATATTCTTTCTTAAAGGATAAATGACACAGGTCAAAAGGGGTCACCATGTTCCATTCCTGCAGGATGTCTGCTAAGAGTGGCCGTGGTGCCTTCATATCACTCTACTCTTCAGTGCATCCAGGTGCTTGATCAATGCTTTGAGAACTTTGCAGGGCACTGTGACTTTATAATATCCAGGAAGAGGCAGCAGGAGTCTCTTTTTTGTCATCTGGGAAGCAGCAGCTGGTTTTCTTCTCTAATTCTATTTCTCCTTTAACTTTTAACCTTACCCATTACTCCACAGAGTGCTTGTTTGCTAGCAAGCATCAAACTGTTCTAGCCAATGAGTAGGAGACCCATGAAGCCAGTAAGAGGGCACAGAATTCAGGTAGGGGTACTGAAAGAACAGAGAGGCAGTGCTAATACTGCAAATATGCAAATGCTTGTGAATCTAGAGTGTCGTGTGTGTGTTTTCACTAGTGAACTATCTCTACTAGCCAAAGAGGAGGAAGGGGACTTGGCTGCCTATGTTTATGTTTTATGTGTGTCTCGTATGTGGGTGCTGTTGATGGCAACACTGTGTTAGTGTCCTCTGTGTGTGTGTGATAAGTGCTCAGTTTAGCTACTGGTCGAATCTGCAAATGGTAAAGCAGCAGCCTGGACAGATACCCTGGGTCTCTGTGCACACTGGGCTGGTCTCCAGCAGTTGGGCAGGAGGAGTCCTGGGCTGCTGGAGGAGGTGGCCAGTCCTAGCAGTCTTTAACAGTTTGGAAAGATTACACAGAGATTACACGTATTTAATTCTTATGTGATGGGGGACTGATTCTTTGTGGGTACTCAAAGGGGACCAGTGCTAGAAAATTCTTGGGTTAATTGGAACAATTGTATTGAAAAATGTTTACAGAATGTTAGAAGAACAATAAGAGGTGTAAAATGGCTGAAACTACAGGCCTAGTGACCCGAATTGACAGTTTGGGGACTGAAAAAAGTTTACCAGAGTATGTACAAGACCCCCTGTAAGTAATAAATCACTTCCACATATCAAATTGATAAATTACATAGGCTGTAAAGCAATAGGAAACCTGAGAGAATCAGACTAAGGCTAAGCTCTCTACAATTTGAATTTTCAAATTTGTGAAGAATCAGGTAGAAATGCACAGTTACAAGGAATAGTCTCAAGCTTACAGGAATTGAAACCTGATGGACCTGAGTAGTAGAACTGAGTACTGCAGAGGAAATTGATGAATTATGGGGGATCAAACATAGAATCATCGAAACATAGAGTCATAGAATCATAGAATGGTTTGGGTTGGATGGGACCTTTAAAGATCATCTAGGTCCATCCCTCCTGCCATGGACAGGTGTCGTGGGGTACCTGTCGAAGGCCTTGGCCCTGAGGGGGGAAGAAAGACACGTGACACACACACACACACTAGGATGATCAGACACTAGGATGAGCCAGAGAGATGTCTGCCTGCTCAGCGCAGCAGGCAGCTTTTTATTCAGTTCTCCCACTTCTACTTTCCCACACACACAACACAAACATATTCCCACAAAACCACCGAGGAATGCAGCACCTGCACTTCAGCCAAACAGATTCAACCTTGTACTCCTTATAACTCAAGGCTGTGTCCATGGGAACTATCTAATTAGCTCCACTGCTCCCATGGAAAACGGCCCAACACTTTGTAACATTCCAAAACCCTCAAACTTCAGTTGTGGGGGTGTGACTTCACCCCACAGACAGGGACATCTTTCAATCTTTCACTAGATCAGATTGCTCACAGACTTGACCTTGAACACTTCCAGTGAGGGGACATCCACAATTTCTCTGGACAGCCTCTGCCAATGTTTCACTACTCTCATTGTAAAGAAATTCTTCCTTATATCCAATCTAAATCTACCCTCTTTCAGTTTAAAACACTTTGAGGAGTTGAGTCTCAAAGGAAAGCGTTGAGAGGGCTCAAACAACTCCCTAGGTATTCACTCAGACTGTGATAAAATTCCATTCCACCCCTACTTCTCCATAAAAGATGTCCTAGGCCTTATATTACTTCTCCTCCCACTAATAACACTCACCATATTCTCACCCAACCTCCTAGGAGACCCAGAAAACCTTACACCTGCAAACCCATTAGTAACACCTCCCCATATTAAGCCCGAATGATACTTCGTCTTCGCATATGCTATCCTACAATCAATCCCTAACAAACTAGAAGTCCTAGCCCTTGCTGCCTCCATCCTAGTCCTATTTCTAGCCCCGTTTCTCCACATATCAAAACAATGAACCTTTCGACCCTTCTAACAATTCTTATTCTGAGTCCTAGTAATGAATCTTCTAATCCTCACATGAATCGGTAACCAACCAGTAGAACACCCATTTATTATTATCGGAAAATTGGCTTCATTGCTTACTTCACAATCATTCTGATTCTATTCCCTATCATTGGGGTACTAGAAAATAAAATACTAAATCTCTAACTACTCTAACAGTTTATAAAAACATTGGTCTTGTAAACCAAAGACTGAAGGTTGCCCCCTTCTTAGAGTTGTTAAAAATTCTCAAGCAACCCCCAACTTTTTATTAAACATAACCAAAAGGGGAGAGGGCCCCCCCCCCAAAAAAATTTATACTCTATGGTATGTATTACTTTGCATCACATTATTTTCCACATTAGACATACTATGCATGTAGGAATTTTTGACATATCATGAATGCGTGGAATACATAAATTTTCATATCTTCTCCCATATGACCTCAGCCAAGCCATCCACAGATCTAGGCACATTCCCACATCAAGGACCCATCATGTCATGCTCTAGGGATAATTCCACTAGTTCGAACTAAAACCTACAGAATGTTAGCTTTTGCATAAAACCTTCTCAATACGAGGAATGTCACAGGACCTAAAATCCATTCTCTAAGGACTCCTCATCAGTTAACCTTGCTCTTAGCGCTGACCAAGAAGGACTGGGTTATTTATTGATCGTACCCCTCATGAGAAACCAGGCGCTAGTAATGTTTATCACGACCAGCTTCAGGTGCATTCTTCCCCCCTACACTGTCTATAACTTGCTCTTTGTCGCCTCTGGTTCCTTGGTCAGGGCCATAACTTGCTTAATTTTCCTAAACTTGTGTTCTGTTACTAATGGTTGGGGATGCTTGGCCAATTTCTACCTCGTGATAGCGGCATTTTTCCTCTTCTAAGCTTTTGGGGTTTTTTTGGGGGTAGATCTCAATAAGCCCTTCTGAGTGCTCTGCCAGGGGGCTCCCATATATGGTTGACATGTACCCGATTTTCTCAGTTTCGCAGGTAAATTAATGATATGGTTTCAAGTGTAACTCAGCCTCATACTGTAGCCCTGATGCACTTTGATAGGCTATTGGTTTGGCTCTTCCATTTGGAATTTAAGCTAGTTGTTATTTAGTTAATGTTCGATAGACATATTTTACCTCGTCAATTTCACAAAACATTACAAAAATTTTGACATTTTTACACTGTTCTAGGGGTTTTCCATCTATACATCACTAATTTTTGTCATCAATTTTTTTGACAAAAAATTTAAATTTAACAAACATTCCCTTCCCCTAATTTTCCCATTTAAAGAAATTGCATTCATTTGTTTGTTCAACTTGTTTGTTCAATTTGTTTTACCCCTTTATTTTCTATTCATAAATCTTATTTGTTTGTTTGTTTTGTTTTGTTTAATCAATCATTTATTTATCCAACCATTTCTCCTACACTATAACACAAAACATCCTAAAACAACAACCAATTCAAACTGACATTTTACACAATCACTTTTTGTTTTCTTCTTAAACCTTACCCTAAAACTAAGACAACTTAAATCCAATTTTCCCCTTATATAACCCTCCAAATTATCTTAATACTTCTAAAAACACACCCTACTAACCAACAAACCCTAAACTCTCCCCTCCAACATCTTCAGAAAAAAAGGAGTTAAACCTTTATCACCAACTCCCAAAGCTGGCATTTTTTTTAAACTATTTTCTGAATTACATCTCCTTAAACCGCCCGAATTGCCCCCCGAGACAACCCTTGTACAAGCTCTAAGACAACAAACAACGTAAGCAACAAACCCCAACCCGCAACCAAAAACTGCCCCGCTCCCCAAGAATAAAACATAACTGTACCCTCAAAATCCAACTGAACAGAAGACACACCCCCACTATCCACTGTACTCACCCCAGCCACTGAGACCCAGGCAACCCTATAACAAACACCCTCCCACTCAATGACAAAACCAACCCAACACCATACCCAACAACTTGTCAATCTCCCCAAGCCTCAGGAAAAGGGTCCACTGCTAATGATACCAAATACACAAAAACCACCAACATCCCACCTAAATATACCAAAAATAATACTAATGACACAAAAGACACTCCCAAACTCATTAACCATGCCACACTCTGAAATGGCATTTCAGGTCCTCTTGAGCTTATTAGAAACACTATGTGTTCCCAAGAATATCTGTTCTCTAATGAGCTCCAGTTTTCTAAAGAAGAGCCTTGAAACCTTATTTTTGCCTTAATAACATGCCAAGTGAAACAATATTATTGTGACTGGTGATGCCTTAAGCCCCTATTAGTCAATCCTACCCCCGAATCCAGTAGAGATGTTTAGTCTCTTGTCAAGGCAAGGCCTATACTGTTTAGAGAACACTCATATCTAGGCCTGAACAACAGAACAGAATCAAGAACTAGGTGACTGTGTACCCTTTGTGCTCTGAGGATGATGAGAATGATGAAGTAAGTGATCTCAAATACACCCTAGACCCAATTCTCAGGGGGTGGACCTGGGGGGGACCAGAGCAAAGGCTACAGGGTGGACACACTTGGGATTGGACAGATAGTATTATAAAATGTAACATCTCAGGCACAGCTGGCGCGCGTCTTGTAACATCTATTGCCTTGGCACAATTAAACCCTTTCCTTATCTCACCCTCAATTAACTGCTCCTGAGTTATTTTTTTAGCATCAACATTTTAAGGCATCAGCTGGTGGCCCGTACACGGAAATCAGAGACCTGAGGCTACTCCAGATCAGAAGTTTTCATCCTGCAGGAATTCTTCATCAACCAGCATTTTTGGAGAATTCCCGCAGTGATCTAGGGAAGCCCCAGCTCCACAGAACACCACAAGGAGCACAGAGGTGAGTTAAGGAAAGGGTGAATAAGGAAAAAGGTACCTGGTTTGGTTAGCAGCTGCGGAAGAGTTTTGTGTTTCCGGGAGATAGGGAACATGGGTTTTTGTGTTTCCGGGAGATAGGGAACACGGGAGACTGGAAAGGAAACTTAAGACTTGGGCCCATAATAGTCGCAAGAGTCACTTTCCAGTCTGCGAAAGGATGTTTCGCCGGTCCAGATCAGAGCGGTTTCAGCCTAGGGCTATTTTGTTTTGTTTCGGTTGGAGGCGACACCCTCTGGTGTGCTCTGACTGTGAGGAGCCAGGTGGGGCTCTGGAGCTGGGTTGGCTCGGTAGTAGTTAAGTAGCTAAGAGGTTACAGGAACAGTTTTGTAACCCTAAGGTAACAAGTTTGAATCCTAGTGTAGTTGTGGTTAGTTTGTGTTTTGTAATCATGGGTTGTGTGGATTCAAAAGTTGAGGTCCCTAAAGAATCCCCCCTGAGTTTGGTTTTGAAACATTGGAAGATTTTAACCGGTCCTAACACAATTTTAAAAAAGGAAGAACTGTGTAGGCTATCTGTAAGGGCATGGCCTTTATTTGGGCAAATGAGAGGAGTGGCTTGGCTGGAATTTGGTCCGTTTGAACTAGACACAGTGTTTCGATTAATCTCGCTTCTTCATGTAGAACAGAGATGGCAGGAAATTCGATATGCATAGTTGTTTTTGTTTCTATTAACATGCCCTGGATTGAGAGAAGGAGATAAGAAAAACGAAAGCTCAGGAAGGGCAGAAAAATCAGAAATGGAGTTAGAAAAAGGGGGAAAAGGTCGAATTAAGACTACCCCTGTCCCACGGATTTTATTTAAAAACACGGGGAATGATGATTTAAATATGTTAATGTCACCTGATGGAAGAGAAAACAGCTCAGGGGGAGCCTGAGCTGCAGGAGTAGAGGCCCCTGGACAGGCTCCTGCTGAACAGGCGGGAGATGGGCAGGCAGTGGCCGCACTGGGAGGAATTAGGCAAATTAAGGCCTCTGGAGGAGTTGGCTCGGGGCCGGCGGGAGCGAGTCCTGTCCGTGTAGCTGGTAGAACAGAGGCTGTCGGTTTGACTGGATTAGGCACAGTGGTGCAGATAAGATCGGCTTTTGTTGAAGCTGCTTTTAGCATGGCAGGGCTGAGCGGGAGTTATGCAGAAGCTGCAGAGCTAGCTAGCTCAGAGATAATATCTAGTTTGGTCGCAACAGGAGTAACACCAGGAGAGGCTCCTGGCCCCAGGGGGGCAATGGAAGCGGGACCTCCCCCGCCTGTTCCAGTGAGCATGGAAGGAGCAGCCCGTAGCCTTGCAGCTGCCAGCCACTTTGCCAGAGCAGACGAGGTTACTGTGGTAACAGCAGTGGTGAGCGCAGGAGTAGCAGAACAAGTAAGAGCTAAAGTTGATAGTTGTATCAGTGATGGGACAAGAACTATGAAATCTGAAAGGTTGGCTTTTACTAGAGTTGCTTTTGGAGTGGAAACAAGGGAGATTTTAGAGATCGCAGTGAAAGCGCCACCAGAACCGGCCAGTGTAGTGACGGCGGCAGGTGTAAGAGTCGCTGACTCTGACAGTGGCAGTAAGCTAAAGGTGGCAGGAGCCCCAAGTGTAAGTGTGTTTGTGAGACCGAGTAGCCCAGCACCACAGATGGGTGCTGAGGCAGTTGATTTTATCGGTAGCAATAGCGACATAAGAGCTATAAAAACGGAGCTGCATGCCCTGAGTGCAAGAGAGACCCCAAAGTTTGCTGCTAACACAGCAGACTGTACTGCTGTAGGGGCAAAGACAAAAGAAATAAACTGGTTTAAAATGTATGAGGTCAGAAAAAAGACAAGTGAGTCGCCCACAGACTTTTTGAATAGACTGAAGGATGTCATCAGAAAATATACTGACATTAACATAGAGTCAGATCTGGGAAAGAAACACCTGTTATACTTGTTTGTGGGACAGTCCACAAATGATATAAAGAGAAAACTGCAAAAGGCAGGTGGCAATGAAAGAGATATTGATGAATTATTAGATATAACCTGGATGGTGCATCAGAATAGAGAACAAAGAGCGAGTACGGTGGGCGGTGAAGCGATTGTAAGAACAGCCGTTGCTGCGGCAACAGAACTCCCAGCTCAGAGTGCAGGGGAGGTTTCTGGAACGACCGTTACCACGGTGACGGAACTGGTTGGCACGGGAAAAGAAAATTGTTGCCTGTTTCTGGTACTGTGAGAATGCACGTAACAGGGCAAAACCAAACAAAATTTGTCCCAGCTATACTAACAGGCGACAAAGAAGGAGAAGACCCGGGCACAGAGCGAGTGAGACTTGAACAGGGAGCGATCCCAAAGTCTAAAACCGTGGCAAGCACAGTGAGGCGAGGACAGGTAAAACTAGTCCCAGTTGTTGCTTTAACTAATGAAGAAGCTTTAGTTCCTGCTAGTGTAATCCAAGCAGGGACGGCAAATGCGAGTGCTGGGAAAGATATAAAACCATTCAGCGCGGCAGCACGAGAGAAGACTGGGGCCACTGACTTTGCGGAGGTGACGGGACCCAGCCCTACCCCTACTATTTCAAGAACTGCTCCAGGTATGACAAACGCGACCAGAGATCGAGTCGTAGCAAAGGCACCGGGAGCTACGAGAAAGGCAAGAGCAAAGAAAATAAATGAGAGTGTAGAACCTTCCCCGCCCATGCTAGCTGGCGTGGGGGCAGGTGACTCCTTCCCCTGTAACAGCTAATCCCATGCAAGCAGCTGCAGTGGGTACGAGGGTTGTGGAGATTTTAAAACCACCCGACGACTTTACAGTTGTCATAGCAATAAGGATGCCTGCTCCCATAACAAGCGAAGCAAGGCCGAGGACGAGAGCGGCCAGTGCCCAGCCTACCCCAATGTGTAAGAAAAGAAGGGGGAAATCACATGACGGTCACAGATGCCGCCACTGCTCTGTGAGCGCAGGGGCAGCGTTGACCACTGGCACAGAAAGAATAAGTCCAACCGCTAGGCAGTTAGAGTCTAAGTTTGGTACAAGAGCTGCTACTGCTTCTGCAGACGGAGCGCAAGGGCAAATCACTTCCTAACTGTGGCCAATACAAACAGAACTATTCATAACATCTTGGCAACTGCAAGCAGGAGACCGGCTAAAAATACAGAAGCTACAGGAAAACCTAAAGGAGTGTCTGTAACTGGAGTCACAGCCCAGCCTAACACAGGACCTTCTGGTTCTGCCATTAGGGGCGGAGACGGAGCTGTTGCTCCCCCTCCAGCTCTCCCAAGCCTCCACAATCCGTACCCTCCCACCAGACCGAAAAGGGGGGGACAAAATCAGTGTGAATTTCCAATGAACACAAAAACTAAAACCCGCCAATGCAATATATGTAATAGATGAAAAGTTAACGTCAAATTCTGTAAAGAGAGGAGGCACTAAAAATTATCTAGATCTGAAAGAGAAAAAAACTAATTTGTCCCCAATAAACAAAACTAAAAACTAGAAACTATCTATTAAGGAATGTGTAAACTATTTGTACTACAGGGAAAGGGAGTGGGGGATGCTGCTTTTAAAATCTACTTTTACTACTTATAAAACTTATAAGGCTTATGAAAATTAGAAAAATAAAAAAACATTAGGGGCTTAAGGCATCATGAGAAAGGAGAGTGTAAGCCTCGGAGCACACAGAGGTTTGCCCATCTGGTTTGGGGGAGGAGGGGGTGGGAGGCGAAGGGTACCGGGCGGGCCGTGGGGGTCCTCGGACTGGAGGGTGGGCAGGTAAGCGGTGCATGGGAAGATACAAGGTAACACAGTGGGGGGAGGATAAGGTCAGGGTGGATAATGGTTTCCTCTGGGGGGTTGGGGGTGTCAGTCGGGCTGGGGCCTGGAGAGGTATTCGAGCCCTAGGTGGGTACGGGGGGCCGGAACAGTTTGTTCGTTTGTTTGTTTTTGGCTCACCTGCGGCTACTGCCCAGGTTTGGTATGTTCTGGATATATTCGTTACATCCTGAAAGGGTGGTCAGGACAAAGGGTTGTTCCTGGATATTTCCTTGGGATTGAATATAGATAGGTGGCAGAAAAGTAGGAAGTGAAAGGCTTGCCCTAATCGTTTTAATAGTAGGAATGTAGCCTGTGTAATCCTATGTGGTTGTGAGCTATGCTGGCGATGGTACATGCCTTCGGTACAGTCGCCCATGCCAGACAGGTCAAAACCGTATGACCAGATACACTACATTCTTGGGCAGGATGAGCTCGTTAGCCTTCTGGCAGTCATCCTAGGAGAAGGACAACTCTAATCCCAAACCCGGGCAGATGGAGCTCACTTAACCCTGTAAGACCATCCATCTAAGAGAAGGTCACTCTAATCAAACCTGCATCCTGAGGACCTCGCTGCTACCGTCCAAGCTCGCTCGGCCCTGGCAGATGAACCTTAGGATTAAAGGGTGGGTTCAGTTCTGCGCATACTGCATCTCACCTAAAAAAAATCCATTGCGCAGGCTCGAAGGTTTTACCCACATTTGCAAAGCCCTGTAGCAATGGGCGAGGGTCAAAACGGCAGGTGAAAGGTGCACTGGAAGCCGCAGACCCAACCCTGCATGCAGACGGTTCAGGATATTGGCCATTTTTGACTGACTGGAGATGACAGTCTCTTGGGGCAGCACCCTGAACGACCAAGCAGCCTTTTCAAGGACAACACTGCTTGCTCCACTTGGAGAGGGACCTAGAAAAGGTGGCCTAAACAAAGCTCATCTCCAGCTTTTGAAAATCTGCCGACAGGTCACTCTGACCACATTATCTCCCTATGCCTTCCACTACAGAACAAGCAACACATCCTCTTTAGTATATTGGCCCAACTCCCCAAGCTGACCCTGCCAAAAAAGATAAATTTTACACTGACCTGCTTCGCCTTGCCCAAAAGGTGCCTGCAGATGATAAGATCATTATCCTTGGTGATTTCAACGCCAGAGTAGGAAAGAACTTTGAAGCCTGGAAAGGAATATTCGGCAAGCATGGTGTTGGAAACTCCAACGATAATGGTCGACTTCTGCTAGAATTCTGTGCAGAGCAACAGCTCACCACTAATACTATCTTTCAGCAGAAAGATAGTTTGAAGACAACCTGGATGCACCCCAGATCTAAGCATTGGCACCTCATCAATTATGTCTTGGTGTGACAGAGAGATGTCCGTGATGTCCACCATACCCGGGTGATGCCTAGTGCAGAATGCCAAACAGACCATCGACTTGAGCTCTGTAAACTCAACTTCACTCTTAAATTCAAACCTAAAAGGGGCAATATCCCAAGGAGAAGACTCCAAGTTAACAATCTCCAATCAGCCACAATGAGAGACAAATTCCAGGCAAACCTTCTGTCATGGTTTGAGATAGCCCCAAAATCCAATTCCCTATCTCCATTCCCCCTCCCACATCTCAACCTAATGTGAGATGGGTTTTTCCAGACAAAACACACCAGACTCAAAGTGGGGGAAAGGGAATATATTACAATGACTGTACAAATAAATACCATATCACATTATACACACGATCACAACTATCTCTACCATGACATATAGTATTTACAATGATCAGATCTCTTCTCCCCTCCAAATAAAAGTCCAGGAGGGAAAGAAGGACAGATCCCTTCCAGTCCTTAAGCAGCAGCATCTTCTGAGGTAGCAGTCTGTCTGTCTTCATCTCATGCATGCAGCAGCTGATAGCTGGATTTCTGCCAGCACTCAACGAGGGAGGTATTCAAGCTCCCTCGGCCCCCTTGACACAGGCAAAGGGGTCTTCCATGGGCTTCGTAACCCCAGACAAGGTCGTTTCACCACGTCATATCACGAAGACACAGGGGGTCTTCGTGATGGTCTGGTATCTCCAGGAGACTCAGCTCCTTGCTTGCAGGGCCTCTGTGCCCTGCCTTCAGGCTGCCACCGTGGCAGCAGTGCGAGGGGGAAGCCAAGGTCAACTCCCCCCGCATTCCATCTGGCCGTCCCGGTCCAGCTCCGGGACGTCTTTTGAGCTTCTCAGCTCCTCTCTCTCTCCGGTGCTGCATGTCCAAAACTCTTCTCCTAAATAGGAGTCCATCTCCCTCTTTTCTCAGAGGGATCTCAAAGGAGTTTTGGGGGGCTGGTACAGTCTTACCCCCAGAACTCTGTCTCTCAGCTGCTGGCTCTCCTTTCCTCAGCTCTCCTTCCAGGAGTCTTCTCTGCAGTGCTGCATGTTGCTTCTGCTGCTCCTTCAGTTCAGGTCTTATCTCTGTCTCTCTGCCACCGTTTCTCTGGTCAGCGCCGGCTGCTGCTCTGTGCCCATGGAGAAAACATCTCCCGGCATACTACAGACACTTAGTCCAGTCTAAGACTCTTCCAAGTCTCTGCAATCCCCCCCCAGCCAGGGGCTGGGAGGCCCCAGAGGGCCCAAGGGGCTCAGAGCCCCTTCCTCGTGGCTCTACAACATGACCACCTCTCCTCAACAACCAAAACTACAACTCCTCTCTTCCGGTGAGCTTGTGGGATGTTAACATTTTTGCAGGAGCGCCCATTGGGCAGAACTTCAAAACTTCCAGGGGTTTCCACCCCTTGGGGTCTACCACTTTTCTTAGCCTCTGGGGGAAACCAAAATCCAAACCACTACAACACTCCACCCCTCGCTCCTGCGAAATGTCAACATATCACAACAACTTAAAAACTCTAATCAACATTCAATCTTCAATAAACTAAAATATAACCAAAATCTGTCTACCACACATCAATATAGTATTATCACAAACTTTACTCTTAGTACTTAACTTATATTACTATAGTCTTACTCTCTCTACAATGGTACAGTCCATGTTTTGTCTGGAAAACTCTTTCTGCTACCACAAGCATCATGGCTCTTATCTTTTTCCCCCGATGGTTCGCAACCATCCTCTGCTACCATTTATGTCATGGTTTGAGATAGCCCCAAAATCCAATTCCCTAGCTCCATCCCCCTCCCACATCTCAACCTAATGTGAGATGGGTTTTTCCAGGCAAAACACGCCAGACTCAAAGTGGGGGAAAGGGAATATATTACAATGACTGTATAAATAAATACCATATCACATTATACACATGATCACAACTATCTCAAACCATGACATCTTCAAACTAGACTTGAAAACCATTCCATAGACTCTACAGATTCCTCTCCTGAAACACTTTGGCACCATATTAAAACCAGCATCCTGCAATCCTCTGAAGAATCCTTAGGGTTCTCCTTCAAGAAGAACAAGGACTGGTTTGATGAAAACAATCAAGAGATCCAGGAATTGTTGAGGAAGAAGAGATATGCTCACCAAGCACACCTTGCACTGCCATCCTGTCATGCAAGAAAAACAGCCTTTCGTCTTGCATGCAGCAAGTTCCAACAGAAACTCGGTGACATCCAGAACAAGTGGTGGATCAATCTAGCAGAAAAAATTCAATTATGAGCAGATACGGGTGATCACAAAGGATTCTATGAGGCCCTGAAAACAGCATACAGGCCTACATACCAAGTCCAAAGCCCTCTACTCAGCGCTGATGGTCAAACACTTCTGACAGATAAAACCTCCATTCTGAATCGATGGTCTGAACACTTTCAGACTCTTTTCAGTACTAGCCGTGTAGTCCAAGACTCAGCAATTCACTCCATCACACAACAACCAGTGAAGTACAATTGGATACTGTCCCCACTTTAGGAGAAACACTCAAGGCCATACAGCAGGTGAAAATCGGCAAGGCAGCTGGGGTTGATGGAATTCCACTCGAAGTCTGGAAACATGGGGGCCTTGCACTCCATGCCAAATTTCTCGAGTTTGTGGTGCACTGTTGGGAACTAGGTGAACTACCATCAGACCTTCGCGATGCAGTCATCATCTCCTTGTATAAGAAGAATGGAGTTAAATCAGATGGCTCAAATTACCGTGGTATTACTCTGCTCTCCATTGCTGGCAAAATCCTGGCAAGAATACTCTTGAACAGACTAATACCCACCAAAGCAGAAGGAATTCTACCTGAAAGTCAGTGTGGTTTCAGAGCCAACAGGAGTACCACAGATATGGTATTTGTTCTCAGAAAACTGCAAGAGAAGTGTAGGGAACAGAACAAAGGTCTCTATGTAACCTTTGTCGACCTCACCAAGGCTTTTGACACTGTGAGCAGAAAAGGTCTGTGGCAGATTTTGGAACATTTAGGTTGTCCCCCCAAGTTCCTTAAAATGATCATCTCACTCCATGAGGATCAGCACGGTCAAGTCACATATGGCGATGCACTTTCTGAGCCCTTTCTAATAAAGAATGGTGTGAAACAACGTTGTGTTCTCGCTCCAACCCTATTCACAGTCTTTTTCAGCATGATGCTCCAAAAGGCCACGGCAGGCCTCAGGACAGTATCTACATTGGATACCTTACTGATGGAAGCCTATTCAACCTAAGGCAACTGAAGGCCCATACCAAGACCTTAAACCATCTTGTCCAGGAGCTGCTTTATGCTGATGATGCCGCCCTTGTTGCCCACATGGAAGCAGTTCTGCAGCGTTTAACATCCTGCTTTGCAGACGCTGCTGAGCTCTTTGGGCTGGAAGTCAACTTGAAGAAGACAGAAGTTCTCTATCAGTCGGCACCTCAGGAAGTCTTCCATCATCCCCATATCACTATTGGCGAATCAGAGCTCAAATCAGTCCAGCAGTTTAATTACCTAGGTAGCCTCATCTCCTCGGATGGTAAGATTGACGGGGTGATAGACAACGGGTTAGCAAAGGCATATAGTGCTTTTGGAAAACTCCATAAAAGAGTATGGCATAATAAACACTTGAAGAAAAGTACCAAGATCAGTGTTTACAAAGCCATAGTGTTGTCTACTCTCTTATATGGTTCTGAATCATGGGTCATCTACCGCCACCACCTGCGTCTCCTAGAATGCTTCCATCAACGCTCCCTCCGCACAATCCTAAACATCCACTGGTCAGATTATGTGACTAATACATCTGTTCTAGAGCGAGTAGCAGTCACAGGTATTGAGGCCATGTTGATGAGAATACAGCTGCGTTGGGCAGGACACGTCTCAAGGATGAAGGACCACCGCCTCCCTAAGATCATGCCTTATGGTGAACTTACCACTGGCTGCCACAAGAGAGGAGCCCCAAAGAAAAGATACAAGGACTCCCTGAAACAACATCTTAGCCTTGGCCATATTGATCAACATAACTGGTCTACTCTGGCCTCCAATCGGGAGGCCTGGAGACACACCATCTATATCGCTGCTGTTTCCTTTGAGAACACACGCAGGATCACTCTTGAGGAGAAAAGACAACGCAGAAAGAATAGTGTCTTGCAGAATATACTACCTAAGGAGTCTTTCTGCTGTGCCTTTTGCCATCGGATATGTCTATCTCGTATTGGCCTCATTAGCCACCAGCGCGCTTGTAACAAATGTGGATAGAGCCTTCCTAAATCATCGTTCGCGAAGCCTAGCCATGACATAGTTTCACAGAAGGGACTGAACAAATTACTGGGAAGAAAAAAAAGTCCATCAAATACTAAAGCACCAATTCACACAATCTTGAACATGTTGGTGGAAGTCTATTCTGACTATGGTGTAGTAAACGCCTTCCTAGATATTGTCTGTCATGGACAGGGTTGGCAACTAGGTAACAGGCAATGGATTTGGTTTGACACACATAGACAATCTTCTGAGCTCTGGTAGAAAAGAGTCTAAGATAACTCTTATGATGTAGGACAAGTTTCCCAGGGGCTAGGACTGGCACTGGTTATAAAGGTTACCTTTCATCATGCAAGAAGCTAAGGCATCTTTGGAATTAGGTACCTGATTGATAATCTGTTTTCACTGTAGTTAGGGGGGCATATAAACTCTGAAGAGAATGCCAAGTTGGTACAAGAGACAATAAAAAAGTGAAATGTTCAAAATTAACTGGGTACAATGTCAGGCAAAATTCTATGTGTTAAAAAAAATTTAAAAAATCTATCAAAACTGTAGCACAAGTTTTTCAAAGGTGAAGAAGTGAAAATCCTAATGCCTTTGAGTAGATAGGCATCATTAAATATACAGCACATTATCTTAGAAGAGACAGTGAAAGGAAAAAATACCTGCACTATAAGAGGTTCCTGGGAAAAATTACTTATCCTATAGCAGTAGTCTAAAAATACATGTAGGGATCATCCTTAGATGAAACACAATTTACGGTTAATATCTGTGATGTAAAATATGTATCAGTTTTGTAAAATATATGCATTTTAATAAACAAATTGAATAAAATAAACAGACACTTCTGTAACAACCTTGGCTGGAACAACTGCTTTGCAGACAACAGACTTCCCTCTTCCTTCTATCCAGTTTATAGCAGCAGGTTTTTTGTCCGTACTAATAGCTATAACCTGAAGATCAGGAAACTCTTTGTTTAACCTTGCCAGTGCTTTTTCAGTACCCTGTTAAAACAGAACCAGATATAGGGCTAGTATATCATTATGGTTGTAAAACAAGCTACTCCAGGACAGTGGAGCAGCAAGATTAGTTTAGGTCTGATCAGATTATCATTTACAGTTGAAGAAAAGAACATGATTTCAGGAAGGAACTTGAAACAGGAGAGAAAAATAAAAATCTGTCACTATCCTTTTTCTAACCACTTTGGGAATTATATAGTGAATAACTGGTTCTTCCCAGTACATATGGACTCTCTGGATACATTATAGGTGAATGGGCATATGCTTATGTCATGGTTTGAGAGCCCCAAAAATCCAATTCCCTAGTCCAAGCCCCCTCCCACATCTCAACCCAGTGTGAGATGGTTTTTCCAGACACTACACAAGACTCAAAATGGGGGAAAGGGAATATATATTACAATGACTGTACAAATAAATACTACAATACATTATATACAATCTTAGCTATCTCTACCATGACATAAAAGTATTTGCAATAGATCAAATCTCTTCTCCCCTCCAAATAAAAGTCCAGGAGGAAAGAAGGAAAGATCCTTTCCACTTTCAGAGCAGCAATGTCTCTAAGGCAGCAGGCATGGCTTCTTCTCATGCAGCAGCTGTAGCTGGATCTCTGCCAGTACACACGAGGGGGTATCCAAGCCCTCTTGGCCACTCGACTCCAAGCGAGGGTCTTCTCTTCCGTAGGCTGTGTTCACCGGGACAAGGGTCAGTTCACTACATCATACCACGAAGTACAGGGGTCTTCGTGATGGTCCCTATCTTCAGGGGATTCAAATTCCCCTTTGCAGAGCTCTGTGCTCTGTCTCAAGCAGCAGGGGGGCCAAGGTCACCCCCTCCACATTCCTTCTTGGAGCTTTTCAGCTCCTTTCTGCAGTGCTGTAGCACTTTAAGACTCTTTCAATTAAGAGTCCATCATCCTCCTCTCTCTAGGAGGGGTCTCCAAGGAGTTTGGGGTTTGTGTTGGTTTCAGTTCTTACCCAAACTTTGTCTCTGTAGAGCTTATGTTTGCTCTCTCTGCTGCTGGTTCTCATCTCTCAGACAACTCTGTCTCTCTTGCTCGGCTGCAATGCCTCTGCTGCTTCTCTCTTATCTCTTGGCTCTCAACCACAGTCTCTGGACGCTGCTCTTGCTGCTGCTCTGTCTCTGCTCACTCACTGTGGAGAAAACTTCTTTAGCTTTCTAGCTACAGGTACTTAGCCCAGTTTTACACTGTTCCAAGTCCCTGTAGCCCCCCTGCCGGGGGCTGGGGGGGGGGCAGAACCCCCCCAGGGGGGGTTCCTGCCCTTTCTCCTCGTGGCCTTACAACATGACCACTTCTCCTAACAACAACTACAACTACCTTCTCTTCCGTTCTGCTTGTGATATGTTTATATTTTGCAGAAGCGCTCATTGGGTAAAAACCTCAAGGGTCACCACCCCCTGGGGTTTTACCATTTTATAACTTCAGGGGGAAAACTGTTTCCCCCCACCACAGCTTACCATACTGAAGATACAACATGGACCAAGACAGACACCACAGGCATGAAATTAATTAACTTTGGACATAGAGGTAGGAAGTTAGGTAAAAGATCTGCTATATTTAGTACCTGTCTATGGCCAGACCCATTTATATAATGGTTCTAATAAACTTTAATATTACTTGCCTATTCTATATACAATTTATCTCAAACAGCACAAGGCACCCACCTCCCCCCAGTCTTTGGGTCATGTCTAAGGTTCATCCACGTTTGCATAAAAAACCAAAACTAATCAAACAAACAAAACTAGAGAACACTCCCCTGCTGCCACTCACCAGATTTCTAATCCCTTATTTACAAGGAGTGATAAACACAGTAACAGATTAATTACTGCTGGATAAACATCTTTAGCCCAAAGCAACAGAGCAAACAGCTTAACTTCCATAGTATCAAGAATATTTTGTTTAAAAAAATATTTAAAATGCAAGGTTACTTTAACCTCTTTTCTTTCATCACACTCATCCTATTCTTGTTTACACTTCACAAGGTCAAACACTTTTCTTACTTTATAGTACTGCAAACAGAGCTATGTCTTGTCTTTCTGTCCTCCCATGCCAGGTAGTTACAGATTGGTAGGATACAAATTCTTTATTTTCAAAAGAAATACACATTTATTAGAGAGACTTAAGGGCACTGGACCTTACTTTTGAAATCATATTCATTCCTATTGCATCCCCTGAAAACGGATATAGAGGTTATGACCAGCCAAACTGATGATAAGGTTTTGTAGATGGGCAAACCTGCAAGAAAATTTAATTATTTATATACCTCGAAGAAAAAGACCTCATTAGTTTTAAGTGGCAAAATGACAGTAAATCATTGCAGATAGCACTGTTAACTACACTGTGCTATCTGTACTCTTTCAGAGTAGGAGCAAAACATTGCAGCTACCATGTACATTGTCCTTTCAGGTAAATATTCACTTTAAAAGTGCTCACTGCCTTTTATGTTTTACATCCCTGGACTTCATGAAATAAAATATCCCAAAGTGCTAACATAAATTTAACTCCTTTGTATTCCCTAAAACATCCAACTACCAGGTATAAACTGAAAAATGAGGCCTTTGGACACTCTCATGTCAGTTTTACAGCAAGGCAAAACTCATGTTATCTTCAACAACAATGCAAGCTCCACAAGTCAAAGATTTATTCATATGGGGTCAAACAAAAACTGGGAAACACTGCATTTAAACAGCAGCATGAGTTGATTCTTGCCAAAATATACATATGTCCTTGGGTGACACTTGTAAGGTTGGTAAGAAACATAACATAAGGAAATATCTTTTCAAATCTTCCTAAAGATAACAGGTAATCATAAGTCTTAGAAGAAACTCTAGGACTTGAAATAAACTTAATACTGTTTTACATTTTTTAAGCATTTCAGTTCTAGCATTAGTTTATCCCATATTCTCTGGAACCTCACAAATAAATTCAAAGTTTGGAACCTAGCCTTTCAGATGATATTACTAATGTTAACAATGACTTTTTCATAATAACTACTAAAAATCCAAATAAGCTTTTATGTTTATTTTTAAATGCTTAGACAGAATTATGTATTAAATATTACACAATGCAAATGTATTTGTTGCTATGATCTACTTGTTTACCACTTATCATCAGAAAATATTTACTAGTCTTGGTATATAGCCAGAGTAACTTTGAATTCTTAGATTCACAGTACGTGGGATAGCTCAAATGACTATGTAATTTCCTATACTGCAGTACGCAGAAATACAATTAGGAACCTTCTACCACCCATGGAAGTCTTATATCAGGAAATAAGACTGGAATAGCCATTGTACTAACCTACTTGTACTGTCAAAAGCTTCCTTCATTATTTTAAAGCCTTCAGGGCTTTCAAGCCAAACTTTCACTTCTGCAGCCTGGCAAGCAGTGGGCAGCTTTACAACAGGTCCCCGAGTCATCCCATCTGCCAGTATGCGGCTACTTGCTCCTCCACCAAGCTAAAATTCAAAGCAGAAGGGAAACAAAGCAAGATTACAGAAAGTAAATATTAGTTTTTAGGAAGTAAAAAAAAAAATCAACTCCAGAAAACCCCACAAATCAAAAAAAAAAAACCCACAAAAATCCCTCACACTTTGTATCACCCCCAAATATGTTTTATAATACAGAAATTTTTTCAAGCTAGTCAAACAATACTTACACATATTGCTCTACATCCTGTTTGTGCTTACTGCAAGACATCCTTCTGTTGTTGCCATTGGAACATGAAACTCTTTGTTATCCAAATAGTGGTCCTGCTACGCCTACAGGAATAGGCATATATCCAATCACATTTTCACAGCAAGCTCCCATAACCTTACAAAAATAATATCATATTAAGGTTACATATAACAGTGATATAGAACAGTATGCTACGTACTATTGTCTCAGTTTGAAGAGACTGGATAGTTTGCTAAAGAGGATGAGTTATGAGACAAACCAAACTCTTCTCTCTCAGCAATTGTGAATTCAAAATTAAGGGGCTTTAATCGAGGAAGTGTGGAAAAAAACAGAAAAAATAAGAACCCTTTATTAAAAGATATATGTATGTTGGCGAGAACAGTAACAGAACACAAAAAAACTAGGCAATAGTCCTGTACCCAAAAAGCCCCTTCAAACAAAAGAAAAAGAACAAAAAAACAGTCTGAATGAATACTTCTCTGTCCTTTAGCGCAGTTCTAATCACAGTTGGCAGGGGGCACTGTTGGATCACTGGAGGTACAGAGCCTGCAGTACTCTGTGTTGACCTGCAGGGGGCACTGTTGGGCTCTGGCTGTCACCACGCAGGGAGGGGGTTCTGGGGTATGGTCTCGGGTCGAAAAAGAGAATGGGGACCCTTTCCTCAATGGAAGAAAGGGGGAAAGGAAAACAGTTCACTCCCACGAAACTCACTGTTGTCCTCAGATGACGGTGTCCCAAGGCTCCTCCTTTCTTCTCCCAGTGAGCACAAAAACTCTCCAATGAGAACGCAGCAGGTCTGGGCCGGAGACAAAGACAGCCTGCCCACAAGTCGAGGCCAGCAGTCAGGGCTGACCAGGGCTGGAAGCCAGAAAGACCGGCCTCCAGGCCTTCTCTCCAAAAGCACGCACGCAAGACCCCCATCTCCGTCCCAGAGAGAGAACTCCGCAGTCTGATCTCTCCCCTCTGAGGAGTGCCAGCAACCCCCCAAAACTCCTCCCTACCTTCCCCCAGCCTCTGATGGGCCATTCGTTAGGAATGCAGCTTGGCTGGTTAGACCTTTTGTAACGCTAATCGCCTCCCTTTCCATTCAAACTCCGTCTTTCCTACAGTGGGGGCAGGGGGAAGAAAAATTTTCCTGGATTTCTAACCTATAACAACTATACACAACTACAAGGTATCTTATAAAAAAACTTCACAAACCTACTCATAAAGCAACCAATTGCCACCTCAAAAAGTTACAGCTAAAGCTATCAACAGCTAACACTGTTAAAGTCTAGTATTTGGTAGACCTATTAAATCTTATTAAGTCTTAAACACTATTAAATAAAATTAATTTAATATTGTTAAATTAATTTTAAATAAACTTCCATTTTAACTTGAGCTGAAGGTACTATTTTCATTCATCTGAACTCTATAAGTAGAATTCTGCATTTAGGAGATAAGGCAATTGCATACCTTGGTAGGAAATATTTTTTGGATAAGCTACAAAACTTACTTACCTCCCCAGGTTTAAAGACATCAAAATCAATAAAAGGTAGTGCCTTATGTTTGCTTCTCCCCCCACCATCAGTTTTGACCAAACTCATTGTTAACTCATATACATCACTTTGAGCAGATATTTCATAGATTTGGAAAATGGTTTTACAGTGAGTTTTGCTTGTATGTCTTTTGCTTACCAAAGAATAATTGTAATTCCTATAAGGAAGATATTGCAATGATGAAGGTTCAGGTAGTTTCTTAGATAACATCTGTCAGTCAATGGACACACCTCGCTCCTGAGTTTCCATCATGGTTTCCAGTTTGTATGCAGGAATATGCTTAGCATTAACTAAGCTGATGACCTCAGCATCAGTAAGGAATTTTGCTCCCTTCTGGAAATGTAAAGGGTGGGGAAAGAAAGTATAGATTCTCTTGGTGAAAATCCTTTTAAATGTTTCCAAATGAAAAAGGGTAGCAACTTAACTTTGACAATATCAGAGAACATCTAAAGAAATCAACTGCCAATGTCAGGTTTTATAGTAGGACAAGATATGATAAAGCAAAATTTTTTACTCAGGCACCAACTTATATGCATACATGATGAAGCTTCAGTTACTTGTTATATCATGAATGAAGCTGCTCCCTCCCCCAGTCTTGGGGAGAGAGGGAGGTTCATAGAAAAAGGTTATTTTTTTACAAACTCAAAAACATACATCTATCTGTTGTATTCATCTGTACTGAAGAAAAAAATGCAACAGAATCTGTTTTGGAGCAGAAGAGACTTATGAAAGAGTGTTGCTTTGTGTGTGTGTGTCCAAGTTATTAAAGCCATATAATTCTCTGAAGAATGACACTGTGGTCAATAGGATCATTTAAATGCTGGAAAATTAACTGTAAGAATTGTTAAATCAGATGTTGCAGTAGAGGTTAAAAAAAAAGTTACATACCTCTGCATTTCCAAGTATACAAACACATTCCACAATAGAACTTGGTTCTTCAGGCAACTCAACTTTTTCTTCTTTTCTATTAAGAAATAAAGAAGTCTCCACAGGGTTGCAACTGCCAACTGCAAATGTAGCCTTAGTCAATGACTCTGCTAATACAGGTTTTATGATTTCAGCTGCATAAAGACAATTAAAATGAACTTTGGTTTACAAAAATCTTAAATTTGGAACACAAATACAACATGTAAATACAGATATCACTATTTCTTTGAAATATTCAGAAATAGGTTCAGACTTTAAAATGCCAAAAATTACCGTTTCCATCTTTGGGAACTAAAGTTTCTACTGTGTTAGATTTCTGATTGTTTTTCAGAAGTCCAGACTGCTTCCTGCAACAGTTCTCAGGGACCTTTTTCTGGACCATCACTGGAGATGTTATGGGATTCTTCAGTAAGAGTGTGGATTCAGTCTCTGCTTGCTCAAAGAAAATATATTTCACAGTAAGGAGAAGGGCTAATCCAAGAGTAATTACTTGTTCAATATCCATACTGGCCATTCTAAAAAAGACAAATCAAGAAGTAAATACATGGTATATACAATTTGGTTATAACAACGTTCTGACATCCCTTTGCTTTAGAAAGGGTAGTAGTTTGATCATCATTTATACAGTTACTGAAATTCCCATCAAAAGACACTTCTAGCAGGACATTCAAATATGCTAGGTTAGGGTAGAGAAATCATTCTTTGTATTAAGAATTTTTAGATTTTAATAGCTATTTTCTAAATATTAGTTAAAAAGCAGTCCCAGTAAGAGAAATTACTGGAAAATATTCACTATTTAACAACTACATCAAATTGATTTAACACCTATCTCCCAACAATAAAGTAGAAAATTTCAATTATCTTCTACCAATAATAACTACTATGATACAAGTTGAACTGCTAGGAGAGGGGGGAAAACCTAAGAGACATTTCTGATTTTTCAGAAGTAACGTGGAACCACAGCTGTCACTAACTTCAGTTGAGCTGAAGGAAAAGCAATAATGGCATGGCTTTTGCACTTATATGTGAATAGTCAGAAGCTCTGCATAAATACTCCAATGCAATCAGAAAATTTATTTTCCAGTGTGCTCTGAAAGGTGTCATTGCTAGAGGGAAAAGATAACATTATGATGCATACAAGACAGCTGTCTCCTGATCATGTTCTTATTACTTCAAGGAGATTGAACAAACTGCATAATATTTCAATATTTCTTATGAAATGACATCTCTGGTTCCAAGAAATCCTGCAGTGGTCAGATCTGCAAGTTTACAAGTGTTATACCCTAGGACCATAGCTTGGCAGCACTGGAGAACAGTCCTTAACTGAGGAAATACACTTGTCTTCTGTGAAGTCACCCACTGAGAAAGGTAGAACTGCCATAATGAAACATTAGGTTCAATTCTCTTTGGTGCATTCTCATCCAATTCCACTGCATTTCCTACAGTACTGTTTTGAGCAGCTGGTTCCACTATCCAGCGACTATGGGCATGAACAAGAACCAAACCCAGCGACTGTATTAAAAACACAAAACAAATATTAATTTTTCAACTGTTAAAAAGTATCTAACGTACTAAGATTAAACATTTTTGGGTTTTTGTTTGTTTCCATGCCTCATGAGTCTAAAGCTAAAGGCTGATTTTCCACACCTCTCATCAACACCACTTTTGGCCTATCATAACACTCATAGCTTTGATCCTGTCCAACCACATCCTTCCTCTTGACTCAAGTAATAAGTAGAGGAAGCTGTGGTAAACTAGACTGGGATGTAGAACACAAGTCTACAGAAAACAAAAGCTTTATTCATTGTACCAAGACATCTTACTGATTGCATAACTATAGGTGAAGAAAGTCACAAACCATAATTATTTTGACCCTCTGTGTTACAGGATTTGGTTAATTTTCTTCTTCTTCCAGAACACGAGCAAAATGGCTAAGCTGCCATATAGGATGCCCTTCGCTACTCTCTCTCAAAAGCTGCAAAAGTAACAAAACTTAAAAATAGGTCATAGTACATATTAAAAGAACCAACAAGTGAGCTTCAACACTGTATTTTCATTTGATCATTAAGAAGTTAACAAAAAAAGAGTTAGCCCATAGTCTTCTGTTTAGCCTATGTTAGATTTCAAATAGTGAAAAACCCTGAACAGTCATTAATTTAAAATAGAATTTGTTTACTCTGCTTTAGATCAGAATCCATACTATTGAGTGCGACTCATTTATAGTGGCATTAACAAGTTACTGTCCATCATCTGAGCCACCAAAACTTTCTCTGTGTATTCCCTCTGTTCACCTTGAAAGGAAGACAAACATCCTGGTGTATACCTTAGTGAAGAAATGCATAGCCGACAAGAAGTACAGGGTCTGAATATTAAACTTGATCTTACCTCTAATACCAAGGAGACACAAGCTGGAAAGAAGATCATAAAGACAAAATAGTTGGCAAGAACAGACATACATCCAAAGCAGCACATAATTTCACGTTGTCGTATACCTATATAAAGAAAAAAGTTTTAAACATTTGAATATGCATCAGGCTTTCTATATACTTCAACGAGTGTTGCAGAAATAAGAAAGAAACAATTAAACTGACACTGCAGACTACAGAGGAACCACTAGAGACATAACTGTCTAGATTAATGAAAAACAAGCATGTTAAGCCCTAGTCATTTTATTCCAAGCACAATACATATTTATGGCATACAGAAAATTTTTAAAGTGTAAATGTAAATAAATATAAAAATAATTAAAGTTTATTAAGATTTTAAAGCTTCACAATGAAAGCTTGAAGCTCCTCCCTTATCTAAGCAATGAACAATTAGCCAACATTATGTATTGAAATTCCTTGTAAAAGATGGCCAATTAACTGTTCAGAGAATAAAACAGTTGTCATAGGTTTACTTGTTCTAAAAATGGAGCAGGGAATTTTTCTTTTCCCTGCATCACTGTGAAAGAAAGATGTTGAATGGGGGAGGGTAGTTTGCCTTGGGTGATTGACCCACACAAAAGAACTAGCCAGCAGACCCACATTCCAAGCTGATGGCCCTCCAAAGACTGTGGGGAGGGGTGAGGAGTTGGGGTTTTTTTCCTCTCTCCTTGGAAATGGGAGGCACAGCACTTTTGCCCGGACTCAGGGAGGGTGTGTGTGTGTGGAAAGGTTCTGGGTTCACTTGGTTTTTGCTCGGGTCATCTGGCTGCTTCTGTCCCCAGTTCACCTCTGTTATCCTGCTCCCTGTTCTGTCCCCAGCCTGGACTTGCTCAGATTCATTGGAGAGGCTTGACCCTTCTGCGAAGGAACCTTTGGGGGAGTCCCAGCCAGAGTCAGCTGTCGACAGCACAGCATGAGTAAGAACACCTTTTCCCCCTTTTCCCCTTCTCGGGGGGGGGGGGGGAAGAAGAGCTCCATTTTCATCTTCTCCTGTGCACCGGGGTCCCCATGCAGCGACCACCAGAGCCCAACAGCGTCCCCTGCCGACCACCACCAAGCAACTGCAGGCTCTGCACCTCCAGTGATCTAACAGCGCCCCCTCCTGATCGTTGTTAGAATTGCGCCAAAAGGCAGAAAATACTGAACTGTTTTCTTTTTGAAGGGGACTTTTGGGTACAGGATTATTGTTTAGTTGATTTTGTGTTCTTCTGTTGTTCTGCCAATACACATATATCCTTCAATAAAGGGCTGTTATCTTTTCTTTCTCCATACTTCCTCAATTGGAGTCTCTTAATTTCAGATTCACAATTGCTTAAAGGGAGGAGCTTGGTCTTCCTCATAACTCGTCCTCCTTAGTAAAACACTTCAATCTCATTAAACTGAGACAACAGTATATACCCCACCTACTCTTTCATAAGTCTGGTATCCAAAAAAGCCAATATGCCATGTAGCACACGCGTTACAGAACCCCCTTAATAAAGATGAAAGAGATAACAGTATAAATCATTAAAAAAAAATAAAAATAACCAAACCAAAACCACAACTACATGCTACACCAAAACAAGGGTGTTTTTCCCCTAGATGTAAACAGGAAAACAACTTATTAACACACATTTCCCTCCTCCCCCCAAAGGTCCAAAATAATTCAAAAAGTAAATGCTTTGAAAGATGCCTTTAGGGTATGCAAGATAGTTTAAAAAAACAACAAAAAATCCAAAATGCAAACGAAACCAAATAGACCAAACAAACAAAACACTGACTTTAGTACTTACTATGGAAATGAAATTTATTTTACAAAGAAATTAGTTATTTGCACATAAAAATCCTTTGCTTATTACATTTACCTGTTCTCTTTTTAAGGAAAGGCAATTGCTATGCACACAGAATTGATGAAGATCAAAAGATTGGGGGGAAACATGGTAAGATTGTTTATTTTTAATTGAACTAGAATAACTTTCCTTCACCTGTAGTAATTTTTAGAAACACTAATTTTATATGAAATAGGTGTGCATGTACTGAAAGTGTCATTAACTTTTAAGAATGTCCAAGAGAAAATTTTAGGAGCTCCTTTAAGGTGTTAATAGGAACAATGGGAATGATACAAGGTATCACCTGACATAGTACCAACATCAATCACAAGACACTCCACAAATGCATCCAGTGTAAATGTAGGGCCTAAAATTGCCATTCCACGTGAAATATTTTCTCTTACTTCATCCTAAAAATAAAAATTTCTGTACATTAGCATAAAGACAAAAATCAAAGTAAGGGAGTGCATGACATGATTAGTAAATTGAGTATTATGGTGATAAGGCCTTGTAAAACAGATACTAAAAATGAACTATTGTAATACATTCTTTACTTGCTTCATTTCCCACAAGGTATTATACTTTGACAGGATTTATTTACACAGCAAGATTACTTAATTTTCAAAGTCTCCTCCACCTTTGGCTCATCAGTATTCTAAGCTCCTACAACACTGATGGGCACAGACTTTAATTAAAGTACATTGGGAAGAACAGAACTTACACACTTTATAGAAGCCATTTATATCATGACATCTCAAAAGTTCTTGCAACTGCATATCTGTACCCTAATTTTTATTATTATTATTTTTTTAAATTATTTAACTCTCTAGACTCAGCTGTCAGAAAAAGAGGACATAAAAAACATTAAAACTTTCCCCTGGAGAGAAAGAGATTTCCTCACAAAGCCATGCATGGAAAACTCAAAACTGCTGCTATGTTGTTGTTGATTTGGTGGGGAGATGGAGAGAAGCTGTGGTAAAAACCTATTTGTGAAATACTTTCTTTGAAAATGAATCAAAATTTCAGTACTCATAATTCTTATATAATAATAAACAATACACTATAATATCGCATATATAGAAAATATACAGTATACTCATATATACAGTATGTTATTAGCATTTACTGTATGTTACATTGTATTTTTGTCACAATCATTATGCTCAATTTTCATGTACCATATTCTGTAGGTATAAATTAATTTCACTAAAAATACTTGTATACTTTATAACTTCTGTTAGGGATAACAAGAAGTGCTTCTACAAATACATCAATAGCAAAAGGAGGGCTAAGGAAAACCTCCATTCTTTACTGGACATGGGGGGGAACATAGTCACCAAAGATGAGGAAAAGGCTGAGGTACTTAACACCTTCTTTGCCTCAGTTTTCATCAGTAAGATACATTGTCCTCAGGACAACTGGCCTCCAGAGCTGGTAGACAGAGACAGGAAGCTGAATAGCCCCCCTGTAATCCAGGAGGAAACCTCCTGAGCAACTTGGATCCTCACAAGTCTATGGGACCAGATGGGATCCATCCTAGGGTACTGAGGGAGCTGGCGGAAGAGCTCGCCAAGCCACTCTCCATCATCTATCAACAGTCCTGGCTCACTGGGGAGGTCCCAGATGATTGGAAGTTGGAGAATGTCATGCCCATCCACAAAAAGGGCTGCAAGGAGGACCCGGGAAATTACAAACCTGTCAGCCTGACCTCAGTGCCTGGCAAGGTTATGGAGAAGATCTTCCCAAGTGCAATCACACAACAACTACAGGATGGACAAGGGATCAGACCCAGCCAATATGGGTTTAGGAAGGGCAGGTCCTGTCTGACCAACCTGATCTCTTTATATGATCAGGTGACCCACCTGGTGGATGAGGGGAAGACTGTGGATGTAGTCTACCTGGACTTCAGCAAGGCCTTTGACACCATCTCCCACAGCATAGTCCTGAAAAAGTTGGCAGCCCACGGCTTGGACAGGGGCACTCTTCTGGGTTAGGAACTGGCTGGAGGGCTGGGCCCAGAGAGTGGTGGTGAACGGTACTGCATCCAGTTGGCGGCCGGTCACTAGTGGTGTCCCCCAGGGATCAGTGTTGGGCCCAGTTCAATTTAATATCTTTATTGATGATCTGGATGAGGAGATTGAGTCCATCGTCAGCAAATTTGCAGATGACACCAAGTTGGGGGGGGCGTGTTGATCTGCTGGAAGGCAGGAAGGCTCTTCAGAGGGACCTGGACAGACTGGAGAGATGGTCTGATTCCAACGAGATGAGGTTCAACAAGGCCAAGTGCTGCGTCCTGCACTTTGGCCACAACAACCCCATGCAGTGTTACAGGCTGGGCACAGAGTGGTTGGAGAGCAGCCAGGCAGAAAGGGACCTGGGAGTTTGGATTGACAGGAAGCTGAACATGAGCCAGCAGTGTGCCCAGGTGGCCAAGAAGGCCAATGGCATCCTGGCCTGTATCAGGAACAGTGTGACCAGCAGGAGCAGGGAAGTGATTCTTCCCCTGTACTCAGTGCTGGTGAGGCCACACCTGGAGTACTGTGTCCAGTTCTGGGCCCCTCAGTTCAGGAAGGATATTGAGGTGCTGGAGCAGGTCCAGAGAAGTTCAACAAGGCTGATGAAGGGACTCGAGCACAAGTCCTATGAGGAGAGGTTGAGGGAGCTGGGGTTGTTTAGCCTGGAGGACGCTCGGGGGAGACCTCATCACTCTACAACTACCTGAAAGGAGGCTGTAGCCAGGTGGGCATCGGTCTCTTCTCCCAGGCAACCAGCAGTAGGAGAAGGGGGCATGGTCTTAAGCTGTGCCAGGGAAGGTTTAGGTTGGACATTAGGAAGAAATTTTTTACAGAGAGAGTAATCAGACGTTGGAATGGGCTGCCCAGGGAGGTGGTGAATTCATCGTCCCTGGAGGTTTTTAAGATGAGACTGGATGTTGCACTTAGTGCCATGGTCTAGTAACCACAGTGGTGTTGGATCAAGGGTTGGACTTGATGTTCTCGGAGGTCTTTTCCAAACCAGTTGATTTTATGATTCTATGATTTCAGAACTTACAATATTAGGAAATGACCATTCAAATGTACGATGGGCAAGATATACTGTTGATCCTTGGTGAAGTGCTGTGCTGTGTTAATTGCATTAGAGCATGAATATGTATCTAGCTACACATATGCCATGTTTGTTCTGCTAAGATTTTTGTCTAGAAAATATGGGGGTTATTCTGTATTAGCATGGCTATTTATATACTGCTCCTGAGCCCTACGAATTGATTTTTTTCTATCAATAAATGGAAGACTAAGGTCTAGGTTTTCTAACCTCCTTAATAGAGTCATAAGCACTGCTGTTTAAAGTTCAGAACCTATAAAGTCCTCATACATAAAATTAACTTGGATGACATGATTATGCACACTAATTTTACAGTGTTATTATTCATTTGAACACTGATCTGAATAAAAGACAATACAGAATATAGGACATTACTTAAATCTGATCCTTTTTATATATGGCCAATACACTATTCACCTGTATGTCTCTCCACATGGATTATTCATCTTTGAATATCAAATTCAAAAGCCCTGTTGCAAAAATCAGACAAACAAGCAAAAAAAAAAAAAAAAAGAACCAAAAACCCCTGACCTGTGAGTTGGAACTGAGTGCAAATTTGGCTAATGCACTTGCTCCTGAAAGATCAATCAGAATCAGGAAGAACGGTAAAGCTTCACTGAAAAAAAAAAAAAAAAAAAAGAGGAGAGGCATATGTTAAGAGTAAAATTCAAGGTTTATTGTAAAGGAAAAAAAATGAAGCAAGAAATCCAGAAAACAATTCATTACTTACTTTAAACCTGTCAATTCTTTATCCAAGAAGTGAATTACCACTGTAGTAAAAACAAAACTTGAGAAAATTGTGAAGAGATCAGCAATACCTTTAAAAAAATAAGTTGGAAAATTCTTTTTTATATATATTTGGAGATAAAGACAAGAAGAAAAAAGGAAGAATGAAATGCTATGCCTTTAGATCAATTCTGAAGCAAACAAATGTCAATTCTCATCTCTCTTTTTATGCAGATATTTAAATCTACAATGTATACTGCATGCAAAGTAAGACTGTGAGAAATAAAAGCCACAAATCTCAGTTACCAGCAAAAAGGAAATCTGGCTTAAAGAGCTCTATATTTTTAGAGTTTGACACAATAAACAATTATTTCAATAACCACATTTCCAATGTTTATATAATCCTATAAAATTTCTCTTAAAAAAGGAATTGAAGATATATACAGAACATTTACAGTGCTATCTAGCAAAGAAGTTAAATAACCCTGTTCTGTACATAAGCGTTAAAACTCTTACATTTATTAGCAATTTATATCTTACAAAACAGTTAAAATGCACACAGCAAATAAATAAAAATTTAAAAATCAGATACAGTACCTAAAATGTATTTCGACCCAAGCTGCCTCAAGTTCTGAAACTGAAAATATATATAAAAGATTGCTATACAGCGTGCAATTGTCAGGATGATGATGTCACTGCTCAGAACATCCTGTTTAAAATACAAAGTTATTTAGTTAGCTTTTACATTAAGTAGTGACCTGCTGTTAAGTTTAAGTAACAAACAAAATAATCCATTGTGAATCTGCACTAAAACTGAAGTTGTATGGGGTCTGCGTGGCAAGGTTTTGGTAGTTGGGGGGGAAAGCTACAGGGGTGGCTTCTGTAAGAAGCTGCTGGAAGCTTTCCCTATGTTCAACAGAGTCAATGCCAGCCAGCTCCAAGATGGACCTAATGCTGGCCAAGGCCGAGGCCATCAGCAATGGTGGTAGCACCTCTGTGATAAGGCATTTAAGAAGCAGGGGATGGGCAGGGGGACGCACATCAGCAGCCAGAAGAGAGAGGAGTATGTGAGAGATAACTCGGCAGACACCAAGGTCAGTGAAGAAGGAGGGGGAGGAGGTGATCCAGGCAGGTGCTGGACTGGAGATTGTCCTGCAGCCTGTGGTGAAGACCATGGTGAGGCAGGCTGTCCCTCTGCAGCCCATGGAGGTTAAAGGTGGAGCAGAGATCCACCTGCAGCACATGAAGGACCCCACACCAGAGCAGGTGGATGTGCCCGAAGGAGGCTGTAACCCCATGGGAAGCCTGCACTGGAGCAGGCTGCTAGCAAGACCTGTGGGCCCACACTGGAGGTTTGCTGGCAGGACTTGTGACCCCACGTGCAACCCATGCTGGAGCAGTTTGTGAAGAACTGTAGCCCATGGGAAGGACCCACCCTGAAGAAGTTTGTGGAGGAATGTCTCCTGTGGGAGGGACCCCATGCTGGAGCAGGGGAAGAGTGTGAGGAGAAAGGAGCAGCAGAGACAATGTGTGATGAACTGAATGCAACCCACATTCTCCATCTCCCTGTGCTGCTCAGGGGGAAGAGGTAGAGAAATTGGGAGTTCAGTTGAGCCCAGGAAGAAGAAAGGGGTGGGGCGAAGGTGTTTTAAGATTTGTTTTATTTCTCATTACCCTACTGTGATTAGATTGGTAATAAATCGATTTCTCTGACTGTTTTGCCTGTGATGGTAATTGGTGAGTGGTCTCTCCCTGTCCTTATCTCAATCCATGAGTCTTTCATTATATTTTCTCTCCCCTGTCCAGTTGAGGAGGGGGAGTGATAGAACAGCTTTAGTGGGCACCTGGCATCCAGCCAGAGTCAACCCACCACAGAACCTTTGGAATAAAATAACTATCACTGCTAGTATGTCTTTAAAATATTAAAATACTGCAAACAATATGAATATTAAATGCTTGCTCACTCGATACCATGGTACTGCAAGTTAGGCTTAATGAAAACATTCTGTAGGTGCATCACTGCTTGCATCTAGCTTTAATATCCAGCATGGGAAAAGGAGGAGATAAAGAAGTTTCTATGTAACTACTTTCCTCCTGATTCATCACAACCTGATCTTATTCTACAGAAAACCCTGCATTTGCAGATTAAGTACTATAACATGAATTTAAATCCTTACTCTTTCAAGTTTGGGGCACTCATAATTCCAACCACATATCTTATCATTCCCAGTAAACATCTTCATGGACATCATACAGATGGTGAGAGTCACTGTTCCCACAATGACTTCCCATGGATAAGAGGCTACAAAAAGACCATGCATTCGAAAGAGTCTGGACAACATTTTCAAGACTGTTTTTCTATACTTAGCAAACCTGCAACAAAAGAATATTTCATATCAGCAAGTACAAGATTAGGGGGAAAAGGATAGAGCTATATAAATTTCTGCAAGTCATCTCTCAGGAAAAATAAAATAAATTAAAAAAACAACCAAAACCCACAAACAAACCAAAACCAGTTAAGTAACAGATAAGTAAGTAAACTCATCTTTACCTTTCAACTTTCCATGTAAAACACATCCGTTTCTAATCTTCTGAAATACAATATTATCTGCTCCTTCCTTCTCAATCCTTTTTTTTAATGCACATCTCCCTTATTTCTTCAAAAAGTCTTACTTACATGACTCCACCACTTTCATGACATCTCTTAGTATCTTCTTGTCACACAACTTTGATAATACCACTTCAACTCCAACTTTTTGTTTTTACCACTTCTCTATGTAAGTGCTCACTAAATTCTGTTATTTTTTTCAACTCAATTTTAACTATATAAATTACCAACAAACCATTCAACAGCAAGAATTGCAATGTTATCTACCTCTGATTGTGTCTTTACTTTCTGCTCAATATCCTTTGGTGATTCAATAACATTTAAAACGATTCTTTCTTCATCTGAAACACATGAATCCTTCTCACATACAGTATTCTGCAATTGTTCTCTTGTACCCATAACCAATTCCCAGGTTAGTGATGCATTTCATCATCCCCTTTGATTTAAATAGATAACATTCAACAGAAACTCTCACACCTTTCTTTCACATAACTGAGAACATGGATATTATGTACAAAAACTGCATCCTAGTCTATCTGCTCTGTGTTGCACCTTTAGATAAGTTTATCAAGAATATTTACTCATGAAACACAGAAAGAAACAAAATGCCATAAAATACTCTCTTTAATACATTAGTACTGGGACTTTGCTTTTCTCATTGCACAAAATCAACAACTTATAAGATTCTGTGATGAATGTTAACTACATAACTGCATCCTAGAATTCAAAAGATGCTTAAATACTAGTCTGACTTATAGAGACATTCCATAGTTCAGTATTTACATGTACAAACCTAGCACTGTTGAGATTCCCATAGAGAATTGAGGGCTCTACACTGTTGGCGTGGTATTTTGGTGCTGAAAAAATCTCCAGAGCAGTTAATTAGGGGTGAGATAAGAAAGGGTTTATTTGCCAAGGCTAAGATGTTACAGGACGCGTGCCGGCCGTGCCTGAGAGGTTACATTTTATAATACCATCCATCCAATCCCAGATGTGTCCACCCTGTGGCCTTTACTCTGGTCCGCCCCCCGTCCACCCCCTTAAAATGGGTCTGGGGTGTATTTCGGGACCCCTCATTCATCCCATCTTCACCATCATCAGAGCACAAAGGGTACATAGTTACCTAATTCTTGACCGTATTCTGTGGTTTAGGCCCTGATATACTGTTCTGCCAACAATCTAGGCCTTGCCTTGACAAAAGACTAAACATTTCTGCTGTATTCAGAAGTAGGATTGATATGGGGAGCATAGAATGGGGTAAGAGGGTTAAGGAATGTATAAACAAGGGTGCTAGAGAAAGGGAAAGGGACAAGGGACAAAGAAGGGAGGGGTTTCTGCTTTTAAAACCTACTTCCACTACTTATAAAACTTACAAGTCTTACAAATATTAGAAAAATAAAAATCATTAGGGGCTTAAGGCATCAGTCCCCCCTTAGAGACTGGACAAAACCCAAAGGTCTTGTTCAGTCTCTACTACCTACACCTACAACAACTATAACATCGGTGTATGCAGTGAGCTATTACACTAACACTAAGTATGTACAGTACTAAAATAAACAGTTGTCTCATCCATATCCAGTTCGGTAATCATGAAGTGAGTTTGTGGAGGACATCTCCTAAACCTAGGGAGACATCATCCAGAGATATCTGGTGTAAGATTTTGGTTTGATTTCGAATTGCGGCCAAATCATTATTAATTCTACCAGTCTGATCTATGTAAGCGCAGCAGCTGGTGTTGATAACTTTACCCACGCCTCCCTATGAGGCTAGCAAGAAATTGAGGGCCATTCTATTTTGTATTACTACACCAGACAAGCTTTGGAATTGTTCTTTCAGGGTTTCAATTGCATCCAGAGTGTGATCTTGAATGTTTTCCATGACAACCGAAATATTTACAATTGCCTTTTCCAATTCACTCACTCCTAGAGATGGGACTAAAGCTCTGACTATGCTGTGGAAAATTGTAGGGCGCTCAATGAGGGGATTGTTAGTTCTTTTCACTCTTTTTGGATAGGGTTTTTCCCATTCCTGTTCATCAATTGGGTCGAGAATTGTTATATTTGGAATCACTGCCCCCAGGGCACAGGTCCGATCTTTATCAAGGGACAAAACTTTCCAGGCCTCCTTTTCACAAATCCAGTACCATCCTGAACCCTGGGGAGGAATTAATCTCAAAGGGAACTGTGCCATCCCTGCTACAATTTCTGGGTTTATCTCTTCTTTTGAATTGTTTTTATCACAGTAGGGGGGGAGAATGATTTTTCCTGTAGCGTTTACAATCATGCAGGGAACAACATCCTGATTAGAAATCACATTACTTAGGGCCACCGGATAATAAGCCTCTGTAACTGGCTTCCAGGTCCCTGGGAAATTCATCATGGACTTACCGAAGTTTGTCTCATTTAGTAAAATGCCAATTAGGTGCCAGTCACTATTCTCATCATCAATTGCTGGTACCTGAGTACAAATCCAGCATTCAGTTTTCCGGAGAATTTTAGATACATTTTGGACTAGGGCCACATGCAATTTTTGGTCCCAAACTCGGTTCATAGTTACCGGTTGCATAAACAGAATACACAGAACAAACAGTCTACTCCACATCTTCATCATCAGTGTCCGGTTCTGATTGGCTGGTTGTTCCAGGAGCTGATGCTCTCTTGACTCTGGAATAGTGGAACCAGGGTTCTCTGCCAGCAACTTTGACGGCGGTGAGGGAAGTCAGCAGGACTTGGTATGGTCCTCTCCACTTGGCTCGCAAGGGGTCACTGTTCCACCACTTGACGTAGACCCAGTCTCCTGGTTGGAATGGGTGAGCAGGGGTGTCCAGTCCTATGGGTCTGGATAACTCGATGACCTTCTGGAGCTTCTGCAAAGTAGAGCCTAAAGCAATCAAATATTTTTGTAAATCGGCCCTGCCTCTTATGCGCACATCCCCTGGTATGTGTGGTGCCTGATATGGTCTTCCATACAGTATTTCATATGGACTTATGTTATCCCTCCGCCTCGTCTGGATACGAATCCTCAGCAGAGCTAGTGGCAAAGCTTGAACCCACGACATAGATGTTTCCTGACAAATTTTGCTAATTTGCATTTTTAAAGTACCATTCATTCGTTCAACTTTGCCACTAGCCTGAGGTCTATAGGGGGTATGTAGGTCCCAGACAATTCCCAGGATGCGGCATACTTCTTTTACTACTGTCGCAATAAAATGTGTTCCTCTATCTGATGCCATTCCTAGAGGAACCCCAAACCTCAGAATTATGTGGTTAAGTAAAGCTTATACCACTTCCCTTGCTGTGTTAGTGCAACAGGGGTATGCTTCAGGCCATCCACTGAAAGTGTCGACCAATACAAGGATGTATTTGTACCCCCCCATGGTGGTAACTCAGCAAAATCTATTTGCCAGTAATCTCCGGGTTGGTCTCCAGCTTTTGTTACCCCTAGTACCACTCTCTTTGATGTATCTGGGTTGTTTTGTTTGCAGATTTCACACTTACCTACTATGGACTGCACAGCTTCAGTCATATTTGTTCCTATTACTGTTTTCTTTAGATGTTTCAGGAGGTTTTCCGTTCCCCAATGGGTAGCCTCGTGTTCCTGTTGAGCTATTTCCCTAAGGAGTGGTGGTGGGACTACAACCTGTCCAGTAGGGGTAACAGCCCACCCCCCTTCTTTGATTTCAGTTTTCAGTGATTTAATTAGCTGATTGTCTCTCTCATAATATTTAGGGGTGTATTTTGTTAAATCAATTTTTTTTTGTGGCACTATTGCCAAGATGCCTTTTTCTGCAGCCCCTTTTGCTGCTTGATCAGCAAACTGATTTCCCAACTCGGGAATTGTTTTCCCCTTTTGGTGGGCCCTACAATGCATAATAGCTACCTCCTCTGGTTTCCAAATACTCTGCAGGAGTGCATGGATTTGGTCTGCATGCTTGACTCCACTGCCTTGGGCTGTCAGTAGTCGTCTCTCTTTCCAGATGGCTCCGTGGGCATGTACAACACTAAATGCATATTTTGAGTCAGTCCAGATATTTACCTTCTTTCCTTTACTCAGTTCCAAGGCTCTTGTCAGTGCAATTAATTCTGCTTTTTGGGATGACACATCTGCTGGCAAGGCTTTTGCCTCGATCACTTCATCTCTGGTCGTCACTGCATACCCTGTGAAGCGCTTACCATCTCGCATGAAGCTGCTTCCGTCTGTATACAGTTCCCAGTCTGCATTTTCCAGGGGCACATCTTTCAGGTCTGGTCTGCTGGAGTAAGTCTCCTCTATAGTCTGTAAACAGTCATGCTCGGGGACACTGTCAGTTAGTGTTGAAGACAGAAACATAGCTGGATTTACAATAGATGTTGTTTTTAAGGTAACATCGTCCTGTTCCAGCAACACAACCTGGTACTTAAGCATTCTGCTGGGGGACAGCCAGTGGCCTCCCTTTTGTTTAAGCACGGCTTGAACTGCATGGGGTACATACACGGTGATATGCTACCCAAGGGTGAGCTTCTGGGCCTCTTCAATCAGGATAACAGTTGCTGCGACAGCTCGCAGGCACCCCGACCACCCTTGGCTAACACTGTCCAGCTGTTTGGAGAAATAAGCCACAGCTCTTTGTTGGCTTCCCAGAGTTTGCGATAATACCCCCAGAGCAACATTCAACTGCTCGTGTGTGAACAGTTCAAAAGGTTTAGTTAAATCTGGTAGTCCTAGAGCTGGAGCTGACATCAAGGACTGTTTCAGTTGTTTAAACACATCTCTGGTCTCATCTGTCCATGTTACAACTCCCTCTTTGGCCGTTTTCAGGACTTCATACAGAGGTTTGACCAGCAACCCATAGTTAGCTATCCACAGCCGACACCATCCTACCATTCCCAGGAAAGCCTGCATCTCTCGTACAGAAAAGGAAAACAAGGGTGATGGAACAAGAAGGTGGCTATAGAGAGCCTCATAGACGTAACCACAGGTATCAGAGGTCTAACCGTCGGCAGGACATAGCAGATGACAGATGTTCTAACTGTAAGAAGAAGGGACATTGGAGAAAAGACTGCCCGGAGCTGAGGGGAACTGAAAACCCACTTTCCCCCCCACCACCACCAGCTCCCCAACTGACTGTGAGTCAGAATGTATGAGGGGGACCGGAGGTTTCTTCCCCGGCAGAGCCTCTGGTTACAGCTAAGCTGGGGGGGGAGAATGTTGAATTTTTGGTTGACACAGGTGCGGCATACTCTGTTTTAAATACTTTGGAAGGGAAACTGAGCCATGAAACTGTAACTGTGGTAGGTGCTACAGGGGTAAGTGAAACAAGGCCATTTTTTAAACCTTTGAAATTCAAATTGGGCAAGCACTGGGTAACTCACCAATTTCTCTATATGCCAAATTCTCCTAAGCCTTTACTGGGTAGAGACTTACTGGAAAAATTAGAAGCTGAAATTAAATTCACCAAGGGGGGAGACATAAAGGTTATAATCCCAGATACTAAATATATCGAGGCAGCTGCTTTCTTTATACAGGAAAATCATGGAGAGATCCCCGCAGAAGTTGAAAATGCTGTCATACCTTTAGTCTGGGCCAGCGAGTACCCTGGGAAGTCAAAGCAAGCTGAACCAGTAAGCATCGCACTCAGGCCAGGAGCAGTCCCGGTAAGGCAAAAACAATATCCTTTGAAATTAGAAAGCCGAAAAGGCCTAGCACCTATAATTGAAAAGTTCCTTAAATTTGGTTTACTAGTAGAATGTGAATCCAGATTTAATACTCCCATCCTACCAGTGAAAAAGGCCAATGGTAAAAGCTATCGGCTAGTCCAAGATCTTAGGGCCATCAATAAAATAACTGAGGACATTTACCCAGTGGTAGCCAACCCCTACACACTGTTAACCACATTGACAGAGGATTTAGGATGGTTCACAGTACTCGATCTTAAAGATGCCTTTTTCTGCATTCCTGTACACAAAGACAGCCAGGAGATTTTTGCCTTTGAGTGGGAAAATCCTGAGACAGGGAGAAAAACGCAACTAACCTGGAGAGTTCTTCCACAAGGCTTTAAGAACAGTCCAACACTTTTTGGAAATCAGTTGGCAAAAGAACTGGAGGACTGGAGAAGACAGCAGCAAGAAGGAGTTGTCCTGCAGTATGTAGACGACATCTTAATTGCAGCCAAAAACCGGGACCAATGCATCGAGCTCACTGTAAGTCTCTTGAACTTTTTGGGGTTAAGTGGGTATCGGGTCTCGAGAGAGAAGGCACAGATAACCAAGGAGATAGTCATCTACCTGGGACTTGAAATCTATCGTGGGCATCGGCGACTCAGTACAGACCGGAAAGAGGCCATTTGCCGTCTCCCAGAGCCCCACACTGTACGAGAGATGCAGGCTTTCCTGGGAATGGTAGGATGGTGTCGGCTGTGGATAGCTAACTATGGGTTGCTGGTCAAACCTCTGTATGAAGTCCTGAAAACGGCCAAAGAGGGAGTTGTAACATGGACAGATGAGACCAGAGATGTGTTTAAACAACTGAAACAGTCCTTGATGTCAGCTCCAGCTCTAGGACTACCAGATTTAACTAAACCTTTTGAACTGTTCACACACGAGCAGTTGAATGTTGCTCTGGGGGTATTATCGCAAACTCTGGGAAGCCAACAAAGAGCTGTGGCTTATTTCTCCAAACAGCTGGACAGTGTTAGCCAAGGGTGGTCGGGGTGCCTGCGAGCTGTCGCAGCAACTGTTATCCTGATTGAAGAGGCCCAGAAGCTCACCCTTGGGTAGCATATCACCGTGTATGTACCCCATGCAGTTCAAGCCGTGCTTAAACAAAAGGGAGGCCACTGGCTGTCCCCCAGCAGAATGCTTAAGTACCAGGTTGTGTTGCTGGAACAGGACGATGTTACCTTAAAAACAACATCTATTGTAAATCCAGCTATGTTTCTGTCTTCAACACTAACTGACAGTGTCCCCGAGCATGACTGTTTACAGACTATAGAGGAGACTTACTCCAGCAGACCAGACCTGAAAGATGTGCCCCTGGAAAATGCAGACTGGGAACTGTATACAGACGGAAGCAGCTTCATGCGAGATGGTAAGCGCTTCACAGGGTATGCAGTGACGACCAGAGATGAAGTGATCGAGGCAAAAGCCTTGCCAGCAGATGTGTCATCCCAAAAAGCAGAATTAATTGCACTGACAAGAGCCTTGGAACTGAGTAAAGGAAAGAAGGTAAATATCTGGACTGACTCAAAATATGCATTTAGTGTTGTACATGCCCACGGAGCCATCTGGAAAGAGAGACGACTACTGACAGCCCAAGGCAGTGGAGTCAAGCATGCAGACCAAATCCATGCACTCCTGCAGAGTATTTGGAAACCAGAGGAGGTAGCTATTATGCATTGTAGGGCCCACCAAAAGGGGAAAACAATTCCCGAGTTGGGAAATCAGTTTGCTGATCAAGCAGCAAAAGGGGCTGCAGAAAAAGGCATCTTGGCAATAGTGCCACAAAAAAAAATTGATTTAACAAAATACACCCCTAAATATTATGAGAGAGACAATCAGCTAATTAAATCACTGAAAACTGAAATCAAAGAATGGGGGTGGGTTGTTACCCCTACTGGACAGGTTGTAGTCCCACCACCACTCCTTAGGGAAATAGCTCAACAGGAACACGAGGCTACCCATTGGGGAACGGAAAACCTCCTGAAACATCTAAAGAAAACAGTAATAGGAACAAATATGACTGAAGCTGTGCAGTCCATAGTAGGTAAGTGTGAAATCTGCAAACAAAACAACCCAGATACATCAAAGAGAGTGGTACTAGGGGTAACAAAAGCTGGAGACCAACCCGGAGATTACTGGCAAATAGATTTTGCTGAGTTACCACCATGGGGGGGTACAAATACATCCTTGTATTGGTCGACACTTTCAGTGGATGGCCTGAAGCATACCCCTGTTGCACTAACACAGCAAGGGAAGTGGTATAAGCTTTACTTAACCACATAATTCTGAGGTTTGGGGTTCCTCTAGGAATGGCATCAGATAGAGGAACACATTTTATTGCGACAGTAGTAAAAGAAGTATGCCGCATCCTGGGAATTGTCTGGGACCTACATACCCCCTATAGACCTCAGGCTAGTGGCAAAGTTGAACGAATGAATGGTACTTTAAAAATGCAAATTAGCAAAATTTGTCAGGAAACATCTATGTCGTGGGTTCAAGCTTTGCCACTAGCTCTGCTGAGGATTCGTATCCAGACGAGGCGGAGGGATAACATAAGTCCATATGAAATACTGTATGGAAGACCATATCAGGCACCACACATACCAGGGGATGTGCGCATAAGAGGCAGGGCCGATTTACAAAAATATTTGATTGCTTTAGGCTCTACTTTGCAGAAGCTCCAGAAGGTCATCGAGTTATCCAGACCCATAGGACTGGACACCCCTGCTCACCCATTCCAACCAGGAGACTGGGTCTACGTCAAGTGGTGGAACAGTGACCCCTTGCGAGCCAAGTGGAGAGGACCATACCAAGTCCTGCTGACTTCCCTCACCGCCGTCAAAGTTGCTGGCAGAGAACCCTGGTTCCACTATTCCAGAGTCAAGAGAGCATCAGCTCCTGGAACAACCAGCCAATCAGAACCGGACACTGATGATGAAGATGTGGAGTAGACTGTTTGTTCTGTGTATTCTGTTTATGCAACCGGTAACTATGAACCGAGTTTGGGACCAAAAATTGCATGTGGCCCTAGTCCAAAATGTATCTAAAATTCTCCGGAAAACTGAATGCTGGATTTGTACTCAGGTACCAGCAATTGATGATGAGAATAGTGACTGGCACCTAATTGGCATTTTACTAAATGAGACAAACTTCGGTAAGTCCATGATGAATTTCCCAGGGACCTGGAAGCCAGTTACAGAGGCTTATTATCCGGTGGCCCTAAGTAATGTGATTTCTAATCAGGATGTTGTTCCCTGCATGATTGTAAATGCTACAGGAAAAATCATTCTCCCCCCCTACTGTGATAAAAACAATTCAAAAGAAGAGATAAACCCAGAAATTGTAGCAGGGATGGCACAGTTCCCTTTGAGATTAATTCCTCCCCAGGGTTCAGGATGGTACTGGATTTGTGAAAAGGAGGCCTGGAAAGTTTTGCCCCTTGATAAAGATCGGACCTGTGCCCTGGGGGCAGTGATTCCAAATATAACAATTCTCGACCCAATTGATGAACAGGAATGGGAAAAACCCTATCCAAAAAGAGTGAAAAGAACTAACAATCCCCTCATTGAGCGCCCTACAATTTTCCACAGCATAGTCAGAGCTTTAGTCCCATCTCTAGGAGTGAGTGAATTGGAAAAGGCAATTGTAAATATTTCGGTTGTCATGGAAAACATTCAAGATCACACTCTGGATGCAATTGAAACCCTGAAAGAACAATTCCAAAGCTTGTCTGGTGTAGTAATACAAAATAGAATGGCCCTCAATTTCTTGCTAGCCTCATAGGGAGGCGTGGGTAAAGTTATCAACACCAGCTGCTGCTCTTACATAGATCAGACTGGTAGAATTAATAATGATTTGGCCGCAATTCGAAATCAAACCAAAATCTTACACCAGATATCTCTGGATGATGTCTCCCTAGGTTTAGGAGATGTCCTCCACAAACTCACTTCATGATTACCGAACTGGATATGGATGAGACAACTGTTTATTTTAGTACTGTACATACTTAGTGTTAGTGTAATAGCTCACTGCATACACCGATGTTATAGTTGTTGTAGGTGTAGGTAGTAGAGACTGAACAAGACCTTTGGGTTTTGTCCAGTCTCTAAGTGGGGAATTGATGCCTTAAGCCCCTAATGATTTTTATTTTTCTAATATTTGTAAGACTTGTAAGTTTTATAAGTAGTGGAAGTAGGTTTTAAAAGCAGAAACCCCTCCCTTCTTTGTCCCTTGTCCCTTTCCCTTTCTCTAGCACCCTTGTTTATACATTCCTTAACCCTCTTACCCCATTCTATGCTCCCCATATCAATCCTACTTCTGAATACAGCAGAAATGTTTAGTCTTTTGTCAAGGCAAGGCCTAGATTGTTGGCAGAACAGTATATCAGGGCCTAAACCACAGAATACGGTCAAGAATTAGGTAACTATGTACCCTTTGTGCTCTGATGATGGTGAAGATGGGATGAATGAGGGGTCCCGAAATACACCCCAGACCCATTTTAAGGGGGTGGACGCGGGGCGGACCAGAGTAAAGACCACAGGGTGGACACATCTGGGATTGGATGGATGGTGTTATAAAATGTAACCTCTCAGGCACGGCCGCGCGCGCGTCCTGTAACATCTTAGCCTTGGCAAATAAACTCTTTCTTATCTCACCCCTAATTAACTGCTCTGGAGATTTTTTCAGCACCAAAATACCACGGCAACAGCAGTCATTGCCCACTGACTCAGGTATGACATACTATTCTTGATTGCAATACATTGTTCCAGTTTTGTGTGGCCATTTTGTGTTTGCCAGGTCTGAGCAATTTCGGACTAACGTGCTTCAATACAAACAAAATATAATCTGCAAGGATTTTGCTGCAGGTGATTTACACTCCAGCTTTTCCAAAACTGCTTCTCGCATGTGCCATTTCATTTAGAAATATTTCAAGTAACTCCACATGGTACTGTCACTGAAACATCAGGAAAAATAAAACTCTAACACTGGAATTTCAGTATTACAAAGAAGGCATTACTTTATTTAAGCACCAGATGCCTGGGGGATACTCCTCCTAATACATGCACACCCAGCTAACTCATCATGGCTAGGCTTCATGAATGAAGATTTGGGGAGGGCTTTACCCACGTTTGTTACAAGCGCGCTGGTGGCTAAAAAGGCCAATACGAGATAGGCACGTCCGGTTGCAAAAGGCACAGCAGAAAGACTCCTTAGGTGGTATATTCTTCAAGGCACGATTCTTTCTGCGTTGCCTTTTCTCCTCAAGAGTGGTCCTGCGTGCTTTTTCAAAAGCATCAGTAGCGTTAAAGATAGTGTGTCTCCAGACCTCCAGATTGGAGGCCAGAGTAGACCAGTTATGTTGATCAATATGGCCAAGGTCGAGATGTTGTTTCAGGGAGTCCTTGTATCTTTTCTTCGGGACTCCTCTCTTGCGGCAGCCGGTGGCAAGTTCACCATAAAGCAAGATCTTAGGGAGGCGGTGGTCCTTCATCCTTGAGACGTGTCCTGCCCAACGCAGTTGTGTTCTCAGCAACATGGCCTCAATGCTTGTTCTAGAACAGACGTATTAGTTACATAATCTGACCAGCGGATGTTTAGGATTGTATGGAGACAGCGTTGATGGAAGTGTTCTAGGAGTCGCAGGTGGTGGCGTTAGATGACCCATGATTCAGATCCATATAAAAGAGTAGACAGCACAATGGCTCTGTAAACACTGATCTTGGTACTTTTCTTCAGGTGTTTATTTCACCAAACTCTTTTATGAAGCTTTCCGAAGGCACTATATGCCTTTGCTAACCTGTTGTCTATCTCTCCATCAATCTTTCCATCCGAGGAGATGAGGCTACCTAGGTAATTAAACTGCTGGACTGATTTGAGCTCTGATTGGCCAATGGTGATATGGGGATGATGGAAGACTTCCTGAGGTGCCGGTTGATAGAGAACTTCTGTCTTCTTTAAGCTGACTTCCAGCCCAAAGAGCTCAGCAGCATCTGCAAAGCAGGATGTTAAACGCTGAAGAGCTGCTTCCATGTGGGCGACAAGGGCGGTGACATCAGCATAAAGCAGCTCCCAGACAAGATAATTTAAGGTTTTAGTGTGGGCCTTCAGTTGCCTTAGGTTGAATAGGTTTCCATCAGTACGATATCGAATGTAGATACCGTCTTCTTCATTGAGGTCTGCCATGGCCCTGTGGTGCATCATGCTGAAAAATACTGTGAATAGGTGATGCCTAATGGAGCTAAGGAAAAAAACTACGGAGCAGTTAATTGAGGATGAGATAAGAAAAGGGTTTAATTTGTGCCTAGGCATAAAGATCACAAGACGCACGCCCAGGTCGTGTTCAAGTGTTACAATTTATAATAATACCAGACCAATCCAAGTTTTGTCCATACCGTAGCTTTTGCCCTGGTCCACCCCCTGGCCCACCCCCTGGGAATTGGGTCTAGGGTGTATTTCGGGACCACCTCTTCATCACCTTCATCATCTTCAGAGCACAGAGGGTACACGATCACCCAGTTCTTGACTATTCTCTTGTGGTTCAGGCCAGGATTAGATGTCCTCAAACAGCATAGGCCTTGCCTTGACAAAAGACTAAACATTTTCTGCTGGAATTCAGGCGTAGAATTGATATGGGGAACATTAAAACAGGAGGCCAGGCCCAAAAGAGTTAACTAAGAAATTTGGGCCTGCTAACAAGCTACCAACATCCAAAACAATCTGTGCTTGTTCTGTTCTACTTACTGGACCAAAGCTTAAGAGAATAGTACAAGAACATGTAATAGGCTTAGAGGTGATAAATTAGAAATGCAGTAGGATAAGGTAGACATTTGAATAGAAGAAATAGGCCAGGAACCAGGGCTTTCTCCAAGCCTCAGTAAGTGGGTCAAGAACAATGGAAGAGAAGGAAGATCAAGCTGAGGAAGATGAGTTTAAGCCCCCAGACCCATGGAGGAAGAGTGGAAGTACCCTCAGGATTGAGGGCCAAGAGAAGCACCGCCCCAAGCCCCGCCTGAGCTTCACCTATACTCCGCCTATTATTAATATGCATAGATAGATGTTGTAATCACTTGAATATGCATTTAATCACATCTGAAGATTGTATAAAAATGCTGATTTTGTGTGAAGCCTTTGAGCAAGTTTGTCCAGTGTGAGCTGGCTTGCTCCCAACGTTGAATAAACAAATACCTTGCTGCTTAAAGATAAAAAAGTCTCTGAGCAGTTTCTCAGACCGATTTTTTGGATTCATTTGGCGACCTGCGGCAGCACCCGTTCTCCACCCGGCTGCAGAATCCCTCGGAGGACAGGACCCCCTTGGGCTCCCTCGGGTAAGTCTTTTTACCCAAAGGGGTTCCCTTCTTCAGTGGCTTCTTGCGGGGGCTGGACAAGAACACTGCCTATTGATAAAAAGGTATTTGTATCTGGTTTCTGGTTTTGTTTATTCTGGTTCTGGTTATTCTGATTCTGGATACCTGTAAGTCAAGGCGGGACGCCATCTCGCAGGGGACATGGGAGAGGACACTCTCCCAGGGGAATATCCCCTCTGGTCTGGTCTGGTCTAGTTTTGTTTGTATTTGGCCAAATATTATTATTGTGTACCTGATATATCTTGCTTACCTTGAAACATCCAGGAGCACATAGTTAAAGGTATTATCATGCAAAGAGTTGCTTTATGAGAGGTAGTGCTGAAGAGTTAACTATAAGCACATCACTTTGGATAAGACCTAGAATTAAGATTTGTCAGTTTTGCAACTGTTAGTTATATGTATGAGCCTTGTGTAACAGATGTAAGGTTTGCCTCCCCGACAGACAAGGTTGGGTCAGAACCAGTGTGCATATTGCAGAAAAGAGGGACACTGGAAGCAAGAATGCCCTGAATTAACAGGTGGAAATACAGCCATAGGAGGGGCTGTTGTTGCTTACAGAATACTGAGTGAAGAGGGGGGTCGGCAGGCCAGTGCCTCGGGGACCTGCTGGTAAAAATTAAACTAGGGGAAGAAAAAGAAGAATTAGATTTTCTAATTGATACCAGGGCTACATTTCCTGTTTTGAATTAATACCTAAAAGTGATAGATATGTTTAAGTCATGGGTGCCACTGGCCAATCAGAAAAGCTTTCTTTTGAAACCCCTAAAGTTCAAAATTGGAAAACAAATGGGAGTGCATCAGTCTTTGTATTTACCAAATTTATCCAAACCCATATTGGGCAGAGACCTACTAGAAAATCTGGGAGCTGTAATAGAATTCAAACAAGGTAAAATTGAATTTAAGGTAAAGGAAGAACAATTAATAGCAGCTCTGAGTTTAGCAATGAGCTATGTGGAGCCAAGCCAGGATAATTCAAATGTCAATCAAATTTTAGATCAGGTATACCCAGGAGTTTGGGCTATTGAAACACCAGGAAAGTCGAAAAGGGCAGCTCCCATTGAAATAGAATTATGGCCAGGAGCAAACCCAGTAATTAGGAAACAATATGCACTGAGGCTAGAAAATAGAAAAGGAATTGAGCCAATAATACATAACTTCTTGAAATTAGGGCTTTTTGTAGAGTGTGAATCAGATTTCAACCCCCCAATTTTACCAGTCAAAAGCCAAATGGAAGACATAGATTGACTTAGGATTTAAGAGCAGTAAATAAAATAGCTAAAACATACATGCAGCTGTTGCAAACCTATATACCCTATTAACAATATTAAAAGAAAGTGTAATTTGGCTCACAGTATTAGACTCAAGAGATGCCTTTTTCTGCCTTCCCTTAACACAGGAAAGTCAAAGGATATTTGCCTTCAAGTGGGAAAATCCCACCACAGGAAGGAAAACTCAGCTCATTTGGACAGTGTTACCTTAAGAGTTCGAAAATATTCCCACAATTTTGGGAATTAATTAGCTAAAGAATTGTAACAATGGCAGTCACCACCGGGAAAGGGTGTACTTTTATAATATGCGAATGATCTATTGATTGTTACTGAAAAACAAGAAGAATGTGTCCAATGGACAGTAAACCTCTTAAACTTTTTGGACTTAAATGGGTATCGAGTCTCTCAACAGAAAGCACAGCTGGTGCAGAAACAAGTGGTGTACCTGGATTACGAAGTATCTGGAGGACAACAATCTCTGGGGTCAACGAGAAAGGAAACCATCTGCCAGACACCGAAACCACAGATGGTGAGAAACCTTCAAGCCTTTCTAGGAATGACAGGTTGGTGTTGTTTATAGATATATCAGTATGGACTGATTCCAAAGCCTTTATATGACCTGCTGAAAATGACTAAGGGCAACCTCATCTGGGCCCCCGAAGCAAGTGGAGCCTTCAAACAACTGAGATGAGAACTCATAAGGACTGACGTAACGAGGCCCTTTTGGTTGTTCTCGCATGAACGACAAGGAATGGCTCTGGGGGTCCTGGCTCAGCAACAAGGGCCATACAAAAGAACAGTAGCCTACTTCTCCAAGCAATTGGATGAAGTAAGCAAAGGATGGCCCACCTGCCTAAGGGCAGTAGCAACAATGATCATAAATATAGAAGAAGCCAGGAAATTTACAATGGGACAGAAAATGACTGTGTTAGTATCCCACACAGTATCTATGGTACTGGAACAGAAAGGAAATCACTGGCTGTCACCCTCCCAGTTTCTGAAATATCAGGTAATCTTGGCTGTGCCCTACAGACCACAAGCAAGTGGGCAAGTAGAAAAGATGAATCATCTCATTAAACAACAAATTACTAAAGTATGTCAAGAAACAAAATTTTCATTGGTATCAAGCTTTACCTATTGCTTTAATCAGGCTAAGGGTCAAGCCGAGATCAAAAGAGAAACTATTTGAAATTCTATTTGGCAGACCCTACATGATGCAAACTGTGAATAGTGAAGCTGTAGATCAAATTGGTAATCAGTATGTGTACGATCATGTTATGGCTGTAGGAAAACAATTGCAGAAAAATGCTACAGTGGTGTTAGAACACCAACCCAAGCAGCCTGATTGTAAGTTACATCCATTCAACCCTGGTGATCGGGTATATGTTAAGAATCTTTCAGGAGATCCACTACGGGAGAAGTGGGATGGACCCTACCAGGTGCTGATGACCACCTTCACAGCGACCCGGGTGAAAGAGAAATCCACGTGGATCCACTGCTCTCGAGTCAAGAGGGTTCCGGAGGAAGCATGGACCTCGTGAGAGGAATCATCTGCTCTCAAGCCTTCTCAATGCTGATCTTTGGACTGCTAAGTACATTGGTGTTAAATCAAACTCTTGCCCAAAAATCATTATGGTCTCAAGCCTACAACAGGAGTTCTGGTCTACAATATTATATAGACCCAGAACTTCCAATTCACCCAAGTAAGCTGATCCAATACAATCCATCTGTCGTAGTCCTCCAGGGAGCAAGAGTACTAGATAATTGGAAGTATCCTGGTGATGGATACAATGTAAGTGTTTTAATAGGAAAAATTGGAGAACAAACCGGAATTGGATGTAGAGTATATAAGCCACCTTCACAGATTGAGTAGTCACCCAAAATTGACATTACTGTACGAGACACATTGAAAGAAAAACTCACCTACCCAGTTGATTTTGGAAATGTAATTAGTGGACATGCATGTGATTCTGATCAATGCTGGCATGCCTTCATTCTGAATAGATCGATTTCTGGATTATGTATGTGGACACTTGACGAAGGAAATATAACCAGGAGATTTCCAACTACCAAATCTCCTACCACCCCGTCGACTAAGACCACCACCAGTCCTACAACTCCTCCTTTAACCTGTGAGAGTGTCCACAATTTAACTTTTGCTGGACCTTACGTAATTAGCCCACATATTCACACATACAAAAAGACTGTCAGCCCTATATTCAGCAAAGTCTTAAGGGCTGGAATGCATAGTTTGGCACAGGATTAGGTGTACTAAACACTATAGACCAAGAAGTGTTAGTGAATAAACTAAGTGCCATCACTTCTGATCTGGGAAAACTCAAAGTCCCTTTAAGATCATCTTTGCTCACTTTGGCAGAAACACAATCATTGACAGATTGTTGACATTGGTAGCCAACCACACTGCGGAAGATTTTACCAAGATTACCGACTATGCTGGTATCATCCATAAAAGGTTTGCACTTGCAATACAATGCCTCCAAACTCAACAGTGGGTACAATCTGTAGCTGCAGGAATATTAAGAGAAGGAACTTCAGGAATACTGTCACAAGAAATAAGAGAAATAATAGCTAGAAACAGTTCCACTACACAATTTGAGAAAAATTACCAAGCGTGGTGGCAGTTAGTGAACTTCACTTACAACCCCCACATGAACAAATTGAAGCTTATGTACTCACTATCAGTGCAGCTAAAGAAAAGACCATCTTTCCTATCCTGACATTAGGAGCCATACACCAAAGCATAATTATCAGACCCATAGGCCATAATGTTTGGGCAAGTTACGATCACACCAAGAAAAAGTGACAGCCAGTCAGTCAGTCCTGAGGCATGTATTCCTAAAGGACAATTAGGATATATCTGTGAAAATGCTGTAGTAGAAAATTAAGATTTATGCTTAGATACTGAAGATAGTGTGTGTACCTTTCAAATGCTTCCCCATACTAAAACCCAATAACAAGTCTACTACGTAGGAAATGGATGTGCATGTGTTAGGACCTTTTGTGTTAATTTTACCATAGATACTTGTCATGAAGTGGTGAGTGGTACTAATTTTTTGTTTTACTAAAATAATAGGCTGTGACTTTGATTATATCATTCTAGTGACTACTAGACAACAGATTGAAGCTGATTATACAACGTATCACTATGTGCTGAAATTGCAGATAGGAATGAACACTAATCTTTTAAAGCAATGCTTAAACATCCTGATATAGAAAAACTGGTCCAGGAAGTAAACAGAACCACTAAACAAATGCTCTGGCAAGTAGAACATGACACTGAAAACATAAAAACCGTTTTAACCAAAGTGGAAAAAGTGAGAGAGCACCACTGGTGGGACATCTTTACAGGATACTCCCCTACAGCATCACAAGTGTTTCACTATTTAATACATCCAATATTGGTTTTAGGAGTTGGCATGATTCTACAATTGGTCTTAAATGCCTAGCTATGGTACAAATTAAGTACCATGGTCAAAAGGATGCAGATAATTTGGGCAGTGATGCATACCTATCAAAACCCATTGGAACTTGACGAAGGAATTCATAAGTTATAAGTAAAAGGGGGGAATGAAACAGGAGGCCAGGCCCAAAAGAATTAACTAAGAAATTTGGGCCTGCTAACAAGCTACCAACATCCAAGACGATCTGTGCTCGTTCTGTTCTACTTACTGGACCAAAGCTTAAGAGAATAGTACAAGAACATGTAATAGGCTTAGAGGTGATAAATTAGAAATGCAGTAGGATAAGGTAGACATTTGAATAGAAGAAATAGGCCAGGAGCCAGGGCTTTCTCCAAGCTTCAGTAAGCGGGTCAAGAACAATGGAAGAGAAGGAAGGTCAAGCTGAGGAAGATGAGTTTAAGCTCCCAGACCCATGGAGGAAGAGTGGAAGTACCCTCAGGATTGAGGGCCAAGAGAAGCACCGATTTTTCGGATTCAACATAGAATGGGGTAATGGGGTAGGGAATGTGTAAACTAAAGGGTGCTAAAGGGTGAGGAATAAGGGTTACTGCTTCTAAAATCTACTTTTACTACTTAACTACTTATAAAGCTTATAAAATTAGAAAAATAAGAAAAAATAAGAAAAAAACAGGTGGACCTTATGGCATCAGTCCCCCCTTTAGAAATTGAACAAGACTTAAAGATCTTGTTCAATCTCTACTACTTAATATTATATCAGTAAGATGACTAATACTTATAACACTAATCATATTACAAGCTATTGTGGGGAATCTCGGCTGGACTGAGACCCTAACATGAAATGAAAAGGTGACTGAGAATGGAGGCCTGAGTCCTGACAACATATCCATGCACCCTGAGAGAGGAGAAAAACACCAGGAGAAAGCTGCCCTGTGAGAACAAGGACTTATTTTGAACAAAGTGGCTGAGTAGAATGTAAACACGAGAAGAAAACAAGAACAGATGTGCAGAGAGATTGTGGGAAAGTAAGACTGAGAGAGTCCACCTATCAGCTGTGAGATTGTGTTTTGTGTGTTTGAATTAACCTATCTGTATAGAATACATGTGCTTAAAAACTGTATATAAGGAGTTGTAAAGTGCAGCTCCGCATGCTTCTTTTTTCTTTCCAATAAACTTTTCTGTGGGATATTCTGTGTCACGTCCGTTCCAACATCTGGTGACTCCGATGCGGTACTGAGTCTACGTGGACATTGGATGGCAAAGAAGCCCTCCCGGGTCAGAGAAATTACCTTTTAAGGTAAAAAACCAGCAGTCAATGAATATGTAACAACTTATGTAACCAGAAGAATACAAAAGGCGTGATTTTCAAACGTTTGGGGTGCTTCCAGACCCGAGTGGCCTTGGAACACCCAGTGTGCTGAAATAAAAAGCTTCTCAATACATTTTCCTTGTCTTACAGGTATTTTTTGCCATCTTTTAAATCTAAAGGAAGGATTTTTCCATCAATTTTCGGGACCTCGTCCAGGATTCAATGACCGGTAGCCCTGGACTGGGGGACTTACGTCCCAGGGCGGCACGCCCCACCGAGTTTTGGTGATCCAGGGACAGAGGCCCCCTGTTCAGGGTAGCTGTGGTGGAGGACGCTAGGGCAGATGGATGTGGAACAAGGAAAGCAGGAGAAGAACTGGTCAGTTTAGAAATTAAAAACTGGCGGCAACGTTGAAGTTTATGCATAGAAACCCGGTAAGACACAAAGGGGGCTATTTTAACTCTTAGCGGGCGGATTGGGTAACGGTAGTGCGCGAGTTTGTGAACGAGACGCACCTAAAGGTGCAGAGTGAGAGAGGAGTTCTTCTAACTGTGGTTCCACCTCTTCTGCGAGGAAGGTCGCCAGTGACCGAACAAAGCACCTGTTGAGACGTGAGAATGAAATACTCCCCTGGGTGGAAACGGGAGGGGAATAAAAATCAAGACAGTGACCTGGAGAGAGTTACAGTAAAAATTTGCCAGGTTCCGGGGAGAAGGCAAGGGAAAAGACAAAAATGTGCCTTATGTGTCTGGCGGCAGCGCATTGAGGCTTTGGGCTTTCATTCCAGGTGGCGGGCGATCGCGGGGTCCCCCGGGGGGGACGCAGGAGAGCAGAGAAATAAAAGCAGCCTACTGTGTGCCCGGCGGCAGCAGTGGCACAGCGGGGCAGCGGCAGAGGTGCAATAGCGTGGTCCCCGGGGGACGGGGGAGAGGCAGCAGCGCCGGGTGATAGCATGATCCCCGGGGGGGGGGGGATTCCCGCTGCGTAACTGACAGGTGCCGGGCTGAGACACAGCTCATGGGGGGTTGGGTTTCGAGACAAGTGCCGAACAAGTACAGCTTTGAATTTTGGGTTCAAACTGTAAGGAGTACAGAGTCCTGAAAGAACAAAGTCACCGATCTGGGATTTATCTAGCAAGTACACTGTGAATCTATGCCTCCATCACATAACAGTTTTGTTTTCTTTTTTCTCCCCTGAATGGTAATAGTATATTAATAACACCAAATCATTTCTAATTTTTTATTTTATTCTTTTCTTTTGTGAAAGTGTGATCCAAATTTGAGATTTTTTTGTGTGTGTGAAAGAGGGTAGTCTTAAAAATTATAATGGGTGGTGGCGGAAGTAAGAAAACTGTAGAAAAGAAATAAAAGAAAAAGTCAGAAAAAATACCCAGTATTCCACAGGATTCCCCCTTAGGTAAAATGTTAGATGCCTGGGATGAAACAAGGTGGACTCAGAAGAAGAAGGCAACCATGATTCAATATTGCATGTATGAATGGACAAAGAAACCAATAAGGTCAAATTATCTTTATTGGCCCCAATTTGACTCTTTTGAGAGTTGGATTTGTCAAGCTCTCAACATCTATGTGAATGGGAAAGAGCCATTTAACCAAGAAGGAAGTGTCTATGCCGCATGTTGGGTAAAACCCATAGGGTTATTTCCAGTCTCTATAACTGACAAAGCAAATAACAGTGAGAAAAAGACCCCTAAATGGGATCCCATCAAAAATCTCTTAGACAATCCCCCTCCCTATAATCCTGAAAGAAATAGAAATAATGAAGCACGAAGTCCAGTCAGGACTCCTCCCCCTCTTAACCCCCCCTCCTAGCCCTCCTCAAATGTGAGGGAGAGGAAGAAAGGAACTAGAGTCAGAAACACCAGAAAAACTTTATCCCCTTAGGGAAGTTCCAATGCACAGGGCACAGGGGGAAGTAGGGAACGTGAATGCCCCATTAACCAGCACGGCGGTAAGAGAATTCTGAAAAGTGTATGCAGTGATTAGTGCATTGCGTATAATTGGCAGTGGTGTGGGAACCATATACACTGATTCCAGATATACCTGGGGAGTTGCACATTTATTCAGGAAAATCTGGCATGAGAGGGGAATGGTGACTTCCCAAGGGAAAGGTTTAAGTCACTGTGAACTTCTTGAAACCTTGTTGGAAGAAGTCCAAAGACTTCAGGAAATTACCATTGTACATGTGAAAGGTCACCAAAAGGAAAAGACATGATCTGTCAAGGGAACACTCGAGCTGACCAAGCCGCCCAAGAGGCTGCTCTCAGTTTCAGAATACCTGAAGCCAAAATTATGGCTCTGATACTGGTTCCAGAAAAGGTATCATGGCCAGTGTTTACTGAAAAAGAAGAGCAAAAATTATTAGAAATAGGAGCCAAAAAGGATGAGGAGGGGAGGTGGTTTCTCTCAGATGGGAGACAGATACTATCGGAAGCAGTTACATGGGAGGTACTAAAAGAACTACATAACAGTACACACTGGGGGATGCAAGCCCTGGTAGAAACATTTTTAAAAGCTTATGGGCACCTAGGGGTATGTACCATTGCTAAACAAATAACAAACCAATGTATGATTTGTCAAAAAGTAAACAAAAGAGTACAAAGAGTTCGCTCCCTCAGGGGAAGAGAACTCGCAATTAGACCTTTTCAGAGAATTAAAGTAGATTTTACCGAACTACCCCCAATACAAAGATGGAAATATTTATTAGTGATTGTGGATCACTTGACTCATTGGGTAGAAGCATTCCCAGTTGTAGTGGGGGGAAACAGTTTTCCCCCTGAAGTTATAAAATGGTAAAACCCCAGGGGGTGGTGACCCTGGAAGTTTTGAAGTTTTAACTAATGAGCGCTTCTGTGAAATATAAACATACCACAAGCAAACGGAAGAGAAGCTTGGTTGTAGTTTGGTGGCAGAGGTGGTAGCCATGTTCTGAGTCCACGAGGAAAGGGGTTTGGAGCCCCTTGGGGCCTCTGGGGCCCCTCAGCCCCTGTCTGGGGGGGGGGGCTGCAGGGACTTGGAACAGCGTAATGCTGGGCTAAGTACCTGTGGCTCAAAGCTAAAAAAGTTTTCTCCACCGTGAGTGAGCAGAGACAGAGCAGCGGCAGAAGCAGCGTCCAGAGACTGTGGTTGAGAACCAAAAGATAAGAAAGCAACAGTATGCAGCCAAGAAGACACAGAGATGTCTAATGAAGAGAGAGAGAGAGAGAGAGAGAGAGCAGGACTAAACTCTACACAGAGTTTTGGGGGTAAGAACTGAACCAGACCCCCCCAAACCCTTTTGAGACCCCTCTTAAGTTGGGGTGGTGGACTCCTACTGGATGGAAGTCCTAAAATGCAACATACAGCACCAGAGAGAGAAGAGCTGAAAGGCTCAAGGTGTCCTGGGAAGCTAGACCAGGACAGAGAAGGAATGCAGAGGGGAGTGACCTTGGCTTTTCCCCCCCTCTCCACTGCTGCCAAGCCTAGCAGCCTGAGACAGAGCACAGGAGTTCTGGTAGAACTCTTGAGGCAAAGGCTTTCAACTGAAAGCTGCCCAAGATGTTCTGACTCAGGGGTGAAGCCCCTGAGGAAGGGACTTTCACGAAGATCCCCCTGCACTTTGTGATATGACTGTGGTGAAGCGAGTTTTGTCCCTGCTATGCAGCCCACGGAGGAAGACCCTCGCTTGAAAGACGAGTGGCCGAGGGGGCTTGGATTTCCCCCTCGTGTGTGCTGGCAGAAATCCAACTATGAGCTGCTGCATGAGAAGATAGATGACTGCTGCCTTAGAGAAACTGCTGCTCTGAGACTGGAAAGGATCTTTCCTTCTTCCCTCCTGGACTTTTATTTGGAGGGGAGAAGAGATCTGACCCATTGTAAATACTGATTTATCATAGTAGAGATAGTTGAGATCGTGTGTGTAATGTATTATAATATTTATGTGTACAGTCATTGTAATATATTCCCTTTCCCCCAATTTGAGTCTCGTGTGGTTGTCTGGAAAACCCATCTCACATTGGGTTGAGATGTGAGGGGCTTAGACTAGGGAATTAGATTCTTGGAGCTCTCAAACCATGACACTGGTCTTAAAAGCCATCGCTCAAAGTGTGGTTAAAATACTACTAGAGCAAGTGATTCCCAGATTTGGATTACCTGAAACCATAGACTCTGATCAGGGGTCACAATTCACCTCAAAACTTCTGAAATTATATGTGAGGCTTTAAAAGTGTCTTGGCAACATCATACCCCATGGCACCCCCAGAGCTCGGGGAGGGTGGAACGGATGAATCAAACTCTAAAACAAACCATAACCAAGATCACCCTGGAAACAGGGTTGCCATGGACAAAATGTCTGCCTTTGGCACTCTTTCGGATCAGGACAGCCCTCAGAAGGGACCTAAATGTATCTCCCTATGAGATGTTATTTGAACTGCCTTATCCATCATGCCATAAGAGCACTCAAATTCCGACTCTAGAACTAGGCGAAAAATACCTCAGAGAATATGTCACAACAATAGCCAAAAGTTTGGAAGACCTTAGGCAACAAGGGCTGCTCCCCCAAACTGTTAAATTAGAAATGAAAATACACAACACCCATTTATATGCTCAATTGAATCATATAACTACAAGCCGTGGTTGAAATAGTCATAGATCAGACTGCAAGAGGGTTAGAGTTAATAGCTGAGTAGCAGCGCCAAAGTAGAGCAGCCATATACCAAAACAGATTAGCCCTAGACTATCTTTTAGCAGAAGAAGGAGGAGTGTGTGGAAAATTTAACACCTCAGACTGCTGTTTACAAATTGATGATAATTATGAAGCTGTAATGGAAATAGCCTCTAACATCCAAAAAATAGCCCATGTACCAGTCCAGAAGTGGAAATCCATGTTAGATGGAGAGTGGTGGACTAATTTATTTGGAGGGGCATGGTGGAAGCAAGTTGGGTTTTTCTTATTATGTGCTGTCTCTGGATTATTGTTTCTACCCTGTTTAATCCCATGTTTATGAGATTGATTTCTAGTGTTGTTCAAGGAATACAACTAACTACTATGCTGATGGATCAAAAAACCACTACAACAAGAGGCCCGGGGATCCAGAAGATCATGGTCTTGCGACTGACCTCCAAGCAAACTAAAGACATGAAGAAGGTGCAGAAAACATTACTTGAGTGGGAACTTACCAAACAGACAGAAGAAATAAAAGAAACACAAGATATATTAGCAGAGTGGGAACGAACTCGAAAGATCCAGAGACAGCTGATGTAAAAAGACTTATAATAAAACCATGAATAAAGAGAAAAAGGGGGGAATTATGAGAAATAAATAACCTGGTTTTATTTTTCTTGTTGAAGCAGTTAAAGCCTTACTAGTAGGAGCAGTTACACCTCTTTAACAGTGCTTATCATTATGTAATTTATTCTTGTTAGGAAAGAGAATAAGCAGCGAAGGGGGGAAGGTTATCTGTACAGCAAATATACAAGCAGCTGCATCAGTAACAAGCCATAAGCCTAATCAAAGATTGGTCTAAATGCCTCAATGTAAAGGTCCAAGGACCTGTGATCAGGGGACCCTGTGTGGACCCAGTGATTCAAATTGGTAACCATGGGCCCCAGGACTTGAGGTACTGGGGCTTGTGAGAGACTAAAACTTGAAAGATTTAATGTCTCAAATTCTTGACAGAAAAGGTGCTGTGCTGGTTTTGGCTTGGGTAGAGTTAATTTTCTTCACAGTGACTGGTAAGGGACTGTGTTTTAGATTTGTGATGAACACAACATTGATAATATAAAGATGTTTTTGTTATTGCTGAATGGTGCTTACACAGAGCCAAGGCCTTGTCTGCTTTTTGTACTGCAAAGCTGGCAAGGAACTTGGGGTGCGTGGGAGGGTGGGATGAGACACAGCCAGGACAGCTGACCCCAACTGACCAAAGGGATATTCCAGATCATATGACATCATGCTCAGAATATAAAGTGGAGGGAAGAAGGAGGAAGGGGGAGGGACGTTTGGAGTGATGGCATTGTCTTCCCAAGTAACCATTATGCGTGATGGGACCCTGCTCTCATGGAGATGGCTGAACACCTGCCTGCCCATGGGAAGCAGTGAACGAATTCCTTGTTTTGCTTTGCTTGTGTGTGCGTCTTTTGCTTTCCCTATTAAACTGTCTTTATCTCAACCACACGTTTTCTAGCTTTTACTCTTCTGAATCTCTCCTCGATACCACTGGTGGGGGAGTGAGCAAGTGACGACATGGGACTTGGTTGCTGGTTGGGGTTAAATCACGACAGATGTGGTTAGAAAAGAGGGTCTTTCAGAGTCAGGATAGTGCTTTTCTGGCACCAACTTCCTTATCTTGAGTAACCATCTCTAAAAAGTTTGAGACAGCATTGCACTTGCATCTGACAGGGGGAAAGGGAATTGAAATCACGAGGCCCCACAACTCCATTCTGAAAAATTTGAGAATAACAAAATGCGTGTGACTGAGAGGGACTGTGCGTGCACCCGCCACCTGTGCACCTGCCATCTGGAGGAACTGGACCAGACACAGCACTGGAGCCCTGGGTGGTGATCTGGATCTTTTTCTCTACCTCTGTTTTCCTATCTTTCCTTCCTCCTTTCTTCATCTCCTTAAAAGTTTAAATTGCTGCTGCGGGCTGTTCAGAAATATTTAAATCATTGCCACCATGGACCATTCAACCTATCGTAAGGTTTAAAAGTTTAAATTGTTGCTGCTATAAATAAAACTTTCTAATTGATCATTTGGTGGTGTTTTGCCTTAATTTAGCTCAAGGGTATCCTGAAGGTTTGCTATCTCAGAGTAAGCAGTTCAAGACTGCCCTCTAGGGACCCGATATTTTACGGCTATCCCAGAGCAGGCAGTTCAGGACCCGGGACAGGGCTGAGGTGTTGGCCAAAGATGCTTGCAGCTCTTGCTTGTGATTGCTGATCCCGCAACAATAACATGATGTACATGAGCCTTCGTGCTACAGCCTTCTCTACTCAGTCTTGGCTTGCAAGTTAAAGGAAAGTTAACAGCCAGCAATGTCTAAAAGCCAAGATGAAGTTTTTAGTGGGGTTATGTGCTACTGAAAAGCAATGTCTGCAAGTGGAAGTTAATGAAGAGGTGCTGCTGCTGCTGCACAGTCACACCTTGAATGCTCCCTGGTATAAGGTAATCACTTTCTCTCCCAGCAGAATCTCACTTCAGATTTCAAAGTGTTTCTCCTTGCTGTTCATTGCCTCCACAGACATCCCATTCCTGCCATCAGGTTACTTTAAAAATTATGGATGGGGTTTATTGAAAGGCTTTCTGAGAAGCCCAATTGGGCTTGGCAGTTGCAATGCAACTTTTCCTGTTCCAGAAACATTTTTCCTTTCTTGAAACAGAGTTTTAAACTCCAGTTGGCCATGGGGCCCCCCTCAGAGAAAGATTTAAAGTTTAATTAAATATTGGGAGGAAAGGGAAATGGTTGAAGAGTGAATGAGCCATGGAAGTAAAATGTAATTTCTATTAGTAATTCTGACTGTTGTCTCAGGACCACGTGCCTGCGCTCTCAGAGTTAAGGGCCTGACCCCTTCCTAGTGTGGCTGCAGTGACTCAGCTTGGTTTTTTGCTTGTTTTCCAACGGATTATGTGTCTTCTGTTTTTATTTAAAGGTGTTTGTGTATTTGTGATCATATATTCACACACATACATACATACACTTTCATTTATTCACATTCTCAGTGGCCACCATCATTCAAACATATTTTTACACATACTTCTCAGTTCCATGTCACTCTGTTTTATGAGTTAAGAAATTATAATAATTCTCTACTACCTTATAATATTAAAGTTTTTTAACCAAACAGATAAACTTTTTTTTACCAATACCTAGTGAATAATCTAAAGTTCACACAACACACTCTCTTAAATTCTTAACCTCTATAATTATGTGCCTCTTAACTTCTACAATTATGCGCCTTAAAAATATTGAAAAATTGTGCTTTAATAATACTGAAAAAACTTAATACTGAAAAAACTGTGCTCAAAAAACTGTGCTCTAATAATATTGAAAAAACTGTTAGTTACAACAGCTTCTGGTGGTGTTATTGTTACATGCAACAACAACATCAGCCTTGTCCTGAAGTACCAGCTTCTTTCCAAGGCTTCATCCATCATGCAGGTAGCCACTGAACACCTGTGTGCAAAAAACTTAACACATAAAACACTTTTTGCAAGTTGGTTGAGGGGACTGGCTCGCTTCTCTCCCCCTTTCTGCTTTTGCAAAAGTGTTTTAAGAATCACTAATCTCTTCACCAAATACCCTTGTGCTAATAACAGAAACTCTATAGCAGCTTTATTATGCAACAGAGCACACTGTATACTATCTACATTCTCTAATAATTCTGATAAAATTCTAGAAGTGTTGCTGGCTTGTTTTAAATTCCAACACTATCTTCTTCTTCTTCAGAACTTAAATCTGTTTCAGAAGAATCAGTATCTTCAAGTACAAAAGGTCTTATTGCTGCACTTACCGCAGTAGCTAATAGGCTGCTTTCTCTTGTTCGACCATCCTTTCAGCAGCTTCTAGAAGCTGAGTTGTACCAGCATCTCTAGGCAGTGTGTTTAAAATTTGCTTTGTTTTGTCATTGGCATTATCATAGGCCAACATATCCAGGAATTTTACTTTCATGTCATTATCCATGTCTGGATCTGTACTTATTGACTGATGCAAATGGTCTACAAACATTGTATGGCTCATTGGGTCCCTGCCTAATTGTAGTACATGAGGGCCCTGTCTTTGCATCCCTCACTGCAAGCAATGACTTATAAGCGAAGTCCTGACTAGTTTGTAGCATCTCATCTGGAAACTGAGCTTGCACTTCTGCTCTGTCGTACTGACCAATACCCATGAGTATTTCAGAGGTAACACCATGGAGAGGGTGTCCTTGCTGCCTAGGTTGTGCAGTGGCTGCTGCACAACTGGCATTTCATTTGTTGAAAAATTGTAACTGCTGAGAAGGAGAAAACAATGTGGTTATAATCCTACATGTGTCAAATGGTGTTAGTAAATCGGCAGTGAAAAGGTGTTGCGTTATTGACTGTGTATAACTGCTCTTTAAACCATACTGGGAAATGGCTGCTTTAGCCTCTTTTATGATTTTCCAATCCAAAGCTTCCCAGGAATTATTCCCTCCACTGTCTACAAATACAGGGTAAGCACTAGCTTCTAAGAGCTCAAAGTCTCCCTCAGAAGCTGCATTCTGTATGATGGATTTCCATTTCTGTGCTGGATTACTACTGGCCCCCTCCCCCCTCCTCCCTCCACTCGGCAAGGCAGGAAACCCTGTACCAGAAGTTCCTACTCCATGTATCCCGGAAAAGGGGTTTTGAGGAGGCGATGCCTGGAACATTAGAGGAGGCTGGATTTTGCCGAGCGAACTGTCTCTTCACTAATTTAGACTTGAGCTCTTTGAAACAACGCAACAAGTTGTCCACTTGGTCTTTTGTTGTAAGCATAGCAACTTCCTTGCTTCCATCCTCCGAGCTCTCATCATCAGAAGACAAGCTTGGAGACGGGAGCAGGGGAAACAGTTCTGTCGCATTGCTGTAATTCGGTTTCTCTTCCTCCTCTCGCAGTAGTACTGATGCAGCTGCAGCACCGACAGCGAACGCTGATCCAGCGGCAGGCGCTGGTCCCGGTGGTGAAGCAGCAAATGCTCCGGCGGCGGCTCTTTTCAGGACGGCTCCAGTCGCTGATGTTTTTCTGGGTTCAGACACAGCGGCTCTTGATGACATAGACCTGTGTGCCATGGCGGTTCTGGGCAGTAGCGATGCAGCGACCCCTGCTGGCTCCCGGCAGCACTGTTCTGGGTGGCGCCTGCGCAGTGGCAGTCGCTGGTTTAGTGCCCAGAGCAGGTGCAGTGGGGAGTGGTGCTGCTGACTGTGCAGGCTCAGTAGAAGATGGCAGTGTTGGCTGCGCAGGTGCAGTAAAGGGCGGTGCCGTTGGCTTGGCATCAGTTTTGTTTTCCGTGGTCTCCGCTTTTTCCACTAGCGCTGGCATGCTGCTGAAACGAGACAAGCCCTCGTCTTTTAAGACTTTTAGCGCACATGTCTTTGCAGGCGCGGGCGCCAAGACCACCCTGAAAACAAACCGTTCTACACACGTTTGCCTTTGCAGCCAAGGATGCTCAGTGCATAGTGCTATACCCTCGCAGAGATTCAACTACCAGACGCCAGACCATAGGATATTTCTTAGCATCTTTTGAGATTTCTTCCCAAAGCTGTTCCTTTATAGAGTACCATGTGGACACATCAAAAGCAGCTTGAGCTGTGGGGATTAGTCCCTTTGCTCTTGCCCACTCAGGTAGCCCTTTAAAGGCACTTTCATCATAATTAGAATCTCTCTCAGAGAGAATTAAGTGGAGGAGCTTTTCCACTGCCACCTCTTCTTTTGAAAGCGTGGGTCCCATGCTCCTCCCCCAGTCGCTCACCTGGCCAAGGCAAGATTTTGCTTCACCGCACGCGTGGCTTTTGAATTCTTCGTGCCGGGGACAACTCTGCTTCTCCAACTGCTTCCCTCAGCTTCCTTTCTGTTTGCCTTTCATCCCGAGGAATGGCGAATCTGAAGTCCCTGTTAAAATGGGGGCCAGTTATTGGCGGAGGGGATTGAGACAGATTGCTCTCAGACCAATATGATCAACAAAATGTCTGTTTATTACAAGAAGGATACTCTTTATATACTGCTTCTACACGTCAATGCGTGATTCTTCTTCCACAGCATTGGATACATAAGAGAAACATACTTTGTTGTCCAGCGCTAATTGGAGTATAACAGGTGTCCATATGAGATGAGAAAACTTGTTTACCTTTCAAGACTCCTCCTTGACCTTGGCAGGGAGCCTTCTTTGTTCTAGCTTCAGAGGTTGAAGCCATGTTAACTACGCAGCAGTTTTTACTGTCTGCACCCAGCCATGCCAAGGCAAGGCCTACAGATATGCAGGAGAAATTGATCACACAAGCTTTGTTCTCCCAACAAAAGGAGGCCTGGAAAGTTTTGTCCCTTGATAAAGATTGGACCTGTGCCCTAGGGGCTGTAATCCCGAACATAACAATCCTTGACCAAATTGATGAACAAGGAGAGTGGGTAAGAATTTATCCAAAAAGAGTAAAAAGAACCAACAATCCCCTTGTTGAACGTCCCACGCTTTTTCACAGCACAGTCAGGGCCTTGATCCCCTCTCTAGGAGTAGGTGAATTAGAAAAAGCAGTTGTTAACATTTCAGCTGTTATTGAAAATATTCAAAATCAAGCTTCAGATGCAATCGCAGCTTTACAAGAGAGGAATAATATTAGGTGTAAGTAGTAGAGTGAAACAGGAGGCCAGGCCCAAAAGAGTTAACTGAGAAATTTGGGCCTGCTAACAAGCTATGAACATCTAAATGATCTGTACTCATTCTGTCCTACCTACTGGACCAAAACTTAAAAGAATGGTAAAAGAAACAGAATAGGCCTAGAGGTAATAAATTAAGATGCAGTAAGATAAAGTAGACATTTGAATAGAAGAGACAGACCTGGAGCCAAGCCTTTCTCCAAGCTTCAGTGAGCGGGTTGAGAACAATAGAAGAGAAGGGAGGTCAAGCCGAGGAAGATGAGAATTAGCCCCCAGATCCATGGGAGGAAGGACGGAAGTACCACCAAAATTGAGTGCCAGGGGAAGCACCACCCCAAGCCCTGCCTGAGCTCCACCTATACTCCACCTGTTATTAATATGTATAGATAGATGTTGTATTCACATGAATATGCACTTAATCATATATGAAAATTGTATAAAAACTGTTGATTTTGTGTGAAGTCTTCGAGCAAGTTTGTCCAGCACTAGCTGGCTTGCTCCCAGTGCTGTCAATAAATACCTTTGCTGCTCAAAGATCAAAAGTCTTTGGGCAGTTTATTATAACAGATTTTTCGGATTCATTTGGCCACTGCGGCAGCACACCTTTTCCACCCGGTTGCAGAAACCCTTGGAGGACGGGACCCCCTAGACGCCCTTGGGTAAGTCTTTCTACCTGAAGGGGCTCCCTCCTTCAGTGGCTTCTTGCAGGGGCTGGACAAGAACACTGCCTATTGATAAAAGGTATTTGTATCTGGTTTCTGGTTTTGTTTATTCTGGTTCTGGATACCCATAAGTCAAAGGTGGGATACCATCTCTAACGGGGACACGGGAGAGGATGCTCTTCCAGGGGAATATCCCCTCTGGGCTGGTATGTTCTGGTTTTGTCTGTATTTGGCCAAATAGTGTTTATATCAGGGAAAACAAAGCACCTAAGTTTCCTTTTGACTATTCTTTTGTTTATGCTTTAAGGCACCTATTATGTATTCTTGGAAAATAGCAGTTGTCATAGTACTTTTTGTGTTTTATATTGCTTTGCTAATTTTGTGTTTTCTTGCTCTGTGTTGGAGGCAAAATCGAGCTCCTGAAGTGTTTGTCCACCCTAAACCAACCATAGAAACATCTTGTTAAATTTGTATGGGGAGGGGGTCTGAAAAATTGACTGTGAATACACCACATAACTTAAAACCTAGAATTAAGATCTGTCCATTTTGCAATTGTTCATTGTATGTGCGTGCTTTATGTAATAACTGTTTGAAATACATTCTTGGACCCCGATCTACCCAGGAAATAAGATTAGGTTGGACTTTAAATTTGTATTGTATTAGATGTGGAGTTAACCAAACTTTGGAGGAAACTAGGTGCACCCGATATTACTGTTGTAGAACTCATAGGCCAGTGTTTCTTTCGAAACATTCAGGGTCTTAAAATCTGGTCTGGATTTTTGTGTTTTATGTATACAGATCTGTTATAGAGTGTGCATTTGGTGGTCAACAGCGGCATCTTGTGAATTTTTGTGGATATACAGACTTATTTTAGAAACCAGACATATTTGTGGTCTAAGGGTGACATCTTGTGGATTTTTGTATTAGTGCAAGTTGGTTATAAAACTGGTCATTTTTAGAAGTTGGTTATAAAACTGGTGATTTTAGGAAGTCTTTGTCAAAAAGCAGTACTTAGGTCTGACAGTTGAATACTGTTTGGAGTATAATAGTTGCGGTTGTTAGGATATTTTAGATTTAATCCCCTATTTTCACAATGGGAGTCAAAGCAAGTAAGGAGATAAATTCCAAGACTCCCATGGGATGCATATTGAGCCACTGGAAGGTTCTGGGAGGAACCCCTGGGGGTAACCTGAGTAAAAAGACCATTTTAAAATATTGCCAAAGTTGGTGGCCTCTGTATACTTTAGATGATGGCGAAAAATGACCCCCTCAGGGGAATATTAATTATAATACAATCCTGCATCTTATGTTATTCCTCCGTAGAGAACAAAAATGGGATGAAGTAATGTACGTCGATATGTTTTTCACTTTAAGAAACAAACCAGAGTGGCAGAAAAGTTGTGGAATTAATGTAGCCCCCCAGGATCCCCTTGTGTTGGCATTGGAAAGGGATCAGAAAAGTAGTAAGCCTAGAAAGCACTGCTGTGATGCCTGTGGTATAGGTCAGAGGTGTCTTAAGCTGGGAAAAAGGAGGAGTGATGAAGATAGTATCCTGGACCCTCAGGAATTGCAGTCAAGACATTTTAGAGGACCAGAACCAGCTAGGCAAGGACCAAGTAGCCCACAGGAGGTGAGACCAGGGGCAGACGACTCTAGGAGTATAGCGGAGAGTATAGAGGACCCTGAAGAAAGGAATAAGTAGCACTCATCGTGGTCAGATTTCGGGACAGAAAGCTAGAAGGAAAAGTGGGGTCAGGACAAGAGCTCAAACAGCAGAGATGGGTCACATGTTGGTACCCCTGCATCAGGTAATAACACCTACAGGCATGCAGACAAAAGTGAAAGCACCCTTTGCGGCAAGTGATTTGAATAACTAGAGAGAGGAAGCTAAGTGCTTTAGGGAGAATCCTGAGAAAGTAGCTAAGAGATTTAAATTAATTGCAAAGAATCAGGAAATAGATTGGAGACATATTGATTTGATGTTATGGGAGTTGACAGAAACAGAAAAAGAACTTGTAATAAAAACAGCTAGACAAGAAGTAGTAGGACAGATTGCGACGGGAGCTTTAACAGGGGATGTAGATAAAATTTTTCCATTGCAACAACCTAATTGGGACCCAAACAACCCAGACCATTATAGACTGCTGATCAAATGTAGAGATCTGATTAAGGTGGGATTACAAAATGCTATACCTAAAGTGGTTAACTGGGCAGCTTTGTATGATCTAAGGCAGGGATGAAATGAAATCCCGACAGAATTTTTGGATAGACTGAGAACTGTCATGAGAAAATACTCTACCCTAGATCCATCATCAGAAGAAGGTAAACTACATTTGGTGGGGTTATTAATGGGACAATGTAATCCTGATATTAGAAAAAGGTTGCAGAAAATAGAACACCCTGCCAATAAAGATTTAGAGGTGTTGATGAATGAAACTTGGAAAGTGTACAACAACAGGGAGAAGAGGGAGGAGAGAAGGCTTACAAGGGCGATGATTGCAGTTTTAACACAGAACCTGATAAAAACCGGACAGTATTACAGGGGTCGAGGACAGGCAACACGGGGGAGGGGAGGTTAACCCTTCAAACAAACAGAAATAGGTCAAAATCAATGTACCACTGGGAGATGGCATTCTTCTGCAATATGTGGATGATCTAATAGCAACTGAAACAAAAGAGACTGCATTCAGTGGACAATATTTCTCTTAAACTTCTTAGGTTTAGGTTGTTATCAAGTCTCTCAACAGAAAGTTCAGCTGGTCCAGGAGAAAGTCGTGTACCTGGGATATGAAGTATCGGGAGGACAACGATCCCTGGGGACAGTGAGGAAAGAAGCCATCTGCCAGACACCCAGACCAGAAATGGTGAGAAGCCTCCGAGCCTTCCTAGGAATGACAGGTTGGTGTTGCTTGTGGATATATCAGTATGGGATAATTGCAAAGCCCTTGTATGACCTGCTGAAAGTGAATAAAGATCACATAATCTGGACCCCCGAGGCAGACGAAGCCTTCAAACGACTGAAGCAAGAACTCATGAGGGCTCCGGCGTTGTGTTTACCTGATGTGACGAAGCCCTTCTGGTTGTTCTCGCATGAGCGTCAAGGAATGGCTTTAGGGGTCCTGGCTTAACAACTGGGGTCGCACAAAAGAGCAGTGGCCTACTTCTCCAAACAATTGGATGAGGTAAGCAAAGGATGGCCTACTTGCCTAAGGGCAGTTGCAGCAGTAGTTGTAAACATAGAAGAAGCCAGAAAGCTCACTATGGGACAGAAAATGACTGTTGGTATCCCATACTGTATCTGCAGTGCTGGAACAGAAAGGGAACCATTGGTTGCCACCTTCCCGGTTCCTGAAATAACAGGCAATCCTAACTGAATCAGATGATGTAAGCATTCAGGTAACTAACATTGTCAACCCAGCTTCATTCCTAGAAGGAAGAATCTCAGCGGAACCTGTTGTACACGACTGCTTGGAGACCACTGAAGCAGTGCACTTAATCATATATGGAAACTGTATAAAAACTGCTGATTTTGTGTGAAGCTTTAGAGCAAGTTTGTCCAGCGCTAGCTGGCTTGCTCCCAGCGCTGACAATAAATACCTTTGCTGCTCAAAGATCAAAAGTCTCTGGGCAGTTTATTATAACAGATTTTTCGAATTCAAGAGATTGGACAAGACCTTTGAGTTTTGTCCAGTCTCTAAAGGGGGGACTGTCGCTTTGGAGTTTTTTAGATTTTTTAATATTTGTAGATTTTAGAAGTAGCTGTATTTATTATATCCCTCACACTTTAGCATAGTAGTTACACATACCCAACCCTATTACCCCATTCCATATCAATTCCCCCTAAATTCCAGTAGTATATTTAGCCTCTTTTTCAAGGTAGGCCTTCATTCTGTTTAAGAACATCTGCACCCTGGCCTGGACAACAAGATATCATGCAGGCAAAGCAACCTTCAAACCCAGAACTTTGGAAAGCCTCCAAGGACTGTATGTGCTCCGAGGAAGATGAAGATGAGGAAGAGGGGGTCCCAAAACTCCCCCAGACTCAATTCCCGAGGGGCGGAATAAGGCAAAGGCCGGGGGGTGGACGAACAGGGATTGGATGGACATCATTATAAAATTGTAACACCTGGGTCAGGAGGCACACACGTGGTTTGTATTCCCAGAGCCTGAGAGGCTTTGTTAAAACCTTCCCTTATCTTGCCTTCTACTTAATTTGCCCTGGAGTTTTTTCTCCCTGGGTCTTTTAGGCAACACTCTGGTAAAGAAACTGTTGCAACACGATGACTTGAAAAGCTTGCTGAAATGAGCCCAGGAAAATGGAAAAAAGACTTTGATTACTGTAATAGGAGAAGCAGAAACTTTACTCACAGTATCCTGGAATGCTCAAATAAGAAACAATATAATCTTAGAGAAGTCCTAGAGAATTAGATAAGGACGTACTCGAACAAAGAAGATGTAAACTAAACTCTGTGTACCCAAACAAGGTTAAATAAAGAACAAACATAACAGTTTTTGGTGGTGGAACACAATGGCGCTGTACCTGGTCAAGAACTGAGATCGAGATGATGAAGAAGACCCGGAAGGACCAAAGAAGGACTTCTAATAGGGGTGTGACTATGTAAACAAACTAATGAATATGTATTAAGTAAGCAAGAAAATCTAATGAACATGTAAACAGTATGTGTAATAAAAAGTCCTGTCCATCTGTCATTTGGCATGTTCGATTAGAGGAGCTATCCTCCAAACATCCAGCACTGAATAAAGAAGAATGCCCTTTTTAACATCTACAAATGGGTGTTAAGAAGTTTGTTCCTGCTGCTTTTCAGTATCATTTTTTACTCCCCAGATGGGGGGTATCAACTGTCCATCACGACATAAAAGAAATACATCGCGTGATGGAGTGAATGAAGAAAGATGGAGAGCACCAATGGTGGGACACTCTTTTTGGATGGTTGCCAAGAGCTACCAGAATCTTCAACCGAGTGCTTCACCCTGTTGTTGTCTTGTTGATATTAACCTTTTTGCTTTTTTTTTTTAATAATTGTGTTGTATGTTAAAGTTTGGATGATTATGAAACAATTAGCTCACTGGCTACCCCCATTAATACTAGATGATCCCCACAGTATAAAGAAGTAAAACATTATGACATTCTAATTTGGATACTGTGACTATAGTCACAGGGTGGATTATGTGGGAAGATGACTAGGGTTAAAAAATTAGAGACTAAGAATTACAGGATAAAATGAAGCTGCCATCTCCCTGGATGGAACACTAGACAGTGCAATGACTATTGCATTTTTGTTATCTTCTGTCCTTTGCCCCAAAATGATTCCCTATACAACAATAAGCACCTTCTATGGGGGATGGAATGGAGGATGGAGTGGAGATGCCGCAGCCTCCATCCATAGAAATTCCTGCAGGGAGGGGAACATGGTGATACTTTGTAGTTTATAAGACCGTATAGCACCTGTCAACCAAGGGAGATAGATGAAGATGTTCTGCTGCTGAGCCAACAGCTATGTCAAAATCTCTCTCCTCAGATGCCAAGATACGACCACCCCCATTAAGCATGTGAAGCAAAGCAAGAGACTTTTACATCAATCAGAGATAAAAGTACTTATGACTAAAGTCACTCAAGCTCCACCTAAACCTAAAGAGATAGTATGAAAGTAAGTTGGTAATAGGGGGAAAATTGAGGAAGACTCTACCAAAACTGACGGGATAGTTGACAGGCTGAACTTGTCTTCCCCCCTGTATTGGGTCTGGCTGAGATGGAGTTCATTTCCCCATAGCAGCTCTCACAGTGCTGTGCTTTGAATTGGTAGCTAGAAAGGTGTTGATAACACACCAGTGCTTTGGCCACTGCTGGGCAGTGCTGGCCACAGCATCAGCACTGTAATATCTCTCCCCCCAATCAAGGGCAAGATCCTGGGAGGGGACACAACTAAGCCAGCTGACCCAGACTGGCCAAAGGGATATTCCATACCATATGATGTCAGCTCGGATAGAAAAGCTGAGGAAAGGAGGAGGAAGGGGGGAGCATTTGTTGTTTACGTCTGCCTGCTGAGAAGCCATTGTGTTTTGAAAGCCCTGCTTCCCGGAAAGTAGCTGAACATCACTTGCTAATGGGAAGTAGAGAGTAAACCTTGCTATTTTCCACTTTGCTTGCATGCGTGCAATCTTTTTCTTTAGTAAACTGCCTTATCTCAACCTACAAGTCATTTTCCATTTTATTCTCTCTCCCCGGTCTGGCTGGGAAGGGGAGTGATAGAGCGGCTTGGTGGGCACCTGGCATCCAACCAAGGTCAACCGATTGCACCACCCCCCCCCCCCATAGGGATGCCTACTGGGTAAGAACCATATTCTATGCTCATTAAATGCTGCTATTGATATTAGAGCTTGTGCTTGCTTTATAGTATAGTAGATTTCTGTAAACATGTTTTTTGCCGTCACCAGCAACCCACGAACCTTATTAACTTGTCACAATTTGTATCAGTAAAGAGTGTTATTCTGTAAGCTGTTAGAGCCAGTCCTTTACAGGTGCTAGCAGTTGCCAGCCACTGAGGGGTCTCCACGCTGTTGTCTTAGTCCCCCCCAAAAGGGCAGCTGAATCACCCTTAGATCTTGTGAATCTCTTTGATAAAGAGCCCCCTTACAGGATGCTAACAGACTGGTCGGACATAAAGGTTTCATCTTCCCTGGGGCACTGGCAGACAAATAAATCACTGAGGGTCGAGAAAATCTCCCCACACTAAGGGCCAGGTAAACCCTCCCCTTTCAAGTGACACAACAGCTATACCAATCATTAAAAATATTAAACCAATAAACAACGACATTCCTATTTTTGCTAACCATGCTCTCCACCTTGTGAGTTCCAGACATACTAAAATGGATTGTAGCCAAGAGCTTGGGGTCCATCCATTAAACCAGTCTTTCAGTTGTATTGCTTGAAAGAGTTCTTCGGTCTGGTCAGAGATCTCCTTCATCTTCTATAGTGCTTTTTCTATAGAGGTGGTGGCCTTGTAAATGGTGATACAGCATTTTCCTTCAGTCAAATTTAACATTCCACATACACCATATTCTTTTAACAATAATTTATCTAAAGCCATTTTTGATACCTATTCTACCTGTCTATTTAATTCCCCAAAAGCATAGTGAGTCCAATTATTTAAGGCATGTACAGACTAAGTGATGTTTTCCAGGATAAATTGGTGTCTCTTAAGGGTAACATATAGGGTAAATATATTTTCTAATGTTGCCATTTAGTATAGAGATATAGAGCAGTCCTTTAATGAAGGCCTTCAGGCTCAAGGGAGCACAGAACAGCAAGCCCATGTGTCCAGGGGTTCCACAATTTATGGTATTGTCCATCCAATCCCAGAATTTTCCACCCCCCAGGTCCCCCCCAGTTCTGCCTCTGGTACGCCCCTCTGGAAATCGAGTCTGGGGTCCTAAGACCCCTTCTTCCTCATCTTCCTCTTCTTCATGGCACATACTGTCTTTTGGAGCTCCTCCAAGGTTAAGGGCTTGAAGGTTACTCTGTCTATGGTGGTATCTTCTTGTAGAGGCCTGGGGTGCAAATGTTCTTAAACAGAATGAAGGCCTGCCTTGAAAGGAGTCTAAATAAGCTAAAGAATTTAGAAAATTTGATATGAATTGGGGTAACAGGATTGTGTAAGTGTAAACTACAATTCTAAAGTGTGACAGACTACAGCTACTTCTAAAATCTACAAAAAGCTAAAAATCCTAAAAATTCAAAGGCATCACTTACATTAGAGACACCTTTATTCCCCACATATATTAGTCAGGTGCTTGGACTCCATGCACAGCCCACTCAGGCTGAGTTTGGGGTCTATTACTTTCCCTGCACTTCCTATTACATGGTGAGGAAAAGTTAAAAACTTGAATTCTGGACTTTCTTTTGATCGGGGCCATGGGTGATGGGAATAGCGCAGGACAGTGCTGTTTCTGAATTTTTATAAGATCCACGGCATCAGGCATTTAGGTTTTGATAGCCATAGTTGGGATAATCCCAACAGGTACACATGTCCCAAATAAAAGTTCGCAGCTCCTAGAGGTACCAGGTTTCTATGGGTTTACCTGCTCCTGTGGTGCAGTTTATTATATGGGAACAGTTCAAAAGGGGGGGTCTTTAATTTATTTTGGATAACATTTCTACCACTCCTTATTTTCCAGCACAGTGACTCTCCATTAGGTAGTTTCACCAGCTGATCCTTACAGTCTGATTTCTCCATTTCCCATTCTATTACTTCCCCTCTGTGAGCCTTGGAGGCCTCTTGTAAGGGAGGTGGGGAGTTGAGGATTTGTTTTAGTGACCAGACCCACTCATAATTTCTTTGGCTAATTTGGTGTGGGATTCCTGGGTTATTGGGGATTTGTATACACCATCCTGGATCCCAGGGTATATTGTATTCATGCTCAAAAAAATTACCCTTGGCTGGAGGATCCCGCCATGGTACCAATATACAGAGAATGGCAGTAGCATTTCATAATGTACTGTCTAACAATCAGTGTTTGGTTCCATAAGCGGTTCCAGGAAGGGTTGCGTGGGATCAGGTAAAAGGCTTTCTTGTATTCTATCCATGTCCTCTTTGCAGTCCTTGCTTGTCCCTTCTTTTGATTTAGGAAGGGGGACTTTACATCTTTCCATTTTTCTTTTGTTTTGTTAAGATTGTTTAGTTCACTTGTTAATGTTTCTGAAAAATTTAGCCAAAATCATCATAAATTAAAAGCCTTCTGAGGCAGAACTGGGAAGGTTGATACATATCCCTTGATTTGCATGATTCCACATATGCGTAAATCCTTGTACCAGCTCCCAGGCTAAATTTGGTTGAGTTTTAATTTTTATTTTATTAAATTCTTTGCTGCACTGGTGTTACTTTCCTTATTTTTTTCAGGGAGGTCTCCTCTGGTTAGCACAGTAGTAATTAAAGGCGAAGCACTGTTATTCAATTGTTTGTCAAGATAAAAGAATTAGAAAGGAAGTGAAAGACCACCCTGTCACTGCAAAAAAAAGCATATGTTAGATTGTGGTTGTTAGGTTTAAGATATTTGATAATGCAGCTGTTAGTAGGGCCAAGTGGATTGGGTTTCTGTGGCCATGTTTTGGTAATGGGGGGGAGCTACAGGAGTGGATTCTGTGAGAAACTGATAGAAGCTTCCCCCATGTCTGGTAGAACCAATGCCAACTAGCTCTAGGACGAACCCGCCACTGACCAGGGACGAGCCAATTGGGAATGATAGTAACGCCTCTGTGATAACATACTTAAGAAGGGGAAAAAAAGTTGTTGGGCAGAGGAACATTGCAGCCAGAGAAGAGCAGAGGGAGAACATGTGAACAACAATGTAGACACCAAGGTCAGTGGAGAAGGAGGGGAAGGAGGTACTCCAGGAGCCGGAGCTGAGGTTCCCCTGCAGCCCATGGTGAAGACCATGGTGAAGCAGGCTGTCCCCCTGCAGTCCATGGAGGACCATTGGGGTGCAGAGATCCACCTGCAGCCTGTGGAGGAGCCCACAGTGGAGCAGGTGGATGCCTGAAGGAGGTTGTGACCCCGTGGGAGGCCCATGTTGGAGCAAGGTCCTAGCAGGGACCTGGTGACCCATGGAGAGAGGGGCTCACACTGGAGCAGGTTTTCCTGGTAGGACTTGTGGCCTGTGGGGAACCCACTCTGGAGCAGCTTGTTCCTGAAGGACTGCGCCCCATGGAGAAGTGACCCACCGTGGCAGCAGTTTGTGAAGAACTGTTGCCTGTGGGATGGACTGACGCCAGAGAGGTTCGTGAAGGACTGTCTCCTGTGAGAGGCACCCCATGGGAAGCAGGGGAAGGACTCCTCTTGTTGAGCAGCAGCAGAAACAACTGACCGTAACCCCCATTCCCTGTCTAACTGCACCTCTGGAGGGGGAGGATGTAGAACTTGGAAAGAAGAAGGGGTGGGGGGAAGGTGTTTTTAAGATTATTTTACTTCTCCCTCTTCTGCTCTGATTCTGTTAGTAATAAATTTAATTAATATCCCCACTTTGTTTCGCCTGTGATGGTGATCAGTAAGTGACCTCTTCCAGCTCTTAACTCATGAATCCTTCATTGTATTTTCTCTCCTCTGTCCAGTTGCAGAGGGGAGTGAGAGAGCAGCTTTAGTGGGTACCTAGCATCCAACCAGGGTCAACCCACTACACCAAGTTAACTATAGCTTTAGAAATGTCACTTTGTATTTGTATATATATTATACTAACCCAGTATACACCTTGTCTTTTTCAGAACAATAGATTTGCTCACTATCTCCCAACTCCTCCACCAAACAACAAAGATCTGAGTCACAAGACTGTATTTCTGAGAATGTTATTTCTGTGAATTACAGGTTTTACACCGTGCAATTCTTCCCACAAGATCCTCTCCTTTTTCTGTGCATTCCAAAGCTCTGTTTGAAGCTTTCTAACACTGCGCATCAAGCAGCCTCTGTGGCTGCATTTTTTTTTAATTTCTTTTTTCTTTTAACTGAAAGTATAATTCTTTCACCGAATCTTGTAAAGATAGTATTATTTAATTTTGAGATTTCTGAGTAGCCACTCCTTCATTATTCAAATTTTCTCATGCCACTTCCACCCCAGGGGTAGAAGGGAGACTAAGAAATTTTCTAAGGAAGGACAATAAAATATTTTCTTTACATTAGCCTCCCAGGACAGCCATCTTCCCTGAAAGTTCTCACACAACCCCTCAGAGGAAGCTGCATCAAAGTTCCCAAGATTTCCTACAGAAGGAAACTACACAAACCACAGAGGGAACTATACAACTTAATATACAACCTAACATACAACCTTCTCACAGGAAGGCATGGAAAGTTTTCCAAAAGCTCCTATATAAGGAACTACACAACCCACAGAGGGAATTACACAACTTAATACACAACCTCCACCCTTTGGAGGTGTGGAAGAACTTCCAAAGGCTCCTAAGAGATTCACTCCACTCCTCCTGTGCGGCTTCAAGAATCATGCCAGAGGTGCTATATACAACAGTTTTTCCTTTGCCCGTTTTTAATTTACTTTCTTTTCATAGAATCGTAATTCGGTTTGCCGCTGCTTGTGGCTCATGACAATTTTTCTGGGCTCATGCTGAACCAAGGGGAAAAGGGGTTGCATTATAGCTACTTACATTCCTTTTAAATCATTCATTAACTCACCTAAGGTTAATGTCTTTCTCCTGTTAACTCTCAGAGGGTCGGCTTGACTCTCTACCAGAGAACCTATTCAACAGGTCTGGTGTGCCCAGGTCATACTGAGAGGAGAAAATTATCACCATAATTTCATAACATGGGAACAGTCACCACTTGACTTGCTCTCCATAAAAACATCCTTCAGCAACTTGCTGAGAGTCAATGTCTTTTTCCCACCACCCCCAGGGGGTCAGTTAGACTTGTTTCAGAAAAATAAAAACCTTGCAACAGCTTTGAACCATCACATACAAGGTATCCCACTTCCGACACCAATAAAAAATGTTATGTTCCACTCCACAAGGCAGAAGTAACTTTTGTTTTTCTGCTAATAAATCCCTTGGGGTGAATTAAAGTAAATCAGTACTAGATGATCAGTGTTTATATATACATATATATATGGTTTATTTTAGAATAATTTGGTTGCAAAAGAAAGCAGGTATGTAGCCATTTTGGTTGTTATTATCTATAGTAATATGGCAATATAAAAACATAAAAATATCACCCAAGAAAATGTGTAAGGGAAAAGAGAGAAAGAAAGAATAAAAGTTTATAGTTACCACCCAGAGGTCTATGACAGACTTGTTCTTGTCACTGTTGTCACTGTTGCTTGGTCCACTGGGGAGTGGCAGGGGAAAGAAGCCCCTGAAACATTAAGTCCAATGGGTTTATATACCCTGAGAAACCCTCCTGGTGCCTCCCCTGTGTGTGGGGGGTGTGCTGGTTTTGCACAGTTATGCTGGTTTTGCAGACTCATTTAAGCTTGGGGGGGGTGCTTTCGAGGCATCCCTGATAAAAGTGAGGCCTTCTCCAGGGTAGTGGTGGGTGTGTGCACAGAGGACCGGCTTTGACATGACCTGACTCATAGGAGATAAGCATCACACACACAGAGACTCACCTCTGGGCCTCCACAAATCTAACAGTTTGTGGGCTATGGCCTCCTCCCTTCAGTCTTTATCTTCAATCTCCTGGGAGGAGGCTTCTTTGGACAGCTTGTTACAGTAGCAATGTTTTAAGGCAATTAAAAAATCCAATTCCTCACAGATGTCCTCAGATCTTTTTCAGGTAAAGCTGACATAAGAATAAAAGAAGTCATAAATTGCTTTCGAGGATGTCAATCTTTTTTTATTTCATGTATTATTCCATATACCCTGTTTTATTTATAGTACTAGCAAAGCTATTTTGTTTTCCTTTTTCCTTCACCTTGAAGATAAAGGCTCTGCAATTTTTTAAAAGTCACTTGAAACCTCAATAAAAGATGTTGCCTGAACATGGCATACTTCATCTGTTCCTATTTGTGCCATCTGTTGTGATATGGTCAGTTATATGGCATTAATTTCCTGCCAATACAGGTATCTTGAAGGACTAATGGAACAATGATGTTTGTTAGAATGCTTCAGACTACAGATATACTAAAAGGCTTTTGCTGATATATTTTTACCAAAGATGTAGAACAATCCAAGCTTTGAACCACAGACCTTCTTCATCAAAAATATCCCTTTGATTATTTTCACAATCAGGCGTTGCATTTTTAATGTCCTTGCTCATACCTCAGACTGATCCCTACCTCAGTTTGATTCAAAAAGGTCAGTTTAATAACTTTTTAAAAAAATGCAGTACCAAAGTCTTTTATAGAATAAGTAATGTCAAACCTGGGTTACCACAGGCATTACACTTGGATTACTTAAGACGGTTTGTTGCATCTTTTTTTTTCTTTCTTTTTTCCTGGGGATTTGGTTCTATAAAAATGGTCATCTAAGAGAAGGTCACTCTAAACAAACCTACTTCCTGAGGACCTCACTGCCACTGTCCAAGCTCACTTGGCCCCGCCAGATGAACCTTAGGATTAAAGGGTGGGCTCAGTTCAGCGCACACTGTGTCTCACCTAAAAAATCCACTGCGCAGGCTTGAAGGGTAATGACCTTTCCCAAATCTTCGTTCGCGAAGACTGGCCATGATGATGATAAATGGGAATGTACAAACGTTTGCAACAAATATTAAAATAGAGGCTCACAGTGGCATAAGCTGGACTTTGTCACCACTAGAAGACAAGAAAACTAAGTTAAACCACATCTGTGTATCTCAAGTGACTTAATTCAGTTGTTTGTAGTGAACAAAAATGGGAAAATTTCAGAAGATTCTCCTGTTAGAAATAAGTTACAATTTATATTTTGCAGAGAAATCAGTAAAGTTACTGGATTTATTAGTGATACAGTGTGTATGGTGTATTTTTTATTAATTTAAACAATGTTCCATTTTTAATGTATTGCACTGTAACACATGAAAGAATCAACACTGCAATATACAGTTGAATCACTGGTGGTGGTGATCAGCAGCACAAAGTCCAGTTGGAAGCCAGTCACTAGCAGTATACTCCAGGGTTTAATAGTGGGTCCAGTCCCATTCAACATCTTCATTAATGATCTAGATGATGGGGGAGAGTGAACCCCTAGATGGTTTTTTGATCACACAAAACAGAGGAGTGGCTGATAAGCCAGAGGGTCATGCTGCCATCCAGAGGGACCTCAACATGCTGGATGGACTGACAGGAACTTCATGAAGTTCAACAAGTGGAAGTGCAAAGTCCTGCCGCTGGAGAGAAACAAGCCCAGGCACCAATATATGCTGGGGGTTGCCGCCGATGGAAAGCAGCTTTGCATTAAAGGACCTGGGAGATCCAGGTGGGCACCAAGTAGAACATGAGCCAGCAATGCACTACCGTGGCAAAGGTGGCCAACAGCATCCTGAGCTTGATTACAATATGTGTTGACAGCAGGGTCAAAGAAGGTGAGCTGCATGGAAGTTTGGGTAAGACTGCAAAACCAACATGTTTTTAATTGTAAGCATCATAGATCTTCAAAAGATGCAAGTTATTTAAATTTTAAGGAACTTGGATTATTGCCTCTTTCAGAGTAAGGCATTCATACAGCAAAACACTTTTGAATACTATGCTGGGACAGTTCTTGAATATGTCTCACAGGAGAGCACAGATTACTGATTCTGGTTAGACTACAGACTTTTGCTTATTGTAGACATGACCCATTCATACCTAACTGTGCCTCATATTCAATGCCTACATTTCAACAGGTATAACACTGAGGGGGAAGAGGGGCTGAGAAGCAGAGAGGGATTAAGAAGCAGGGAGGAACAATGATTTTAAAATAATCCTTTAGCCTGTAGGTAGCAGGAATAAATTGGTCATGTGTCTAGTGACAAACCCAGCCTATTCCTCATAAATTCAGTAATGTAGACTCAAAGCTTTAAATGTTTCATTAATATTCCCATCTATGCATACAAATGTGTCGCTGGGTATCTGTCGAAGGGGTCCCGGTCCAAGGGGGGAAGAAGACACACAACACACATGAGGATGGTGAGACAAAGGGATGTCTGCCCGCTCAGCGCAGCAGGCAGCTTTTTTATTCAGTTCTCCCACCTCTACTTTCCCATACACAACACAAACATATTCTTACAACAACATCCAGGAATGCAGCACCTGCACTTAGCCACACAGCTCAAGGCTGTGTCCATGGGAACTATCTAATAGCTCCACTGCTCTCATGGGAAACGACCCAACACTTTGCAACACTCCAAATCCTTCAAACTTCATTTGTGGGACTGTGACTTTACCCCACAATTCCCCCTGTCTGTAATTGTGCCACAAAGACTGCCCGCATCACATCCTGCAGGGTCCTTTGCAGGAGCGATACTAAACAAGGCAGCATCAGCAACACAACTACAACCACCAACTTTTTAGATGTACAAGACCCCCCTAATGGCTGTGCAGGGATTCCTGGCTAGATTCTAACTTCACACAGAAGAAACACTCCCATAGGGAGTTGACAAGGTGCACTCACTGCTAGAGTACTCCAAGTCCGATTCTTACCGACACCAGAAGGAACTATTTTTATAGAAAGACAATTCAGGGAACACATCCCATACTATAGACTCACCACGTGCTCGTTCAATGTCATAACCTACACGATGATTAAAATACACACAGTCTTTTACAAACAGTGACTCTAAAATACCTAACTTTTGAAGTGGAGTGTTAACGGACAACACATCATCCCAGCTATCAACATGGTCAAGACACCCATGCACAGTATGACAGTCCCATTTCAATAAGTCACGCCATCAGACGACATCCTGCACTAGGAGAGATGCTTCCGTGTCACCCAGAGTGACACGAACAAGGCAGGTGTGAAATGGCTGCTCTGGATACGCCAGTGATGCACAAAAGGTCCTGTGGTTCAGTTCTTTCATTAGTGTCACACAGATGTTTCGACTATGCCATGGAGTGAACTTTGACAGGTCAAGAACTGCACTGACGACTTCCAGGACCAACAGCAGGATGTACATACCGCGCAGGTATTCAGCAAGGACTATTATCTGTAGAGACAAACATATCCCTTTCCCCAAGTTATCAAGTCACGTGGATCAGACCATTGACCAGAGACAAGTTCTGCATCTGCATGCTGTGCTCTGCCCTCAGCTCTCACAGGGATCACAAGATTATCAGTTTGGAGGAGGCTTTCAGCCAAGCACAGAATATTTTTCCTGAAACTCTAAAAGAAGGTAAATAAAGACAATCGCCAGAGAAGATCAAAAGGTTTGAGACATACAGAGCTTTGTCCACCTTAGAGACTGAGGGAGTTATCCCCTCATTCCCCCTTTCTGTTTTGAAGCAAATGCTTCAGGGCACCATACACTCTTTTCACAATAATGTGTCCTGTAGAAGAATGTGAAATAGCTGTAACATGAGTGACCCTCTACAACGCAAAGAAAATTTGGACAGATTTACAGACATAGGACAGTTTATTGTTCATCCGCACTTGAGCGGGTGCCCCAGATGTAGCAAAAGCACAACCGAAGTGTTTAATGACACCATGACTTTTTTGTCTAGTATGTGCATTAGCAACCACCACATGGGAAAACATGTCAGTGGACACATGGACATGCTTTAAATTACCAAATTCATTGACATGAGTGTCATCCAATTGCCACATCTGTAAGACCTTAAGGCCTCAAGGGTTAGTACCAAAATAGACAGGAGTATAGGCATTACGACAATCTGGACAAGAGTATAGGCATCATGACAGTCTGGACAGGTGGCAACAATTAAGCTAGCAATAGGATGAGTCAAACCAAATCGACATCTGAAAGCTTCTGCACCTTGATAATAACAAAAAACTAATGAGACAAGACAACTTGCTGGTGAATGTTAGGAACAAGTCTCAAAGCGACAGCAAAAACAAAAGCATCTGCCCGGACATTACCCTCTGTGAAGAAACCTCGGAAAGAGGTATGACTACAAACATGTAGCACAAAATAAGGAACAGGTCTCTGCAAAAGAGTTCTCTAGAGCTCGAACAAAACTTGAAAAATAAGACCTGGAGATGGACAATACAACACCGCCTGATAGAGTTGCCGTAATAAATTAACAACATATGCAGAATCAGTAATAACATTTAAAGACCGAATAGGAAATAACTGAAAAGCAAGAGTTACAGCTCGATATCCCATAATTTGAGGAGAACCCTCTTGATGAACAATTTCATGTTGTCATCCACATTCTGGTTTCCACGCTACTGCAGCTTCACTTGTCTTCCTCGAGCCGTCTGCAAAGACTGTAAGGACATCAAGGGGCTCTGCACTGCCTAGTGTTTTCGTCCAATTGGAATTTTCCTAAAAAAAAACTTAAGAAGGGAATGTGAAGGTAAATGATAAGAAATTTGGCTGTGGAACCCAGCTAAAGTAGCTTGCAATTCACATTTGTTTTCAAGGCACCACTCAAAGGAACGAGATTGTACAGGTACAACAATGCATGCTGGATTTCTGCCAGAACACTACGCGCCTTTTTCTAGCCTCAATGATGATTTGAGCTATGAGCTCAAACAATCCAGGAGCAGTTTTTTGAGCCCGATAAGGCAAAAAATAGCCACTCTATGATGTGCAGTAGATCAGACCAATGGTCAAACCACTGTACCAATGCTCCAAAAGGAACACTGTGATCTGCAAAAATAAAAAATTAGACAATTTAGCAATGATCAATTCATGAAACAAATTTAGAATATAAAACCTGCTCTACTTGCTGGATGGTTTGAACTGCTCTTTTAGTCAGTTCCCTCGGCTCCCGAGGATTGTCAGAATGTTTGAGTAGGTCAAATAGAGGTGCCAGCTGGGTGTTTGCCAATTCCAAATAGGTCCTAATCCAATTCAAAGACCCTAACAACTTTTGTACGTCATTAAGAATTTTGACATTAATATCCAATTGAACTGGCTGAGGAATAACTGCTTTCCGTGTAATTTTGAACCCTAAATACTTCCAAGGTTCCTCTCGCTACACCTTCTCAGGAGCAACTAGTAGGCCAAAGGATTGTAGACTCTTTCTGGTTTCAGCTTCCAACACACCCAACTGATCCTCAGTGGCCACAGCCAACAGAAATATTACCTATATAATGACAACAAAAGACAGTCAGAGAATTACAGGAGACAATGTTGGAATCATAAACCACTGACAAATTATAGGAATATCTTCATTTCCTGGGAGAGGGTTTTCCATGTATAACACTTGTAAGGTTCTGCACGATCAATAGATGGAACTGAAAATGTGATTTTTTTCTTCTCTATCACTGTGGTCTAACTGGATTGTGAAAAACCAACCTGTCAAAATAATAATAACGATGGGTAATTCAGCAGAAAGCATAGAAGGGGTCAATAAACCAATGCTGACATGGTAACCATGACTGCACCAACCCGTCTGAGATCATACAACAATCTTCATGTCACAGATTTTTTCTTTATCACAAAGACAGGGGTGATTAAAGGATTCTGAGATGGTTCAATGTGATCAACATCAAGCTGGTCTTTAACAAGCTGTTGCAGAGCCAACAGCTGTTCTGTAGGTATGAGCCACTGCTGAAGTCACACAGGATCTGTATGTTCTAAAAGAAAATTCTGAGCAGTACGTCCCAGTCTCACAATCCAAACCTCTGGTGTGACCACAGGCCAGGAGGCCGGCCAGGATGTCCGTGCAATGATAGTTACGTCAGGTCCCGAATGCAGAAGTTCGTCCTCTTTTTGAGGCTTCTTTCGTGCAGCAGCTGGTGGCAATATTCATCATAAAACAGCTTGTCCTTCATCCTTGGGATGTGCCCTGCCTGTGGCAACTGTGTTTTCAGAAAAATGTCCTCAATGCTTGTGACTGCTGCTTGTTCTACACCAGACGCATTGATCACATAATCTGACTGGTGGATGTTTAGCATTGTACGAAGGCAGAGTGGGTTCAGTGCCTTGTTAATCAGCCATTCTAGTAGCACAATTGTGAGATTTTGGGATTTTTTGTTCATGTTGCAGTCATTGATGCTAACTGTACGAGGTGGATTTGTGCTATGGTGTCCACACCTTATCCTCCAGTGACAATTCCTAAAGGGACACAAATAGCTCAACTCGTACCTTTTCTGAGTTGTGTTCCCCAAGCAGAGCCTCCTGAGTGTCGGGATGGAGGATTTGGTTCTACTGATGCACCGCAAGTCTTTTGGTCAGTGCCGATCTCTGCACAACGTCCACAGCTGACCTGTACTCTCTACGATACTTGAAGCTTGCTGTCAGTTGTCCAGGCAGACGAACTTCTGCATTTGGGACCTGACGTGACTATCATTGTACGGATATCCTGGCCAGCCTCCTGGTCTGTGGTCATGCCAGGGGTTTGGGTTGTGAGACTAGGAGGTACTGCTCAGAATTTTCTTTTAGAACATACAGATCCTGTGTGACTTCAGCAGTGGCTCATACCTACAGAACAGCTGTTGGCTCTGCAACAGCTTGATGTTGATCACATTGAACCATCTCAGAATCCTTTAATCATCCCTGTCTTTGTGATAAAGAAAAAATCTATGAAATGACGACTGTTGCATGATCTCAGACGGGTTGGTGCAGTCATGGTTACCATGTCAGCATTGGTTTATTGACCCCTTCTATGCTTCCTGTTGAATTACCCATCGTTATTATTATTTTGACAGGTTGGTTTTTCACAATCCAGTTAGACCACAGTGATAGAGAAAAAATCGCATTTTCAGTTCCATCTATTAATCCTGCAGAACCTTACGAGTGTTATACATAGAAAACCCTCTCCCAGGAAATGAAGATATTCCTATAATTTGTCAGTGGTTTATGATTCCAACATTGTCTCCTGTAATTCTCTGACTGTCCTTTGTTGTCATTATATAGGTAATATTTCTGTTGGCTGTGGCCACTGAGGATCAGTTGGGTGTGTTGGAAGCTGAAACCAGAAAGAGTCTACAATCCTTTGGCCTACTAGTTGCTCCTGAGAAGGTGTAGCGAGAGGAACCTTGGAAGTATTTAGGGTTCAAAATTACACGGAAAGCAGTTATTCCTCAGCCAGTTCAATTGGATATTAATGTCAAAATTCTTAATGACGTACAAAAGCTATTAGGGTCTTTGAATTGGATTAGGTCCTATTTGGAATTGGCAAACACCCAGCTGGCACCTCTATTTGACCTACTCAAACATTCTGACAATCCTCAGGAACCAAGGGAACTGACTAAAAGAGCAGTTCAAACCAACCAGCAAGTAGAGCAGGCTTTACATTCTAAATTTGTTTCACAAATTGATCATTGTCAAATTGTCTAATTTTTTATTTTTGCAGATCACAGTGTTCCTTTTGGGCCATTGGTACAGTGGTTTGACCACTGGTCTGACCTACTGCACATCATAGAGTGGCTATTTTAAGGTTTTTTTTTTTATCAAGGTGCAGAAGCTTTCAGACGTCGATTTGGCTTGACTCATTCTATTGCTCGCTTAATTGTTGCCTCTTGTCCAGACTGTCGTAATGCCTATACTCTTGTCCAGATTGTCATAATGCCTATACTCCTGTCTATTTTGGTACTAACCCTTGAGGCCTCAAGGTTTTACAGATGTGGCAATCGGATGACACTCATGTCAATGAATTTGGTAATTTAAAGCATGTCCATGTGTCCACTGACATGTTTTCCCATGTGGTGGTTGCTAATGCACATACTAGACAAAAAAACCATGATGTCTTTAAACACTTCGGTTGTGCTTTTGCTACATCTGGGGCACCCGCTCAAGTGCGGACGAACAATAAGCCGTCTTATGTCTGTAAATCTGTCCAAATTTTCTTTGCTTTGTAGAGGGTCACTCATGTTAGGGCTATTTCACATTCTTCTACAGGACACGTTATTGTGGAGAGAGTGTATGGTGCCCTGAAGCAACTGCTTCAAGAACAGAAAGGAGGAATTGGGGCATAACCCCCTCAGTCTCTAGGCTAGACAAAGCTCTGTATGTCTCAAACCTTTTGACCTTCTCTGGCGATTGTCTTTATTTATCTTCTTTTAGAGTTTCAGGAAAAATATGCTGTGCTTGGCTGAAAGCCTCCTCCAAACTGATAATCTTGTGGTCCCTGTGAGAGCTGAGGGCAGAGCACAGCATGCAGATGCAGACCTTGTCTCTGGTCAATGGTCTGATCCACGTGACTTGATAACTTGGGGAAAGGGATATGTTTGTCTCTACAGATAATAGTCCTTGCTGAATACCTGCGCGGTATGTACGTCCTGCTGTTGGTCCTGGAAGTCATCAGTGCAGTTCCTGACCTGTCAAAGTTCACTCCATGGCATAGTCGAAACGTCTGGGTGACACTAATGAAAGAACTGAACCACAGGACCTTTTGTGCATCACTGGCGTATCCAGAGCAGCCATTTCACACCTGCCTTGTTCGTGTCACTCTGGGTGACACGGAAGCATCTCTCCTAGTGCAGGATGTCGTCTGATGGCGTGACTTAATGAAATGGGACTGTCATACTGTGCATGGGTGTCTTGACCATGTTGATAGCTGGGATGATGTGTTGTCCGTTAACACTCCACTTCAAAAGTTAGGTATTTTAGAGTCACTGTTTGTAAAAGACTGTGTGTATTTTAATCATCGTGTAGGTTATGACATTGAACGAGCACGTGGTGAGTCTATAGTATGGGATGTGTTCCCTGAATTGTCTTTCTATAAAAATAGTTCCTTCTGGTGTTGGTAAGAATCGAACTTGGAGTACTCCAACAGTGAGTGCACCTTGTTGACTCCCTATGGGAGTGTTTCTTCTGTGTGGAGATAGAATCTGGCCAGGTATCCCTGCACAGCCAATAGGGGGGCCTTGTACATCTAAAAAGTTGGTGGTTGTAGTTGTGTTGCTGATGCTGCCTTGTCTAGTGTCATTCCTGCAAAGGGCCCTGCAGGATGTGATGCGGGCAGTCTTTGTTGCACAACTACAGACAAGGGGGGAATTGTGGGGTGAAGTCACAGCCCCACAACTGAAGCTTGAGGGGTTTGGAATATTACAAAGTGTTGGGTCGTTTTCCATGAGAGCAGTGGAGCTAATTAGATAGTTCCCATGGACACAGCCTTGAGTTATAAAGAGTAGAAGGTTAAAACTGTTTGCTGAGTGCAGGTGCTACATTCCTGGGTGTTTTTGTAAGAATATGTTTATGTTATATGTGTGGGAAAATAGAAGTTACAGAACTCAATAAAAAAAGCTGCCTGCTGGGCTGAACAGGCAGACATCTCTCTGGCTCTTCATCCTAGTGTGTCTGATTATCCTAGTGTGTGTGTCGGTGTCTTTCTTCCCCCACAGACCAAGGCCTTCGACAGGTACCCTACAACAGTTGTGGCTATAAAACCTATATTATATAGATTACTAGTAACCGTATAAGTTTCCTCAGGGTAGCTAAAATATAGTTTATCATTCTTTTTTAAGAGTTTTGACCGACAGGAATTTTAATGAGATAAAAGTTTTCTCTATTTGTGAAACTGGACTGAGAGAGACAACATCTAGCCAAGCCAGTCAAAGCTGGTAAAAAGCCTTGAAACTGTTCCAGATGATGTGATATTGTGCCAAAAACCAAAGGTCAAGAAAGAGACAAGATGAGGAAAAGGAAGATAGGGGTCATTTTGAGACCTCCGACTCAAATTCGAGAGGCTTGTCAGAAGCATGGCGAAGGCGGTACTATAGGTGGGACAGTTTTGGAAGTGGGTGTAACAGGTGAATATTGTAATTAGATGATAGTATAAAGTTGTAAAACCTATGTAAGTCAGTGTGCACAATTTGGAAAATATTCCTGTGCACCCACTGCTGTAAAAAAGGAGTGCTTTTTGCTTTTTAACACTCAAAAATAGTTTAGAGAATTATTTTTCCAACTTTTCAGCATCAATGTAATAGAACCTTTCACTGTAAGGGGATGAAACTTAAAGGTAATACATTTGCATGATAAACAGAATTGATGTAAAACATAATCTTGCTATGACAGCATGTTACACAGACTACCATTTTTCATACTTAGGAGAGCTGCTCGGGATGGGTCATTGTCTCAGTCTGAGGAGACTGGAATGTTTACTAAAGAGGATGAGCAATTGTAAATTCAAAATTAAGGGGCTTTAATCGAGTAAGTGTGGAAAAAACCAGAAGAAATAACAACCCTTTATTAAAAAATATATGTATGTTGGCAAAAACAGTAACAGAACACAAAAAAACCCTAGACAGTAGTACTAGAAAAAAAAGTCTGAAAGAATACTTCTCTGTCTTTTAGTGCAGTCCTAATCGTCATCTGCAGGGGCGCTGTGAGATCGCTAGAGGTGCAGGGCCTGCAGTTCTCTGTCGTGTCCTGCAGGGGGCGCTGTTGGATCACTGAAGATGCAGAGCCTGCAGTTTCTCCGTGGTGGTCGGCAGGGGGCCCTATTGGGCTCTGGCGGTCACCACGCGGGGAGAGGGGTCCAGGGGGGCCGTCCCGGAAGCTGAGAGGAAAATGGGGGACCCTTCCCTCAGTGGGAGGAAAAAAAGGAATAGAAGCAGTCCACTCCCACGGGACTCACCGCTGTCCCAGGTGAGAGCATCTCAAAACTCCTCCCTTCTCTCCTGCGGGCATGCAACTCTCCGATGAAACACAGCAGATCCGGGCTGGAGACAGGAGACAGCTCCCAGGCAAGTCGAAGTCAGCAGTCCGAGCTGACCAGGATGTGATGCCAAGATGTTGCCCCCAAAAAGGCATGAATGGAAAAATTCTGCTTAGAGACAAAGTTTGTAGCCTTTAGGCAGCGAGGTATGTTTATTTCATGGGCCTCCGGAGCGCCCGGGGAATGGTCAGGTTGTCCTGGAAAAAACCGCTCCACCTTCCCAGTGAAATGACAGGATTTTATACAATTTCTACGAGTGATTGCAACATTTTTACATACATATTCATATAATTGCAACATACATTTTCAATATTCATAACAGGTGGAGTTAGAGGTATGGTCTTCAATTTGGGGAGAATCTGTGAGGGTCGTTCCGCTCTTCGGCCTCAGGGAAACCCCTGCCCGCCTCCCATAGTCATCGTGAACTTTGTGAACTTTCTTACTTTGGCTGACTTTATGGTGCATTTAGCAAGACTTTTTGGACTCCAGCCCCTAGTTTGCCCCTTATCTTATGTTAGGTGTGTGTGCATTTTTCTAGTGTATGGTACCACCTAATCTTTAAGCTCTGGCAGTACATTCTAGCTAAGTATTGGCAAATTCTTTGTGCTCTGCTTATACCTATATTCTGAATTTAACTCTCTACTTGCTTTCTAGGTCTTGTCTGGCTTCATTTCCCCCTTTTCTTAAACTTACAAATTCTTTTGTCAAGTTTCAAGGACAAAAGATCTTGATAGGTATGCATTATTGTCTATATCTTTTTGACGTTTGCCTGCGTTGTGCCCAGTATGATTTGGTTTGTTCCCACCATTCTTCAGCAACAGTGTGGGAATGTGGGATTGCAATATGTTGTCCGCATTCAGATGTAATGATAATGTTTTGTTGGCACAATTGAGCCTTTATGGTTTGGCTTATAATCACATAAAGAAAGAATACATAGGCTCTGATTTCTAAGTTTTCAATACGCTGTACAACTTGATGTACTTGCCCATTATGAATAGGGGTGTTTAAAAAGTTAGAGGCCCAACGCTCTCCTGTCCATAATTGATGAGCTTGAGTGTTACAACCGAAACATAGTATGTTAAAAGCTCCTTCTCTTTTTCTCGCTCCATTCCAAGTTTTCCTGTTACAATTTTGACACTTTACACAAATCCAAGGGCGACATGAGCAACCATGAGTGTGACAAGCACTTATTAATTGTCTTTGCAAATCACTTATATCTGTAATCCCTCCTTCGAGATCAATTCCTTTTTTCTGCAGCGCTGTCCTCCACATAGTCATTAGATTATTTAGGCGTGTTCGGCGTCTGTGTTCTGCAGCTGGTTCCAGAGGGGGAAGGTGTGAAGGGTTCATGGAGTTGCAATGAAGGTGGTCTGCAACACTTGGAAAGGTCTTCCTCACTCTTCTTGCAGAGGTTTTCCTAAAAAAAATTCTAAACACACATCCAACGACTAGGATTAAACGAATGCAATTTATAGTCAGGTTTGTCTGGGCTGGTGGTTTATTACCACCATGGTGTTCTTGTCAAAGCGATAACATCATCATATACATTCTTATTTGATTTATAGTATCATTATTTACTATCTGCATAGCATAAGGTCAACTGTACAGTATTTCAAATGAGCTTAGTTTCTCTTTTGATCTAGGTTTAACTCTCAACCTGATCAGAGCAATAGGCAAAGCTTGGTACTATTGTAAATTAGTCCCTTGACATATTTTAGCAATTTGTTGTCTGATAAGATGATTCATCTTCCCTACCTGCCCACTGGCCTGTGGTCTGTAGGGCGTGTGCAATTGCCATTTGATTTGCAATGCTTTGCTTATTGCTCTCACAATTTTTGCACAAAAATGTGAACTTCTGCCTGAAGAGATGCTTCTTGGTACTCCAAACCGTGGTATGATTTCGTTTAACAAAACTTTAGCTACCTCTCTCTCTTTGTTTGTCCTGCAGGGGAATGCTTCAGGCCACTCAGGAAATGCGTCAGTTAATACCAATAAATATTTATACCCCCCTTTTCTTGGAAGTTTAGAGAAATCAATTTGTCATAATCCACCTGGGAATTTACCTCGGTTTATTGCTCTTTGATGTATTTTTGTTTCTTGTGTTTGGGTTGTTCTTTAAGCATCATTTGCATTGGGATGTGACTTGCTTTATGGTAGTGATTAATTTTGGTTCTGCTATTCTAGCTTACAAATACTGGTAGAGTGGATCTAAACTCTAATGGGCCTTTTCATGTTCAGTTTCTACAAATTGCCACATTAATTTCCCTGGTATTGTTAGTTGTCCTGTTTCTAATTGACCTCATCCGTTGTCTAACAATTTGTCTTTGTTCTTTTGAATCCACCTATGATCTGATTCTTGATAGTTTGGTTGAAAGTTAGTATCTAGCTCTCCTGGTACTAAGGCTACTATGGTCACTTCTTCAGTTTATGCAGCAGCTAATTTAGCTTCTGCGTCAGCTTTTCTATTCTCTATTTCTGGAACAGTGTTACTTTTCAGGTGCCCCTTGCAATGCATTGTGGTCACTTGTGCTGGGAGTTGGACTGCTTCTAACAATTGTAGAATTTCCTCTGCATGTTTGAAGGTTTTCCTTTGGGCATTTAGCAGTCTTCTTTTTTTTTTCCAAATTGCTCCATGAGCGCTCACGACAGAGAAGGTATATTTAGAATCTGTCCAAATATTAATTTGTATACCTTCTGCCAATTCCAGAGCTCGGGTAAGAGCTATCAGTTCTGCCTTCTGGGTTGAAGTCCCTGCAGGTAAAGGATTTGACTTGATTACCTTTTCCGTTGTGGTCACTGCATAGCCTGCCATCCTTACTCTCTGTTTCACAAAGCTGCTACCGTCAGAGAACCAGTTGTCTGCATCTTCAAGCGGTTCTTCTTTGAGATCCGGGCAGTTGGAGTAGACAGCTTCGATGGTCTCCAGGCAGTCGTGCTCTAGTGGTTCTGCGGGCATTCTTCCTTCTAGAAATGAGGTTGGATTCACAATGTCAGTGACTTGAATGGTTACATCATCTGACTCGGCTAGTATTGCTTGGTACTTTAGGAATCTGGAGGGTGACAACCAGTGGCTACCTTTCTGCTCGAGTAATGCAGATACAGTGTGGGACACTAACACAGTCATTTTCTGGCCCAACGTGAGCTTTCTGGCCTCTTCTATGTTTATGATGACTGCGGCCACTGCTCTCAGACAGTTGGGCCATCCTTTGCTTACCTCATCCAACTGTTTGGAGAAATAAGCCACAGCTCTTTTGTGTGGTCTCAACTGTTGTGCCAAGACTCCTAAAGCCATTCCTTGCCGTTCGTGAGAGAACAGCCAAAATGGTTTTGTTATATCAGGCAGGCCTAAGGCTGGGGCCTTCATGAGTTCTTGTTTCAGTCTCTTAAAAGCTCCCTCGGCTTCAGGAGTCCATACTAGGATACTCTTAGTTTCTTTCAACAAATCATACAGTGGTTTGGCTAGTATCTCGTATTGATAAATCCATAAGCGGCACCAACCTGTCATTCCTAAGAAGGCTCGTAGGTCTCTCACCGTTTCCAGTCTGGGCATCTGGCAGATGGCTTCTTTTCTTGCTGTTCCTAGGGATCGTTGTCCTCTGGAAATTTCATATCCCAGGTAGACCACTTTTTCTTGCACCAGTTGCGCTTTCTGTTGAGAGACTCGATATCCACTTAGACCTGGGAAATTCAACAGAGAAGTAGTCCAGTTAACACATTCTTCTTCTCTTTCAGTTGCTATTAGCAGATCATCTACATATTGTAGAAGAGTACCATCTCCCTGTGGCCTTTAACCTTGAGGTAAAACCATCCAGGTTAATTGAGTAACTCTCATTCTAAAAATTTCTCTATTATCAGTTCGATTCCCTTTCTATCTTTTAGCTTCAGTGGGTATTGTTTTCTGATTACTGGTTTTATACAACTGATAGTCAGGTTCAATTCTTTTTCTGTTTTCTAATCTTAGTGAATATTGTTTTACATCACTGGCCTTGCTCTAGGTATAAGTTCAATAGTGATAGGTGTTGCTTGTTTTGATTTCTCAGGTACATCAGTGGCCCATACTAACAGGTATGCTTTATTCATAATTCGCTCGATGTTGTGACTATCAGGTTTTGGTTCTGTGCAGCTGATCATCAAGCTTAAAGCTGCGATCAGTTGCTTTTCGTTTACCTGGAATTCAAATTTGTCTTGGTTAAATTTTATTGTTGCTCCCAAATTTTCTAATAAATCTCTACCTAGTAGAGGCTTTGGTGAATTTGGTAAGTACAAAAATTGATGGATTCCCATTTGTTTTCCAATTTTGTATTTGATAGGTTTTAGAAAATAAACTTTTTCTGGTTGGTCTGTTGCCCCCACAATTTGTACAAATTCATCACCTTTTGGGTACTAATTCTTGATTCAAAACTGAAATATAACTCCTGTGTTGATTAAAAACTAATTCTTTTTCACCCTCTCCTAGCTCCATTTTAACTAGTGGGTGTGCTAGGGAACGATTCACTGGTCCCCTTCATTCGCTGCTCTGATGTGCAATAGCAGCATTTTCAAACTTTTCTTTCAGCTGAGGGCAGTCCCGTTTCCAGTGGCCTATTTGCAAGCAGTGGGAACACTGGTTTGATCTTATTCTGGTTTGTTGGGAGAGGAAACTTCCTCTTCTCCTTGCAGGGTAACCACGACTCCTACTCCTGGCATTTGTTTCTGGAAATTTTGTGTTCTGGGCTGCCACTATTGCTGTTACCACTCTAGCGAGCCTTTTATCTTCTTTCTTTTTCTCTTCCCTCTCTCTATTGTTGTATACCTTCCAAGCTTCATTCATTACTGTTTCTAAATTTTCATTTGCAGGATGTTTGAGTTTTTGCAGCTTCTTTCTAATATCTGGGTTGCTCTGTCCCATCAATAATGCTAGTAATTGTTGTTTGCCTACTTTCGACGCAGGATTTAAGGGAGTATATCGTCTCATAGCAGCTCTAAGTCTGTCTAAGAATTCTGAAGGCATCTCATCTCATTCTTGTCTAATATTATAAAGAACTCCCCAGTTAATTATTTTTGCTTTCTTTCCCTCTTTGTCTTTGGTTTTCTGGTCAACAATCCTAGCACAATATGAACAGTTAATCCTTTTTTCCTGATTGCTCTCTGAGCTTTTGGTATCTATTCTATCTTTATGCTTTCCATCTTTTTCTCTTTCATCCCTTCCTGGTTTCTGAGGGTTACCTTCTTCCCTATCTCTTTCTGACTTTCGCAGGCTACTTTCTATTCTATTCCTTTCTGATTCTGGCAAACTACGTTCCTTTTTATCCTTTTCTGACTTCTGCGGGGTGCTCTTTTTCTCTTTTCTTCCTGATTCTAGTAGGCTGCTTTCTTTACTTTGTTGGCCTCCCATTATTACTATAGGGGTTTAATATGTACTTATCTGGGGGTTGTGTGATATCACTCTTTACTCGGGCATCAGTAAGATACCACCCTGTATAAGGATCGAAAGCCCACACAGGTTCCCAGCTATTAAAGTCTTGGATTACGGAATAATCATACCCCTTGTATTCTAGGTGCTTTTTGAATTTATTTAATACTTCTTGTAATTCCTCGAGTGCTTTTCCCTGTTGGATTTCTTGTTCTACCCTTGCCTTTGCTAAATCCCAATCTGCACCTTCTATTTGAGTTGGTTTCTTATGAATTTTCAGCTCCCGTCTAAAGGTATTTTTCAATCTATTCCACCATGTCATGCATAGAATATTTATTTACAATGTACTGGTTGTTGCTGACAGATATTAATCTTTCAAGGAAAGATTCTCCCTGTATCTTCCAATTATTTGAGCATCAGTAATATACCAGCTGATCCAGGGGTCGTGTTCTTAAACTGATTTCCAGTTGCAAATATTTTAAATCACTAGGGGTTGTACTCTAGTTCATCTCTTTTTCTGAATTGATTGTCTGATAAATTCTTTTACACTATCACAGCAAGTTCACACTTCTAATCTATTCCACTGTCTTAAAATACCCTGTACTCCGTTCTAACACCCCACACACGCTAGACGCTGTGCACATGAAGTGCCAAGACAAAGCAAAAGACACTCTCTGCTCCTAAAGGTGTGCAAATGTGTGTGTGTGTGTCTCAAACACTCACACACCCTCCCACCTACACACTCTCAAGAGCAGAATCAAACTACAATTTTCAACACAGACCTATTTTTCAAAATACTGCATGACACACCAAACCCTCTACAAAACAGTTTGTAGGAAATAAATAAAAACCCACAAATAGCAGTTAGGAATGTCACAAATAATAAAACTCTTCACTGTATCTCTTTTAGGTTTCTCTTAATTGTTAGCACGAGCAATAGCAGTTGGAAACACAGCAGCAGCACCTTATCTCAAACTACAGCATTCCAGAGATTCTTTAGAAGGACCAGAGGCTTCTCTGGGTCCTAGAGCCTCTTTTCTCAAGAAAATCAAAAGAAAACACTCCTGATACTTAAAACAATTCAAATAAAATCAAAGTAAGATGAGACAAGTTCTAAACATAAAAGACAGACATGACAACGTAATCTCAGGCCTCCAACCCTCTTTTGCAGGACTCCAACCTGCTACTCTTAGTACCTGGGACTCCAACCCTCTTTTTGCAGGACTCCAACCTGCTACTCTTAGTACCTGGGACTCCAACCCTCTTTTTGCAGGACTCCAACCTGCTACTCTTAGTACCTGGGACTCCAACCCTCTTTTTGCAGGACTCCAACCTGGTACTCTTAATACCTGGGACTCCAACCCAGCTTTTAGGGTTAATCCCTCCGGTTCCCTTTTGAAAGCGCTTTTCCTTATAAATCACAATACAGAAGTATACATACCTCTTAATTTGGAGGAGGAGGTTCATCCGCCGGGATGTGGAGCCAAGGGGTCCGGGAGTCTCCATCGACAAAATTCTGTCAGAGGGGCCCCGAGAGCATCCCTGGGCCCCCTGGATTGGCGCTCTGGGGAGTCGACCACCACTCCTGGCTGGCTCGTCAAAATGATGCCAAGATTTTGCCCCCAAAAAGGCATGAACGGAAAAATTCTGCTTAGAGACAAAGTTTGTAGCCTTTAAGCAGCGAGGTATGTTTATTTTGCAGGCCTCCGGAGCGCCCGGGGAACGGTCAGGTTGTCCTGGAAAAAATCGCTCCACCTTCCTGGTGAAATGACAGGATTTTACACAATTTCTACGAGTGATTGCAACACTTTTACATACATATTCATATAATTGCAACATACATTTTCAATATTCATAACAGGTGGAGTTAGAGGTGTGGTCTTCAATTTGGGGAGAATCTGTGAGGGTCGTTCCGCTCTTCGGCCTCAGGGAAACCCCTGCCTGCCTCCCATAGTGAACTTTCTTACTTTGGCTGACTTTATGGTGCATTTAGCAAGACATTTTGGACTCCAGCCCCTAGTTTGCCCCTTATCTTATGTTAGGTGTGTGTGCATTTTTCTAGTGTACGGTACCACCTAATCTTTAAGCTCTGGCAGTACATTCTAGCTAAGTATTGGCAAATTCTTTGTGCTCTGCTTATACCTATATTCTGAATTTAACTCTCTATTTACTTTCTAGGTCTTGTCTGGCTTCAGATGAGAAGCCAAAAAACCAGATCCCCGGTCCCTCTCCCCAAATGCCTGCACACAGACTCCCGTCTCCCTCCGAGAGTCAAATCCGCAGTCTGCTCTGTCCTCAGTCTGGGAGGCCAGCTTCCCCCCAGCCTCTGATGGGCCATTAGCTAGGAATGTAGTTCGCTGGGCTACATCCTTTGTAAAGCTAATGACCTCCATTCCCCCCACTCACTCCGTTTTTCCTTGGAGTGGAGCAGGGGAAGAAAAATTCTCCTGAATTTCTAACCTATAACAGTCATGTAATCTCACAGTGAAAATATAGCATCTTAGAATATGTGAAGCTGTGTGTATTAGGTTTGCATGGCAAGGTTTTGGTAGCAGGGGAGCTACAGGGATGGTTTCTCTGAGAAACTGCTAGAAACTGTCCTCATGTTGGATAGAGTCAGTTCTGGTTGGGTCCAAGATAGACCCTCCACTGGCCAAAGCTGAGCCAATCAGTGATGCTGGTGGCATCTCTGTGATAAAACATTTAAGAATGGGAAAAAACTGCTGCATAAGAGCAATTTGCAGCCAGAGAGAGGAGTGAGAATATATGAGAGAAACAACTCTTCAGACACTGAGGTCAGTTGTCATAGGTTTACTTGTTCTAAAAAACCAAGCAAGGAATTTTTTCTTTCCCCTGCCTCACTGTAAAAGAAAGATGTTGAATGGGGGAGGATGGTTTGCCTAGGGTGATTCACACACAAAAAAACCCCTGGCCGACAGCCCACATTCCAGGTTGATAGCCCTCAGAAGACTGTGGGGAGGAGGTGTGGAGTTTTTTGCTTCACTCCTCGGAAAGGAGTGCCTTAACTCAGGCAAGGTGTCTGTTGGACAGACTCCAAGGTCGTTTTGTTCTCGGCCTGGTCATCTTGAAATAAAGACAAGACAAAATAAAATAAAAATTTAGCTATGTTAGTGTGACTTTGTGTATTAGGGATAGTTCAGAACATACTGAAGCTGAAAACCATAACACCACTGAAAGCTCAACATAACTGATATTTATTACCAGGAGGTGGCCAACAAAACGAACAAACCCAAAAGAGAGGAAGGAGGAGAGAAATAAGCCCTCAGTACGACTTCCCCAGTCACCCAGCTGTTGCTTATAAAGTTATCTTACCAACCCAGAATACCTAAAATTGTCCATAGCAGGAGTTGCATCCTTGGAGAGTCAGTAGGTTCACATGTAACGGGTGTCCCCGCAAAAAAAGGCTTTGATGTGAAGCTTCCTTCCATCCAAAAACGAGCTATCTGCTTTTATACAATTAACTGAGTGACCTCAACCTAGGCAGGTGTGGCCAGCACCGCCCATCCAGAGACCCTCAGTCCCACCCCCCATTATGCAAGTAATATCTCTTCTGCGCATGCGTGGCTTTCCCCATGTCTGCGCACTGCACCAAGGGGGTCTTTTCTAATTGAGTCTGGGGGCATTACTTCATCTTCTCCTCTTCAGTCTCTTCTTCAAGCGACCTTGGAGGATGATTAGCCAATCATAAAACAGCAATTAAATATAGTTTATACAAGAACTCTGTTCAAGGACAAAGTTCCCATTTTATCAGTTGTTTCTCATAACTTGGCAGGGAAAGAACAAAACTTTTACAAGTGGTTGGGCCAAACACAGACCAAAAGTATCAGAGTAAATTCACCCTGATACACTTTGCAAAATTGTAACTGCTTAAAAGAAGGTTACTGCCCAAATTGTGGGCAATTAAGATAAAGCTAGCTTATGTAAACAAAAGGACTGTCAGGGAAAGCGGGAAAGACTTTTAGCACGTAGCACTGCAAGGGAGACAGAAAAGGCATGGAGGGAACCTAAGCTGTTTGAAATGATACAACTCTATAATAATAAGAATAGGAGTTAGACAACCAAATGTCTATTTAGATAAGGTAGACTTTGTAAAGAGTGTATATGATAGATAATTTTTGAAATTCACTCCTTCCAAATGTATAAAAAGCTGTTGTGTTTCTTTTCTTGGCAGAATGCATGAAGGGGAGCAAAACCCCTCTGCATCTCCCCGACCGTAATAAAAGTGTGCTTTACATATTGTTTAAGGATTTCCTTGAATCAATTTGGCAAGCCAGCCAGGAGAAGACCTCCGCTCGTCTGTGAAGACCCTCCGGAACCGGGGACCCTCTGCGTGCCCTGGGACGATACTCTGGTGAGGCTCCCCGGGCTCCACTGGATCATCACAGGAGTGGACGAAGATCCTGTACAAAGGTATACAAATTCTAAAGCACTCTTTTATTTTTCCCTAGGGCTTTTGGGAAGTAAACCATAAGTCGTAAACTGGTTTTCTAGGGCTCTGGCTTGCTAGCAGCTAACAAGAGCTGCATCTTTCTAATTGTGGGTTTGAGTCCCACTAGAAAGTTGCATAGGCTTTGATTGTGAGTTAGAGTCTCACCAAAGCTATACCAAATTCCTCGGGCTAAGAGGATTTGGAAGAAAGGGACAGATGTTTTTGGGTTTACCTTTGTGGCTGGATTTTGGACTTGGACTCAGAATTGCGATCATTATAAGTCTGGTATTATCTCTGGATTTGTTTTAAACCATCTGTGGGGATCCCTTGTGTGTGTTGATTATATTGTTTGCTTTTGTTTGTGAGTATTGTCTTTTATGTCATAAAATTACTGTTGTGTGTTAAGTAAGCAGATATTGGAAATTATATTTGTTTATATTTGTTACTGTTTTACTTCCAACCACGGCAAATAGACTACCTTCATGTGTTTATGGGAGATAGTAGTTTCATTGTTTACAAAACTAATTGGGCAGGAAACTGACTCTAACACTTATTGTTTGCAGGAATTAGGCCCGGAAGTTTGCTGGCTGCTTGCAGATGCCACAAACTCCAGGCTTATCAGCCTCTCTGCTAACAGCAAATGAAAGTGCTAACCCTTATCTGTGCTCAATTTGTAATAATTGTTCACTTCGTGTATTCGTAATCTGCGTTAAATGTTGGCAATTTTGGCATGTTAACCTGAAAATAGGGACAGGATTGGCACTGGGGGTTTTAGAACTAGAAGAAGAAAGCACGTGTATTTGTGGAGCAGTCTTACAAGGTTGGAGAACGCGTTGGCAAAGAATTATAAATTGCATGGACAGGACTTTAGCAACAGAGTGGTTGAATTCAGATACTGTTCTTGTACAGTGCCAGAGGGCATAACGAGATCTGTATGTGAAATAAGACAAAAGGAATAGAGATGGTTTTCCTTTGTTAGTGTCCAAATTGTGGAGATTGCTAACCTGTGTTAGTGGCTATAATTTGTAGAGAGTAGGGATATTTTAGGGCAGTAGGAACACCTTAGAAAGGAACTTTTATTTTGTTCCCAATGTCAGGTTGAAAATTCCTTCAAGACAACAGAACAGGAAGTACTAAAACAACTGACAGAACTAGTTCAAAGCCTTCCTGCTTTAAGGACTAATTGACCCCATAAACAATTGAAAGTGGTGCTGTGTGGTGTGTGTGGTGTGTACAAGAAGTGTGTGACTGAAACCACAGAGTTAGTGGGAGCTTGAATTTGTGTCTCTGTTATCTTGCAAAGGGCATGGCCAGACGCAGGCAAAGTGAAAGCTAAAAATGGGAAGCCAGCAGGGAAAACAAGAGGTTGACAAAAGCCCTTTAGCATGAATTTTAACACACTGGAAAGAAATAGGGGGACCCCAGGGTGGGAACACTAACAAGAAAACTCTAACCAAGTACTGTACTGAATGGTGGCCCCTGTATAAACTAGGGGAAGATACAAAGTGGCCAAAGCATGGATCATTAGACTATAATATTGTAGTGGTTTGAGACTCCCAAAAATCCAGTTTCCAAGTCCAAGCCCCCCCCCCCCCCACAATTCATCCCCATGTGAGAGGGGTTTTCCAGACACAACACAAGACTCAATATGGGGGGAAGGGAATTATATTACAATTATTACACAATGTGGTAGTTTGGTCTAGACCTTCCTTGGTGACCAGTTTGTAACCAAGGAAGGGTCCAGATGTACCCAGTATTCCCTACGATTTTTACGTAAGCCAGGCTATAAGAAGAAAGGAGGAAAGGCCTTCGCTCTCTTTCCTTCCGGCGGCTTGGAGGTGCAGGTTCCCTGCCGTTGAGTCTGTTGTGTTGGGGAGCCAGGCCTGGTAAGGCCTTGTCAACCTTGGGAGACGGAGTTTGCTGGCGATCGTTCCAGCGTGACTTTCTGTTGTCCCAAGGAGAGTAGTAAGATAGTTTTTTGCTAATTTCTTTTAGTTGCTAGATCTCGGGCTACTGATTGGGATATATATATTTTTTATTTTGGTTTTGTTCCTTTTCCCTTCCCCCTTCCCTTTCCCTTGTGAAATTATATATATATTTCAATTGTATATAACTGTAACATAAGTGTAAATATATTTATGTGTATTGCTTTAGTTGTCTCTTTCTCGTTTCGATTTTCTTGGTTGTTTTTTCCCTCTTCTCCCTGAGGTTTTGGGGGGGAACGGGGGGACTTCTTGTGGTAAGGTTTGGAGACTTGGCAGAGAGCCAGCTTCAAACCACATCACACAAATAAATAGTATAATACATTATATACACAATTCTAACTATCTCTCCTATGGTAAAGCAGTATTTACATTGGCTTAAATCTCTTTTCCCTCCAATTAAAGTCCAGAAGGGAAGAAGGAAAGATCCTTTCCACATTTAGGGCAGCAGTGTCTCTCTTCTTCAATGCAGCAGTCGTAGTTGGAGTTGTAGCTGGATCTCTCTCTCCATTACACACAAGGGGGTCTCCTCTCACCCCTCTCAGCCCTTTGACTCCAATCGAAGGTCTCTCTCCCATGGACTGCGAAGCAAGGACAAGGCTCTCCTCACCACGCCATATCATGAAGTGCAGGGGTCTTCATGACAGTCCCTTCCTCAGGGGATTTACCCCCTGAGTCAGACCATTTAGGGCAGCTTTCAGTTCAGTCTTTTGCCCCAAGCGTTCTACCAGAACTCCTGTGCTCTGTCTCAGCTGCCAGCCTGGCAGCAGCAGAGGGGGGGCAAGGCCACTTCCCCTGCATTCCGTCTGACCGTCCCAGTCCAGCTTCCAGGACATCTTGAGCTTCTCAGCTCCTCTTTCTCCGGTGCTGCTGCATTCCAAGACTCCCTTCAAGTAGGAGTCCACCCCCTCCTCCTAGGAAGGGGTCTCAAAGGGGTTTTGGGGGGAACTGATTCAGTTCTTACCCCAAAACTGTCTCTGTTGAGCTTAGTCCTCTCTCTCTCCGTCAGATAGCTCTGTGTCTCTCAGCTTAGTTACATGCTGTCTTTGCTGTTTGTTTCTTATCTTCTTGGCTTTCTGCCCCAGTTCTCTGCTCAGTGCTGTCTCTGATGCCACTCCTGCTGCCCACTCACAGTGGAGAAAGACTCCCAGCTTTTCAGCTACAGAACTTGGTCCAGTTTAACACTGTTTCCGAATTTCTGCAGCCCCCCAGCTGAGGCTCCCTAGCCCCTCAGCTCCTCGTGGCTTCACAACATGGCCACTTCTCCTCCAACTCCCTCGTCATCCTTCTTTTGCGGGGGTGCTGATTGGATCAACTCCAAGAGACACCACCCCCTCGGGGGTAACCATTTTTTTAACTCCAGGGGGAAAAACACTTTTTTTTCCCCACCACAAATATCTTATTACAGTTAATGTTGTTTTTGTGAAGGGAAGGAAAATGGGATGAAGTAATTTATGCCGATATATTCTTTTGTTTGAGGGAACACCCAGAATGGCAGAAAGAGTGTGGCATTAATTTGGGCTGGCGAGATCCATTTGTTCTAACTTTCGAACAAGAGAATCTAAAAGAAGGAATAGGGAAGCTTAAACGATGTTGTTCAGCATGTTCTATAGGACAGAGGTGTTTGAAATATAAGAACAGTGAACTAGAAAGTGGAATTGATGATTATGTAAGTCCCTTTGGAGAAAGGGAAAATGAAATAACAGAAGAGGGGGCTTCCATTCCCCCCTCAGGGTTGGTAAAAGATGAGGACAATAAATTGAGAAAATGAACTAATCGAAGTCTTAAATCTTGCTTTAATTCAGCCACAGATATCGGGAGAAGTGCCATCATCAATCCTTGATCAAGTCTTCCCTGGGGTGTGGGCTGACGGGACCCCAGGAAGGGCTAAAAATGCTCAACCTATAGAAGTAAGGCTAAAACCCAGAACACAGCCAGTAAGAATCAAACGGTATCCTCTCAAACTAGAAGATAGAAAAGGGATTGAAGAGATAATTGACAATTTTATCAAATTTGGGTTGTAATTGAATGTAAATCAGAATACAACACACCTATATTGCCAATCCGAAAACCAGATGGCAAAAATTATAGACTAGTTCAAGATCTCAGAGCTCTTAATAAAATTGTTGAAGAGTTCCACCCAGTGGTAGCAAACCCATATACACTTTTGACCAAACTAAAAAATGAATATATCTGGTTTTCTGTCCTAGACTTAAAAGATGCCTTTTTCTGCCTGCCTTTGGACCCTAAAAGTCAAAATTTGTTCACCTTTGAGTGGGAAAATCTGGACACCGGTCGCTGATCCCAACTCACCTGGACTGTATTTCCTCAAGGATTTAGAAATAGTCCTACAATCTTCGGGAACCAGCTTGCAAAAGATCTTGAAGAATGCACTGTGTCATCAGACAGCGGAGTCCTCTTGCAGTACGTGGACGATTTGTTAATTGCCACCAGTACCCAGGACAAATGCGAAAGTTGGACTGTAAGCTTATTAAACTTTCTGGGACTGAAAGGGTACAAGGTATCCAAGAAAAAAGCTCAGATTGTCAAGAAAGAAGTTATTTATCTAGGATATGAAATCTCAGGAAGACAATGTCAACTAGGACCAGAGAGGAAAGAAGCCATCTGTAAAATACCTTTGCCCCAGACCCCGAAGGAGCTTCACACATTTTTAGGAATAGTTGACTGGTGTAGGCTTTGAATCTACAAATATGGACTGATAGTCAAACCCCTATACCAGATTCTACAAGACAGGATTAAACAATTAGTGTGGACTGGAGAAGCTAGGCAAGCTTTCCATCAGCTTAAGAAGGAACTGATGCAAGTACCTGCACTAGGCCTTCCAGATGTGACTAAACCTTTTTCGCTTTTTTCACACAAAAGGCAAGGGATTGCATTGGGAGTTCTAGCCCAACAGGTCAGACCATATTGATGAGCAGTGGCATACTTCTCTAAGCAATTAGATGAAGTAAGCAAAGGATGGCCAGGGTGTTTGAGAGTGGTGGCAGCAGTAGTGATGAACATACAAGAGGCACAAAAGTTTACAATGGGACAGAAAATGACTGTTCTAGTGTCACATGTGGTTTCAGCAGTGCTAGAACAGAAAGGGAGCCACTGGTTCTCGCTCTTCAGGTTTCTCAAATACCAAACCATCCTAGTAGAACAAGATGAAGTGGAAATCATTACCACTAACATCGTCAACCCAGCAACATTTTTATCAAGTTCAACGACTATGTCATAGTTACATCGAAACAATTGAAGCAACATATTCCAGCCCACCTGACTTAAAAGATACACCGCTGCCTGAGGCAGAAACGTGGTTTACCGATGGAAGCAGTTATGTGAAAAATGGAATCCGCAAAGCTGGACATGCAATAACAACCACAGATCACATCATCGAAGCACAGGCACTCTCTGCTGGCACCTCTGCACAAAAGGTAGAGATAATTGCACTCACCAGAGCATTGCAATTAGGAAAAGGAAAAGACTAATATTTGGGCAGACTCGAAGTATACCTTCGGGGTAGTTCATGCTCACAGAGCAGCGTGGAAAGAAAGAGGGCTGCTCACATCACAAGAAAAACAGATAAAGCACGCGGAAGAAATTCTAAAGCTACTTGAAACTGTCCAATTACCAAGAAAGCTTGACATTATGCATTGCAGAGGACATCAAAAAGGTAATACAGACCAGGAAAAAGGCAATCAATTAGCAGATCAGGAGGTGAAAAAGGCAGCAGAAAATGGCCAGCTAGGACTTGCCTCCTTAGTCCCTGATGGCAAAATCATAGAGGTAAGCTCTAATATATCATATTCAAAGGAAGATTTAAAATTAATAAAAGATCATCAAGCTCAATACAAAGGTAACATGTACCACTTAAAAACAGGACAAGTAGTAATACCTGAAAGAATACTATGGAAAGTTGTACAGGCAGAACACAACAAAACTCATTGGGGGGCAGATGAGCTGCTGTACCAGGGTGAATTTATGCTGATACTTTTGGTCTGTGTTTGGCCCTGCCACCTGTGAAAGCTTTGCTCTTTCCTTGCCAAGTTATGGGAGAACAAGCACTGATAAACGGGAAAGTTGTCCTTGAAGAGAGTTTCTTGTATAAACTGTTTTAATTGGTATTCTGTGATTGGCTAGTTGTCCTCCAAGGTCACTTGAAGGAGAGATTGAGGAGGAGGATGAGGAAGGCTCGGCCCCAGACTCAATTAAGAAAGACCCCCAAAATATACTGCACATGCATGAGGGGATTTCTGAAGTTCTCATGTGTGCGCAGAAGAGATGCACTTACATGACCAGGAGGTGGGACTGAGGGCCTCGGGCTGGGCGGTGCTGGCCACACCTGGGGGGGTTGTGGCCACTCAATTAATTGTATAAAAAGCAGATAGTGCTTGCTTGGGGTTATACTTCACACCAAGGACAACGCTGCCTTTGGCGGGGACGCCTGCCAGTTTGTGAACTTACTGACTCTCCAAGGATGCAGCCTCTGCTATGGGTAATTATAGGTATGTTAGGTCAGTAAGATAACTTTATGGGCAACAGCTGGGTAACTGGGGCTTCTTTCTCTCCTCCTTCCTCCCTTTTGGGTTTGTTCGTTTTGTTGGCCACCTCTTGGTAATAAATATTTGCTTTATTGAGTTCCAACGGTGTCTGGTTTTTCACGTTCCAGTATATCTCGGACCCTCCCTAATACAGCTGCATAAATACCTAAGGAAACATATTATAGGATGAAATTTATACACTATAATAATCCAGGTTACTAAACCATGGAAGACTTACCTTCACAAGAATCCTCACACAACCAATAAAATTGAGATAGGGACAATTGGCAAAGGTAACCTCCCAGGGCAACACTGGCAGATAGATTTCTCAGAGCTGCCTAGGAAAGGGGTTTACAGACACCTATTGGTCTTAACAGATACTTTCTCAAATTGGTCAAGAGGCTTTCCTGACCCGAAGCAATAAGACTTGAGAAGTTGTCAAGGTACTACTTAATGAAATTATCCCCAGGTTCGGAGTACCTGACATCATCTCCTCGGACCGAGGACCACATTTTGTAGCTAGTATTATACAAAAGATTAGCAACATTCTGCAAATTGATTGGCAGTTACACCCTCCATATCGACCACAGGCAAGTGGTCAGGTGGAGAAAATGAATCATTTGATAAAACAACAATTAGCAAAAATCTGTCAAGAAGTAAATCTGCATTGGTACCAAGCCTTATTGCGAATAAGGGTCAAACCTAAGACTAAAGAAGGGCTAAGCCCTTTTGAAATGTTATATGGGAGACCCTATGGGAATTATTATCAAGGAGAAGACCTCATACAAGTGGGGGAAGGATCTCATTGAGTAAACAATTGTCGGAAATTAACAAACAAGTAATGAGTACTCGCTCAAGGGGAATAGACCAGCCCTTACATAACATTTCCCCTGGAGAGTGGGTGTATGTTAAAACTTTTTCAGGCCAACCACTAGATGAGAAGTGGAAAGGACCATACCACGTGCTTCTGACGACCTTCACAGCAATCAAAATCAAAGAACAGCCCACCTGGATTCATTATTCACGAGTGAAGAAGTCACCTAGAGAAACATGGATGTCAGAACGAACCTGTAGGACCAACAACCCTCAAGTTTACTCGACACTAGCCATTGGAACTGTGATAAGTATAATAACTGGCTCAAACCATTACTATGGGGAATCTCGGCTGGACCGAGACCCTGAGATGGAACGAGAAGATGACTGAAAATGGAGGCCTTAATCCTGACAACATATTGATGCACCCTGAGAGAAGAGAAAAACAGCAGCAGAAAGCTGTCCCGTGAGAACAAGAACACTGTCCCATGAGAACAAGGATGCAGTCCCATGAGAACAAGGACTTATTTTGAACAGAGTGGCTGAGAAAAATATAAACCTTAAAGGAAAACAAGAACAGATGTGCAGAGAGACTGTGAGAAAGTAGAACTAAGAAAGTCCACCTATCAGCCATGAGAATTATGGTTTGCATGTTTGAGTTAACCTATCTGTGTAGAATACGTATAACTAAAAACCTGTATTTAAGGAGCTGTAAAGTCAGTTCTACATCTACTGTTTCTTTCCAATAAACTTTCTTGCTGGATATTTTGTGTTGCGGTCCGTTCCAACAGTGACATCTGGTGACTCCGACGCAGTACTGCGTCTACGTGGATATCGGACAGCAGAGAAGCCGATACAGGTGGCGAGGAGGTTGGCACAGGAACGAAGCTCGGTGAAGCATTGAGAGCAATGGAGAAGTTGCCAGGCTAGCCTAGACGCAAGACACCTGGACGGGTGAGCCACCGAGAACATGGGGACAACTCTTAGCAAAGAGGAATCTAGTGTTGTATCAATGTGGAAGTCTATCCTGCTTAAGCGGGGGGAGAAGTTAGATGAACTGTCTTTGCAAAAGATACTGCTTTGGTGCAAGGGCCAGGGATATGAAGCAGACTCTATTACTGCTTTTAGTGTTGCTACTTGGAAAGAAATCGGTGATAAGCTCTTTGATGCTGCTTCTAAGGGAGAAAATGTTGCTGCCTCCCTCCTTACAACTTGGCGATTGTTATATGAAACAGTAAAAGGCTGGTAAAGATAAGGCAGAATCTTCTGATCATAAGCCTGAGAGTGAGGTGCCAATATTAGGGAAGGGTTCGAGACATACTGAAGCTTGAAAACCATGACACCGTTAAAAGCTTAACAAAAACCAATATTTATTACCAAGAGGTGGCCAACAAAGCGAACGAACCCAAAAGGGAGGAAGGAGGAGAGAAATAAGCCCCCAGCATGACCTCCCCAGTTACCCAGCTGTTGCCCATAAAGTTATCTTACTGACCTAGCATGCCTATAATTACCCATAGCAGAAGCTGCATCCTTGGAGAGTCAGTAAGTTCACAAACTGGCAGGCGTTCCCACCAAAAGGCAATGTTGTCCTTGGTGTGAAGTTAGCTGCCTTCCAAGAAAGCGCTATCTACTTTTATACAATTAATTGAGTGACCACAACCTCCCAGGTGTAGCCAGCACCGCCCAGCCCGAGGCCCTCAGTCCCACCTCCCGGTTATGTAAGTGCATCTCTTCTGTGCATGTATGAGAACTTCAGAAATCCCCTCACGCATGCGCAGTATGCTTTGGGGGTCTTTTCTAATTGAGTTGGGGGTCGAGCCTTCCTGCCCTCCTCCTCAATCTCTCCTTCAAGTGACCTTGGAGGACAATTAGCCAATCACAGAACACTAATTAAAACAGTTTATATAGAAGTTCTCCCTCCAAGGACGAATTCACTGTTTTATCAGTGAACTTGGCAGGGAGAATATAAACTACTGCAGGTGGCTGGGGCCAAACACAGACCAAAAGTATCAGCATAAATTCACCCTGGTACAGTGTCTCCTGCCAATACCCCTGCATGCTCTCCGCCTCCCCCTCCCGTGCCTCCTCAACAGGAGGCTCAGTCTGGTCCTGCAGGACATAAGGCACCTGCAGAGAAATTAGGAAGGAACATGTCGCCTCGACCTCGGTATAGATCTGCTCTGTGGGGAGAGGAGGAGGATGGCATGTATGGGAGGGGGTCAGTAGCTGTTGGCAATCGAACCTACAAGACGCTGGCTCAGTCTATTCTTCCTGTGTCACCACCGCCCCCCTCTGACAAGGGGAACGAGAGTGAGAGGGAGAGGGAACCACCCCAAGGGGACTACCCCCCCTTCCTCAGGACAACTGGGAGGGGGATGATCCCATGACGGGGATGACGTCAGAATAGGGGACAGTTTCCCCGCCCTCTGGGAAGGTGCAACAGGCAGACTCGAGTTCGGGGAGCCTGTATGCTGCCGAGAACCTGGAAGACGGCCAATACCCCGACAGTGGGAGTTTCCCCTCTCCCGAGTTACCCTTCAACCTAAGGATCCTGTTAAGTTTTGGCAGAAAATAAAGCAACAGGCCCTTATGACAGGCAACTGGGACCTGTCAGAAGCTGTCACGCAAGAAAAATAGCCTTCCGTCTCACATGCAGCAAGCTCCAACAGAAACTCCGTGACATCCAGAACAAGTGGTGGATCGATCTAGCTGAAAAAACTCAATTATGCGCAGATACAGGTGATCACAAAGGTTTCTATGAGGCCTTGAAAACAGCATACGGGCCTACATACCAGGTACAAAGCCCTCTACTCAGCGCTGATGGTCAAACACTTCTGACAGATAAAACCTCCATTCTGAATCGATGGTCTGAACACTTTCAGACTCTTTTCAGTACCAACCGCGTAGTCCAAGACTCAGCAATTCAGTCCATCACACAACAACCAGTAAAGTATGAATTGGATACTGCTCCCACTTTAGGAGAAACCCTCAAGGCCATACAGCAGGTGAAAATCGACAAGGCAGCTGGGATTGATGGAATTCCACCTGAAATCTGGAAACATGGGGGCCTTGCACTCCACACCAAATTTCATGAGTTCGTGGTGCGCTGTTGGGAACTCGGCAAACTACCATCTGACCTTCGTGATGCAGTCATCATCACCTTGTATAAGAAGAAAGGAATTAAATCTGACTGCTCGAACTATCGTGGTATTACTCTGCTCTCCATTGCTGGCAAAATCCTGGCAAGAATACTCTTGAACAGACTAATACCCACTATAGCAGAAGGTATCCTTCCTGAAAGTCAGTGTGGTTTCAGAGCCAACAGGAGCACCACAGACATGGTATTTGTCCTCAGACAACTGCAAGAGAAGTGTAGGGAACAGAACAAAGGTCTCTAGGTAACCTTTGTCAACCTCACCAAGGCTTTTGACACTGTGAGCAGAAAAGGTCTGTGGCAGATTTTGGAATGTTTAGGTTGTCCCCTCAAGTTCCTTAAAATGATCATCTCTCTCCATGAGGATCAGCACGGCCAAGTTAGATATGGCAACACACTTTCTGAGCCCTTTTTAATTAAGAATGGTGTGAAACAAGGCTGCGTTCTCGCTCCTACCCTATTCACCGTCTTCTTTAGCATGTTGCTCCAAAGGGCCACAGCAGACCTCGATGATCAGGACGGTATCTTCATTCGATACCGTACTGATGGAAGTCTATTCAATCTAAGGCGTCTGAAGGCCCACACCAAGACCTTAAACCATCTTGTCCGGGAGCTGCTTTATGCTGATGACGCCGCCCTGGTTGCCCACACAGAAGCAGCTCTGCAGCGTTTAACATCCTGCTTTGCAGATGCTGCTGAGCTCTTTGGTCTGGAAGTCAGCTTAAAGAAGACAGAGGTCCTCCATCGACCTGCACCTCAGGAAGTCCCCCATCATCCCCACATCACCATTGGCCAATCGGAGCTCAAATCAGTCCAACAGTTTAATTACCTCGGTAGCCTCATCTCCTCAGATGGTAAGATCGACGGAGAGATAGACAACAGATTAGCAAAGGCATATAGTGCTTTTGGAAAACTCCACAAAAGAGTATGGCGTAATAAACACTTGAAGAAAAGCACCAAGATCAGTGTTTACAAAGCCATAGTGTTGTCGACTCTCTTATATGGCTCCGAATCATGGGTCATCTAACGCCACCACCTGCGTCTCCTAGAACGCTTCCATCAAAGCTGCCTCCACACAATCCTAAACATCCACTGGTCAGACTATGTGACCAACACATCTGTTCTAGAGCAAGCAGCTATCACAAGTATTGAGGCCATGTTGATGAGAACACAGCTGCGATGGGCAGGGCACGTCTCAAGGATGAAGGACCACCGCCTCCCTAAGATCTTGCTTTACGGTGAACTTGCCACTGGCTACCGCATGAGAGGAGCCCCGAAGAAAATATACAAGGACTCCCTGAAACAACATCTCAGCCTTGGCCATATTGATCAACATAACTGGTCTACTCTGGCCTCCAATCGGGAGGCCTGGAGACACACCATCTGTAACACAGCTGTCTCCTTTGAGAACGCATGCAGGATCACCCTCGAGGAAAAAAGGCAACGCAGAAAGAACCGTGTATTGCAGAATACACCATCTAAGGAGTCTTTCTGCTGTGCCTTTTGCAATCGGATATGTCTGTCACATATTGGCCTCATAAGCCACCAGCGTGCCTGTAGCAAATGTGGATAGAGCCTTCTCAAATCTTCGTTCGCGAAGCCTAACCATGATGATATCTACTCCTACTCCTCCAGTTACAATAGAAAAGGGAACTCAGATTGCTCAACTTGTACCTTTTTTGAGTTGTGTCCCTAGGACTGAGCAGGTGACTCGTCGCACAGGTGAATTTGGATCTACAGGACCTCCGCAGGTGTTTTGGTCTCAAACGCTGATGGATATTCGCCCACTGATGCCTTGTGTCCTTTCTCAGCACAGTGCCATGCCTGCAAAACGTAAGGTATCTGGCCTTCTGGACACTGGGGTTGATGCCACTATAATCTGACAGAAAGATTGGCCTCCCAATTGGCCTGTAATTTCCTCCACTCAAGGCATGATAGGTCTAGGAGGTTTGGCACAGAGCTTAATGGCTGCTCAACCAGTGACTGTTACTAACCCTGAGGGGCAGGTAGCAACAGTACGTCCTTTCGTCACAACAGTACCTCTGAATCTGTGGGGCTGGGACTGTCCCTCACAATGGAGGGTGTGCATCGCCACAGATTTTCACTAGGGGCCACTGTATTGCAGGGCGTGAAGAGACCCACATTAGCCTACAAATGGCTGACTGACACACCAATATGGGTAAACCAGTGGTCCCGCAATCAAGAGAAACTTGAAGCCCTTCTTCTATTGGTAGCAGAACAGTTAAGAGCAGGCCACATTGAACCTTCTCACAGTCCCTGGAACACTCCTGTGTTTGTTATCAAAAAGAAATCAGAGAAATGGCAGTTACTGCATGATTTGTGACGGATCAATGCTGTTATGGCCACCATGGGTGCACTGCAACCGGGTTTGCCTTCCCCAACCATGATTCCTATGCATTGGGAAATCATTGTCATGGATCTTGTTTTTTTACCATCCCCTTAGATCCAAATGACATGGAAAAATTTGCCTTCACTCTTCCGTCTGTGAATCATGCAGAACCTACACAAAGATACCATTGGAAAGTGCTTCCTCAAGGGATGAAAAATTCTCCCACCATATGCCAATGGTTTGTGGCCCAAGTCTTAAGTCGATCAGAGAATGTTTTCCGAACTGCTTGTGCTATCACTATATGGATGCTATTCTTTTAGCTGCTCCATCACCTCAGATCTTAAATTCAGTGGAAGATCAAACACGACTTTCCTTGCAACAATTTGGCCTTGTCGTTGCCCCTGAAAAGGTGCAACGCCAGTCTCCATGGCTGTATCTAGGACTGAAAGTCCTTGATCACATGGTGCGACCCCAACCCATTGCTATAAATTTTGAAATTAAAAATCTGAATGATGTCCAGAAGTTGGTTGGTGTAATCAATTGGGTGAGAACTTACCTAGGCCTCTCCTCCTCTCAGTTAGCGCCTCTATTTGAACTCTTGAAAGGTGATACTGATCCATCTGCACCTTGTCATTTGACTCAAAATGTGAAAAAGGTAATTGAGTTAGTGGAGCAAGCAATTCAGAATAAACACATATGGTGCATTGACTTCTCTGTAGAAGTTCAAGTTTTTGTGGTGATTGATGAATTGATTCCTACTGCTATGATTGCTCAGTGGAGTGAAAAGTGGGATGACTCCCTTCATGTACTGGAATGGGCCTTTTTGTCGTTCTGCAGCAAGAAAACTGCCCCAGGTATGTTTGAGCTATTGGCTCAGGTAATTATTAAAGTACGACTGCGTTGCGCTGAATTGTTAGCAAGAGACCCAGCACACATTGTTGTGCCAGTTCAAGCTGAGTATTTTGAGTGGTGTCTGGTCAACAGCTCAGCGCTGCAAGCAGCACTGATGAATTTTACTGGGCAAATTACTTATCATCTCCCTTCTCATCCATTATTGAAATTGGCAAGTCAGGTACCGTTTGCCCAAAAACAACTCAGTTCACGAGACCCCGTGCCCGGTCCTACCGTTTGTACGGATGGGTCAGGAAAAACCAGAAAAGCTGCCGTAGTGTGGTATGCCAATTCACAATGGCATCACATTGTAGAGCAACAAGAAGGCTCTCCACAGGTTGTAGAATTGCGTGCTGTTTTGTTAGTCTTTCAACATTTTAATAATCCCTTAAATATTGTCACTGATTCTGTTTATGTAGCTGGTTTGGTTCAACGACTTGACAAGGTTGTTTTGGGGGATGTGTCTAATGCCCTCTTGTTTGGTATGCTGAAGCTTTTGTGGTTGACCATTCAGAAACGCTCACATCCTTATTATATTCTACATATCAGGAGCCATACTTCTCTTCCAGGTTTTTTCACCAAAGGTAATGCACGAGCAGACCACTTGGTTTCTGCGCTAGCATTAGACCCGGTTCCAAATTTGCACCAACAAGCTGTTGAGTCTCATCGTTTTTTCCATCAAGGTTTTCGAGCCCTGATGAGACAGTTTCAACTTACAGCAAGTGATGCACAATCCATTGTTGCCTCTTGCCCCGATTGCCAGGATTATCATGTTCCTGCTTTTTATGGTACCAACCCATGAGGGCTTCAGGCCCTGCAGATTTGGCAGTCTGATGTAACCCACATTCCAGAATTTGACCGTCTAAAATATGTTCATGTTTCTATCGATACCTTTTCACAGGTCATTGTTGCCACCGCCCATGCTGGTGAGGCTGCCCGAGATGTGATCCGCCATTGGCAACGGGGGTTCGCTTTTTGCGGAGTTCCCAGTCAACTTAAAACTGACAATGCCCCAGCTTACAAATCAAGTAGGATTGCACTGTTTTTACAACAATGGGGTGTTACGCATGTTAGGGGCATCCCTCATTCCCCTACAGGTCAGAGTATTGTTGAGCGTGCTCACGGCACTCTCAAATGTTTTCTTCAAAAACAGAAAGGGGGAATGACGGGTGAATCCCCTGAGGCAAGATTAAACAAAGCAACATACGTGCCTAACTTTTTGCATATTGCAGAAAGTTGTCAGGAACCTCCCATAGTTCGCCATTTCGCGTCTCTGACACAAAATTCGACTGTTTCCCCCCGGGGCCAAGGTGCAGGTAAAAAATTTGCAGACGGGACAATGGGACAACTTGGGGATGAGGCTATGCTTGTGTCTCCACAGATGAAGGGCCACGCTGGGTTCCTGCACAGTGTGTGCGTCCTGTTCTGCATTGGGATGATCGCTGCTGATACATCCTACGAAGAGGAGCTGAATCGAATTAGTCCATTGAAGGAGCGCAATGTCTGGGTCACCTTAATGAAGGCCTTGAACCAAACCACCTTTTGTGGCAGCCTTTTCATACCTGTCTGGTAGGGGTTCCATTAAATGGCAGTGAGACCAGCCTTATAGCAGCCAGCCTCAGACCCCTGATGAAGCCGTTTTGTAAATCCATGCGGCAGTGTACAGGAAATTGGGATTTGTGGGATCGTTCTCTCCCACGTGCTTTACTACTTCAAGAATTAGACATCTTGGGGAGTTTAACGGCTGAGAGCTTTGTTTTCTTTAATCATAGGTTTGATTATGAGCTATACGATGATAGTACAATGGTCCCACAAGATGTATCCTCTGGCGTACCTTTCTATCAAAATCATTCTAATTGGTGCCAACACCTAGGGCGTGATAAAATCGATCCTGCCCCAGGGGTCAATGTTGCAAGAAAATTGCCCTCTGGCCTGTTTCTCATATGTGGAGACAGAGCCTGGCTGGGAATTCCCAAAAAGATAACAGGGGGACCTTGTACCATAGGTCATCTAGGACTGTTAACACCTTCTCACAAAGTGCTTTTTAACCACACTCATCTATCTAGCCACTCTCGTGTTAAGTGTGATTTAACTCTTAATTCTAAGTGTGACAATTCTGTCAACTTGTGGAATTGTGGGGAGATAGTAGCTGCCTCTTTCTTTGTGCTGGGACCAGCTGCTGCGAAAGCATTGGTGACCTTAAACAAATTAGCCTGCTGGGTTACGAAACAAGCTAAAGAAACGTCTCAAATTTTATATCAATTAGCCACAGATGTTGACAGTATTCATCATGCTACTTTGCAAAATAGAGCTGCTATTGATTTTCTGCTTTTAGTTCACGGACATGGCTGTCAGGAATTTGAAGGGATGTGTTGCATGAACTCATCTGACCACTCTGAATCAATTTACAGACAGATCACGAAGCTACAAGAAGAGACTCAGAAGATTACTCAGGACATAGGATTCTTTGGTTTAGATAATGTGTTTAAGGGATGGGGGTTATCGATATGGTTTCTTTCTTGCCTCAAGACAGGACTTCTTGTCATTGTTGTAGTTGTGCTTCTGATGTTGCCGTGTATTGTGTCGCTTGTGCAAAGGGCCCTGCAGAAGACGGCACAGGCAATCTTTCTTGCACAAATACAGAAAGGGGGAATTGTGGGGAATCTCGGCTGGACCGAGACCCTAACATGGAACGAGAATGTGACTGAAAATGGAGACCTTAGTCCTGACAACATATTGATGCACCCTGAGAGAGGAGAAAAACAGCAGCAGAAAGCTGTCCCGTGAGAACAAGAACACTGTCCCATGAGAACAAGGATGCAGTCCCATGAGAACAAGGACTTATTTTGAACAGAGTGGCTGAGAAAAATATAAACCTTAAAGGAAAACAAGAACAGATGTGCAGAGAGACTGTGAGAAAGTAGAACTAAGAAAGTCCACCTATCAGCCGTGAGAATTATGGTTTGTGTATTTGAGTTAACCTATCTGTGTAGAATACGTATAACTAAAAACCTGTATTTAAGGAGCTGTAAAGGCAGCTCTGCATCTGCTGGTTTTTTCCAATAAACTGTCTTGCTGGATATTTTGTGTTGCGGTCCGTTCCAACAGTGACACATTACCTTAGACTGGTTGTGATCTCAGGCTTATATTGGATATTCTGGTATGTCTGGAAGAGACATTTCTAATTTAAACCTGGCCACTGTGGTCATGCACAAAAATGAACCATATTTACAACACGATTGGGAGAAAAGGAATGGACTTAGTATCTTAACTGGAATAATTGGGGAAATACAAATAGGATATAGAGGAAGTAATATACCTGACCATGAGAAACAAATGTCCCAGACTCAAATCACTGTAAGAGAACCCATAGAATATAACAAGGGAAAACTGGTAAGTCCGTCTGTGCATCTGATCAGTGCTGGCACAACTTTACGTTGGACAAACCAGTTTCTGTAGTATGTCTTTGGGCTACTTTGAAAGGAGACAAGGCACGGTCAAAGAAATTTGTAATAGACACCACAACAACAGTATTTACTTCTGCTAAACTGACTCCTCCCTCATATACACCCTCAGAATGTACAGAAAAAAGACATAATCTTTCCCTTGTAGGACCTTATGTAATTAGACAATCTAATGAGCAGAAGTTACTCCTGGACCCTACATATTCACTAAAAAAGGTCCAAGTAAAAATCCAAACAAATATATCCTCTATAAAAGGGGATTGTCAGTCCTTCATTCTCCAAAGTCTTAAAAGATGGAGTGCTTGGTTAAGAACTAGATCCCACCATGAAAGAACACGAAAAGATCTAACAGGATGGTTTGGATCAGGACTAGGTGTAATAAATTCAATAGATCAGGAAATATTAATTATTAAACTCAGCACTGTAACCTTTGATTTGGGAAAACTGGAGATACCACTAAGATCATCATTAATGACTATAGCTGAAACACAGTCTCTTACTACAGACTTGATGATCTTGTTAACTAAACACACATCTGAAGATTTTCAGGTTGTGACTAATGTTTTTGGAGTTTTACAAGAAAATGTCTCAATAGCAATACAGTGTATCCAAACCCAGCAATGGATACAATCTGTAGCTACAGGAGTTATAAGAGAAGGAATGTCAGGAATTTTACCTCAAGAAATAAGAGAGATCATATCCAGAAATGACACCACAACCAAATTTGAGAAAGAACATCAGACATGGTAGCAATTAGTAACCTTCACAATATAACTCAAAGCAGATAGAGGCATATGTTCTTACCATCCATGAGGCAAAAGAACAGACCATATTTCCTGTCTTAGCATTAGGAACAATACACCAGGACATAGTAGTTAGACCCATGGGACATAATGTCTGGGCAAGCTATGATAGGATAGGGACATAGGGAGATAGCAAACTATCAGCACAGAAGCCTGTATACCCAGAGAACAACTAGGATTTATGTTTAAATATGGAAGACAGTATATATACTTTTGAAATGTTCCCAAATACACAGGCACAGTCCCAAGTATACTATGTAGGCAAAGGATGTGCATGCATCAGGACACGTTGCACAAATATAACTACTGATGATTGTGAAGAATTAACTAATGGTACTGTCATGGTTTCACATGTGCCCCCCCCTCTCCTCCTAGGTTCGTGGAGGCCTTGAGTTAAAGCTGATTGGTCCAGGGACAGTCTTCCCTCAGGAACCAATCAGCTCTGGTTTTGTTCGCTCCTGTGAAAAATTAGATATACACAACTGCCGGAAGTGAGTTGGCAGAGTTGGCAGTTGTGTGTGTAAGAGAGGATCGGAGACATGAGGGGTGGCCGGGGGGTCCATGAACCAGGGGGACCCCCAGGCCTCCTCAGCCTTGGTTCAACTAGGGCTGGGGCGGTTTCCTTGCCGGTTCTCCCCCTCCACTGCAAAGGCAGTTGGAGCGGACTCGGAAGCCAACCAGGGGAGTTGCAAATATTTACTCCCCTAGCAGGCATGCTCAGTACTGGAGCGGAGCCAAGAGACAGGCAGTCATGCTCGGAGCTTGAAGAAGCGGCTGTGACTCGTTGCAGAGCTGGAAGAACTCCAAGCGAAATTGGAGACGGGTCAAAGGGCTCAGGAGTTGCCCCTGAAGTGATTTAAACAGGGGGAAGCTGAAAACTGATTGAGGAAGAATGGATTCCCGGAACACGTGCATGTGATAAGCTGAACTGAACTACAGCAGCTACAGAACAGAGAGAGAGAGAGAGTGTCACACAGCAGAGATTGGCACGGAACCAAGAAGCACGGACTTAGAACTATCTTCTTGGACTTCCTGAGGAAGAAAAGACTTCAGCAAAGAGCTAGAGGTTGGTGGAGGGGTGGATCAGAGAAACCCTTTTCCTCGATCACCCCAATGAGATAAAGACTGTTTACCTATCAGCCTAAGGGCTTCTCCTGGACTGAATTATGGAAGGGGTTCAGAGGGATGATAGAAGTGTGTAATATTGTATATATATAGTTGCTTTTAGTTTGTACAATATTTATTTGCATAGGAATAAATGTATATATATTTTCCCTTCCCCCTACAGAGGTGTGCCTGCCTGAAAGTTTCTCTTCAGTGTTGAGGTAAAATTGTGGGAAGGTGGGGGAAGCCTGGAGATTGGATTTTTGTGGAGGTCAAACCACTACATTTTTTGGTGCCATGACTCGGATTTTTGGATTTGCTGAGGGTAGAGTCATGAGACTCTTGTTGAGATAACAGCCATGAGGCTCGAGAATGTTTAGATAACGAAGAGAAGTTTTCAGACATAACAGACTGTACCATTGTTGAGAGAGGGAGCTAGAGCTGTAATATAAGTGCTTAAGATAGAGTTAAATTTGTGATAATGTTAATGTATGGTAGAGGGATTTGCATTTGATTTTAGGTTATATGTTAATTGCAGAGTATTGAAATTGTTGTGATATCTAATTTTTTTGCAGTAGCGAATGTGGTGGTTTGACCTCCACAGGTACTAACTTCTGTGTTTGCAATTTTACTAAGATAATAGGATGTGACTTTAGTTGCACTGCTCCTGTGACCACCATGCAATTGATCTTGGATAAATATATGTTATATCATGAAGTGCCTAAACTACAAATAGGTATGGACATTAATATCCTTCAGAAAATGCTCTATCATCCTGATGTTGAACAAATGATGGAAAAGGCAAAGGCTACTTCACGTCGCATGCTGTGGCAAGTAAAACACGACACCGCGGAGATTAAAAACATCATTATCGAAGTGGTAAAGACTGGAGAACATCATTGGTGGAACACATTTCTGGGAACAACCAATATACAATCACACACTGCAGCCCAGCTCTTTAACTTCCTGGTTCACATGGTCTTGGTTTTGATACTGGCAGCTTTCCTCCTTACGGTCATCAATCTATGGGTGTGGTGGAGAATTAAGACTATAGCGCAACAAGTACATGTGCTCTGGACTGTACAAAGAGTGATGCAACAGAATTTGCATTAGTTAAAAGAAAAGGGGGGAATTGAAATGAAGACAAGACAAAATAAAATAAAAAGTTATGTTAGTGTGACTTTGCAAAATTGTAACTGCTTGAAAGAAGGTTGCTGCAGATAAGATAAAGCTAGCTTATGTAAGCAAAAGGGACTGTCAGGGAAAGGGGAAAAGACTGTTTAGCACGTAGCATTGCAAGGGAGACAGAAGAGGCGTGTTTGAAATTATAAAACTTTATGTAACCACTATATAATAATAAGAATAAGGAGTTAGACAACCAAATGTCTATTTAGATAAGGCAGACTTTGTAAAGAGTGTATATGATAGATAATTTTTGAAATTCACTCCTTCCAAATGTATAAAAAGCTACTGTGTTTCTTTTCTCAGCGGAATACATGGGGGGGGGGGGGCAAAACCCCTCTGCATCTCCCCAGTCATAATAAAAGTGTGCTTTACATATTGTTTAAGGATTTTCTTGAATCAATCTGGTTGTTTTCTGGCCCTGGCTTGTCTGCACTCTGTTCTGCCCCCAGCCTGGACCTGCTTGGACTTCATTGGAGTGGTTTGATCCATCTGCAGAGGAACTTTTTGGGGAGGAGGTCGCCCTTTTCCCTCCTCTGCTCCCATGTTTGGCAGTGGTTTGTGCTCATCGACGAAGGGAGGGAAATCCCGGCCACAGCCAGCCGCAGACAGGGTGACTTTCGTGGGAAGAACCTGCCTTCTTTTCCCTTTTCCCCTTCCCCTTCTTGGTGGGGGGAGGAAGACCTCCATTTTCGGCTTCTCCCATGAACCGGGGCCTCACTCAGCAACTGGCAGAACCCAACAGCGCCCCCTGCTGACCACCACCAAGAAACTGCAGGCTCTGCTCCTCCAGTGATTCAACAGCGCCCCTGCTGACCATGGTTAGAATTGCATCAAAAAAGCAAAAAGTACGGAACTTTTTCCCTTTTTGGGGGGGATTTTTTGGGTACAGGATTATTGTTTTGGTTGTTTTTGTGTTCTTTTGTTGTTCTGCCAATACACATAAATCCTTTAATAAAGGGCTGCTATTTTCTCCTTTTTCCATGCTTCCTCAATCGAAGCCTCTTAATTTCAGATTTACAAATGCTTAGAGGGAGGAGTTTGGTCTTCCTCATAACTCATCCTCCTTAGCAAAGCACTTCAGTGTGTCTCAGTCTGAGGAGACTGGAATGTTTGCTAAAGAGGATGAGTTATAAGATAGACTGAACTCCTCTCTCTCAGCAATTGTAAATTCAAAATTAAGGGGCTTTAATCGAGGAAGTGTGGAAAAAAACAGAAGAAATAACAACCTTTTATTAAAAGATATATGTATGTTGGCAAAAACAGTAACAGAACACAAAAAAACTAGACAGTAATCCTAGGAAAAAAAAAGGGTCTGAAAGAATACTTCTCTGTCCTTAAGTGCAGTCCTAATTGTGGCCTGCAGGGGGGGTGCTGTGGGATCACTAGAGGTGCAGGGCCTGCAGTTCTCTGTGTTGGCCTGCAGGGGGTGCTGTTGGATCGCTGAAAATGCAGGGCCTGCAGTACCCTGTCGTGGCCTGCAGGGGGCGCTGTTGGATTGCTGAAGGTCCAGTGCCTGCAGTTCTCGGTCGTGCTCAGCAGGGGGCGTTATTGGGCTCTGGCGGTCACCACGCGAGGAGAGGGGTCTGGGGGGTTGGTCTCGGGTCATGGGAGGAGTTGAAAAGAAGATGGGGGACCCTTCCCTCAATGGGAGGAAGGGGTAAGGAGAAGCAGTTCATCCCCCGACAGGGTTCACTGTTCCCCGATGACGGTGTTCCAAGGTTCTCCCCTCTTCTCCCAGCAAACACAGACCTCTCCGATGAAAAGAAGAAAAACCACCAGTAGGTCCCAGCAAGAGTCACGAGGCAGTGGCGGCACAGGGTCTATGGTCAGGCCTCACCAGGACGAAAGAACCAGGAAAAAAACTGGCTCCCAGGCTTTTCCTCCAGAAATGCCTGGATGCAGTCCCTGTCTCTGTCCCAGTGAGAGAACTCTGCGGTCTGACCTGTCCTTTGTCCAGGCGACCAGCTTCCCCCAGACTCTCTGATGATCCATTAGGCTAGATCTTTTGTAAAGCTAATTACCTCCCTTCCCCCTTTTCCACTCAAACCCCGTCTTTCCTACAGTGGGGGGCAGGGGAAAGAAAAAATTCTCCTGAATTTCTAACCTATAACAAGTGTCATTAAACTGAGACATCAGTGAAAAAGGAGGGGGAGAGGTGCTCCGGGCACCAGAGCAGAGATTCCCCTGCAGCCCATAGAGAAGACCATAGTAAGACAGGCTGTCGCCCTGCAGCCCATTGAAATTAATGGTGGAACAGATATCCACTTGCAACCTGTGGAGAACACTATGCCAAAGCAAGTGGATGCCAAAGGAGGCTGTGACCCTGTGGGAAGCCCATGCTGAAGCAGGTTTTCTGGCAGGATCTGTGACCCTATGGACAGAGAAGCGCGGTCTGGAGCTGGAAGTACTTTTGACCCCATGGGGGACCCATTTTGGAGCAGGTTGTTCCTGAAGGACTGCACCCCATGGAAAGGACCCACACTGAAGCAGTTTGTAAAGAACTGTAGCCTGTTGAAAGGACTCAAATTGGAGAAGTTCATGGAGGATTGTCTCCCATGGGAGGGATCCCACTCTGGAGCAGGAGAAGAGTGTGAGAAGGAATGAGAGGCAGAGACAGTGTGTGATGAAATGACTGCAACCCTCATTCCCGTTCCCCTGTGCCACTGAGACCCGCTCCTGAAGATGGGGTAACTGAGGTTCTTGTTAATAGAACTCTTGGGGCAGATTAGAATGAAACAGCACTGCATGACCAGTGTTTATAAATATATATGGCAGGTTTATTTTAGAACAATTTGACTGCAATGGAAAGGAGGTGTGTAACTGCTTTGGTTATTATCTAAGTTAAAAAGGACCTCCTGGGATTATCTAGTCCAACTCCTCTGCTCAAGCACAGCCACCTAGATCCAGTTTCCCAGGACCATTTCCAGACAGCTTTTGAATATTTCTAAGGGTGAAGATTCCATAACCTCTCTCAGCAACTGTGAGTGACCAGAAAGGTGACCTGGTTAGAAGGGGAAAATTACTGAAGAGATTAAAATGTCTGCTGAAAAATTACTGCCAGCCAAGGAACTGCTAGCCTGGGAACCAGAAGCATCCTTGAAAAGTGTAGCTACCTTTGAAGTACAACTGGGTACATAGAAACTGGAGACATTCTGAGGTACTGTTGAAAAGTGCAAAACCAAGGAACTATAATGGCAACTTAACATGTGAAAAGGTGAAAAATATTGTGGTGGGTGGACCTTGGTTGAACACCAGGTGCCCACCAAGCTGCTCTGTCACTTCCTCTCCTCAGATGGACAGGAGGAAAAAATAACATTAAAAACTCATGGGTCTATGTTGTTGTGGCGGTCAAGAAAAACACAGAAACAGTCTTCTTCCAAGAAATAGGACAGCAGAGGGATCTATTGTAACAGATCACTGACATTTATAGCCCTTGGCATAACATACATGCCACATTACAACTGGTGCTTCTACATAAACATACATCAGGATTGGTTGCCCCGCAGCAAACTCGCAATGATTCAGCATCTGCAGACTCATAGTGACTTAGCTCTAGCAAGCTCATGGTGACTTTGCAGAAAGTTCAGGATATCGCTTTTACAGTCCTGTCTTCCTTCCGACAGACCTGCTGTCAACCACGACAATTCCCCCTTTTTGTATTTATGCTACAAAGACGGCCTTGATAGTCTGCTGCAGGGCCCTTTGCAACAGGCTGATCAAGCAAGGCATCAGTATTGACAACCCCTGATCCAAAGCTAAGAAGAAATGCAGCATCTCACCAGAATAAGGACTCACTATGGTCCAACAGATTCATGCAACACATTCGCTTAAAATCTTGACACCAGTGTAAAGTATTTTCAAGTCCACACACATATATATTTACACTGTTTCTCTCTCATACAGTTTTTTTCCAGTCATTCAATAGGTGGCCACCTCAGTCATCCTTCACTCATGCATAGCTGGAATTTCTATTATACTTTTACATTTTAATTACACGTTTTACATTTTAAGTAGTTATTGGCTGTGTACTTCTCAGTTTGTCATTTTTGGTAGTCATGTTCAACAACTGTACCTGGTTTGAAAAGGAATTAATATAAGGAATATAAAGCCTAACAAACTTAAATGAGATCTATTCTGATTTGGCATCTGTTTATGTGCCTGTATAGTCCTTTTCCCCCTTTTTGTATTTTAAAATATTCATTTGATGTGTGATTCCATATTTTTGTTCATCTTTTAGCAACATGCTGTAAGAGTTGTAAATTAATACAAATGGTATTTCATGTCATAATTCACATCTTGATAGAACTGAAGGGACATTGTATCACATATGGATTAAATTAGCCTGTACAATACATTATCATGGGAATATCTACTTAGCAGTGTTAATACTGAATAAGAATCTGTGAACATTTACATTAGGCATATCAAGAGAAGTTTCACAGCAGTAGTCACTAAAGGAAAACAAAACAGTTATTAGAATTCACTCAGTACATTGCAAATAATGCTCTTGAAGAGATTCATACTCCCTCTCACTGAGTATAATGTTGTAACTTCTGCAGTGACATGCACTCCAACCTGCAAGAATTGTTTTAGCTTTTGAAAAACAGCAAATTACAACATTACTTGTCTTTACAGTTTTTAAGGCCTCCTAAATTGTGGAGAAATTAAATCAATGTTTGAGTTATGTGAGTAATGTGTGATTGGCAGCAACGCATGATTTCTGTTTATAGTCTGCACCTAGAAAAATGAATAGATAAGTCAGTATTACAGTCTGCTAATACAGCTTGAAATTCAGTGTCCTCTGTGAGAAGTCAGTCTAAGTTGTTTCTGATGTCTGGGATGTAGTTAACTCTCGGCTCTTGTTCATCTACCTCTTCTAGTAGTTCTTCACCTTTAATAAAAAACTTGCAAATTTGTTATTAATAGTTCAGTCACTTTTAAGTGGTTATCGTGGGTAATTTCGCAGTTTTTCTTTGAAGCTGAAAGCTTAGTGACGAGTCTCTGCAGTATAATTCTCTCTGGAGGAGATAGGTTCCATGGTTTGGTTTTTTGAATTTTTTCTGGAGCATTCTTCAATCCTGCTTCTCAAATAACATTGGTTAGAACAATCACATTTAGTTTTAACTCAGCTTCTTAGGTCTCTAACTTCTGTATTTTCTTTTACTCTGTTTTTATCATTTTGAGCAGCATTTTATCAGGTTGTACTGCAGAACAATTCTCTCCTATTGTAAAGCAAAACACACTGAAATTCAGGAAGACCATTGTAACTTTGATAAAGGCAGGTAGCAAGGCATTAATTGAGAGCAGATTGATAAGTGTCAGTTTTCACTATGAAGAAACAACTGGCTGTTCAAAATCCCAGCATATGGAAATCCTTCAGAGGATGGGATTACTGATTTTGATAAGGGTTTTATTTGCATGATTGGATTAAATATAGTTTTATCTCCTTTACCTTTCTGTTATCAAGCCACACACAGCTTGGGATTTGAACAGCATTTCTGAAATTGAAACTTCCACCTTTCTAATGTAAGGATTCACAGTAATTCATAGGGCAGATTTCTGCGTCTCTGGATGCAAAAAAAATGAAACTGGAGAACAGTCACGTCCTTTCAGACTCAAGCAGTCTCACCCAGCCTTTGAAAAGACATGATCAGCCAGGATTTATAAGCAACTAATTCTGAATATTTGCTGATATTATATACTTTTCTGGCATAACAAAATATTTTGAGAATATTTGTATGTATTAAGTAATGAAGAATAGGAATGCTTGAAAACTCTAGATACATTACTTGAACAAAATAATTATAATAGTTTAACTTACGCAGATGCATTTAAGAATTTAACAACTGTAAACAACATTTAGCAACTTCCAACTTTAGCAATCTAAATAAAGCCACAGTAAAACTCACTCAGGTTGCCCCAAGTCAGGGTCTTGCTTATAGGAGCATACCAGGGGATCAGGGATGCTCCCTGGCAAAGCAGAAACAGTTCTGGTCTAAGCTTGTCACTTGATAACAGGGACACACCTTTGCTGCTTAGCACAGAGACTAGAACAGATGCAGTTTAAAACAATTTAAATACTTTCAAAATTACGTATATTTGTATTTCACAGAATCTAAGGCAGAATTTGTCTTTTGAATTCCCAAATGTAATAAACCTAAACAAATCAATGCAAGGCTGTAACTAATAGTCAGTTGTGTTCTATTTTAGAGTTTGTTATTGATGCTGTTATCTTTTCCAGCAAAATTTCTTTGGGTGAAAGAGCATTTGTACTCTTTTATTTCTCTTTCTTAGAAAACCTTACAGTTCTGAAAGTACTCGAGTTTTTCAGAATGTTTTCTGGTTTTCAGCAACAATTTGCATCAAAAAAAATTGACTAAGAAACAATTTCCACCTCTCAGTCTTTCTGGCATATGCTCTACTGAGAAGAGAACAGAAAAATCAAGATTATCAAAGAAGTTTACATGGATTGTTTCTTGCTTGTTGTTATAATGAAATAGAAAATGAAATAAAATTTAGCTATTTAGCAATGTAAGTGTGACTTTGCAAAATGTAAAATTGCTTAAAAGTTTCTGCCCAAACTGTGGGCAATTGAGATAAAATAGCTTAGAGAATAGGGAAGGCTTTTTAGCACGTAGAGAGGGGTGGGGAACCTGAAACTGCTTGAAATGATAAAACTTTATGTAACTACTCTATAATGGTAAGAATAGGAGGTAAAACTAAATGTCTATTTAGATAAGGCAGACTGCAAAAGAGTGTGTGTAAAGATAATTTTAAACTTGCTACTTTCAAACTGTATAAAAAGTTATGGTATTTCTTGGCTCAGAGGAGTGCACTGGGGAGAACACCTGCCCCTTTGCATTCCCCGGCCGTAATAAAAGTGTTTTTCAGATCGTTCAAAGGTTTCTTTGAATCAATTTGGCACCCCAGATGGGACTGATCTCTGCTCACTGGTGAGGACCCTCCGGAACCGGGGGGTCCTCTGCGCGCCCCTGGACATTACTCCAGTGAGGCTCCCCAGGCTCCGCTGGATCACCACGGGAGTAGATGAAGACCTTGTGCACAGGTACACAAATTTTAAAGCACAAATATACAAATTTTAAAGCACAAGTATACAAATTTTAAAGCACAAGTATACAAATTTTAAAGCACTCTTTTATTTTTCCCTACGGTTTTGGGAAGGAAACCGTAAGTCGTATGCTGGTTTTTAGGGTTCTAAGCTTGCTAGCAGCTAACAAGAGCAACACCCTTTTAATAGTAGGTTCGAGTCCTACCGGGAGGATGCATAAGGCTTTGATTGTGAGTTAAAGTCTCACCAAAGCTTTACCAAATTCCTCGGGCTAAGAGGAATTTTGGGCAGAGGGCTGCATCCTTCTGACTATGGGTTAACAGTCCCATTAGAGGGTGGCATAGGTTTTTGATTGTGAATCTCACCGAAGGTATACCAAATTCCTCAGTCTAAGAGAATTTGGAAAGAGGTACAAATGTTTTTGGGTTTACCATTGTGGTTAGATTTGGAACTTGGTTTTGGAATTGCGATTATTATAAGATTGGCAATATATTATATCTGGGTTTGTTTTAAACCATCTGTCTGTGTTCCATGTGTTTGCTGAATTGTATTGTTTGCTTTTGTCTGTGAGTATTGTCTCTTATGTCATAAAATTACTGTTGTATGTTAAGTAAGCAAATATTGGGAAATTATATTTGTTTTCATATATGTTACTGGTTTTCTCCTAACCATGGCAAAAGGACTACCTTCGTGTGTTTACGGGAGATAGTGGTTTTGTGGTTTTGTGGTTTTATGGTTTTAAGCAGAACCTTAACACTCATTGTTTGCAGGAATTAAGCCAGGAAGTTTGCTGGCCACTTGCAGATGCCACAAAATCCAGGGCTGACAACCTCTGAAAGTGCAAACCCATATCTTTGCTCAATTTGTAAAATTGTTCACCTCATACTTGTAATCTGTGTTAAATGTTGGCAATTTTGGCATGTTAGAGGCAAGAATGGCATTAGGAGATCTTAACATTGGAATGGTTAAGTTTAGATACGGTTTTATACAGTATCTAAGAGAGAGTAACAAAATCTGCAGGTAAAATAAGGCGAAAAGGAATAAAAGGTGGTTCTTTTCTCATTAATACTTAGATTGTGAGATTGTTACCTTGTATCAGTAAGTGTGGAGCGTGGTTATTCTGCAAACACCTAAGAAAGGAGTTTCTTATTGCCAGACTGAGGATTGCTACCAGACAGGAGATACTTGAACAAGCTAACAGGGCTGACTCAGAACTTTCCTGCCTCAAAGCTGGTGCGGTGTGTGTGTGGTGTGTGTTGAAAGTATATAACTGAAATTTGCAGATAACCATGAGTTTACATCTGTGCAAAGGGCACCACTAGAAACAGGCCAAAGCAAAAGCTAAAAATGGGAAACCGGCAAGGAAAACAAGACGTTGATAAAAGTCCACTAGGATGTGTCTTAACACACTGGAAAGAAATTGGGGAATCTCAGGGTGAGATTACTAACAAGAAAACTCTAATCAAATATTGTTCAGAATGGTGGCCCCTCTATAAACTAGAGGAAGGAGCAAAGTGACCAAAGCACGGATCATTAGACTATAATATTTTACTACAGTTAATGTTGTTTTGGCGAAGGCATGGAAGATGGAACAAGGTGGTTTATGCTAATATGTTCTTTTGCTTGTGGGAACACCCAGAATGGCAGAGGGAGTGTGGCATTAATTTAGCCCCACGAGACCCGTTTGTTCTAACATTAGAGAAAGAGAATGTAAAACAAGGTACAAGAGAACTCAAAAGATGTTGTTCAGCCTGTTCAATAGGACAGAGATGTTTGAAATATACCAACAGGGAGTTAGAAAGTAGAATTAAGGATTATGTAAGTCCCTTTGGAGAAAGGGCAAATGAAATAGCCGAAGGAGGGGCTCCTGCCCCCCCCTCAGGACCAAACAGTAAATTGTCCGCATCTTCAAGACAGCAGGGGAGGGAAAGAGATGGAGAAAGGGGAAGAAAGGAAATTTCTTACTCCCCATCCTTATCTCCCCTGAGCAGACGGACACGCAGTAAAACGAGAGCAAAATCTGTCTCCCCACACACAGAGGCCAGGCGGACTATACAAGCCCCTTTAAGAGAGGCTGCAGGACCGCAGGGGCCTATAAAACTTAAAGTCAATTTCTATATGGGAGATTTAGAAAATTGGAAGAATATTGCTCATAAATATAGAGATGACCCAGTTGGGGTAGAAAGACAGAAATTAGGTAAAACTATCACAAAGGCAACCATCGCCACCCTGGATAAAAGAGACCATCGCTCTAGGAGACCTGGACGGCACCCTGGAAGTAGTGACCATCAGAAGTTGAGACCAAACCAATGTGCAATTTGTAAAGAAAATGGACATTGGAAAAGAGAATGCCCTTCATCCTTGAGACGTGTCCTGCCCAGCGCAGCTGTGTTCTCAGCAACATGGGGACCAAGGATGAAGGACCACCGCCTCCCTAAGATCTTGCTTTATGGTGAACTTGCCACTGGCTGCCACATGAGATCTTAAGGTACACATGAAGTAAAATCAATGTTTTGTAAGCATAGGTACACCTATGCAAATCACATCAGCTTGACTATACTTTCTGCTCCACAGGTGGCTTCTCCCTCAAATCTCTATCTACAAAAGAGAAACATAATTTAACTCCAATGATTACAAACACAGTCTCAATATTTTGTCCTTTGTTCAATAAAATACTTCTGTGATGTTACACAATTACCCAATCTTAGAATCAGGTCTTTGAAAGCATACCATGATGCATATCTATCATTTTAGAGACAATGAATTAATTTATTTACTTATTTATTTTAAAATAGTTCAGTTGAAAGGGACCTGCAATGATCGTCTAGTCCAACTGTAATGAGACTGGGTGACTGAAGTTGTGAGAAACTTCTGAATTTAAGTATTACAATAATTTTTAAAGTAAATTTTTGCTTTCAACATTGTAGGTATTTATTTTGTGTGCATGGACAAACATATCTGCAGATAAAAAGTTGATGCTTGCAGATATTAAATTGCATTTGAACTCCATGTTCAGACAAAAGTTATATTATCTTCCAAGGTATGTATATAAAGAAAAGTTGTATCTAGTATTGCCAGGACCAGCTAAAAGACGTTCAGCTTGAGTCTTCAACATTCTTGCTTTTTTCCCCTAGCAAAACTGGTTTAAATTGTAATTATTAAAACAATGAAAGTTGAAATCGACACTTAAAAAGATATTTTGAAATCTTGAACTGAATTTATTCTCAACAAGACTAATGCTGAATATGCTTCTGTGTAAAGTAAACATATGTTCCTTTAACTTTAATCTCGCATGCCAAAGTGTGATTTTTTTGTTGTTGTTGTTCTCTAATAAAAAAATTCTCATTTATGCCATTGGTTTAGAAGCTTAGTAAGCTGCTTCAGCAAATTAAGGCATGATTAATAAACTAGGATCCAATTTATGTGAATGCATCAGTGCGAAAGCTGGTGATGAGAAATCCCTGCAAATCCCACTGAGTTTATGGCATAAAGCCTCTACTCTAGCACATCTGTCATAGGTTCTGAAATTTGCTTGTACCACAGATTTAAAAAATAAAAATAAAAAATCCCTTTGTACCCTCACTCCAGCTCAGAAGGGGTTTTGTGTTCCCAGTCACCAGATTCTCTACAAGAAACTGCTACATGAAATGCAGACCAGTCATCTCATGCATAAATATTACTTTTAAAACAAAATTTAAGCAATTCAAGCACCGGAATTTGCTCCCATGAAACACTTGTTTAGACTTCAATGGAAGGAACTGAATATGAGCAAAGTAGTTTTTAAAGAAAATATTAACTTATATTTTACATAGAAAAATGAGTACAGAAAAATCCGATGCATAGTTTCCTTTCCTTAGTGATAGGGATTCTGAGTTTCATAAAGTCAAGATGAAGTTAATACTTCACAGGAATTTTTGAATAAAAGTAAAAAAACCTCATTACTCTTGGGATAGTCATTATATCTGACTGAAAGACGTTATGGCTTTTTAATATTTCTTTTCTTGGTTGCAATATTGAACTTGCTCTCTTTGATTCCAAGTTTCTTCAACAAAATTCTTTGTTTATACACACCAAATCATAATATATGATGTCCTCAAAATAATATCGGAAGCACTTACTCATCATACTTGATATGATAGACAGCTTCTTCATCAGTGTTCATGCAGTCTGAGTAAGATGTGGACGGTCTACTGTCCAAATAATTTGCATTCTCGCTAGAATGATCTTGACTTATGTTTCCATTAGTCCTTTTGTAAGAATCGCCACTCTTTACTTGAGCTTTACCATTCTTACGTCCTTTTGTTGCTCGAGTAACATATTCTATATGGGCTTCAAACCAGGCTCCAATGCTGACATCATGGGCATCCACCAATTCGTTTATCTAAAAGGAAAATTTGATAATGAATACTTATTTTCTATAATCCTGGTTAAGAACAGAAAAGAAAGCTGACTAAACTACTTAACCATCAGTGAAAATTCTACACGGCTGATTTCAACTGGTTTGGGCTTGTATGAATTAGAGCAACATTCAGTCATTCAAGTGTTATGCTTTAAGTATTTTATTCCTCTACTGTTAATAAGATCTGTTATGAACACAATTTGTATAAAACATATTTTTAAAAGTTGAGGTCGATTTATTATTTTTTAATCTGCAAAGTAGCTTAATTTCTCTTTCCGCTGAACTTTGTCTTGCTTCATGGAATTGTTCCTTATGACTAAAATAAGCACGTATACTTAAAATACTAGCCCACAACCAGATTTTAAGACTTCCCTGAACTTTCAAATTGGAATTACTACTTAACTCAGACTCTTTTTGACCTGCACTGCCTCTGAATCCTTCAGCGTTTGCGAAAGACTTGGAGAGCCCATCTCCTTCCCCCTTCCTAACGAGGCTGCTGTCATAACCAATTGAGACTGGTGCTTCCATAAATCTTTCAGCTGAAAGAAAAAGAAGTCTCTCGTGACTCCTCTCCTTTCTGTGCTCACAGTAGTGCTGGTAATCAGTTATGAAACTACTCTATTGTAGAGCATGCAACCTCAGATGTGCGTACAGACTGGGGAATGAGATGCTGGAAAGCAGTGCCGTGGAAAGGGACCTGGGGGTCCCGGTCTATGACAAGTTGAACATGAGGCAGCAGTGTGCCCTGGCAGCCAGGAGGGCCAACCGTGTCCTGGGGAGCATCAGGCAAAGCATCACCAGCTGGTCAAGGGAAGGGATTGTCCCTCTCTACTCTGCACTGGGGCGGCCTCACCTTGAATATTGTGTGCAATTTCGGTCACCACAATATAGGAAAGATATTAAGCTAATAGAGAGCGTCCAAAGGAGGGCTATGAAGATGGTGCGAAGGGCCTTGAGGGGAAGCCATATGAGGAGCGGCTGAGGTCACTTGGTCTGTTCAGCCTGGAGAAGAGGAGACTGAGGGGAGACCTCATCACAGTCTACAACTTTCTCGTGTCTTTCCTTTCTCTCCCTTATGCATTTTCCCTAAAGGTTATCTTTATGCCATATTGCTATAGATGATAGATATAGATGATAACACCCAAAATGCTAACACACCTGTTTACCTTTGAAACAAAATTGTTCTAGAATAAACCAGTGTTGTTTCGCTCTAATCCACCCCAAGGGATTTATTAATAAGAACCTGGGTTACCCCTCCACCCTTTTCTGGGGCGGGCTGTAACACCTTCCAACTCAGCATATTCTGTGATTCTGAGATTCATTCATAAGACATTTTCTCAAGGCTTCAACTGATTAAATATGTATTACTTCAACAATACAAGGTTTTTCCTGTGATTCAAGTTAAACCACTGAGGTATGCATTGCTTCAGTTACACAGGCATTCTTTTAAAAAATGTAGCGTATAAACAGTTATTTTCTTTGAAATGTCAACTGGATTAAAATAGTATAAAAAAACCCCACTTGAGGAACACCTTCGTACACTGCACGCCAAGTATAAGAAAACATTGCTGCGATACAACTGCTATGGAGCCATACCAAGTGAAGAAGATAAAGCATATGGAAAAGGACTCTAAGATGAAAAATTCCAAATAAATTCTAAAAATGCTCAGAATATATTCAGTTACTCTAAAATCAAATTGAGGGAACTACTTTTCAGAAATAATATTTAACAGGAATGTTTCCCAGATGTATTTTTAGTTTTACTTCATTTGCAAAACAGCCTTTCCTTCTAATTTTTTTTACATAAAGAAGGAATCTTACCTTCTGAAGACCATCTAAATGTCCCTTTAAAAACCCAAAACCAACCAACCAAAAAAAAAAAAACAAAACCAAACCAGAAAAATCAAGCCCAAAAGATAATATGTTAACGTAGCAGCCAACTCTGGGGCATGAACAAACTTGTTTTACCACACTGTGATGCATACAAGAGAATTGTGCATTTCCAAAATATTTAGTAAGCGGGATCTGTACTGATACATAGATAGAACAATTATAAAACTCATTTTTCTGGGATAAATTGATATGGCCAAATTGCTTCAGGGGCTGTACTATGTGTTTACAGTTTTTTAAAATGAGGACAATTTAATTTGCCACAGATGTGTATGGTTTAATGTATAGCCTTAATCAAGCAGCAAGATAGTGGCAGAGATAGATATTTATTCTTACTACACCCAAAGACCAGCATCTATAAACAAAACAACATGAATGATATTACTTATCGGTATTTAAACTGAAGCAATCATTTGAAGTACAAATAAAGGCAGTTCCTCAGCTAACAAATTTACCGAGACAGAGGGTGGAGGGTGAAGGGTAAGAATATAATACATAAAGTATCTATCATATTGAACCTATTTCTTCTTAGTTTTCACATGCTTCCTTGAAAACAAAAAAAGCATTCAAAAATTAAACCCTTTCCTTCCCCCCCCAATCTCAGTATCCAATTTCAATTTTTATTCTCAACTCCCAAAATAATAAAAGTATACCTTTTTAAAAGAGAAACATATAATATGCAAATGAAAGCTCCGCCTTGTTGTAAGTCAGTCTGTTGACCTATTTTAAACATAAGGAGTGGGCATTTCTGTAAGGAAACCTCAGGAAAACATCGCTATATAACCTTAGGCATGTGTCCTGGTTTGACCCCAGCTGGCAACTAAGTACCACGCAGCCATTTGCTCACTCCCCTCCCCATGGAATGGGGAAACAGAAAAAAAAAGTAAAACTCGTGGGTTGAGATAAGAACAGTTTAATAATTAAAACAAAGTGACTTGCAACTTCCTCCTCCCGAAAATGCAGTTGAGACAGACATTATTGAGGTTTCCCCATCTGCAGCTACTTCTTGTGACTAGCTACAAAGGTGACAAAGAAGCCATGTTATTCAAGCCAAAGAACATGAGAGCCAGAAAGAAGTAAGTCTCCTGTGATCGTTCCTCCCAAATGCATCTTTCTATGCTGTGATGCTCACACTTGGACAATAGACTTCCCAGCCTTGTAGAGAATAAAAGCAAATAATTATGAGTATAAACCCTTGAGGACTATATCACAGTTATTTTATATACCATCCCTGATGGTACATATACCTGATGAACTAAAGATGTAGACAATAGCAGAGGGGTTCAAAGAAAAACTAAGGCATTCAGAAGAATGTTAATCAGTGGTACAAAAACAAAGCCTTTTTAATCTGTGACTCTGTTATGAATATAATTTGACTTGGTAAATCAACATGGACACTTTATGCTTAAAGGCAGCCATTGATACAGAGAGCTTTAAACTAGACTTAGCAGGGGAAGAGAAGAGCCACGGGCTGTTGATGTATTAGGAATCAACGGGGAAACATCTGTGAAACGCCTCAAAGAAGTTGGGTTGTGTTCCTCTTAAAAGGTGACAAGGTAGGTAGCCTAGCTGAAGTGCCTCAATACCACTGCATGCAGCATGGGTAACAAAAATAACAATGAACAGGTTGAGAGCTTATGGGTAAAAATTAGGGGCCAAGCCAACAAAGGAAACTTCGTGGCTGATGTTTACTACAGGCCCCCCGATCAAGGGGGGGCCTGTTGACAAAGCGTTCTTACTTCAACTACAGGAAGCATCATGCACACAAGGCTCTGATCCTGCTTCGAGACTTCAGTCACCCTGACATCTGCTGGAAGAGCAGCTCAGCAAGCTGTAAGCGGTCCAGGAGACTTTTGGAGTGCACCGAGGGCAATTTCTTAATCAAGGTCTCTCCGAGGGATGTGAAGAATAACAAGAAGGGCTTCTACAGCTGTGTTGGCCAGAAAAGGAAGACAAAAGAAATTGTACCCCCCTGATAAATAGGACAGGGGATATGGTGACAGCTGACATAGAGAAAGAAGAGGTACTCAAAAAATTTTTTACCTCAGTTTTCAATGGAAAACTCTCTTCCCACATCTCTCAAGTCCCTGAATCTAAAAGCAGGCACTGGGGGAAGTCCCACCCATTGTAGGAAAAGATCAGGTTTGAGACCACCTGAGGAATCTGAATGTACATAAGTCCATGGGATGCAATGAGAGGCATCCCAGGGTCCCGAGGGAATTGGCTGATCTAGTTGCCAAGCCACTCCCCATCATATTTGAAAAGTCGTGGCAGTCAGGCAAAGTCCCAAGCGACTCAAGGAAAGGGAAACATCTCACCCATTTTTTTAAAAGGGTAAAAAGGAGGGACCCACTGACCAGTCAGCCTCACCTCTGTGCCCGGTAAAAATGATGGAACAGATCCTCCTGGAAGTTATGATGAAACATGGAATACAGGGAGGTGATTAGGGACAGCCAACATGGCTACACCAAGGGAAAATCGTGCCAGACTGTAAGGTAAAACATACACAGGTATTCTTCCCAAGAATGCCAAGGCAGTGGAAGGATTAAAAAAAAGGTTTATTACAGATGCAATGACCATTTCTTAACGATGCTGCACACTGGGCTACCAGGGGAAAAAGGCAAGTTCCCGCCCTCTCAGGGCCCTCTTTATCCTCTCTGTTTCTCCCCCGCCTTCCCAAGGCCTCTGTACATGTCTGTTAGGGCTATCTCTCTCCTCTCACATATCAGAGAGAGAGGCAGAGAACTTCTCTTGCTATGTGAGGGGGGAGGGGGGAAGAGAAAGCATTGAAACTGCCTTTGAGAAAGAGTTACCAGTTAGGCAGAAAGCCTTCCTAGCGAGAACCGAGTTCCTAGCGTTCCTGTTACAAATTCTTCCAAAAATTAAGCTATCCCTACACAGACTAATCTAGTGGGCTTCTACGATGGAGTGACTGCATCGGTGGACAAAGGAAGAGCTACAGATGTCATCTGTCTGGACTTCTGTAAGGCCTTTGACATGGTCCCCCACAACATCCTTGTTGCTAAATTGGAGAGAGGTGGGTTTCTTGGATGGACTCTTAGATGGATAAGGAACTGGCTGGATGGCCTCATACAAAGAGTTATAGTCAACGTCTCAATGTCCAAGTGGAAACCAGCAATGAGTGGTGTCCCTCGGGGTCCGTACTTTTACGATTGCTTCTCCACTCTGTTCTAATGGAGAACACAGCAAGTTTGCAAAGAAATAAATAGGGTAAAATTAGAAAAGCTCCCTGTGGCTTCAAATTTCCAATTGCCTTGATCATCCTACAGGAAGCCATTTCTGGTTCAGGAGTAAACTTATTTGAGAATACACAAAATGTTGCTGGCATTGTGCCTGCATATATAGAATTGGAAAAGACCTCTAAGATCATCGAGTCCAACCATTAGCACTGCCAAGTCCACCACTAAACCATGTCCCTAAGTGCCACATCTACATGTCTTTTAAATCCCTCCAGGGATGGTGACTCCACCACTTCCCTGGGCAGCCTGTTCCAATGCTTGACAACCCTTTTGATGAAGAAATTTTTCCTAATATGCAATCTAAACCTGCCCTGGCACAACTTGAGGCCATTTCCTCTTGTCCTATCACTTGTCACTAGGGAGAAGAGAGCAACACCCACCTTGCTACAGCCTCCTTTCGGGTTGTTGTAGAGAGAGTTAAGGTCTCCTCCGAGCCTCCTTTTCTCCAAGCTAAACAACCCCAGCTCCCTCAGCTGCTCCTCATAAGACTTGTGCTCCAGACCCTTCACCAGCTTCTCTGCCCTTCTTTGGACGCGCAGATCATTGATAAAGATATTAAACAGAACTGGCCCCAATACTGAGCCTTGGGGAACACCACTTGTGACCGGCCACCAACTGAATTTAACTCCGTCCACCACCACTCTTCGGGCTTGGCCATCCAGCCAGTTTTTTACCCAGTGAACAGTGCACCCGTCCAAGCCATGAGCAGACAGTTTCTTCAGGAGAATGCTGTGGTAGACAGTGTCAAAGACTTTACTAAAGTCCAGGTAGAGAACATTCACAGCCTTTCCCTCATCCACTAAGTGGGTCACCTTTTCATAGAAGGAGATCAGGTTTGTCAAGCAGGACCTGCCTTTCCTAAGCCCGTGCTGGCTGGGCCTGATCACCTGGTTGTCCTGTACGTGCCGCGTGATGGCACTCAAGATGATCTGCTCCATAATCTTTCCTGTCACCGAGGTCAGGCTGACAGGCGTGGAGTTCCCCGGATCTGCCTTCCAGCCCTTCTGGCTGGCAGAGCATGAGACGAGAAAAAAATCCCTGACTTAGGATAAACGCCGCTTAGCAAAAAACCAAAACATCAATGTGTTATCAACACCATTCTCATTTCAAATCCAAAACACAGCACTCTAACAGCTTCTGAGAAGAAATTACCTCTACCCTAGCTGAAACCAGGACACCATCTAAGCCAAGGTCTGAAAATAACGAGCAAGAGAGATTACATTTGGTGGTGGGTTCACTTTGGCTGGTTGCCAGACTCCCTCGCTCCTCTTCCTCAACAGGATGGGGGGACAAAATAAGAGAAAAGCTCATGAGTCGAGATAAGGACAGAGAGATCACTTCCCAATTACCATCACGGCCAAAACAAACTCAACTTGGGGAAAATTAATTTATTTTATTGCCAATTAAAATAGAGTAGGATGGTGAGAAACAAAGACGAAAACTAAACCACCTTCCGCCTACTCCCCCTTCTTCCCAGGCTCAACATCACTGTTTTCATTCCTGACTATTCTACCTCCTCCCGCCCCGAGCAGCGCAGAGGGGGATGAGGAATATAGGGTTGTGGTCAGTTCTTTGTCTCCGCTGCTCCTTCCTCCTCACGCTTTTCTCTTGATCCAGTGTGGGTCCTCTCCATGGGCCTCAGTCCTTCAGGGAAAGACTGCTCCAGCATGGGCTCTCCATAGGTTTGTGGCTATGGCATTTTTCTTCCCAAGCAACCATTATGTATGCTGAGGCCCTGTTTTCCAAGACGTGGCATGACATCTGCCTGCCAATGGGAAGTAGTGAGTAAATTCCTCTTTTTGCTTTGCTTGTGCATGTGGTTTTTGCTTTCCCTATTTAACTGTCATTTTCTCGATCTAGAAATCTTCCCGCCTTCCTTCTATTTCTCTCCCCATCCCATGGGAGAGGGGAGTGAGCAAGAGGCTGGGTGGGTGTTTGGCTGCTGGCCGGGATCAGCGCACCACGGCCCTTTTTGGCATCCTACATGGGGCACAACAGTTTTGATCTGAGTGTGCTATAGCTGTTGTAGTCATTAATTGGTATGGTTCTGTGCTGGTCACAGAGCTTGTTCACTCTACTGTATGACAGAGTTTAGGGCTTGTTAGTGGCTGCTTTTGACTCTCGCCGTTTGCTGCACTGCTTATCTCTCTATTTCGCTGTGCCTGGGAACATTTTGATAAAAGCAATGTACTTGGGCTGGCATTGATGTCATCCCTGTGCTAGGTGAGCTACCTTGTGGGGAGAATGAGCTGTTACTTTTCCCTTTTCTCTGGAATTGATGCGGCTGGCTCTGTTGCACGGGCTCCAGAGGTTCTTGTACATCCTTATGTAAGCTGTTCGATTCTGTTATCTAACAAACATCATTGGCTTTTTGTTGAGTATGTGGGACCTGGTTTCATCCTGGCATAAGAGGAAGCAATTTATTGGTGAGGCCACAGAGAAACATAGAATAGTTTGGATTGTAAGGGACCTTTAAAGGTCATCTAGTCCAACATCCCCGGCAATGGAGGTTGACATGCCCTGAAGTGGTCGATCCCTGAGTGGTAGGATGTGTCAGAGGATTTAGGCAGATGCCTAAGGTGGTTATCACCTCTGATAGCCTGGGATTTTACATCTGGACAGGCATGTAATCTCGTTGAATTGGTGCGCTACTTGACAGAAGGGTGCCTTGCCTACCCCAATGAGACCCAGCAGCTCCTAGCACTGTATTGGGGCATGACCTGTGCCTATTGAGCCTCTGTTCAGCACCATCAGAGGAGCAGAGGAAGGAGGGTCTCTACATCTGAGGACACAGTGGCTGAGACGAGGACCCAAACCCCAACTACAGTAATCACCCCAGTAGTCAAAAAGACACTGGATGTGCAGGAGGAAGGGTCTGATCGGGAAGCTGGTTCTTTGACAAAGAAACAGGAGGAGGAAGTGGAAGACTTCACCCGAGAGGCAGAAACCACATGGTCCCTAACCCTAAGTGAACTTCAAGATCTGTGGAAAGATTACGGCCTTTAGCCAGGCAAGCAAAATGCTTGATTGCTCTGATGCAAGGATATTGGGGGCCAACAGTCAGGAATTAGAGGGTAAGGAAGCCCAGCAGCTGGTATCCTTACCTAGGGACTGTTGAATTGACAAAGAAATTGCAAGAGAGGCAACAATTCTTGGTCTCTGGAGGTAGCTCCTGTTGAGTGTGAAGGTGAGATATCCCCTCAAGAACGAGCTTGTGAATTACCGAGGGAAGTGGACCATTACTGGAGGAAGGCATCCAGTATCTGAGAGAATTAACGGTGGTGAAAGTCGTCTCCAGTGACCTGGAGAGCAACCAGGTCTCCAAAGGTCTGGATGACATCTAGTGTACACGGGCCATGTGGAGGAGGTTTGTCCAAAATGCATGGGTGTTGTACTCCTGCACCCCGTCAACGATGGACTGGCCAGACTTCAATATACCAACTGTGGAGAGACTGTCCCACCAGGTCCAGCATTTCGAAGAGAATCTCTCATCCTCCTCATCCTGTGGGCCAGTGTCTCGGCTGTCAGGGGCGCCCCACGGAGCCAGCCTCTCCCGGCCAGAGGGAAAGGGACCCCCAGGATCATCCTGCGTGACCAGAGGGACGACATGAGGAAATGGGATGGTGAGGCCACCTCAAAGCTAGAAGCCCACATATGTGGCTGGCAGAGGAGGACAGCTGCTAAGAAGAGGTCATCCAAGAAGGCTTTTGTTCCAGGTGCTGTTGAGACAGTAGAAGGCAACTGGCAACCAGCAATCCCCCAGATGCAGAAGAAGGACTGAGAGCACCTCTCCTCTTGATTTTGGTGAAAGGACTTCTGGTCTGACACCACAGGGGTCAGATAGTAAATACTTCAATGAGGAATAGAGGGTCCCTGCCTTCAGCCAGGCAGTGGAAAGGGATGACTGGGTGTACTGGACCGTATGGGTTCTATGGCCTGGCACATCAGACCCTGGGGAGTATAAGGCTCTGGGTGGACACTAGTGCACACTCTGGGGGAGTGAAGCAGTAGCCACAGTAGAGGAAGAAAGAGTTAAGAATCACTTAACACACTTGGACATGCACAAGTTCATGGGATCAGATGGCATGCATGGGCTCAAAGAGTTTGATCGGTGGTGCAAAGTCCAGCTGGGGCCCAATAACTAGTGTGGTCCCTCAGGGATCGGTACTAGAACCAATACTGTTTAATGTCTTCATTAACAACCTGGATGAGGGGACAAAGTGCACTCTTGGGAAATCTGCAGATGACACCAAAATTGGGGAGGGAGCGGTCAGTTGTGCTGGAGGGCGGGGCTGGCTTTCAGAGGGATCTGGACAGGCTGGAGAAACAGGCTGACAGGAACCTCATGAAGTTCAACAAAAACAAATGCCAAATCCTACACCTGGGCTAGAATAACCCCATGCAGCAGTACAGGCTGGAGGCTGACTCCATAGGAAGCAGCTCTGCTTCACTGAGATGAGTTTTACCAGTCTTTATCTCCTTGGATTCTCCTTCTTGAAGATAGGTGTGACGTTTGCCTCTTTCCCGTCATCAGGAACCCTCGGGGTCATCTCGTCTGGTTCCATGGACTTGTGTATGTCCAGTCGGCTGAAGCGCTCCCTAACTCAGTCTTCCTCTACAGTGAGTAATACTTCCTTGCCCCAGAGTCTGTCACTAGGTTCAGGAATCTGGGAGACCCGAGGGCCAACCTTACCTGTAGAAAACTGAGGCAAGGAAGGCACTGAGTTCCTTAGTCTTTTCGATGTCCTTAGCTATTAGATTTCATGCTCTGGTGAGCAGCGGGCACGTTTTCCTTAGCCTTTCTTTTGCTTATGCTGTACTTATAAATAGCCCTGCTTGTTGCCATTTACATTTCTTGCTAGTTCCAACTCCAGCCAAGCTTTGGCTTTCCTAACTAAACCCTTGCATGCATCTCCATATTCCTCCTGGGTAGCCATTCCCTGCTCCCACCTTCTGTGTACTTCCTTCTTGTCTTTGAGCTCAGTCAGGAATCCCCTGTTCATCTGTGCTGGCCTTCTGCCATGCTTGCTTGACTTCCTGCACGTCTGAGTGGATTATTCTTGTGCTTTGAGGAGGTTGTCTTTTTGAGGATCAACCAGTCCTCCTGAACTCTTTGCCCTTTTAGGACAGTGTCTTAGTATCCTGCCAAGCAGGTCCTTTAACAAGCCAAAATCTGCTCTCCTGAAGTCCAGAGTTGTGATTTTGCTATGTGTCTTGCTCACTTCTTTCAGGATCTTCATCCTCATCGTGGCTGTTGCCAAGGGTGCCATTGACTTTTATGTCTCCAACCTGTTCTTTGTTTGTGGGTGACAGGTCCAACATTTTCCCCTAGTTGGCTCATTATCTCCATCAAGAGCTTGTATTCAACACACTCCAAAAACTTCCTGGATTGTTTTTTGTCCCTTCGTGTTGCCTCTCCATCAGATATTGGTGTGGTCAAAGTCCCTCGTGAATACCAGGGCCCGTGACCGTGTGGGCTTTTTCCAGTTGCGTAAAGAAGGCTTCCTCTACTTCCTCTTGATCAGGTGGTCTATAGCAGACATCTCCCCAGTGTCGTGGTTTAACCCTGGCCAGCAACTAAGCACCACAGAGCTGCTCGCTTGCTCCCCCACCCAGTGGGACAGGGGGAGAATTGGAAGAGTGAAAGTGAGAAAACTCGTGGGTTGAGATAAAGACAGTTTAAGAGGTAAAGCAAAAACCGCGCACACAAGCAAAAAGCAAAATAAGGAATTCACTCACTACTTCCTGTGGGCAGGCAGCTGTTTAGCCATTTCCAAGAAAGCGGGGCTCCATCACGCATAACAGTTACTTGGGAAGATACACTCCATAACTCCACATGTCCCCCCATTCCTCCTTCTTCCCCCAGCTTTTATTGCTGAGTGTGACATCATATGGTATGGAATATCCCTTTGGTCAGTTGAGGTCAGCCGTCCCAGCTGTGTCCCCTCCCAACTTCTTGTGCACCCCCAGCCTACTCGCTGGCGGGGCAGTGTGAGAAGCAGAAAAGGCCTTGATGCTCTGTAAACCCTGCTCAGCAATAGCCAAAACATCCCTGTGTTATCGACACTGTTTTCATCGCAAATCCAAAACATAGCCTCATACAGGCTATTATGAAGAAATTTAACTCTATCCCAGCCAAAAACAGTACACCCAGGCATCTCCTGTGTTGGTCTGTTCTCTGATTTGTACTCACGTTCTCTTGACTGGCTCCTCCCCTGCTCCAAGGCAAAGCTGCGTGTGTTTGAGCTACTCCTTTGCACAGAGCACAACCTCTCCCTGACTATTGTCCAGCCTGTCCTTTCTGAAGAGCTTCATCCATCCATGGCTGCACTTCATTTATATGACCTATTCCCCACTTCTCTGTAATCCCAATGAGAACAGAGCCCTGCCACCATGCCCAGAATATTGACTTCTCTTGCTTTTGTCATGTGTGTCCTCCCTCCATGCTGCATACTTTTATGTGTAGGCACCTGAGATGGGTTCGCACTTGTGCCACTTTCACAGGGAAAGTGAGGGCCTACCTGTCCCCTGGGTACTTTCTCCATGCCTCTGTTCCTTTATTTCTCTTCAGGCTTTGGTCATCGTGACCTGTCAGACCTAGTTCAAAGTCCTTCTCTCCAAGTTGGCAAAGATGCCCCACTTTGTCAGGTGGTTCTTGTTCCTTCTCAGCAGTCCTCATCAATTAGGATCCCATGGACACTACCTGTGCAGCCCTAGGTGTTGACCTATAAGGATGCATCTGCTCCTACCGGAGCCTTTTCCCTTTATCTGCAGTTTTGAGAAGAACACCTGGGCTTCCACGTGCTTCACCCTTGTCCCCAGATCTCTGCTGTCACTTGTGATTTGCTCTAGGTCAGTCTCTTTTTTGCAGTGTTAGCAGCATCCACACAAATGAGCAGTAAGGGGTAATAGGTCAAAGGACTGGACGAGCCTTGGCAGCCTCTCTGTAGTATCCTGTATCTGGGCCTCCAGCAAGCAACAAATCTCCTGTGATAGATCCTTTCCTACAAGAAGACAGAACCGGGCTCTTCACAGTGGTGCATGATGGGAGGATGAGAGGCAATGGGCATAAGCTGAAACAAGAGAGGCTCTGACTGAATTTAAGGAGAAAGCTTTTTCACAATGAAGTCAAACAATCAGTAGAGCGGGTTGCCCAGAGGGGTTGTGCAATCTCTGGGTTTGGATGTTTTCAAGACCTGACTGGATAAAGCCCTGAGCAACCTGGCCTGAATGCAGCGCTGACCCTGCTTTGAGCAGGATGTTGGACTAGGTCCCTTCCAACCTGAATTATTCTATGATCCTATGTCTGGTCATCAGATGGGTCCCTGCAGAAGGGACGCTCCAACTGCAGTCGTCCAATGTTCCCTCTTGGTGCTAATGCACAGTTCTATTGGGTGCACCAGGGCAAGGTTTTGGCAGCCAGGAGCAGGACTGCAGGGGTGGCTTCTGTGAGAAGAGACCAGGGGCTGCCCTGTGCCAGACACAGATGGTTCCTGCCGGCTCCACAACGAACCTACTGCAGGCCAGAACTGAGCCAATCAGTGAAGCTGGTGGAGCCTCTATGAAAGCATATTTAAGAAAGGGCAAAACACCGCATGGCAGAGAGGAGTGAGGAAAAAAAGTGTGAGAAGCATCCCTGTGAACACCGAGGGCAGAGAAGGAGGGGGAGGAGGTGCTCCAGGTGCCAGAGCAGATATTCCACTGCAGCCCATGGAAGAGACCGCAGTGGAGCAGGTATTTCCATGCAGCCTGTGGGTGGGACCCCGTGCTGGAGCAGGGGAAAAGTGTGAGGAGGAAGGAGTGGCAGAGACAAAGTGTTATTAACTGACCGCAACCCCCAAATCCCCATATCCCTGCACCGCTCAGGAGGGTGGGGAGGTGGGTGTAGAGGAGTCAGGAATGAAGGAGTGAAGTTGAGTTTGGGTGGGGTGGGGAAAAGATGTTGTTTTAATTTTTGGTTTTGTTTCTCACCATCCAACTCTCTTGTAATTGACAAGAAAATTAAATTTCATTTTTTCCCAAGTCGAGTCTGTTTTGCCCGTGATGGTAATTGGTAAGTGATCTCCCTGTCTTTATCTCGACCCATGAGCTTTTTCATCTTATTTTCTCGCCCTGTCCTGCTGAGAGGGGGAGTGAGAGAGCGGCTGGGTGGGCATCTGGCAGCCAGCCAAGGTCAACCTACCACAACAGTTCGGGCCCAGCTGGTTCTGAAGCCTCCCTCGGAGCTGGTTTCTCCTCTTTGGCTACCAAGGTACTCTACCGGTTCCGTAAATTCAGATCCGCAGGTAGGGAAGGAGCCTTTCTCTCGCTGCCAGAAGTCACAAGCTTCCAGCTCCACACCCCCACACCCCTTACACACACACCTGAGCACATCCATCCTGCTCTCATTCAAGCATAACCACTAGCCATCCCTCCTTCCGTGCATCATGTGGCTCAGGCTCTCGCTTCTATAGAGTCTCTGTGAAGACCCTGTCCATCCCCTGCTCAACCTCCTCAATGCTACACAGCCTGCTCCCCCTCCTCCCATAGCTCCTTTATCTGCTGACTCAGTGCCTTGACCAGAGCATGTCTCACAGGTGATGCCACCATCACCCCCACTCACAGGGAGAGGCCCCAGGCATTCCCTGCAGCCCCAGACCTGGGCAGCTGCATCCTCCCTCCAGGGCTCTGTGTCTGAGTCAAGCTCTCTGCTATACCAGGGCTACTTGCTCCACCCAGTGCTGGGGACTGAGTCCTGTGGCACGTCACTGCCGTTGTCACACAGCTTTAAGCAGTCCCTATACTCTCTCTGGAGCACTTTCTGGGCCTTCTTTGTGCCGCCAAGTCTCTTAGCTGTGCTCTGCAAACTTGCTTAGTGGTTAAGTAGGTGCTCCCCTACAGCAGATAAGTTTAGTCTGACCAACTTTACTGTTGTTTTAGTCTATTGGGAGCTAGTTATCTGGCTCTTTTGGTCTTTGCTACTGAATTGGTCCTCCAGGGATACACTTTGGGGTGTGCTTTGACAGCAAGTTTACCACTTGACAAAATACACCATATCAGCAGCTTTGACACATGTAGTATGGCAATGAAGAAATTTTTCTGATAGTCATGATGGTATACGTATCACGATTGCCAAACGAAATGGCGGTACCTTCTGTATCTCCATTAGATGGTTATACATCAGCCCAATAACTTGCATAGAAAATATTGCACACATTGGACTCCTAGTCTAGACAATCAAGGATTAAGTCTTAGGTGCTTTGAAATATTGCTTGTCACTTGCCGTGCCTGTGAATTAAGGCATATTAGCGCAAATGCCTGGAAAAGAGAAGTCTTTGGGGTGACCGAATTGCGGTCTTTCAGTATCTGAAGGGGGCCTTCAGGGAAGCCGGAGAGGGGCTCTTCATCAGGAACTGTAGTGATAGGACAAGGGGGCATGGCTTCAAACTGAAACAGAGTAGGTTTGCATTAGATATTAGGAAGAAATTCTTTACTGTGAGGGTGGTAAGGCACAGGAACAGGTTGCCCAGAGAGGTTGTGGCTGCCCCAGCCCTGGCAGTATTGAAGGGCAGGTTGGATGGAGCTCTGAGCAACCTGGTCTAGTGGAAGGTGTCCCTGTCCACGGCAGGGGGGTTGGAAATAGATGATCTTTAAGGTCCCTTCCAACTCAGGCCATTCTATGATTCTATGAAATATTTTTATCAACTATTTTTTCCTTAGCAAAAACTAAGGACGTTAAAATATTTGCCTTTTCTTGCATGATTTGAATATTTTCATTCCTGTCCAGCCCAGACAGTAGTAATCAAGCAACTTAGGAAGAGAATAAGTACTTCAAAGTATTTCCAAATAGAAGAAATAAAAAAACCCAGTTAGTTGAAGTTTGAGACTGATCTCTATATTTAGTAGTCTTCCAAAGTATTTTGCTCTGTAGCACTTTCCAAATGGACTAGCTCCCACTCATATATATATATGGGTGTCAGAGAATAATTGTAATGACATGGTATCAGGAATTAGCTAAGGTTCTGGGAGAAGTATAGCTGGACTACAGTAGCATTGTTCATTGGGTAATTAGCATTGCTGCCAGAGCTACTTAACTCTCCTGGAAACGACATTGCACTAATACAACTTTATTGTTCTAGTTCCAGCACTAACTTGGGGTGTCTGTAGTGCACTCTGTTGTGTGGTGAAGATGGGCTATATATATTTTTTTATTCTTGATTGCACCTTATTTTTTTTCTTTTGTGCAAGGAAGGCCTTCCTTGGATTAGATGGCAGTCTGGCATCATCTTTACAACATATGACCTTATATGTTGCTTGTCTGTCTTTGTTTTGTTTTCTATTATGACATATTTTAGAGTTTATTGATGTTTCTTTAATTTCTTTATTGTATGGCTCTTTGCATGTTAGTAATATGTCTTTCTTCGGGCCCTTCTCATTTCAAGGTTCTCTTTCTGAAGGAGTAAGATGGAGTCTATTTGGTCTCTTCCTGTAAATATCTATGCTGTATACTTGCACGTAATATTTTTCTTTCGCTTCTGAATGTATGCTGGTTAATTTATTTGGTGATGATTAGTTCTGTATTCTTAACAGTGAGTTTGCAGTAGTGGTTTGGGCTGAAATCTTGGAAGCATTTTTGCATGACTCACTTAAGCAAACTTTCATGGTAACTGAATATTATACTGAACTGCATACTGCTACATCTTTAAGTTTTGGTATTGTTAATGTCTTGTTTCTTATGAAGACTGATATAAGCTTCTGTTGCAGTGAAAATAAGTGTATAGCTCCTCTAAAGGTTTCAAAGGGAAGCAGAGGTAATGTGACAGTAAAAGCATAGAATCATAGAATGGTTTGGGTTGGAAGGGACCTTAAAGATCATCTATTTCCAATCCCCCTGCCATGGGCAGGGACACCTCCCACTAGACCAGGTTGCTCAAAGCCCCGTCCAACCCTACCTTGAACACTTTCAGGGATGAGACAGCCACAACTTCTCTGGGCAACCTGTTCCAGTGCCTCACCACCTTCGCAGCAAAGAATTTCTTCCTAACATCTAATCTAAACCTACTCTGTTTCAGTTTGAAGCTATTGCCCCTTGTCCTATCACTACAGTTCCTGATGAAGAGTCCCTCTCTGGTTTCCTTGTAGGCCCCCTTCAGATACTGGAAGGCTGCTATGAAGTCTCCACACAACCTTCTCTTCTCCAGGTTGAACAGCCCCAACTTTCTCAGTCTGTCAATAATGTTTCGAATTATCAAGGGCAAGCCCAGCAGAAGGTCGCCAAGATGGTCAGGGGGCTCGAGCATATGACATGCAAAGAGAGGCTGAGAGCTGGGTTTGTTCAGCCTTCAGAAGAGAAGGTGCCAGGAGACGTTATTTCTGTCTGCAACTACCTGACCAGAGGATACAGAGAAAACAGAGCCAGACTCTTCTCAGAGGTGCACAGTAATAGGATGGGAGGTAAAGGACACATGTTGGAACATGGGAAATTCTGTTTAGATATTAGGAGTTTGTTTGTTTGTTTTTATTAACCATGAGGGTGTTCAAATACTGGAACAGGAGCCTAGACAAGATCCTTTAATCTTCCAAACCCCACCACCACGTGCGCACACGCACACACACATGCACTCTCTACTATAATACCTGCATCTAACAATTAAGATAAAACTACATAGAGAGTGTAGTTTGGTTTGGTTTTAAACTTGAGAAGAATAGGTGATGGCAAATCTTAATCTGCCCAGGCTTTATGTGCTCCCTAAAACAGAGTTCTTGAACAGAAAAGACATAAGGATAGATTCAAGTCAAATAAGAAAACTTTGGTTTAAGGGTCCTTTGTAGAAGTTGTCCACACTAAGCCCATCCTAAAGAACATTATTTTGAATAAATTAAAGGAACCTAGAACTTCCCATTGGTTGCCCACATAAGTGAAGTTCAGTGGAGGTTTTGGAATTTTTATTATACTCAGTCTCATGATTTATGTACAGAACGTGCTTTTCCTGCCACGCAAAAAGTTTCTTGGGATTGTCACTTCCATCTAACCTTTTCCAGAAATTAAGGAGTTCCAGATTTTGGATTCCTTGAGCACACAGAAGGAGAGTTCCCTGTTGAATATGCTCAATGAAGGTTTTCCTCTGGTCAAAAGTTGCATCAAGTAACTGTCTCCTACGGAAGTATAGCACTTGGCCAATGCATTTACCTGGCCAAGGGCTATATTTCTCTTCCTTTCAAGGATGCTTCAGAGAAGCCTTAGAGTAACAGAGTTGCAATAAAGAATATCACCAGAAAACCAAATCAAAAAGTTGTCAGTATCCACTTATAGTATATAAACAGAGCATGATCCCAACATCAATTTGAACACCACAGGTCTAGTCACCAAGGCTACGTATTTGGACATACCTCCAAACAGCTTTTACAACTCAGAAAATTAAGTTAAAATTTTAAACCAGATTTTATGAATGTAACAGTCATTCTTGGAAGAAAAGAGCACTCTTTTAGGTTATGTGATAAAAAAAGCTCATCTCCAGAGGAACAGTGGCAGGTGAGGGAACCTGAAGAATAATCTGTCCAGGCCTATCGTGGGAGACCCATCAGCCCATCAAAGGTTCATCTCCACACACACACAGGAGGGAGCACAGAGGCACAATGGTGGGCAGGGGAACTCCAATAACACAGTCAGAGTAAGGGACACCCTGCCCTAGCTCCTCTCAGAGCTGTCCCAGGAGACTCTCAGCCCCATTGTCATTGTCCAGGGGTGACACCCATCAAGACGGTGTCAAGATGGTGATGGTTGGACTCGATGATCTTAAGGGTCTTTACCAACCCATGATTCTAAGATGAGTCAATGGGAGAGGCTCTCTGGGTCACCTCACAGACTGGGGTGGGGGTGGGGAGGTACTGCCTAGGGAATATGGGACACATTATGGGATTCAGGGGAAAAGCATTTGGGGATCACGCAAGACTTATGGGATGCTTAGGGGATGAAGCAAAGGCAGGCGGAGGGACATAGGGGGTTTGGGGAAAAACAAGCATGGGAAAACAGAGGGATAAAAGGTCACGGGTAAGCAGATGGTCAGTCAGTATGCTTGTCTGTCCATCCTCTGCACCTGTCCATCCTCTGCACCTGATCAGCACAGTCTGTCCTGTCTTCTCATTAAAATCCATTTAAACTCTTCTCCTGGATGAAGGAACTCTATTCTGTGTGTTCATGTGTGCATGGAAGTCTAAATGCTAGCAACTAGAGTCAGACCACCGGTCATAGGGCCCATGTGTCTGGGGTGCCAGCAACTGGAGCGAGTGAGGGTACGCATGTTGGTGCATGACCACCTAACTAGCTTCAGAGTGGGTTAAGTGGCTTGGGAGCCAGGCATGCATATGTGCCCCTGGGGATGAGACAACCAGAGGAGTTGACTACTGGAGGGACCAGGGAGTTCAGGCCAACTGCTGGAGGGACCGACCACAGGGTCCAGGGGTTAACTAAGAGACTCCTTTATACACGTGTCTGTGCATGAGGCAACTGGGGAGAGCGAGGTTGCAGCTACTGGATGGACTGAGTGTCTATGCCCAATTATTGGAGAGATCCAAGGCACATATTGTAGGGGCGGGCCAAAGGTGGCACAGAGGATGTGCCAGGTACAGAGCCCAAGGAGCATGCCCCAGAGTTAGTAAACTGGTTGGTTAAGAAAGTCACATGATCTGTAAGGATAAAAGGGCGCGCGAGTTTGATTAAATTCTCTTTGTCTCACCACCGCACGAGGAGCATCACTTATTCCTTGTTATACAAGGGTCACATGCTACATATGGCGCCCGAACAGGGACAAATTTAGCTTATATTAAGTGAGATAAATATCCTGAATCAGGAGATTAGCCGGTGACTCCGGGATCGTCTCGATTTTTCGGAGATGGGAGTCTTTACCGCAAAAAACCTTGACGTCAGTAAACCCCGTGGTCTTAGTGGCATCTAAGAGACGGATAGTTAATTAGCGAGCTCGAAAAAGATTAGGTAGTGCACGGAAGAAGAGAAGAAAGAGTTAAGGAAGAAGCCGAGAGGTCAGAGCAGGCAGCCGGAGAGTGCGGAGAGGGTCCATGCAACATCAAAAGCGGTGAGTCTGTCTGGAGCGAACCCGCACGTCTAAGACTGATCCCTGGGCGAGACGTGGCTGCAGCTCGGAGCCCCGAGCTGCGGAGCACCTTAAGATCGTCAGGGAAAAGCCTGTTGATTCCCTAAGTGTCGGTCGTTTGGTAAAAGCGGTATTCCGCTACCGACTGCTGCTGGATCACGTGCGAGAAGCTTTCGCTGCCGCCCGTACCATCCCAGCCCCACCGCGCGACCCCCGCATTGCCTTTCTGCCTAGCGGAAAGCGCAGAACTCCGTGCCCGCTGCACCGCCGGCCGGAACCTAGTGCCTGTTGCCTAGCAACTACTAAACCCGTAGTTTGAAAGTACCCAAGAAGCGACCGAGCCAAGCAAGTGTGCTGACCGCCCCTGCGCGTCTTGCGCACCGGAGGAGACTTGGCCACCTCCTGCGGACCCCTGCCTGTTTGTGAGAACAGTGTAGACCCTTCAAGTTGAGGAAAACCCTTTCAGAAACCGCGGAAACCCCAAAAGAACTTTCCGCCGCTTTTCGCCGCTTTTCGCCGCCGGCCCGGCGCTGGGACCGCCCGCCGGCCCCGTGCCTCGCGGCGCCCGCCGAGCCACGCGCGCCGGGGCCGCCCCGCGTCTGCCGACTCTGCACCGCCGCGACCCCGACCCGGCGCCGCCGCCGCTGCCGCCGCTGTCCCGAGCCCGCAGTTTGCAGCCTGCGCCGGGACACCAGCCACCAGCGCCGGAACCCCACGGCCTGCCATCGCCGAACCAGCATCTGCCGAGCCTGCCCCCGCGCCGGGACCTGCCCCGAGCTGCAGCCGCCTCCAGCCGTGCGCAGAACCGCCCACGCCGCCGGAGCAGCACCCCCCTCGCCGCAGCCGACACAGCCCGGACCTCCCAAAAGCCGCAGAAAAAAGACTGCAGATAGCCCAAACTGCTACAAAGGGACTCAAAACGTGTGCTCCCAGCCGCTCGAAATAAGGTAACATAAGACACCTGTTTCCATAGAAACCTCTGATACATTGAAACAAAACTCAGACTCTAGGGTTTTGCTAAACTTTGCAACATAAAGCAGCTTTACTCTGATAAACTCTGCCTGCACGAGGCACACAGAGAAAGACAAAACAGCCACACTACACCCCCCCCGCACACACTGCTGAAAGCAAGCACAGCACAACATAGTAATACAAACTCAGGGATCATACCGGGAGACACGGGAGCCACGTAAAACAAGTCGCTGGGAAGAGACAGACACTGCCATGTGAACTTCTGACCCCCGGGTCCACACAAGGCAGTCCTGTTACAGTGATGGGGAGAGTAACTTAATGTATTCATTCCCTTTCGCTGCAAATGCACCGCGACCACGTGGCCAGCCATGGCCGCAGCCATTTTCCTCCCCCACACAGACTGTACTCCAACCTTTCTTTTCCGGTCGAGAGCCCAGCCCCGCCCCCCACTCGCCACCTGCACTGACCACCATCCCCCCACAAGGAACCGATTTTGCTGAAACCAAAAGGGGGGAGGGATGGGAGGAATGGGACGAATGGAGGGAGGGAGAGAAGGAAGGGGAGAAGGAGGGGGAGAAAGAGCCAAACATAGTTCCAACGGGAGGGATCAATAGAGCACAGGGGAAAATTTCAGCTAACATGTGGGAACAATGTCTAGACGAGGCAATACGAAAGGAAAACCTGAATATTATTCAGGCTTGCCCAGGCGATATGAGCCTAAGCCAGCCCCCTCAGAGTCAAGCCTTGTATGAGGCCGCAGAAATCCTGAGGCAATTGATAAGTGGTTCTGGTCTGTCCTTAACCAATATTTTTAAATATTTGGAGGCATTGAGTTACACCTACCCACTCACTACATCTGACTGGAAAGAACTGATAAAACTAGTTCTCAGTGACACCCAATATACAGTCTGGTTAGCTGATTTCCAGAAAAATTGTTCCATTCATATTAAATACCTACAGGCAGACACCACGGCACATCAATCAGGCGGAAAAGCAAATTATAAATTAGATTCACAATCAAAATACCATAAAGAGATAGCCAGGCAAGCCCTAAAAGCTATGGAAAACATTATCACTGCAGATCAAAATGATTATCTATCCAACAGTGGAGGGTTACAAAGTTATACTGAGTTGAATTTAAGATGTTTAGACCAGCTACAGTCGACTTTAAACAAGCAAATTGAATACAATGAAGCCAGAGAGATGCTGTACAAGCAATTGGCTTTTGAAAGAGAAAATGCAAGAGCCTTGCAGAGCTCTCCTGCAAGGGAGAACTGTGACTTTACTGAGCTAGTGCAACCCTATCAAAAGGCTAGCTCTGAGAAGCAGCTACCTGCCTCTCTAGCTGCAGCTTTAGATGCCCAGGTAAGAATACACAAGGAAGTCAGACACACAACTAGTTGTTTTAGTTGTGGAAAAGTGAATCACTATCAGGAGAATTGTCCCTGGAAACCCCTAATTGCAACATTCCATAAACACCCTAGCAGCAGAGAAATGACTCAGTTGTACCAAGGGTGCCATACGCAAAACAAAAGATGTGCTACAAGTATTGTATTGCTTGTAATAGCATTGCTAGCTGTACTCTTTTTTAGCACTACTGTTCATGTGCAAAAGAGAAAACTACTTAAGGCAAGCCACACACCAATAACCAGCCCCCAAAATAACCATGTACCCTGTACCCCAAAGAAAGGTGACAGGTGGAAAACATTACAGATGCTAACAGCAGAACACGCAGTCAAAACACATGCAGAAGCCTTGCAGATTAGACTGCCTCTATTTAAAGGGTTTCTAGCAAATTTGTCACAAGTGGTAACTGATTCAAAAAAATGTTCTTTTACCATTCTCTGTCACCCTGAGGATGCCCAGAAACCCCTCTTTCCCATCATGGTTTTAAGCAGTGCACAAACTATTCAAACTCACTGCTGGGCTGTACCTCCTCAAGAGATGCAAAATACCTCGATGAAGTATCAAACAGCCATAATACATCATTATGCAGAAGACACATTAATAACCAGTGCCACAAGAAATGAACTGCTAATTGTTCCTGCTGTTTTAACCAAAACTGCCCAAAGTGCAGATCTTCAGTTTGTTTCAGGAAGGATCCAACGACCACAATTCTGGACTTGCCATGGAAAAGATAACACAGCAAAAAAGCTCTACACAGGTGACACAGCTCGAGGTAAAAAACATTTGTATTTACACGAGTTGCAGAAACCTCAGAAGGCTACCAGTTGCTTAAAACCGGTTTTAGCCATAAACAGAGGGGACCTACAACCTCTCTTTGTGTTGCTAAGGGAGAACTCCAACTTAAAGTCTGACAAATTGTTGATTACAGAAGCAAACCAAAAATTAGAGAATTATACCAAGGTAACAAAGAGCAAACAAAACAGGGGAGATCCTGAAAAGCAAATCTGCCTAGTTTTTGTTTCCAGCAGGTATGAAGCATTGCAGCTTTGTTTCAGTGGGATCAAACTGAGAGAAGCCGCTGTTAGTTCTAAAACAGCTCTTTCAGTCATACCCCACCACCTAAATCTGTGTAAGTTGCTATTGAGTTTGTAAGCTTGTCATTTAGGGCAGAGCACGACTGAGGATCTGGACGGAAGAAATCCTGCCTTTACCAACATTCCAGCTTTGAAAGGACAATTTGGATAGGATGACAGCTGAGGACGCTGGATTTCAAGATGCCCTTGCAAGTTTTGGTGGTAATATTTTAATCCATCTCCTTAAGCACAGATTGTGGCAGAAATCAACAGTTTACCTTTAAAGGCCACACCAGATGCAATACTGAACCAATGAAAGGCCTCAGGGCCTTCACACATGCATCTAGGAAAACACAATATGCTGCAATAGACTTAAATAAATCCTGCCACGGAACAGTGAGAAAACTACAAGCCATGAACTAAGCTTCTGTATAGTTCTGGACTGATTGTCATTACCTTGGGAAAAATTTAAAACAATCCTTTGATGTTATAATTGTGCTTATTATGCTATGAGGTTGATAATCTGTTTTGAAAGTTAATTTCCTTGAGATATTGTTAACCCTTACCTGTTTTTTGAAATGCGTTCTGATTGGTTCCTGTGAGTTACAAAAGGTATGATTTGTATACAAATGCACGCAAAATCACATCCTGACCTGCCACAGCCAATGACTGACAGAAACTGAAAAGCTGCTAAAGCAGCAATGTTTAACACTATACCCAGAGTTTTAAAGCAAGCAATTGCTTCATTCATTCTCCATCAGAATACAGGTTCTCTAAGAGATCATTCAAAATAACAATCAATAAAGCTACATCATCAAAGTATGCCACACTGTCAGGAAACCACCCTACAGAGTTAAATGCAAATGAGGCTTGGCGATCAGAGATATACATTTTGAATTGGACATATTGAAATTGTACATGCAAATAGATATACATTCACAAAACATAACTGCCACTACATTCACTAGACAAAACACAAAAGTGTAAAACACATGAGTTAGTTGCTTAGCAAACCTTTGGTACTCTAAAATGGATTAACATTTATAATAAGCTGTTAACTTTCTATGAAATAGGAAAATTCTCACATCAAGCATTTCACACTAATCCATAAAACAGTAAAGACACATATTGAAACACGTGCTAAGTTTAAACAAAAGGGGGGAGAACTGGTGTAACCTGTAAGAACATCTGGAAAAAGCTATGTATGTTATCAATTTTTGAGTTGTGACAGTGCTGAAAGAAGCAGGTCTGATAAGCAGCACACACCTCAGGCGTTTGTTTCTCCAAAGTTGCTAATCATAGTAAGATTTGATTTCAGGACGATGGATGAGATACCTAGGTTTGTGACATGGAGAGAAAGCTATGCCTAAAAGTTATAGAAAAGAACTCAAGCAAGTTTCTTCCAGGTGTGTAAAACCCTATTCAAATATGTGACCACAGCAACAGGAACCAGAGCAACGCAGAAGTTTGGAAAAGAGTTATGTTATGTTTTCAAGTTTACATTAGGAAATGACCAATGTGGTGAAAAGCAATCTCTAGAATGTGTGTGTGTGTGTGTTCATGTGTGTGTTCAGTACGGTGGCCACCGATGTATGATATGAGTGTGTGAATGAAAATGGTTGTGTGACTGGTCAAATAATAAAAACCAAACACCTCACAAATAACACTACCTCAGCCACAGGTCGCTTTTGAGAAATTGTAGTTTGCTAAGATTACCCTGTTCTTAAATAAAGTTTGAAATCCCCAGTTATAAAAACCCTCAGATTAAAAAGTTATAAGTTTATAGACAGTTAAGATAAGCCCCAAGTTAATAAAGTAATTATCCAAGTTGCACTACCCTATAGGAATATAAGAAGGTTTTAAAAGGTTTACATTAGAATTAAGAAGCTGAGCAAAGCAATGTGCCGGATCACTGCGAAGCTTAGTAGTTTTATAATGTTTTGATTGTTAAAATTGTTGTTTGCATTGTTGTTTGCATTTTTGTTCATACTGTTTTTGTGACTTCTTAATATAATTAAAAGAGGGGATGTGTAGGGGCGGGCCAAAGGTGGCACAGAGGATGTGCCAGGTACAGAGCCCAAGGAGCATGCCCCAGAGTTAGTAAACTGGTTGGTTAAGAAAGTCACATGATCTGTAAGGATAAAAGGGCGCGCGAGTTTGATTAAATTCTCTTTGTCTCACCACCGCACGAGGAGCATCACTTATTCCTTGTTATACAAGGGTCACATGCTACAACATATATCTGTGCTGGTGCGTGTTAAGGCACCAGCAGCTGGAGTAGGGCTACGGTACCCTAAGCCCAGCTACTGAAGGTAACCATGTGGCATATATGTATATATTTCCTACTAACAGACCTTCATCCTGATCAGTCAGAGAGGAGAACAGGACGAGGCCATTGGTGTTGGTTGGGTTTATGCGAATGCTGAGTGTTTCTGCTGTGGGACCAGCTGTGTGTGCATGTATGCATATTGTATATGTGTGAAACCTACTGGAAATACAGGCTCAGTCTTGCTACTGGTTGGACCTGGGGGTATGGAGATGTGTCCACAAGCTAAATGGGTAAACAGTTTTTGCTTATGCTTTCAACACTGAAGGGCACATGACCTTGGTGCCGGGGAAGGTTATGGAGCAGATCATCTTGAGTGCCATCACGCGGCACGTACAGGACAACCAGGTGATCAGGCCCAGCCAGCATGGGCTTAGGAAAGGCAGGTCCTGCTGACAAACCTGATCTCCTTCTACAACAAGGTGACACGCTTAGTGGATGAGGGAAAGGTGGTGGATTTTGTCTACCTGGACTTCAGTAAAGCCTTTGACACTGTCTCCCACAGCATTCTCGTGGAGAAACTGGCTGCTCATGGCTTGGACCATCTGCTGGACAAAAACTGGCTGGATGGTTGGGCCCAAAGAGTGGTGGTGAATAGAGTTAAATTCAGTTGGTGGCCGGTCACAAGTGGTGTTCCCCAGGGCTCAATGCTGGGGCCAGTTCTGTTTAATCTCTTTATCAATGATCTGGACAAGGAGATTGAGTGCACCATCAGTACATTTGCAGACGACACCAAGTTGGGCTGGAGTCTTGATCTGCTGGAGGGTAGGAAGGCTCAACAGAGGGATCTGGACAGGCTGGAGTTATGGGCTGAGGTCAATAGTATGAGATTCAAGAAGGCTTGTATCAGAAATAAAGTGGCCAGCAGGACGAGGGCAGTGATCATCCCCCTGTATTCAGCACTGGTGAGGCCACACCTCAAACACTGTGTTCAGTTTTGGGCCCCTCACTACAACAAAGACATTGAGGCGCTGGAGTGTGTCCAAAGAAGAGCAAAGAAGCTGGTGAAGGGTGTAGAGAACAAGTCTTATGAGGAACTGGGGTTGTTTAATATGGAGAAAAGGAGGCTTCGGAAGACCTTATTGCTCGCTATAACTACCTGAAAGGAGGTTTGTAGTGGGTTGACCCTGGCCAGATACCAGGTACCTACTAAAGCCGCTCTCTCACTCTCCCTCTTCAACTGGACAGAGGAGAGAGAAAAAAACAACTAAGAATTCATGAGTAGACATAAGATCTGGGAGAGGTCAGTCACTGATTACCTTCACGGGCAAAACAGACTCAAAGTGGGGATAGTACTTAAATTTATTACTAACAGGATCAGAGCCAAAGAGTGAGAAATAAAACAGTCTTAAAAACACCTTCCCCCCCCGCCCCTTCCATGTTCTCCCTCCTCCCCCCCCAGAGGTGCAGGGGAATGGGGAATGGGGGTTACAGTCAGTTGTTGTTTCTGCCGCTGCTCAGAGAGAGGAGTCCTTCCCCTGCTCCCATGGGGTCCCTCCCACAGGAGACAGTCTTTGATGGACCTCTCCGGCGTGAGTCCATCTCTTGGGCAACAGTTCTTCCCAAACTGCTGTCCCGTGGGTCACTCCTCCATGAGGTGCAGTCCTTCATGGGTGAGCAGTACCAATGTGGGGCCCCCACAGGGGCCACAAGTCCTACCCGGGAGAAACCTGCTCCAGCGTGGGCTTCCCTCTCCACGGGCCGCAGGTCTCCGGCAGGACCCTGCTCCATCTTGGACCTCCCATGGGGTCACAGCCTCCTTCATGCATCCACCTGCTCCATCATGGGTTCCTCCATGGGCTGCAGGTGGGTCTCTGCACCCCGATGGTCCTCTGTGGGCTTCAGGGGGACAGCCTACTTCACCATGGTCTTCACCACGGGCCACAGGGGCAACAGCTCCCCCTCCTTCTGCACTGACCTTGGTGTCTACGTTGTTATTCCCATGTTCTCACTCCGCTCTTCCCTGGCTGGAATTTCTTCTGCACAACAATCTTCTGTTCTTAAATATGTTATCACAGAGGTGTTACTATTACTCCTAGTTGGCTCGACCTTGGCCAGCAGCAGGAAGTCCATCCTGGAGCCGGCTGGCATAGGCTGCATGGGACAGGGGAAGCTTCTAGCAGCTTCTAACAGAAGTCACCTCTGTAGCACCCCTGCTACCAAAACCCAGCCACAGAAACCCACTACAAGGTTGTAGTGAGGTGGATGTCAGCCTCTTTTCCGAAGTAATGAGAGCAAAGGGCCTCAAGTTACTCCAGGGGAGGTTTAGATTAGATATTAAGAAAAATATCTACACCAAAAGGATTGTCAAGCATTGGAACATGTAGGAGGTGTGTCCAGGGATGCGGGAGAGGCATCCCGGACAGAGAAGCCAGGAGACATGCGTGGAAGCATGTATTCTCATTGGTCAGAAGGTCACGTGAGTTCAAGGGATAAAAGAGGGCACCAGATTTGAATAAAGTCTATTTAGTCACACCACCACTGAGAGATGGACTGCATTATTATTCTATTACATTAATAGAGCAATACATGGCGCCTGAACAGGAACCTTAGGACCTACATTAGGAAAGACTAGAACTCCCTGCATCAGGGAAAAATTCGGTAACTCTGGAAACGTATTAATTCTAGAATACGAGAGTTTCCACCGAAAAAAATAGACATCTTTAAAGCGTTGTCTCAGTCGGTTGTGAGAAACGCAGATTAGTACAGAGAGCTTGAAAAATATTAGGAAAAAGTGCACAGAAACAGAGAAGAAAAAGAAGAAGAAGAAGCCGAGAACTGGGACAGCAGCTGCAGCGAAAGCAGAGCGGAGTCGGCTAACCACCTGAGCGGTGAGTGGAGCTGAACGGGTAGCGTCAGCAGCCAACACCACGGCTGGGGCTGCCCCCTGAGCAGCCGCGAGCACCGCAGCTCGAAAAATCGAGCAGCAGAGCGCGCCGAACCCGCCGGGAACCCCTGCCGCCCGTTGCTTGCCGTGGGCAAAGCCCCGAGCACACAAAAGTGGTGCCGCTGCTGCCTAAAAAGCCCAGCCTGCCCACGGGGATGCCGATCCCCGCCGACGACACCCTTTTCTGCCAAGCGGAGAAGTGCCACCGCTCTGTGCAGCCTGCTGCCCGTCCGCACTCGCCCGCCGCTTCTGCGAGCCCTGCGCCACGCTAGAAGCCACGTGGGACCCTTAGCAGCAACAGCCATGAGAGCCTGTGCTGTGTCGGAGTCCCCGCCCCACCCCACGGGCCACGGGAGCTGCCGCCGCCACCGCTGCCGCTTTTTGCCGAGCTGCATGCGCCTACCGCGATCCCCACGCGCCGAACCGCCACAGCTGGGACCACTGCCGTGCCGTCATCAGACGCAACCCCCACGCCGCCGAGGACGCCACCGCTGACAGCCACCTCGGGACCTGCCGCCACCTGAACCAGCCGCGCCACAGTGACCCAGTTGCCTGCAAGTGCCGGAGCAGCAGCAGCAGAGACCCAGAGAACAGCAAAGTCACAAGAGAGCAGCCGAACCAGAAACTGAAAGTAAACTCAGCCGCCACTAGACAAAGCACCCCCCACAAGCACGTAGATCACAGCAGCCAGAGCAAGGTAAACAAACATGGGAAACTTTCTCTCTCCCGAGATATCACAAGACACAGATGCCTTGGCTATCCTGCTGAGACCTTATCACATACAAGTCACACGGGTTGAATTAACAGAGCTTATACAATTCATTAAATCGGTAGTACCAGAGTTGCCACTTGTAGAAGCCCTACACCCAGAAATATGGGACAAAATCAGAAACCTCATGAGACTGAAAGCTCAGGCAGGAGACCTCCGAGCTAATAATGCCATTCCAACCTGGGAAATAATCATGTCTGCTTTACACAGAGCCCACAAGCGAACAGTACAATCATCCCACACTAACACACAAACCCTCACCCAGGCTACTAGTCTCAGCCCGAATCCTACGCGTATATACACAACCACATGGGGTTTACCGGGAGGGGAGGGAAACACTCGCGAGTTAAGTTATGGGTCGGGTGCCGGTAGCCATGGGAGCACGGATCGTGGGGAGGGAACGGAGCCTTTAACGCGGGATCCCAGACCACGGGATCAGCGTATGGGGCCCCATCGCAGCGATGAGGGGGGGAACTCAGCCTATTTGCCACCTCACGCTGTGGATGGGCGCCGCCATCTTGCGGGCCAAACAGACCGGAAGTCGACCCGTCTCTTCCAGCCCCAACGCTGCCGTGCTCCAGCCGTAGGCATGGGGGGGGAGGAGGGGAAGGGCCCCTCCCCCACGCCACGTCCACCGTCCACCACCACCCCCCCCCAGAGAACTGGGTTTATTGGGGCCACAGGGGCGGAGGCATGGGGGGATGAGGAGGAGGGACCAGGGACAGTTCCACCGGGAGGGAGCGAGGGGACAAACGGGGGAAAATTGGTTGACAGGTGGGAACAGTGTCAGGAGGAGGCATTTCGAGTGGGAGACTTGCAGGTTATACCTGCATGCCCAGTCATTTTTCGCCAACGTCAGCCCCCTCAATTCCAGCCTCTGCCATATGAGGTGACAAAGGAATTGAGGCAATTGGTAAGGGAAACTGGCGTGTCCTCAGCCAATACTTTCGTGTATCTGGAGACACTGAGTTCCACCTATGTTTTTACACCTCATGATTCAAAGACCTTACTGAAAGTAGCTCTTACTAACACTCAGTACAGCGTCTGGTTAACCGATTATTTGGAGAATTGCGCTGCGTACGCTAACAACCCGCAAGCAGGCATAACAACACACCAACTAACCAGGGAAGGGAATTACAGCACAGTAGATGCCCAGTCCAGTTACCCCAGAGAAATATATGAGGTAATTGCAAAACTAGACCTGAAAGCCATGAGGAAATTACCCACTACAGACCGGGATAGCAACCTGTCATTCACAAAAGTATTACAAGGTTCTACTGAACCATATTCACAATCCCTAGATTGGCTGCAATCTTCTTTAAACAGGCAGGTTGAGTACAATGAAGCCAGAGGCTTTATAGGCAACTGGCTTTCGAGAATGCGAACCCAGACTGTAAAAGAGCTTTGCAAGCCCTTCCTAAAAGGGAGAGCTGTAGCATTGCTGAGCTGCTTCAACCCTGCCAAGGAGTTGGCTCCATGGAGCACCAGTCTGCCTCATTAGCTACTGCCCTAAGTGCCCAGCTAAGAGTGCAGGAAGGGGCCAAACCCAGAGCAAGTTGCTTTAGATGTGGTGCCCCTGACCACTTTCAAAGGGATTGCCCTTGAAGACCCTTAGCAGCAGCATCCCACAAGTACCTAAGCAGTGGGGAATGGGCCGAGTTGTACCAAGGGTCCCATGGGCGGGGCCGGGGTCACGCCATGGGCACCGCGCTGCTTGCCGCCATTCTTCTTGCCATCCTCCTCTTCTTTGCCACCCACTTTCGCGAGCAAGAGAGGAAGCAGCTTGAGGCAAGTCATAATGTGCCAACAACCAGTCCCTGGAATACCCCTGTATTCTGTATACCCAAGAAAAGTGGCGAGTAGAGAATGCTGCAGGACTTAAGGGCAGTTAATGCAGTAATAGAGCCTATGGGAGCATTGCAGCCTGGACTTCCCTCACCTGCTATGCTTCCAGCAGAGTGGCCACTAATGGTAATTGACTTAAAAGACTGCTGTTTTACCATTTTCCTACACCCTGAGGATGCACCAAGGTTTGCTTTTTCCATCCCTGCCTTGAACAATGCACAGCCCATGCAGAGGTATCACTGGGTTGTCCTTCCTCAAGGGACAAAAAATAGCCCGACAATATGTCAAACAGTAGTGGCAAATGCTATTCACCCTATCAGAAGGCGTTTTCCCTCAGTCATCATATACCATTTCACAGATGACATATTAATTACCTCGACCACAGAAAATGAACTGCAAATTGTTGTTACTGCTCTAACCAATGCTGTCCAAGATGCAGGGTTACAGGTTGCTCCAGAGAAAATCCAGCGATCACAACCCTGGACTTACCTTGGATGGAAAATCACGCAGCAGGAAATTTCTCCACAGTCACTGCAGCTCGAGGTAAAAGACAATTTAACTTTACACGAACTGCAAGAACTTCTGGGAGCCATCAATTGGCTAAGGCCTATTTTAGGCATAACCACAGAGGAGCTACACCCTCTATTTGAGCTGATTAAGGGGGACTCAGACCTAACGTCTAGCAGGTCTCTGACAGCAGAGGCAAAGCAGGAATTAGACACCTATGCCAAGGCAATAGAAGCCAGGCAAGGCAGAAGGAGAAATCCTGAACTGCAAATCTGCCTTGCCCTTGTACCCAGCAGGTACCAGCCATTTGCAGTTTTGTTTCAGTGGGATCCACTGAAAGTCTTGAAGTGGCTGTTTCTGCCCCACACACCACCTAAAACTGTGTGGACTACTAATGAAATGTTTTACAAGCTTGTCATTAAAGGCAGAAGATGGCTACAGGAGTTGGATGGGAGAGATCCTGCAACCATCTGCATCCTGGCTACAAAGGACAACCTTGACTGGATGCTAGCCAAGGATGCAGGATTCCAGGCTGCCTTGGCAAGCTTTAACAGTGACATTTCCATTCATTTTCCCAAACACAGACTGTGGGCAGAAATCGGTAATTTACCCTTAAAAGTCACAACCAGATACAAACATGAATCAGTAAAAGGCCTCACGGTCTTTACAGATGCATCTGGGCGGACCCGAAAAGCTGCAGTGACATGGGTAAACCCTGATACAGGACAATGGGAACGAGAGGTACAGACCGTAAACCAGGGTTCTGTACAGGTTCTGGAACTGACTGCTATACATATTGCCTTGACAAAGTTTTCAGAACAACCTGTTAATATTGTTACAGACTCTCGTTATGCTGTAAGGTTGGTGTCCCATCTCGAAAGCTCATTCCTCCGAGATGTTGCCAACCCTCAGTTGTTGTTTGGTTTCTTAATAATCACAGAAGGTTTGACTTTTACATAATACACACGAGATCACATACAGAAATGCCAGGACCAATAGCAGAAGGGAACCGGGAGGCAGACATAGCAGCGATGTTTAACACCATCCCTAGAGTTTTAGAGCAGGCTAAATTGTCTCATTCATTTTTCCACCAGAATGCACGTTCACTGAAGAGACAATTTCAAATAACACTCAATCAAGTTCGAGACATAATCATGTCATGCCCAGACTGTCAGCAGATAACACCCATGCCATCTCAGGAAGGCGTTAACCCCAGAGGCTTAATGGCAAATGAATTATGGCAGACAGACATCATAGCTGAATTTGGTACATTAAAATACGTACACGTCACAGTTGACACCCATTCACAATACATAACTGCCACTGCCCATACTGGGGAAAAAACCAAGGATGTAATAAAACACTGGCTTACTTGCTTGGTAACCCTGAGTACCCCAAAACAAATCAAGACAGACAATAAACCAGCTTTCATATCAAAAAAGGTAAAAACTTTCCTGTCAAATTGGGGAATTTCTCACACCACAGGCAGAAAGAGCACATTGCACCCGAAAAGACATGTTAACAAAACAGAAAAGGGGGGAATCTGTCTGTAGCCCACAGGAGTGTCTGTGGAAAGCCACTGATGTCATAAATTTTAAATTGTGATAGTGCTGAAAAAAGCAGGCACGGAAGGCAGCACAGACTTCAGGCTTTTGCCTCTCCCAAACCACCAGTCATGATAAGAGATCTGATTTCAGGACAGTGGACAGGACCGATGGATCTTGTGACATGGGGGAGGAATTATGCGTATGTCTACAGGAAAAGAGCTGAAATGGATTCCTTCCAAATGTGTCAGACCCCACCTACGTTCAAAATCACAGCAGCAAGAACCAAAGTAACACAGAATTTATAAGACAGTTATGCGTACCATTTGGTAATAAGGTTTACATTCCAGGTTTACATTTTGAGGATGACCACTGTGGCAAAATGCAGTCTCTACAAAACCCATGAGTTTGTATGATGAATGGAGTGACTGCCATCAGCGAATGTGTGTGATGAATAAAAGAGCTGTATGACTGGATAAAAAACCTTAAACACCAAACACCTTAAACACTAAACACCTCACAAAAATAACACTACCTCAGACACATCATGGTCACAGTAAGAGAAATTAGTTTGCTACATTTACCGTGTTTTTGAAATAAAGTTGAATTTCCCAGTTATTTAAACTCTCAGATTAATAAAGGTTATAAGTCTACAGTTAATGCACAGTTGGGCTAAGGCCCCTACGTTAATAAAGTTATTTTTCCTAGTTGCACTACCCCTTAGAAATATAAGGTTTTAAAGGTTTACAATAGATGTATAAGTTGTTAAGCCAAAGCGAGGGATGTGCTGGGTCATTGCAAAGCTATGGTAGTTTATAATGTATTGTTCTGTTGTTTGCACTGTTGTTTTCTGTACTGATTTCATGACCGTCTTAAATAATTGAGAGGGGGGAGATGTAGGAGAAGTATCCAGGGATGCGGGAGAGGCATCCCGGACAGAGAAGCCAGGAGACATGCGTGGAAGCGTGTATTCTCATTGGACGCAAGGTCATGTGAGTTCAAGGGATAGAAGAGGGCACCGGATTTGAATAAAGTCTATTTAGCCACACTACCACTGAGAGATGGACTGCATTATTATTCTATCACATTAATAGAGCAACAGGAACAGCCTGCCCATGGAAGTGGTTGAGTCACCATCTGTAGTGGGTTTCTGTGGCTGGGTTTTGGTAGCAGAGGAGGGCTACAGGGGTGGCTTCTGTTGGAAGCTGCTAGAAGCTTCCCCTGTCCCGTGGAGCCAAAGCCAGCTGGCTCCAGGATGGACTTCCTGCCACTGGCCAAGGCCGAGCCAGTTAGGAGTAATAGTAACGCAGAAGAAATTCCAGCCAGGGAAGAACGGAGTGAGAACATGGGAATAACAACGTAGACACCAAGGTCAGTGCAGAAGGAGGGGGAGGAGGTGCTCCAGGCACCAGAGCTGTTGCCCCTGCGGCCCGTGGTGAAGACCATGGTGAAGTAGGCTGTCCCCCTGCAGCCCACAGAGGACCATCGGGGTGCAGAGACCCACCTGCAGCCCATGGAGGAACCCATGCTGGAGCAGGTGGATGCATGAAGGAGGCTGTGACCCCATGGGAGGCCCAGGATGGAGCAGGGTCCTGCCGGAGACCTGCGGCCAGTGGAGAGGGAAGCCCACGCTGGAGCAGGTTTCTCCCGGGTAGGACTTGTGGCCCCTGTGGGGGCCCCACATTGGTACTGCTCACCCATGAAGGACTGCACCTCATGGAGGAGTGACCCACAGGACAGCAGTTTGGGAAGAACTGCTGCCCGAGGGATGGACTCATGCCGGAGGTGTCCATCGAGGACTGTGTCCTGTGAGAGGGACCCCACGGGACCAGGGGAAGGACTCCTCTCTCTGAGCAGCGGCAGAAACAACAACTGACTGTAACCCCCATTCCCCGTCCCCCTGCACCGCTGGGGGGGAGGAAGAAGAACATGGAAGGAAGGAGGGGTGGGGCGGGGTGGGGCGAAGGTGTTTTTAAGACTGTTTTATTTCTCACTCTTTGGCTCTGATCCTGTTAGTAATAAATTTAAGTACTATCCCCACTTTGAGTCTGTTTTGCCCATGATGGTGATCAGTAAGTGACCTCTCCCAGTTCTTATCTCAACTCATGAATCCTTAGCTACTTTTTTTTTCTCCTCTGTCCAGTTGCAGAGGGAGAGTGAGAGAGTGGTTTAATGGGTACCTGGCATCCGGCCAGGGTCAACCCACTACACCATCCCTGGAGGTATTTAAAAGACATGTAGCTGTGGCACTTAGGGGCATGGTTTAGTGGTGGACATGGTAGTATTAGGTTAATGGTTGGACTTGATGATCTTAAGGGTCCTTTCCAACCTAAACCATTGTATGATTCTAAGGCAAAACTGGATGAATCAAGGCTTGGGATACAGTAGCTGAACAGAACATCTTAGGATTGTAGGAGCTTTAAACATAAGTATGAACCATATATGGAGCACTATATGCAATGTTAAGCTTTAAAGCACATTTGCACCACATCCATTTCCTGAAGTACAGTTATCTCAAATCTCACCAAATTGAAAATTAAATAAAAGGGAATTCAGGGGCTGACCATACAAGGGAAATTATCATTTTTACATGAACTGTAGTGGTTAAGACATGCTCTCTTAATGTGTTTGTTCACAGTTCCAGGAGACCCACTATATCCTCAAGTAACGCTACTTATGATGGATGTCCCAACTCCCATATAGGCTGCTCTATCAAAAGGCATTTATCTATAGATCCTGATGCCTTAAGCCCCTAATGTTTTTTTTATTATTTTTCTAATAGTTGTAAGACTGGTAAGAATTGTAGGTCTTAAAAAGCAGAAACCCTTTTGTCCCCTTGTTCCTTTCCCTTGTTTACCCATTCCCTAACCCTTTTACCCCATTCTATGCCTTCCATATCAACCTACCCCTGAATCCAGTAGCAGTGTTTAGTCTTTTGTCAAGGCAAAGGCCTAGACTGTTTGGAAAACAGCGTATCAGGGCCTAAACCACAGAGTACGGTCAAAAACTAGGTAACAATGTGCCCTTTGTACTCTGATGAAGCTGAAGATGATGAAGTAGGTGGTCCCAAAAGACCCCAGACCCAATTCTCAGGGGGAGGGCCCGGGGCGGTCCAGAGGAAGGGCCAAAGGGTGGACACATCTGGGATTGGATGGATAATGTTATAAAAGGTAACCTTTCGGGCACGGCCGGCGCGCGCGTCTATATCACCTATTGCCTTGGCAAATAAATCCTTTCTTATCTCACCCCTAATTAACTGCTCCGGAGATTTTTTTCAGAACCAAAATACACCGGCAACAGTGGTGGAACCCGCACGGGGAGAACTGGACCGGGGACTTCTTCAGACTGGAATTTTCATCAGCAGGAATATTCCTCAGCAAGCCGGCTTTTATCTGAGAGAAATTCCCGCCGGTCTGAGAAGCCCAGCTCCACGGAACCCACGAAAACAAGCACGGAGCATAGAGGTGAGATAAGGAAACGGTACCTATCTGGTTAATTAGCAGCTGCGGGAAAGTTTTGTGTCCCGGGATAGGGGGCACGGATTCCTGAAAATTTTGACTTGGGCCCTCGAAACAGTCTAGAGAGTCAATTTTCAGGGGGAGGCGAACGGGTTGGTTCGCCAATTACCCAGGTCAGGGCGGGAGTTCAGCCTAGGGGCTGTTCTGGTTTTGGAGGGGACGCCCTCCGGTGCTCTGACGCTGTGGGAGAGCCGGTGGGGCTCTGGAGTCGGTGTGACTCGGTAAATAGCTGAGAGGTTACGTTAACAGCCTCGTGACCTAAAGGTTGTCATCTCGAGACCCAGTGTGTTTGACTGGTTTGCTTCTGTTTTGCAAGCATGGGTTGTGTGGATTCAAAATTTAAGATCCCTAAAGAAACCCCCCTTAGTTTGGTTCTAAAACACTGGAAAACTTTAGCTGGTTCTGAGGCACCTTTAAAGAAGGAAGAGCTGTGTAGGTTGTCTCTAAATATTTGGCCGTTGTTTGGACAACTGAGAGGGATAGCATGGCCGAAATTTGGTCCGTTTGAACTCAATACAGTGCTTCGATTGATCTCGCTTCTTCATATAGAACAGAGGTGGCACGAAATTCGATATGCAGAGCTGTTCTTGGTTTTGTTAACACGCCCTGAATTGGGTATAGGAGATAAGGAAAACGAAAGTTCAGGAAAGATGGAAAAAGCAGAAATGGTTTTAGGAAGAGGGAAAAGGAAAGATCGAGTTAAAGCTGCTCCTATCCCACAAATACTATTTAAGAGCACCGGAGAGGATGATTGGGATATGTTGATATCACCTGACAGGAGAGAAAGTAGCCCGGGAGCTCCACAAATTGGACTCCCTGCTGCAGCGGCGGTGGGGGGGGTTGGAGCTGCCGGGGCGGTGATTGCTCCTCCTGGACCGGCTCCAGCTGGACAGGCGGGAGCCGTGGGGGGGATCCCTGGCGCGGGCATGGCTGCGCCGGGGGGAGTTGGAATCTCCGGAGGAGTTGGCCCCGGGGCGGCGGGAGCTGCTCCGGGCACAATCAGTACAGGACTTGCTGCCATGGCAACAAGTACAGGAGCAGGCACTGTGGGAGTAACAGGTCTGGGGCCACCCCCAGCTGCTGCGGCGGCAACAGGGGGAGGGGCTACAGGAGCAGTAGCAGGAGGAGCAGGGGCGGTGCCAACAGGCGGAGCCTCTGTCCTGACTGACTTGGGAGGTGGGGCTGGAGCCGGCCCCTTTCCCACGCCTCCCCCTCCCGAGGGAGGGGCTTCCATCTTTGGAGGGGGGGAAAGAAAAGAAGAACCGAGGGAGTTTCCAATCTCTGCCTCTCATGAAGAGAGAACAGAAACGCACAGACAGGGCAAGCTGATTCCAGCTGCAGAGAGAAGGGAGAAGCGAGGGTTACCACCGTTTGATAAGGACACGGAAGCAGAGGGTGAATTAAGTGGTAGCTCGGGGGAAGGGGAAGACGACCAGCCTGTAGTAAAACCGAAAGGAAGATTGGCTCGCGAAGCGTTAGCTTTCCCCGATCCGGTTGCAAGTAGAACAAGGGCAAAAGACAAGCCACCGTTAGAAGCCCCCTTAAGACAAGCCGTGACCAATCAAGGCACGGTATTAATAAAGGCTCCTTTCTCACTGGTTGAGTTACAGCAATGGAAAGATTGTGTGGGGGCTTATAGAGATAATCCGGAAAAGATGGCAAATTATGTCCAAAGAGCAATCAAATCTCAGAATCCTGACTGGAATGATCTAGAAGTCATGATGGATACTTTATTGGACCAAACAGAGAAGGAAATGGTGAAAAGAGCTGCTCAAAAGGCAATAGAAATGCAAAAAACCTCTGGGCAGTTTCCAGGCGAAGATGTCAATGATATCTTCCCCCTCACGGATCCTGGATGGGATCCTAATGTGGCAGCAGGTTTAGGAGCTTTGAAACGTTATCAAGACTGGGTAATTTATGGATTTCGGCATGGAGTTCCAAAGGCAGTGAACTGGTCCAGAATGTACGAGGTTAGACAAGACATAAATGAGTCACCTACTGATTTTCTAAATAGATTGAAAGATGTTATCAGAAAATATACGGATATCGACTTAGAGTCAGAGTTGGGAAAGAAAATTCTGTTATGCTCATTTATAGGGCAGTCCACAGATGATATAAGAATAAAACTGCAGAAGGCAGGTGGTGATAGAAGGAATATTAGTGACCTGTTGGATGTAGCCTGGACGGTATATCAAAATAGGGAGCAGAAAAGGAAAACAAGGGAACAAGAAGGTAGCTACAAAGAGCCTTATAAACGTAACCCCAAGTATCAGAAGTCTAACCACCGGCAGGACAGAGCAGATGACAGATGTTCTAACTGTAAAAAGAAGGGACATTGGAGAAGAGACTGCCCGGAGCTGAAGGGAACTGAAAACGCACTTCCCCCACCACCACCCCCAGCCCCCCAACTGACTGTGAGTCAGAATGTATGAGGGGGACCGGAGGTTTCTTCCCCAGCAGAGCCTCTGGTTACAGCTAAGCTGGGAGGGGAGAATGTTGAATTTTTGGTTGATACAGGTGCGGCATACTCTGTATTAAATACTTTGGAAGGGAAACTGAGCCATGAAACTGTAACTGTGGTAGGTGCTACAGGGGTAAGTGAAACAAGGCCATTTTTTAAACCTTTAAAATTTAAACTGGGCAAACACTGGGTAACTCATCAATTTCTCTATATGCCAAATTCTCCTAAGCCTTTACTGGGTAGAGACTTACTGGAAAAATTAGAAGCTGAAATTAAATTCACCAAGGGGGGAGACATAAAGGTTATAATCCCAGATACTAAATATATCGAGGCAGCTGCTTTCTTTATACAGGAAAAACATGGAGAGATCCCTGCAGAAGTTGAAAATGCTGTCATACCTTTAGTCTGGGCCAGCGAGTACCCTGGGAAATCAAAGCAAGCTGAACCAGTAAGCATCGCACTCAGGCCAGGAGCAGCCCCGGTAAGGCAGAAACAATATCCTTTGAAATTAGAAAGCCGAAAAGGCCTAGCACCTATAATTGAAAAGTTCCTTAAATTTGGTTTACTAGTAGAATGTGAATCCAGATTTAATACCCCCATTCTACCCGTGAAAAAGGCTGATGGCAAAAGCTATCGGCTAGTCCAAGATCTTAGGGCCATTAATAGAATAACTGAGGACATTTACCCAGTGGTAGCTAACCCCTATACACTGTTAACCACATTGACAGAAGATTTAGGATGGTTTACTGTACTCGACCTTAAAGATGCCTTTTTCTGCATTCCTGTACACAAAGATAGCCAGGAGATTTTTGCCTTTGAATGGGAAAATCCTGAGACAGGGAGAAAAACGCAACTAACCTGGAGAGTTCTTCCACAAGGCTTTAAGAACAGTCCAACGCTTTTCGGAAATCAGTTGGCAAAGGAACTGGAGGACTGGAGAAGACAGCAGCAAGAAGGAGTTGTCCTGCAGTATGTTGACGACATCTTAATTGCAGCCAAAACCCGAGACCAATGCATCGAGCTCACTGTAAGTCTCTTGAACTTTTTGGGGCTAAGTGGGTATCGGGTCTCGAGAGAAAAGGCACAGATAGCCAAGGAGGTAGTCATCTACCTGGGACTTGAAATCTATCGTGGGCATCGGCGACTCAGTACAGACCGAAAAGAGGCCATTTGCCGTCTCCCAGAGCCCCACACTGTACGAGAGATGCAGGCTTTCCTGGGAATGGTAGGATGGTGTCGGCTGTGGATAGCTAACTATGGGTTGCTAGTCAAACCTCTGTATGAAACCCTGAAAACGGCCAAAGAGGGAGTTATAACATGGACAGATGAGACCAGAGATGTGTTTAAGCAACTGAAACAGTCCTTGATGTCAGCTCCAGCATTAGGACTACCAGATTTGACTAAACCGTTTGAACTGTTCACACACGAACAGTTAAATGTTGCTCTGGGGGTATTATCACAAACTCTGGGAAGCCAACGAAGAGCTGTGGCTTATTTCTCCAAACAGCTGGACAGTGTTAGCCAGGGGTGGCCGGGGTGCCTGCGAGCTGTCGCAGCAACTGTTATCCTGATTGAAGAAGCCCGGAAGCTCACCCTTGGGCAGCATATCACTGTGTACGTACCCCATGCAGTTCAAGCCGTGCTTGAACAAAAGGGAGGCCACTGGCTGTCCCCCAGCAGAATGCTTAAGTACCAGGTTGTGTTGCTGGAACAGGACGATGTTACCCTAAAAACAACATCTATCGTAAATCCAGCTATGTTTCTGTCTTCAACACTAACTGACAGTGTCCCCGAGCATGACTGTTTGCAGACCATAGAGGAGACTTACTCCAGCAGACCAGACCTGAAGGATGAGCCTCTGGAAAATGCAGACTGGGAACTGTATACAGACGGAAGCAGCTTCATGCGAGATGGTAAACGCTTCACAGGGTATGCAGTAACAACCAGAGACAAAGTGATCGAGGCAAAAGCCTTGTCAGCAGATGTGTCATCCCAAAAAGCAGAATTAATTGCACTGACAAGAGCCTTGGAACTGAGTGAAGGAAAGAAGGTAAATATCTGGACTGACTCAAAATATGCATTTAGTGTTGTACATGCCCACGGAGCCATCTGGAAGGAGAGAGGACTACTGACAGCCCAAGGCAGTGGAGTCAAGCATGCAGACCAAATCCATGCACTCCTGCAGAGTATTTGGAAACCAGAGGAAGTAGCTATTATGCATTGTAGGGCCCACCAGAAGGGGAAAACAATTCCCGAGTTGGGAAATCAGTTTGCTGATCAAGCAGCAAAAAGGGCTGCAGAAAAAGGCATCTTGGCAGTAGTGCCACAAAAAGAAATTGATTTGACAAAATACACCCCTAAGTATGATGAGAGAGACAATCAGCTAATTAAATCATTGAAAGCTGAAATCAAAGAAGGGGGGTGGGCTGTTACCCCTACCGGGCAGGTTGTAGTCCCACCACCACTCCTTAGGGAAATAGCTCAACAGGAACATGAGGCTACCCATTGGGGAACGGAAAATCTCCTGAAACATCTAAAGAAAACAGTAATAGGAACAAATATGACCGAAGCTGTGCAGTCTACGGTAGGTAAGTGTGAGATCTGCAAACGAAATAATCCAGATACATCAAAGAGAGTGGTACTAGGGGTGACAAAAGCTGGAGACCAACCCGGAGATTACTGGCAAATAGATTTTGCTGAGTTACCACCATGGGGGGGGTACAAATACATCCTTGTACTAGTTGACACTTTCAGTGGATGGCCTGAAGCATACCCCTGTCGCACTAATGCAGCAAGGGAAGTGGTAAAAGCTTTATTAAACCACATAATTCCAAGGTTTGGGGTTCCTCTAGGAATGGCATCAGATAGAGGAACACATTTTATTGCGACAGTAGTAAAGGAAGTATGCCGCATCCTGGGAATTGTTTGGGACCTACATACCCCCTATAGACCTCAGGCTAGTGGCAAAGTTGAACGAATGAATGGCACCTTGAAAATGCAAATTAGTAAAATTTGTCAGGAAACATCTATGTCCTGGGTTCAGGCTTTGCCACTAGCTCTGCTGAGAATTCGTATCCAGCCGAGGCGGAGGGATAACATAAGCCCCTATGAAATATTATATGGAAGACCATATCAGGCACCACACGTACCAGGGGATGTACACTTGAGAGGGAGAGCCGATTTACAAAAGTATTTGATTGCTTTAGGCTCTACTTTGCAGAAGCTGCAGAAGGTCGTCGAGTTATCCAGACCTATAGGACTGGACACCCCTGCTCACCCATTCCAGCCAGGAGACTGGGTCTACGTCAAGTGGTGGAATAGTGACCCCTTGCGAGCCAAGTGGAGAGGACCTTACCAAGTCCTGCTGACCTCCCTCACCTCCGTCAAAGTTGCTGGCAGAGAACCCTGGTTCCACTACTCTAGAGTTAAGAGAGCATCAGCTCCTGGGACAACCAACCAGACAGAACCAGACACCGACGACGAGGATGTGGAATAGACTGCTTGTTCTGTGTATTCTGTTCATGCAACCGGTAACCATGAACCGAGTTTGGGACCAAAAATTGCATGTGGCCCTAGTCCAAAACGTATCTAAAATTCTCCGAAAAACGGAATGCTGGATTTGTACTCAAGTACCAGCAATCGATGATGAGAATAGTGAGTGGCCCCTAATTGGCATTTTACTAAATGAGACAAACTTCGGCAAGTCCATGATGAATTTCCCAGGGACCTGGAAGCCAGTTACAGAGGCCTATTATCCAGTGGCCTTAAGTAATGTAATTTCTAATCAGGACGTTGTTCCCTGTATGATCATAAACGCTACAGGAAAATTCATTCTCCCCCCTTACTGTGATAAAAACAATTTAAAAGAAGAAATAAACTCAGAAATTGTTGCAGGGATGGCACAGTTCCCTTTAAGATTAATTCCTCCCCAGGGTTCGGGATGGTATTGGATTTGTGAAAAGGAAGCTTGGAAAGTTTTGCCTCTTGATAAGGATCGAGCCTGTGCTCTGGGGGCAGTGATTCCAAATATAACAATTCTTGATCCAATTGATGAACCAGAATGGGAAAGACCCTATCCAAAAAGAGTGAAAAGAACTAGCAATCCCCTCATTGAGCGCCCTACGATTTTCCATAGCATAATCAGAGCTTTAGTCCCATCTCTAGGAGTGAGTGAATTGGAAAAGGCAATCGTAAATATTTCGGCTATTATGGAAAACATAGAAGATCACACTCTGGATGCAATTGAAACCCTGAAAGAACAGTTCCAAAGCTTGTCTCGTGTGGTAATACAAAATAGAATGGCCCTCAATTTTTTGCTAGCCTCACAAGGAGGCGTGTGTAAAGTCATCAATACCAGCTGCTGCTCTTACATAGATCAGACTGGTAGAATTAATAATGATTTGGCCGCAATTCGGAATCAAACCGAAATTTTTCATCAGATATCTCTGGATGATGTCTCCCTGGGTTTAGGAGATGTCCTCAACAAACTCACCTCATGGTTACCGAACTGGACATGGATGAAACAACTGTTTATCTTAGTATTGTATATACTTAGTGTTAGTGTAATAGCTCACTGCATGTACCGATTTTATAGTTGTTGTAAGTGTAGGTAGTAGAGATTGGACAAAGACCTTTGGGTTTTGTCCAGTCTCTAAGGGGGGAACTGATGCCTTAAGCCCCTAATGTTTTTTTTATTATTTTTCTAATAGTTGTAAGACTGGTAAGAATTGTAGGTCTTAAAAAGCAGAAACCCTTTTGTCCCCTTGTTCCTTTCCCTTGTTTACCCATTCCCTAACCCTTTTACCCCATTCTATGCCTTCCATATCAACCTACCCCTGAATCCAGTAGCAGTGTTTAGTCTTTTGTCAAGGCAAAGGCCTAGACTGTTTGGAAAACAGCGTATCAGGGCCTAAACCACAGAGTACGGTCAAAAACTAGGTAACAATGTGCCCTTTGTACTCTGATGAAGCTGAAGATGATGAAGTAGGTGGTCCCAAAAGACCCCAGACCCAATTCTCAGGGGGAGGGCCCGGGGCGGTCCAGAGGAAGGGCCAAAGGGTGGACACATCTGGGATTGGATGGATAATGTTATAAAAGGTAACCTTTCGGGCACGGCCGGCGCGCGCGTCTATATCACCTATTGCCTTGGCAAATAAATCCTTTCTTATCTCACCCCTAATTAACTGCTCCGGAGATTTTTTTCAGAACCAAAATACACCGGCAACAATCCATTGTGCAGTCAAAAATAGATTCTTGTCCTATTGTTTTCTATTTGGCATTCATGATCGATTCCCCCTAGTTCTCCCATTCTCCTTGCTGCTGGGATTTCTTGCAAAAAACCCAGATTCTAACAATAACAGAGAATCGTAAAATGGTTTAAAGATCCTTCTCTTCTCCAGGCTCAACATCCTCAACTCTCTCAGCCTTTCCTCATAGGAGAGGTGTTCTAGCCCTCTCATTGTTTCTGTGGACCTCCTCTGGACCCGCTCTGACAGGTCCATGTCTTTCTTGTGCTGGGGACCCCAGAGCTGGATGCAGCACTCCAGGTGGGGTCTCACCAGAGCGGAGTAGAGGGGCAGAATCACCTCCCTCGACCTGTTGGCCATGCTTCTTTTGATGCAGCCCAGGATACGATTGGCTTTCTGGGCTGCAAGTGCACGTTGCCGGATCATGTCCAGTTTTTCATCCACCAGTACCCCCAAGTCCTTCTCCACAGGGCTGCTCTCAATCCCTTCATCCCTCAGTCTATATTGATACGGAGGATTGCCCTGAACCAGGTGCAGGACCTTGCACTTGGCCTTGCTGAACCTCATGAGGTTTGCACTTTTCAAGCCTGTCAAAGTCCCTCTGGATGCCATCCCTTCCCTCAAGCACCACTCAGCTTGGTGTCATCTGCAAACTTGCTGAGGGTGCACGCAATCCCAATGTCTATGTCATTGATGAAGATATTCAATGGTATTGGTCCCAATACAAACCCCTGAGGGACACCACTTGTTACCAGTTTCCATTTGGACATTGAGCCATTGGTTGTGACTCTCTGGATGCGACCATCCAGACAGTCCCTTATCCCTCTAAGAGCCCACCCATCAAATCCATATCTCTCCAATTTATAGAGAAGGATGCTGTGTGGGACCGTGTCAAAGGCCTTACAGAAGTCCAGGTAGATGACATCTGCAGCTCTTCCCTTGCCCACTGATGCACTCACTCAATCGTAGAAGGCCACCAGATTAGTCTGTCACGATTTGCCCTTGGCGAAGCCATGAGGGTCTCAACCTGCGTACTGCTGTTTTTCAAAGACAGCTCTGTGCAATCGGTCCATTTTTTTACATAGAGGGTGTGGAGGACCAGGACCCTCTCCAAGGTGCTGTCTGTTCACTGTTGATGCTCTTTGTCTGGAAGTCCTTGGAGGTCAGTGCCACGGAGCCCTAATATTTCTTCTTGCAATTCCTCAAATAATACTCTGTTTCTTGTTCCCCCTCCCTAATACAGCATAGCCTGTTAACTTCCTCCTTCAGCTCCTCCACCTGCTGCCAGAGTGACTCCACCAGAGCACACCTTCCACAGGTGGAGCTTGCACCCTCCTCCACTCAGGGGTGTGGGGTACAGACTTTACAGCCCTCCACCTGGATAGCAGCTTCCCTGATAGGAAGCTCTGTCTGGTGGGTGGCTGCCTCCATTCGTTCCAGGCAAGCCTGGCTAGATAGGTGGGCTCCCAGCTTCTGCAGAGCACAGCCCTTGCCAGGTCTCTTACCCCCATGCTTCCAATGATCCCAAAGCACTGCCTAATTAACCCTTATAATTTCCTGGAGTCCTCAAGCTGCTGGGTAGGCTTGCACAACCAACAGTTAGTTGGGGTAACCATCAAGGCTGCAGCCTAAGCCTGTGAGTGGGCAGAGCAGGCAGCAGCCTGACAACTGGCAGAGTGCACTGCTCTTCTCTCGCAACCTGACACACCCTCAGGGACCACTCCCTGTTCGCACTTGCTGGCACTCCCTAGGGGCTGGTTATATGCATCTTCCTGCAGTTTGAACTGGCCACGGGCACCACCAGCATCCTCATCTTTAACATCCATCAGTCTCTTACAAATATTAATTACAGTAAAGGTTTAGGTTCCTGAGGTGAAACAAACTTATCTTGTTGGATGAGAAATACTTCAGGTTGCTTGTTGTCAGTGTTTTTCACCATTTGCATAGAGACAAAGTCCTCAATGAAAGCAGAACCTAAATAGAAAGGGACTGACATTTTAAAATCATGCATTTATATTGCTTGGCACTAGAAATGCTTGTAACAAAACTGTGCAAATTGAAGTCCTGCTATCAATTACATGTTCTCAAAGATTCGTGGTCAACTTTTTATTTCTTAAAAGCTTAAATTTCTTGGGTTGATTTTAAGATGACTGGATAGATCAGAATAACATGTCATTCCCTTATTTTAACGAGGATCATTTTCTCTGTGTTGTGCCAGAAACTGGACCAAGTGGGGGCCTAAATGTACCACGAGTGAGAAAGACAGGCCAGAGGGTCCATGTGTCTTTTTAAACTTCGGTTGATATAATTCTCATGCAGAGCAGGATGCGGTTTGTATCTTTCCAACTCTTGTTGTTAGTCTTACCCTTTTTCCTAATTCTCTGCAGTTTTAACATGTGGGATAATTATATTAGTTGGCAACGTTTCCTCTTTTTAGTGGACTAAATTCATAATAGCAACTTGCTTTATTTGTAATTGTACTGGTTTTGGCTGGGATAGAGTTGAATTTCTTCATAATAGCCTGTATGAGGCTATGTTTTGGATTTGCGATGATAACACAGGGATGTTTTGGCTATTGCTGAGCAGGGTTTACAGAGCATCAAGGCCTTTTCTGCTTCTCATGCTGCCCTGCCAGCAAGTAGGCTGGGGGTGCACAAGAAGTTGGGAGGGGACACAGCTGGTACGGCTGACCTCAACTGACCAAAGGGATATTCCATACCGTATGATGTCACACTCAGCAATAAAAGCTGGGGGAAGAAGGAGGAATGGGGGGACGTGTGGAGTTATGGGGTGTATCTTCCCAAGTAACTGTTATGCGTGATGGAGCCCTGCTTTCTTGGAAATGGCTAAACAGCTGCCTGCCCACAGGAAGTAGTGAGTGAATTCCTTATTTTGCTTTTTGCTTGTGTGTGTGGTTTTTGCTTTACCTCTTAAACTGTCTTTATCTCAACACACGAGTTTTCTTTTTATCCTTTCAATTCTCTCCTCCATCCCACTGGGTGGGGAGTCTGCGATCGGCTGCGTGGTGCCTAGTTGCTGGCCAGGGGTTAAACCAACACAGTAATGCTTAAGGATTCTTATTAGAATGTTGTGGTAGACTGTATCAAAGGCCTTACAGAAGCCCGGGTAGATGTCATCCGTAGCTCTTCCCTTGTCCACAGAAGCAGTCACACTCCATCGCAGAAGGGAATTGATAGTTCTTGTGCTCTAAGAAAAATGTCCTTAAAATTTCCCAGGGGGGGGCCATCCACTAATTCCTTAAACAACTGAAAGTTTCCTCTCCTAAAATTCAGCATCTTGACTTCACTCTTCACCCAGCCCATATCCCTCATGACTGTGAATTCCACCAGGGTCCCCAATTCTTGCTACTTTCTTCTTGAGCTTCAATTATATAAATATCTATGTATACACATAGAAAGCATATATATCAGTTTGCTGATGGTAGTCTTCCTCTTCTTAAAGCAAGCTGTCTATAAAAGAGTAGCCAATTTTGAGCCTATTTTAAAGCAGTGGTAGAGATTATGTTGAAAATTATAGATCAGTGATGGAATAGTCACTGTTTAAATTATCCTGCAATAATTTTAAACAAACTACCTCCTTAGGTCCTTCAAGTCTCTGAATATGCTACACACCTATACGCTAGGTTTGGAAAGCAGAATGTCTTAGCTAATAATATATTCCAATTGCCTCTGTTCACAGAATCACAGAATCATTGGAAGGGACTTTCTGAGATCACCTAGTCCAACCTCCCTGCTCAAGGGGGGTCAGCTAGAATGGGTTGCTCAGGATCTTGTCCAGTAAGGTTTTGAATATCTTCAAGGATAGAGACTCTACCACCTCTCTGGGAAACATTTTCCAGTGTTCAACTAGTTTTAGGTTCTAACTAAATGATTTGTTAACTCAGTTTAAAATTTACTTTAATCTGCATGGTGCAAACTAATCTTGACCCTCTCAGTCCCACTGGCATAAAGTTGGTCATGAAATAAAACTGTTTGAAGATATAGGCTTGTATAAGCAATAAAATTAAAGTGATCGATGCAAGATAAGGCCCCTGCTTTCAAAACTTGGACATACCTTGTACAATCCAATGCCAGGATCTATAAGAAACAAGTGAGTTGATGTAGATGGCTGATTTGGTGATCTGTTACTTGCTTCTCTTTTGACTTTGTTTTGACAGTTGGAAACAGCACAGGGATTGACCTCTCCACCCTGATTTGTCACAGAAGTGGTAGGAGCTTCAGATTCAGAGCGTATCAAAAGCTGAACTATGTCATTTAGTCCAACATCGTAGTCAAATAAAGTGTGTCCATCTTCCAGCTGTCAAGAAAAAAACAGTCTATTGGTAAAGTTCCACCTGTATGTAGCCCTCCTCTTAGAGAGAATAATTTAAAAGAACAGATATTTGCTTCAAAGTTGAAGAGACACAAGATGTATTTCAGATATATCTAGAAAATCATGTCTCTTGAGTGAACTCAACAGCAACTCAGAAAGGACAGTGGACTCAAGATTTCTGCCCCATGACATCTCTTCAGTTCAAGCATCTTGAGATTAGCTCAGTTGGTTAGAGCATGGTGCTAATAATGTCAAGGTCATGGGTTCAATCGCTGTACGGGTTATTCACTTAAGAGTTGGACTCAATGATCCCTTCCAGCTCAGAAGATTCTGTCATCTTTACAGAATCAAGGTGTTTTAATCATGGGATTGGAATTTAAAGTACCACTGGTACTTTCTACTCAGATCACAGGTAGGAGCTGCATTGCCTGTTATACCATTATGGAATAAATAAGGGTAACTCACTCATGGCTGGGCTTCGCGAACGAAGATTTGGGAAGGCTCTATCCACATTTGCTACAGGCGCGCTGGTGGCTTATGAGGCCAATCCGTGACAGACATATCCGATTGCAAAAGGCACAGCAGAAAGACTCCTTAGATGGTGTATTCTGCAATACACGGTTCTTTCTGCGTTGCCTTTTTTCCTCGAGGGTGATCCTGCGTGCTTTCTCAAAGGCATCAGCTGCGTTATAGATGGTGTGTCTCCAGGCCTCCCGATTTGAGGCCAGAGTAGACCAGTTATGGTGATCAATATGGCCAAGGCTGAGATGTTGTTTCAGGGAGTCCTTGTATCTTTTCTTCGGGGCTCCTCTCATGCAGCAGCCAGTGGCAAGTTCACCGTAAAGCAAGATCTTAGGGAGGCGGTGGTCCTTCATCCTGGAGACATGACCTGCCCAACGCAGCTGTGTTCTCATCAGCATGGCCTCAATACTTGTGATAGCTGCTTGCTCTAGAACAGATGTGTTGGTGACATAGTCTGACCAGTGGATGTTTAGAATTGTACGGAGGCAGCGTTGATGGAAGCGTTCTAAGAGACGCAGGTGGTGGCGGTAGATGACCCATGATTCAGATCCATATAAGAGAGTAGACAACACTATGGCTTTGTAAACACTGATCTTGGTGCTTTTCTTCAAGTGTTTATTACGCCATACTCTTTTATGGAGTTTTCCAAAAGCACTATATGCCTTTGCTAATCTGTTGTCTATCTCTCCGTCAATCTTACCGTCTGAGGAGATGAGGCTACCGAGGTAATTAAACTGTTGGACTGATTTGAGCTCTGATTGACCAATGGTGATGTGGGGATGATGGGGGACATCCTGAGGTGCAGGCTGATGGAGGACCTCTGTCTTCTTTAAGCTGACTTCCAGCCCAAAGAGCTCAGCAGCATCTGCAAAGCAGGATGTTAAGCGCTGCAGAGCTGCTTCTGTGTGGGCAACAAGGGCGGCGTCATCAGCATAAAGCAGCTCCCGGACAAGATGGTTTAAGGCCTTAGTGTGGGCCTTCAGTCGCCTTAGATTGAATAGACTTCCATCAGTACGGTATCGAATGTAGATACCGTCCTGATCATTGAGGTCTGCTGTGGCCCTTTGGAGCATCATGCTAAAGAAGACGGTGAATAGGGTAGGAGCGAGAACGCAGCCTTGTTTCACACCATTCTTAATTAAAAAGGGCTCAGAAAGTGTGTTGCCATATCTGACTTGGCCATGCTGATCCTCATGGAGTGAGATGATCATTTTGAGGAATTTAGGGGGACAACCTAAACGTTCCAAAATCTGCCACAGACCTTTTCTGCTCACAGTGTCAAAAGCCTTAGTGAGGTCGACAAAGGTTACATAAAGACCTTTGTTCTGTTCCCTACACTTCTCTTGCAGTTGTCTGAGGACAAATACCATGTCTGTGGTGCTCCTGTTGGCTCTGAAACCACACTGACTTTCAGGAAGGATACCTTCTGCTATAGTGGGTATTAGTCTGTTCAAGAGTATTCTTGCCAGGATTTTGCCAGCAATGGAGAGCAGAGTAATACCACGATAGTTTGAGCAGTCAGATTTAATTCCTTTCTTCTTATACAAGGTGATGATGACTGCATCACGAAGGTCAGATGGTAGTTCGCCGAGTTCCCAACAGCGCACCACGAACTCATGGAATTTGGTGTGGAGTGCAGGGCCCCCATGTTTCCAGATTTCAGGTGGAATTCCATCAATCCCAGCTGCCTTGCCAATTTTCACCTGCTGTATGGCCTTGAGGGTTTCTCCTAAAGTGGAGGCAGTATCCAATTCATACTTTACTGGTTGTTGTGTGATGGACTGAATTGCTGAGTCTTGGACTGTGCGGTTGGTACTGAAAAGAGTCTGAAAGTGTTCAGACCATCGATTCAGAATGGAGGTTTTATCTGTCAGAAGTGTTTGACCATCAGCGCTGAGTAGAGGGCTTTGTACCTGGTATGTAGGCCCGTATGCTGTTTTCAAGGCCTCATAGACGCCTTTGTGATCACCTGTATCTGCGCATAATTGAGTTTTTTCAGCTAGATCAATCCACCATTTGTTCTGGATGTCACGGAGTTTCTGTTGGAGCTTGCTGCATGCGAGACGAAAGGCTGCTTTTCTTGCGTGACAGGATGGCAGTGCAAGGTGTGCTTGGTGGGCGGTTCTCTTCTTCCTCAACAAGTCTTGGATTTCTTGGTTGTTTTCGTCAAACCAATCCTTGTTCTTCTTGAGGGAGAACCCTAAGGATTCTTCGGAGGATTGCAGGATGCTGTTTTTAATATGATGCCAGATTGTTTCAGGAGAGGAATCTGCAGAATTTTTGGGAATGTTATCGAGCTTAGTTTGAAGGTTTGCCTGGAAACTGTCTCTTACTGTGGCTGATTGGAGATTGTTAACTTGGAGTTTTCTCCTTGGGATGCTGCCCCTTTTTGGTTTGATTTTGATCTTGAAATTGAGTTTACAGCGCACCAGCCGATGGTCTGTTTGGCATTCTGCACTGGGCATCACGCGGGTATGGTGGACATCGCGGACATCTCTCCGTCGCACCAGGACATAATCGATGAGGTGCCAATGCTTAGAACGGGGGTGCATCCAGGTTGTCTTCAGACTATCTTTCTGCTGAAAGATAGTATTAGTGATGGTGAGTTGTTGCTCTGCACAGAATTCTAGCAGAAGTCGACCATTATCATTGCAGTTTCCAACACCATGCTTGCCTAATACACCTTTCCAAGCTTCAAAATTCTTGCCTACTCTGGCGTTGAAATCACCAAGGATAATGATCTTATCGTCTGCAGGGACCTTTTGGGTAAGGAGGCGCAGGTCAGTGTAAAATTTATCTTTTTCAGCAGGGTCAGCTTGGAGAGTTGGGGCGTATATACTAAAGATGACAACATGTTGCTTGTTGTTTAGTGGAAGGCGTAGGGAGATAATGCGGTCAGAGTGACCTGTCGGCAGATTTTCGAGTTTAGGAACAATAGAGTTTTTGATCATGAAGCCGACTCCTGAGAGGTGTTTTTCGGTTCTGGGCTTACCTGACCAAAAGAGTGTGTAACCGGCACCATGTTCTCTGAGGCTGCCTTCTTCATGAAAGCGAACTTCACTGAGAGCGGCAATGTCGATGTTGAGACGAGCCAGCTCATGGGCAATTAGGGCAGACCGACGCTCAGGACGTCCGCTATCTGCAGAATCGAGCATGGTTCTGATGTTCCAACATGCTAGAGTTAATTTAGGTACACCTTTGGAGGCAGGTGCGTGCCTTTGACTTTTCTTTGTGCGACCGCATTGGAGGAAGATGCCCGTTGGTCTGCGGTTAACCAACCGGGTGAAAGTGGAGATGAGCTTTGTTTAGGCCACCTTTTCTAGGCCCCTCTCCGAGTGGAGCAAGCAGTGCTGTCCTTGGAAAGGCTGCTTGGTCGTTCAGGGTGCTGCCTCAAGAGACTGTCATCTCCGGTCAGTCTCAAATGACCAATATCCTGAACCGCCTGCATGCAGGGTTGAGTCTGCGGCTCCCAGTGCATCTTTCACCTGCCGTTTCGACCCTCGCCCGTCGCTACAGGACTTTTTGCATGTGGGTAAAGCCTTCAAGCCTGCGCAATGGATTTTTTAGGTGAGATGCAGTATGCGCGGAACTGAACCCACCCTTTAGTCCTGAGGTTCATCTGCCAGGGCCGAGCGAGCTTGGACGGTGGCAGTGAGGTCCTCAGGATGTAGGTTTGATTAGAGTGACCTTCTCTTAGATGGATGGCCTTACAGGGCTAAGCGAGCTCCATCTGCCCGGGTTTGGGATTAGAGTTGTCCTTCTCCTAGGATGACTGCCAGAAGGCTAATGAGCTCATCCTACCCACAGATTTATTGTATCTGACCCTATAGTTTTGACCTGTCTGGCATGGGCGACCCTACCAAAGGCATGTACCATCGCCAGCGTAGCTCGCAACCACATAGGGGTATACAGGTTGCATTCTTACTATTAAAAACGATTAGGCCAAGTCTTACACTACCTAGTTTTTTGCCATCTGTCTATATTCAATCCCAGGGAAGCACCCGGGATCAGCCCTTTGTCCTGACCAACCTTACAGGATGTAACAGATAAATCCAGGACATACCAAACCTGGGCAGTAGCCACGGGTGAACCAAAAACAAACAAACGAGCGAAACTGTTCTGGCCACCGTACCCATCTAGGGCTCGAGGCCCTCTCTAGGCCCCAGCCCGACCAAGATCTCCAAGCCCCAGAGGAAACTATTATCCACTCTGATCTTGTCCTCCCCCCACCGTGTTTCCTCATATCTTCCCACGCACTACTTACCTGACCACCCTCCAGTCCGAGGACCCCCACAGCCTCCTTGTTACCCCCCCCTCCCCAAACCAGACCGGCAAACCTCTGTGTATTCCGAGGCTTCAATTCTCCTCTCTCTCCTTTCGCACGAGGGCACAAGGTCACGCCGGCGAAGCTCCCTCTCTCCTTTCCCGCTGGGGGGGGAGGGGACCGGGTGCGGCCCCGCGCGGGACCCCGGGGCGGCCCCGCGCGGGACCCCGGGGCGGCCCCGCGGCCGCGTGAGAACCGCGGGAGCGACCCCGCGGCCGCGCGAGAACCCAAATAAGGGTAAACATGATTTTAAAATTCTCTTTAATAATGATTGTATTGTATATATTATAGTTAAGTAATGACATAATTTGTTCTTTCCCGATCTTATCTAAGAAGAACTGCTTTTTACTTCTTCAGTATTGACATCACAAAACATATGGAAGACAGGGAGGTGATTAGAGACAGACAGACTGAAGTACAGTTATCTCAACTCTCACCAATGCTTAGGATAAACATTACATAGCAACATCCAAAATGTTTATCAACCTTATTCTCACACTGAATACAAAATACAGCACTGTACCAGCTACTGAGAAGAAAAAGAACTCTATCTCAGATGAAACCAGGACATTAGTTTGCAGGACACGATGATTAGTGAAAGCAGCAAAACTGTAACTTTGCATAAGAACAGAGAAGTTGTAAGAATTTTTATATGTATAAATAAATGTCAGAAAAGATGAAATAGATTTTTTGCTTTTAAAACACCAAAAGTTTCTCTATGTCAGTTAGAAATATTCACACAACAGGTAAAGTAATTCTGTGCTGGTTTTAGTGAGGAAGGGCAGGAAACAAAGGGTATACAGGGTGCTTTTTTGACATTCCCTGGCATGTTGCTTGCTCAAATGCATCTCAATGCTCTGAATTTAGCAATAAAAAAAAAACAGTAAGAGAATATAGAATCACAGAATCATTTAGGTTGGAAAACACACTTAAGATTGTCGAGTCCAGCCGTTAACCTAACGCTAAGTCCACCACCAAACCAAAACAACCCAAAAACCAAACCCACCAAACTAAGTGTCACATCTACATGTCTTTTAGATACCTCCAGGGATGGTGACTCAATGACTTCATTGGGAAGCCTGTTCCAATGCTTGAAAAGACTTTCAGTGAAGAAATATTTCCTAATATCCAATCTAAACCTCCCCTGGTGTCATTTGAGGCCATTTCCTCTTGTCCTATGTTGCACATTCATAGATAAACTGTGTGAGAGTGTCCATGGTCAAGTCCACCCCTGGAACATGATCCCATCTATATGTTGCATCTCTTTCTTAATGACTTGAGGTGTCATGGGCCCGCCAAGCTAGAAATAAATCACCCTTATGTTGCCAGTCCAAATCCACTTCAATCTTAGCAATCTGATCCACCTGCTGGTTGTTTTGATGATCTTCAGGGGCCTGACTCTTGTGTACCTTCACAACCAGGTTCTCCACCCAGGCAGCAATATCTTGCCACAATGTGGCAGCTCAGATGGACTTACCTCTGCACTGCCAGTTATTCTGCTTCCATTGCTGCAACCACTCCCACAGGGAAATTGCCACCATCCATGAGTCAGTACAGAGAGAGCACTGGCTACATTTCTCAGTCAGCAATGTTTAAGGCCAGCTCTATAGCTGCAAATTGACTCGATTCACCTTATCCTTCAGGAGCTTCTGCAACTTCTCATGTAGTACTCCATACAGCCGCTTTCCACCTCCAAAGCTTTCCTGCAGTATGACAGGGCCCATCAGTGAATAGGGAATATTGATTCTCAATTTCTGTGAGTTCAGTATAAAGTGGGGGATCTTCAGCATGTGTCACCTCCTTCTGTGCTGACATTCCAAAATCTGCCTTCTGGCCAGTCCATAGTCACTTCCAAGATCCCTGGACAACTGGGGTTTCCTATTTGAGCTCACTGTATGATCAGTGTGACCCACTTACTCCACATAGCATCAGTTCGTCAGTTGCATGATGTGTAGAAGAGACCCTCCCTTTGAACATCCAGCCCAGCACTGGCAATCAGGGTGCCAGAAGGAGCTGTGCTTCAGTACCAATCACTTATGAAGTAGCTTGAACCCCTTCATAAGCTGCTAGGATCTCTTTTTCAGTTGGAATACAGTGGGCTTCAGATCCTCTGTATCCCTGACTCCAGAAGCCTAGGGTCTGACCTCGGGTGTTTCTTGGTACTTTCTGCCAGAGGCTCCAGGTAGGGCCATTCTCCCTAGCTGTGGTGTAGAGCACAATTTCTGCATCTTGCCCTGTCTGTACTGGCCTGAGGGCTGCTGTATGAGCTGTCTCCTCTTTAATTTACTCAAAGTCTTGTCATTGCACAGGTGTTGCCCGTAATCCGTAATCCAAAAGAAACACAAACCAACAGAGTGCCGGTTTATGCGGTGCTTTATTCGGGGCCCCGGGAACCTGCGGGCTAACGCCCCAAGTCAGGATTCCCAAGACTCTCATTCTCAGTTCAGCTTTTATACCCAAACAAGTTTACGTGCAGTTTCCACGGCAAAACGGTTACAGTTTCCACAGCAAACCAGGTGCAGTTACAAACAAGCTCATACTTCATACTGATAACAATTAATACTCATCTACTCTAATCATAAATCTGCTTAAGTTGTCTTATCCCTAGAAACTGTTTAACAGACCTTTACCACATCCTAGGTAACAAATCGTTATATACATGCTTGACTAGATCCTTTGATTATGGTTTCCACTCACACAAACAAGGTTGCTACTTTGGAGTATTGCTTTCTAGGCCTACTCTTCTACTAAGCCTTAGCCATTCTACTACTAATTTAAATTGCTTTGCAACAGTCCCCCCTTTTGAGCATTCTTCAGGCTTTGCTTGCAAGGATGCTCAAATACAGCAATCTTCAGGCTGCAGTTTCTTGATGGGTAGGAGGTGATCTATTTTGCGGTGTGATTACTTCTTTTCTTGTTATAGCTTTCATGATGCGTCTCGTATGTTGACCTTCTTTTACAATCATTCCTAAAAGACACTTGTAAACAGTTATGGCTATGACAATAATTATCACAATCAATATTCCGTACTGGATAACAGAAGATATCCATCCTGACACATGAAGACCCAGGGAGCTGAATAATTGTCCTATCCAATTGTGTTCTGCTTCTTTTTGCAGTTCATGAACATTCTCGTCAATTTGTTCTAATTGACTAATATCTTTCTCTACTTCTTGAGTGACATTTGGGATGTGTACACAACAATGCTCGTCCTTTGCATGCAGGTAGCCGCAAACTCCATGTTCCTTAAGTAATATCAGGTCTAATGCCATGCGGTTTTGTATGGTCATTCTAGAGGTGGCTTGTAATTGTAAATTTAGATCTTTAAATCCCTTCTTGGTGACTGCTGCTAACCTTTCAGTTTGTCCCATTAATTTAAACAACATTTCTCTATTCCGGTATGTTGAGATTGGTGTAAACAGAGACTCTAATGCCCATCCAAATTTAACTCCTGCTGATGGTTCATGCCAATCTCCCAACCCCAGGTCATCAATATCTTTACTAATTTCTCTTTTCCTTCGTGGTTGTATTTCTACTGATGTTAACTTATCCTGCTTCCAGAATGGACAGAGAGTAGGTATTCCTAGTGTGACAGGTACAACCGGGCCATCTATGGGCATGTGGGTGGTCCACTGGCCATGTCCCATGACCCACACTAAATTTCCTGGACTCCTAACTGTGGTGGTACGACAATCAATGTTTTTCACAGATCCCTTAATAGTATGATTATATCCCCGACATTCACATCTTAATTGCAAGAGTATTTTGACTGGCATTAAGCTTATTTCATCATCTGGACTATCACATGTGTATACTCGAGTACAATTCCAATTCTCTTTTGCACGTGTTTCTGTCCTCCAATTATGATTTCCTCTATTTCCTGTAGAATAAGTTTGATTCTTTTTCCCCTTCCAGTGAATGCACCACTGTACTTTTCCAATATAACTATAAGTCTCTAGTAGGCTGGGTCCCCAAATTGTTTGCCACTCTTCCATGGTTGTAGAGCTAGTAATATTTTGACATACTTCTTCTTGTTTTTCTCGTTTTGTTTGAACTTGTACTTTAGAACATGGGTGTGTTACTGGACCTGAGATCAAACAATTTCCTTCTAACTTTCCAATTTTCCCACTTTCTACCCAATTAAAATATCCAGGCATCTGTTCACATTGTTTTTTAGTCATTTTGTCTGTCAATAAACATGCATCTGTCATTTCTTTCCATGTTCTAGTTACAAATCTGCAATTCCATGTAGTATTCTTAAACATTCTAGGGATTTCTGGTACTGGAATTATTCCCCATGGGATTGGATCTCCTGCAGCATGAGGCATAGGGAGACATGCAGTGATTTTTGTGACATTTTGTACTTTCCCAAAATCACGAATTAGGCCTACAACTAGGTTTTCTTGTTCTACTTCTCTATCTGGAATCTCTAGGTTACTTACTTGTCGGGTTATTCTTTCAGACCTTACGTGGACGGCAGTCATTCCAGTATCCCACCAGTCATCTCTACTTATCCAGCAAGTATACTGGCCTTCATCTTCTTCTCTTTGTATTTCTTTGATTTTCAAAACTATTGTATCTGCTTTCTTCTCCATCTGATGTCTTTTTCCAATTTTCAAGTTTCGTCCCTTAAACCACCACCCATATTCAAAATACTGTTTTTCTGGAATTTTGCAGCTTAGAATCAGATCTCTTCCTTCCTGGGCTGAATAAACACTATGTTCTGGCCTAACTCTTACTCCTTGATGTGGTACAGCTACTACTGTCCTTATCCCGTAATCTTTTTCTTCTCCACATGAGACCACACAAAGAAATGTACCTTCTGTCTTTCCTATTCTGGGATTAGAAATATTCAGCCACCCTTTACCTCCCTTACTATTTGACCACTAGTTAACTCCTTGACTTTGTGATTCCCAAGATTGATTTGCCATATTCAATTTCCACCACTTTACTTTAACTGATTTTTGACAATCATTAAATTGGAAGGTACAATTGATTTTTAAGGGAGGACCATCCCACATGTCTGATTGTTTCCTAGTGGGTAAAACTCGCACTTTAGTCACCGTCTTCCGAGTCGTGTTTATTGTCTGTATTTCTATATGTCCATAATCAAAACTTTCCCAAATCCAAACTACACACATATATGTCCCTTCCATAGCTTTGGACACTTCGGGTACCTGCAGAACGGTGTAACCCTTTTGTTGTGTAGCATCCCAAACTGTTGTCACTCCTTCTGTCATGGTTTGATCTTGATCTCTCCGTCTCCACTTGACGTGGACATCTCTTAATTCAGCTCCCTGGTCATCAGAAAACAAACAGGTTAAATTCACATCAGTATGCTCTGGTACAAATAAATAAGGATCCGGGGTCTCAATTCTCACGATGGTCCCTGCTAAACTTATCAACCCCAGGAACACTACAATCTTCAACGGTTGGCTCGAAATACCATCCTTGTGGCTGAGAGAGGTTCTACTGACCACGAGACTGGAACTTTCTTGACCGAGTATAATGGATCTAGCTGTCGATTCTTTCGACCTTTACTGCCGTGTAGGTCGTCATTATCACCTGGCGAGGACCGTCCCATGTTTCTTTCAGCGGCTCCACTGACCAGTTTCTCACATAGACTTGATCTCCTGGAGAAATATCATGCACTGGATTCTCCAGGGGCAAAGGTCGATTCCACTGCAACGCTCCTCTGAGGGCTGTGAGAGTCTTATTTAAAAATAACACATAATTAAACACTGCTTGATCACCCACTATATGAGGATCTCCTTGGTAGGTAGCTGCATGATAGGGTTTGCCATACAATATCTCGTATGGACTTACTCCTATTCTCTCCCTTGGTTTAGAGCAGGGCACATATAGTATGAGTAAGGGTTTCTACATGGCTCTACAACAACTAAATCACACAAATATATGTAAAAGGTGGGGTTTCTCGTCCCTGTAAAAGTAACAAGCACTTTTTGGTTTTCTTCTCTAATTAAACTCTATTTGAATGGTTCATGTGGGTTTCCTGCATGTATTGGTGCTGCCAATAGTACAATAGGGATAGCAATCATGTAAACAGTGCCTAGAGAAAAACCTGGTTTTTTTTTTTTTTTAATTTTGATTCTTTTATTAATTTGGATATTACCAGTCTTTTTATCTTCACCAGTCCTGGGGGAGTTCAACCATCGCGGCTTCCGTGTCCCACAACCTAGGCTCTTCCATTTTTTGGCGTTTCCTCCTCTGCCTCGCCTGTCGGCTCGGTTGCTTCGAGTCACAGGGTGTTTCATCTTCTCGGCAGCAGGAGTCCCAAGTAGGAATATGCCTTTTTTTAGTGAGACGTGTTGTATATGCGGGCCACGAGGCAGCTTTTACCATAGGTCCGTTACACGACACGGCACTAACATCCCATCGGCGCTGGACTTTTACTATTTCTACTACGAAAGGATCTCCTACATAATATAAATAACAGAAATTTTGAGGGTTTACTCCATAAGTGTCACAATTCCAATATTCAGGGGAATCCCACGGAACTCCCTTCCTTTTTAACTGTTTTAATGCCCAATCAGTGAATTCTCGTTCTGATTGATAGCACTGATCACAGACTCCTCTAGGAGGATATCCGTCTCTACAATGCGTCCACCATTTCTCTTGGCACTTTTTACATTTAAAACAAACAAATGGATAACATTTACAACCTGGTGTATTACACCACACTCTTATATCTCGTGTATCAATTTCTTCTGGGTCTGCATGTTCTCGATATGTTATGTTAAAACCTAGCTCAACGTATTTTAACAGATTTTTGTGCCCCAATTCGTAATATTTTAACACATTTTCATGCCCCAAATATTCCATAATACACAAACAAAGACAGAATGAATGCCACAATAAATGCTATTAGACACTTAATTCTTAAAAGTAAAGTAGTAAAAAAAAAATTGTTTAATGTCTTTATTATAACTTTTCTTCTTAAGACTACCTTGGTGTCTTCCAAGAGTGTCGACTACTTGCCAGCGTGAGGGATTCACTAGTCTTTTTCAATGCAATTGACATGTGTCCATCCACGTTTTGCAGCTCGAATTGGTGTTTCTACATTTTCATAGCCCTGTTAAAAATATGCACTCACAGTGTATTTATTTAATGAGCAACATACCAACATTTTGGGTATGAGAGTCATCTTTGTCAGTATACTATATAGCAGCATTAAATGTAGCAGCATTAAATATAGCAGCAGTAAAATCCCCATTCACTCTTCTTGCTTCTGACTCTCTTCCTCTCTCCTTCTATACACTTTCTGGGCTTCTCTCAGCAACTCATCCAGTCCCCTATCTTGCCAATTTGTTAATTTCTGAATTTTCTTTCTAATGTCTTCCCATGATTTTGCCACAAATTGTGTCTTAAGGAATTCTCGTCCTACTGGGTCGTCAAGGTTGACATCTAAATACAGCTGGAGAGCTTTCCTTAATCTTTCTAGCCATTCAGTAGGACTCTCATCTTTCTTTTGCATTTCTTTAAACACCTTGTACCTCCGGTTCTTTTCTCCATTTAATGGATATGATGGAGGAGACTTCCATGACTCCGAATCTTTAACAGAGTTCATTTGGTTCCTTCTTTCTCTTAAAGAAAACAAGTAAATATCTTCACTGGCTTCTAACCATATAGTGGCATAAAAACTCTCCTCTGAGCAAAAGGGTTTTTTATTGCTAACATACCAATTTAAAAGTTCACAGACCCAATTCTTAAAAGTACCATATATGGGCCAGTAGGTATTATTTCCTATTCTTCTACCTCCCCACACTTCAATACAATACTTAATCATTTTCTCCTTTGAACTTCTATAAGTGCTGGAATAACAACTCCAGTTCTCTAAGAGGTTCCCCAAAGGACTCTCAGGGGGAATACAAGTCACCTGCTCTGGATTTTCTCTATAAGACCCAGCTGACCGTTTCCAAATTAACATCTCATTAGGTAAAAAAGAAACTTTCATCATGACTTTTCCTCCGTCTGCTCCAACTGCTTCCCGCGAAGGGGCCATTAATCTCGGGGGTGAAGGCGAAACTTCCCTCAACTCTCCCCCCCCCCGCCGTCTTTCTCTACTCCTTCCTCGTTCTCTTCGTGCTCTCCGCGTTCGTTCAGCTAAAGGAGTTCTATCAAAATAACATCCTCGTCCTTTCATTTCTTCCTCATCCGAGGACGATTCTAACGGGGGCATGGAGGGTGACCGTGCCCTCTCACGTGAAGGGAGACTACCTCTCGGGGGCACTAACAAAGACACATCCTCCTCTGGTTCTGAAAACCGTATTTTCCGCTCATGTTTATCATCCAATCCTTTCAATATCATTATACTCCGCTCTTGACATTTTTTACATTTATCATCCTCCAGTTCCAGTTCTTTCAAAATCAACATACCACATTCCTTTTGCCATTCAGTCTTACATTTTAAATAATAAAACAAATCCAGATACGGTATTTCATCCCATTTCTCATTCTCTCGTAAAAATCGCATCAAGGGGGTTATAATTTCCAAAGTCAATGAACCATTTCTAGGCCACTGCATTCCTTCTGTCTCATATTGAGGCCATACATTATTACAATAATCAATCAATTGTTTCCTGCTTAACTCTTGTCCAAAATTTCCTTCCTTCCAATGTTTTAACAAGCAACCAAGTGGAGAATCGCTAGGGATATCATTTTCTGCACAAAATAGTGCCTTAAAGGTTTTAAACGGCATCATACTGACTCACACACACACACACACCACAATCCGGATTCAAAATCAAATTCACAATAACACAACAATATAAACCAATTACTTATTCCAAAACCAAAACCAAAACCAACTCGCCAATTCTCCCTCTGAGTGGCGAGTGCTGGTACAGCGCGGCTTTCGCTACGTCTTACGACCAGCGCCTAGGCTTCCCAACCGAGGTACCTTTAGCCCAACCCAGCGGGACACTCACTATCCCGTCTTATAGGCAGGCTCCCAACCAACAAACCTAAAAGAATAAAGCACCTCCGGGCTTACCTAGAGGGTGGTCCGGCGGGTGCAGGGTCGGGCACGGGTCAATGTCTCCCCAGAAATCACCTGGTTGCCGGCATGGAGTGGATCAGCTCGTGAGCCGCCCAGCTACCCCCGGAGTCCCAATCTGGTGTCGCCAGAAAACTGTTGCCTGTAATCCGTAATCCAAAAGAAACACAAACCAACAGAGTGCCGGTTTATGCGGTGCTTTATTCGGGGCCCCGGGAACCTGCGGGCTAACGCCCCAAGTCAGGATTCCCAAGACTCTCATTCTCAGTTCAGCTTTTATACCCAAACAAGTTTACGTGCAGTTTCCACGGCAAAACGGTTACAGTTTCCACAGCAAACCAGGTGCAGTTACAAACAAGCTCATACTTCATACTGATAACAATTAATACTCATCTACTCTAATCATAAATCTGCTTAAGTTGTCTTATCCCTAGAAACTGTTTAACAGACCTTTACCACATCCTAGGTAACAAATCGTTATATACATGCTTGACTAGATCCTTTGATTATGGTTTCCACTCACACAAACAAGGTTGCTACTTTGGAGTATTGCTTTCTAGGCCTACTCTTCTACTAAGCCTTAGCCATTCTACTACTAATTTAAATTGCTTTGCAACACAGGGATCCATTGGAAATCATCCTTCTGGGCCACTTGACAGAGAGGGCTGACAATTAGACTGTGATTTGTTATGTGCATTATCCAAAAAACCTCAATGCCTAAGAAAGCTTGTGTTTCTTTCTTACTAGTCAGTAGAGACATTGCTGTTATTTTGTCAATCACATTCACTAGGATACTGTCGGAGGACAGAAATTGTGTGAACAATTTCTATTGCATTTCTGAGACCTTTGCCTTGGCATGGTTGGGTGCAGACAGTAAAAAATACTGCACCACTAATATGGCTGCAGACCTTCTGCCAAGGTGAAGGAGGAATTCTTTTGGCAGGAAAACAAGTTTTATGGACACCTGCTGTGGTCCAATTGGTACTGTACAGCTCAGTGTGTTTTCCTTATGTATCCAATGTAACCTGGGGAAGAATCACATGTCTGTGTGTCACAGGCAGCATATAAGCTGTCTTTCCTCTAATAAAGCGGACATTTTTGCCGATCATATTGATCTATGAGCATTCTGTCTGTCCCCCTCCGCCGTTATCTGGCGCCCGTTTAACAGGGAGTCCTACTTCGTCGAGTTCTGCAGGGACGTAAGGCGAACGGAAGGAGCTGAGGCAAGCAGTCGATGGAGGTGACGCTGTCCCCGGCGTCACAGAAAAAAGCCATGTGCATGGTACAGAGGAACCTCACCCTGGCTAGGTGAGTCGACCAGGGGAGAGAGCATGGGGCCCACGCTATCCACAGGGGACGAAGCGGTGGAAACGCTCCTCCAATTTATGATCTCTCTTAGAGAGCCTATTTCTGATGAAGAAGCCCCTAAAGGGTTAATAGAATGGGTGAGAGCGAAGAATCTACTTCCCACTGCTCACACCGCCTTTCAGGTGTCCACAAGGGATGCTGTAAAGGAATTGTTTTGGGATGGGATCTCTACGGGATCAGAAGACGCTAGAGAGTGTACTATAATTTGGCGTCTGGCAGTTGAGTCGCTACAAGAGTTAAGTTCTGAGCGACAGGAACTCATAAATGTTCAAACAGCTCTGTAGGGAGATGGCGGGACTACGGCACGTCCCAGCCCCGATCGGTCCGCTGTAGGGGAGATCCCCGTGCCTGCGGCTGCGAAGTTGCGAATGCTAGAAACCTTAAAAGCAGTGGGATCACCTCCGTTTAGCACCGTGCATGTAGCAGCAAAAAGTGTAGAGGCTGCAGGAAAACCAGTAGCAGCGGAGAATGAAGTTGGAGCCATGCCAACGGCACCGCCCTCTACTGCGGCTGCGCAGTCAGCGGTGTCGCTCCTCACTGCGCCTGCTTTGGGCGCTGAGTCAGCGGTTGCTACTGCGCATGTGTCGCCTGGAACAACGCTGCTAGGAGCCTCCGCGTCCCTAGATGGCGCTGCATCGCTGGCGCCTGAAGCCACCATGAAACCCGGAAGAAAGCCAATGTGAATCGCTGCCATGGCAACAGACGCTGTTTTCAAAAAAAAAAAGCGTTTCCGGGTATGGTACATATGAAAGAAAGTAGCAGCTATTGAGCCTTGAATTAGAAGATGCTATATTAGCACAACGAGCAACCCCGAAAAAGTGCCACTTCTCGTTGACAGGAGAGGCAGACTAGAGAACTGCCTTCCCGTATTTTTGTTAACTCTTGTGTTAATTGTGTTGTGTGTCCAATGCCGTTGTGAGCTCACAGTATTGCTAACGGTACCGTGCTAGTGTGTGTGTGTTGGGGGTTGTGTGTGTGGAGAAGCGACCATACGTTTGTTAGTAACTGTTAAAACCCAGAGATGAGAGTCCGGGAGAATCTCTTCCCGTTAGAGTGTCTCAGGTGAACATAAAAGCATAAAAAGTCCCTTTAGAATTACTCAAACAGCTGCCAGAGTCCGGTGTGCCAACGCTGGGGCCGCGCGCTGGGGCTGCCGCTGCGCCGAGCTCAGCCATGGGGGAGGCGGCACTGGCAGCCACGGCAAAAGGCGGCAGAGGGACCTCAGTGACAGAGGCGGCGGCGGGACAGGCGACAACGCCGAGAGCTACTTCTGCAGAGCCAGCCAGACTTCTGCGGGGATCCCCGGGAGCTGCACGGCGCACGGAGCGGCCCGGGGAACAGCAGCTCGGCGGTGACTGGCTTGCGGGGGAGTTGCCCCGCAGAAACCAGGCATGTCAGTAACTGAGAAGAGAAAGCAGAATCTCTCTCTTTAGTCCTTCTACTCACTTGTAGATAACTTAAAACTAAAAGATTGTGTTTTACTAAAAGTTAGCATGCAAGAAATTTTAAGAGTTTCCCAGAGAATGAATCTTTATATAAAAGCTTTAGTGAATTGCCTTATTTTTAGTTACATCTTAACCCTGTAAAGACCTTCTGCCAAAATATCGTATTCAGCCTTAGCAGGAGGAAAAATAAGGTTCACACAATAGAGATAATTTGTTGCTTAGCAACTGAGTGGGACTTAAACCACCTCCAGCAGTTTCTCAGAACTAGGGAGAGAGTAGAACTTATCTTACAAAAACTACAACTTTGCAAATAAGATAAATGGAAAGCCAGCAGGCTGAGGATTTCCTTAATTCTTAGATAAAACATCTCTCTATCTTCCTGTTATAAACTGAGAAGTGATTGTGACAGTGGAAATCACATCTTTAGAATTGTGTTTAAAAAGGTTTACTCAGCTGATTTTAACATTTGGATGTTTAGTTTACATTCCTGTCTGATATTATTTTTTTTTCCTTGGTCAAGTTTAGTGAATTCATTATTTTTTTTTCTTCTGTGTTTGTGACAGAGTTGCAACTTTGAGCTGCATTTCATGTACTGTTTAAGCAATTGTTAATATTCTATTTATAACATAGCAGCAAGTACATTTTTTCAGATTTTAATATATATCTTCTGTTGTGGATTGGTACAGTATGTACAGAGCAGTTTGGTCAAATGAAACATATTATAGAATCATAGAATCATAGAATCGATTGGGTTGGAAAAGACCTCCGAGATCATCGAGTCCAACCCTTGGTCCAAATCCAGTCCATTTACTAGATCATGGCACTCAGTGCCACGTCCAATCTGCGTTTAAAAATCTCCAGGGATGGTGAATCCACCACCTCTCTGGGCAGCCCATTCCAATGCCTGATCACTCTCTCTGTAAAGAATTTTCTCCTGATATCCAACTTAAATTTCCCCTGGCGGAGCTTAAGCCCGTGTCCCCTTGTCCTATTGCTGAGTGCCTGAGAGAAGAGACCAACCCCCACCTGGCTAGAACTTCCCTTCAGGTAGTTATAGACGGTGATGAGGTCACCTCTGAGCCTCCTCTTCTCCAGGCTAAACAACCCCAGCTCCCTCAGCCTCTCCCCATAGGACTTATGCTCCAGTCCCTTCACCAGCCTTGTTGCTCTTCTCTGGACCCGCTCCAGCACCTCAATATCCTTTCTGAACTGAGGGGCCCAGAACTGAACACAATACTCAAGGTGTGGCCTCACCAACGCAGAGTACAGGGGAAGGATCACTTCCCTGCTCCTGCTGGCCACACTATTTTTGATACAGGACAAGATCCCATTGGCCTTCTTGGCCACCTGGGCACACTGTTGGCTCATGTTGAGCTTCCTGTCAATTAGTACCCCCAGGTCCCTTTCTGCCTGGCTGCTCTTCAGCCACTCTGTGCCCAGCCTGTAGCGCTGCAGGGGGTTGTTGTGGCCAAAGTGCAGGACCCGGCACTTGGCTTTATTGAACTTCATCCCATTGGAATCAGCCCATCTCTCAAGTCTATCCAGATCCCTCTGCAGAGCCCTCCTGCCTTCCAGCAGGTTGACACTCCCTCCCAATTTAGTGTCATCAGCAAATTTGCTGATGATACACTCAATCCCCTCATCTAAATCATCAATAAAGATGTTAAACAGGACTGGGCCCAACACTGATCCCTGGGGAACACCACTGGTGACCGGCCGCCAGCTGGATGCAGCTCCATTCACCAGCACTCTCTGGGCCCGACCCTCCAGCCAGCTCCTAATCCAGGAGAGGGTATACTTGTCCAAGCCATGGGCTACCAGCTTTTCCAGGAGTATATTATGGGAGACAGTGTCAAAGGCCTTGCTGAAGTTAGGATACGATGCCCAATGCTCTGCCATTAGGATACAATGCCCAATTTGCCATTTTATTCCTACAAACTGGGTCTTCTGTGCAGGTCCCTTGACCTTACTTTCTTTTATGGAAAACTGGCTTTCAGAAGGATTTGGACTATTTTCTTCAATTCTCAAAAACTTCTTCTGCTGTATTGCCCCACATGATGATGTCATCAATGTATTGCAGATGTTGATTCCAGGTGTACTGGACACCCTTCCAAGTGAAAGCAAACTGTGACCTGCACTCTGCTGCCAAAGGGATTGAGAAAAACACATTAGCAATATCAATTGTGGCACCACTGGGCTGCCTTTGACTCTAAATTTTATTGAAGTTCCAGCATGTCCAGCATAGCAGCATTCAGAGGCGGCATGACTTCATTCAGGCCGTGATAGTCTACTGTCAGCCTCCATTCTCCATTAGAGTTTCGCACTGGCTGTGTGGGGCTATTAAATGGTGAGCAGGGCCTGCTGATCGTTCCTTGGCTCTCCAGTCAACAAATCATCTTATGAATGGGAGTCTCTAAGGACTTGAAGGAGTCTCGGTTGGTGCAATATTGCTGCCGGTGCATCGCTGTGGTAGTGATTGGTACCTGTTGTACTTCAACCCTCAGCAACCCCATAACAGAACAGTCCTCCAAGACATCAGGCAAGGTAAACAGCTGCTTAATTTCCTCTATCTACAAAGCAGCTATACCAAAAGCCCACCCTTTTGGGTCCTTGAAATACCCTCTATGACAACTCTGTGCCAAGGATTAACGGAACCTCTTAGTCACAATGGGATGCTTTTCCCACTCATTCACAATCAGATTCACTTTGGCCTCCACTACAGTTAGATATTGGGATCCCCCTGTCACTCCAGAAATACAAATGAGTTCTGCCCCTTTATGGCTTCATGGCATTTGGGTATACTGTGCACTGGTATCTACTAGAACCTTATATTCCTGTGGATCTGACGTGCCAGGCCATCAAATTCACACAGTCCAATAAACCCAGTTGTCCCTCTCCTCCACCTGCCTGGAGGTAGGGCCCCTCTAGTCCTGGTCATAATATTCGCTCTTCACTTCTTGTAAATACCAATCAGCAGTCCCTTCATTAAGATCAAGAGTAAGATCATCCCCTCTACTCTGTCCAGGGAACTGCCCACTGGAGACTGGAGCCGCAATTTTCTTGGAAGAATTCTGTTTTTTCCTTGCAATTCATGTGCCTCTAGGGTCAAGGTAGATTTTCCATTCCAATTGCTCATGTCCTCTCCATGGTCACGCAAGGAAAATCACAAGGTACTCTGTGGTGTGTATTTTCTATATCCTTCCTCTTGAGTGAAAGGACACTTACTGTTAATAGCTGAGTTGTGGGTCCATACAGGTGGGGAGTAGGACATACCATTTTTGAATTTCTGGAACTTGCAGGACAGTTTCTCCACAGATGAAATGCAGGCCTATAGGGAGAAAGAGAGACTTTCTTTGTTGGCCAGCCGATTCATCCTCCATTTGTCCCTGAGCATCTTTCTAGGTCATTACTGCCAGTGAGTTGGCATGTGACAATAGTGCTCTCTGTACAAACTTCTGCCACGTGGGTTGTGTACACTTGACTTCATCTGGATCTTTGAATAACTGCTCATTGCCCAGGTCATCATAAATCACCTCCAGCACAGCTAATTCCCTCAGGTACTGGATCTGTCTCTCCATTGTAGCCTAAAGAGACCATGGAGAAAAAGACTCCAGGCCAATTTAGTGTATAAGATAAGATAAAAAGAGTTGGTCCTTTAATCAGGCCTCAGGCCCAGGCGAATACACACAACATCTTCTTTGAAGGGATACCTTTCCTTCATGTGTGACAGGAGTCGCCTCCAGAGGCTGTGGGCTTGTGCATGTTTTCCAACTGCTTTGTCAATTCCCCCTTCCTTAGAAAGGTATCCCAGCTGCTTGGCTTCCCTACCTTCTACTTCCAGACTACTAACTCCATTATCCTAGCATCAGAGTAGCCAGGTGACAATGTGCTCACATGAAGCTAAAATCTTTTTGCATATCTCACAGCTCGCTCAAGGAAAGGGAATCAAGTGGTTACTGCCTTGTTTATGAGTTCTGTCTCTTCCTCCTTCTCTTCTGCTTCATCCACTTCTTCCTCCTTCCCCTTCTTAGTAGGAGTTTCTTCCTTTACTGAATGAGCTGAATTTCACATATAATATTTCTTCTTGTGTATAGGAGTGACTGATATGGGTTGATTAACTGGTACAGCCGCAGTGCCTGTTGTAGGGGTTGAAGTAATTGCAGTGTCTGTCACCAGGGTTGGAGCAGCCACACTGCCTTTTGCGGTGGTTGGAGTGGCTGCAGTGCCTGTCATTTTGTCGTCAGATCCAGAGACCTTCTTTTCCCCTGAGGGTACTGAGTAGTGTTGTGTCGTTGTCGGGACGGACACCACACTGGGATTTCATGCAAAAAAGCCTTTATTTCATACAAACATGGACAATTTATAGTCTCCCCTAGCCAGCGTGTTTCACCACCATTGATGCCCTTACTACATACACATGTTAAGATTGGCTGCTCTATAGCTTCTGCAACTCAGGGTCACTCAGCAAACAGTCCAGGCTCTCTGGCTATCACAGCTGCCTCGCAGCTCCGTCCTCCCTGTCCACCTTCTCATCTTCGTTGTTTACATTCCTTCACGACTTCACAGCTGCAACCACTCAAATTCAGGGCCCAAGCTGTCCACAGCTCAACTGCCTCCCACAGTGTTGAGCAGGACTCAGTAGGCCTGGGCCAGACCCCAGTACATTGCAGTGATTTGTCTCTCTCTGGAATTGCCAGAGTGACAGTATACTTTCCCAAATATTTTACTAGTTTTTCAGGACTCTGCACTTGTTCAGGGTTGAATTTCTCAAACACTGGAGGTGTCCACTGTCCTAGGCACTTGCCCATACACCCTGCCACTCATAGCTATCCAGCCTCAGGGCAGATCTACGGGTGGTATTCTTAACTAGTTGTTTAACCTCAAACAAGACCTGAACACATTCAGGAGACATAGCAATAGGAACATGCTGGTTTGAACACCCCAAGGTTATTCAGAATTCTCAAACACTGCTATAACTACTCTGGAGGAGAAGGGGAAGGTAAAGGAGTAGGGCAAAGTATCCCCCTTTTTCTCCCCCATAGATTGGGTCTCTGAAGAGAAAAGGTAAAGAGTGTAATTATTAATAGTTCGCAAGAGATGCTTCCTGAAGTATGGAGATGATGGCAATGCTGAGAACAAATACCAGTTTATTCTCACAACCAATAATTTTATAATATCATGAGTCAGTGTTACACAGTACAGGAAAATGATAACCTTAATCCATCACCCAGTGGTGATCAAGAGCTCAACAGGGAATATATACATCGTGTTACATAACACAATGTCACGACCCACCGGTAGGGGGCATGAAGTTCGTCATAAATTCTTGTCAGGCTGAACAAAGACACTAGACACATGCCAGGAAACACTTATGCTTTTATTGTACAGTTGCCATAACTCTGGCAAACAGCCCACTGTTTAGACTCAAAAGGTGTTGACTAACAAGCCCTTAAATTCTTACAATACACTTCTGTAGTGGGTTTCTGTGGCTAGGTTTTGGTAGCGGGCGGGGGGGCTACAGGGGTGGCTTCTGTTAGAAGCTGCTAGAAGCTTCCCCTGTCCCATGGAGCCAATGCCAGCCAGCTCCAGGACAGACTTCCTGCTGCTGGCCAAGGCTGAGCCAATCAGGAGTGATAGTAACTCCTCTGTGATAACATATTTAAGAACAGTGAAAAAAAATTCCAGCCAGGGAAGAACGGAGTGAGAACATGGTAACAACAAAGTAGACACCGAGGTCAGTGCAGAAGGAGGGGGAGGAGGTGCTCCAGGCACCGGAGCTGAGGCCCCTGCAGCCTGTGGTACAGACCATGGTGGAGTAGGCTGTCCCCCTGCAGCCCATGGAGGCCCATCAGGGTGCAGAGACCCACCTGCAGCCCATGGAGAAGCCCATGATGGAGCAGGTGGATGCATGAAGGATACTGTGACCCCATGGGAGGCCCAAGATGGAGCAGGGTCCTGCCAGAGACCTGCAGCCTGTGGAGAGAGACCCCCACGCTGGAGCAGGTTTTTCCCAGGTAGGACTTGTGGCCCCTGTGGGGACCCACCCACACTGGTACAGCTCATTCGTGAAGGACTGCACCTCATGGAGGAGTGACCCACAGGACAGCAGTTTCGTGAAGAACTGTTGCCCATGGGATAGACTGATGCTGGAGAGGTCCATAAAGGACTATCTCCCGTGGGAGGGACCCCATGGGGAAGGACTCCTCTCTCTGAGCAGCAGCAGAAACAACAACTGACCATAACCCCCATTCCCCATCTCTCTGCACCTCTGGGGGGGAGGAGGTAGAGTTTGGAAGGAAGGAGGGGTGGGGGGAAGGTGTTTTTAAGACTGTTTTATTTCTCACTCTTTTGCTCTGATGCTGTTATTAATAAATGTAATCAATATCCCCACTTTGAGTCTGTTTTGCCCATGATGGTGATCAGTAAGTGACCTCTCCCAGCTCTTAACTCATGAATCCTTCGCTGTTTTTTTGTCTCCTCTGTCCAGTTGCAGAGGGGAGTGAGAGAGCGGCTTTAGTGGGTACCTGGCATTCAGGGTCAACCCACTACAACTTCCACAAGAGTGTTGGCTAACTAACCTTTAATTTTGTACAGTAAACTTCAATATGTTCTCAACTCCCACAGCAAACTCCTCAAAGGTGCTGGCTACCAACCAAAACACACAATCACAGGTGATAGCTAACAAGCCACAATACACCACCTCTCAAAGGTGCCGGCTCACAAGTCACAGCATACTTCCACGAGCTCCCCATTCTCACAGCAAACTTCAGTAGGGAGTACAGAGTAGAATATGATAGCCGTGCTTTGTCCAGACAAAGCAAGGGAATAGAACAAAGAATATCACCAGTCCTTAGCTCCTGGATTGGTCCTGTCACGTGGATGATCAGTAGCTGGGATTGCGAGACAAAGAAAAAGAAGAAAAAAAAGAAGGGCAAGGGGACCTTATCCACTTCCTTTTGTAGTTAACCTGGTGCAGCCTATGTTAACTAGATTTTTTGCACCCATTTTGTTCACGCATGCACAGCCAGCCCTTTGAGCCCTCCTCCAGGAAGTGAGCTGGGGGGGTTGAGAAGACGTCTCAAGGAAGAGCAGGAAGTTGGCTCAGAACAGCACTACCCCACCTCTACAGGACCCTCTCTTCCGATCACATCTTTCCCGTTGTAACAGTCAGAATGTGTTGAGACAAAACATGCTTACATCTGTCCCTCCACACACAATTCTGAGAACAAGCACAACAACTCTGAGAGCAACTAAATCAACATTGTGACCAGTGACTATGAAACCAGTACAATGAATGCTTATAACAAATATATTTAACATGGTCTGGTAAAATATGCCATTATCTCAACCTTTTGTGTCCCATGTTGGATACCAAAAAGGACTGTTATGGTTTAACCCATCATCATCATGGCTAGGCTTCAGGAGGGCTCTACCCATGTTTGTTGCAAGTGCGTTGGTGGCTAAAAAGGCCAATACGAGATAGACACGTCCAGTTGCAAAAGGCACAGCAGAAAGACTCCTTAGGTGGTATATTCTGCAAGGTACGAATCTTTCTGCGTTGTCTTTTCTCCTCGAGAGTGATCCTGTGTGCTTTCTCAAAAGCATCAGCAGCGTTATAGATTGTGTGTCTCCAGACCTCCCAATTGGAGGCCAGAGTAGACCAGTTATGTTGATCAATATGGCCAAGGCCGAGATGTTGTTTCAGGGAGTCCTTGTATCTTCTCTTCGGGGCTCCTCTCTTGCGGCAGTCGGTGGCAAGTTCACCATAAAGCAAGATCTTAGGGAGCCAGTGGTCCTTCATCCTGGAGACGTGTCCTGCCCAGTGCAGCTGTGTTCTCAGCAACATGGCCTCTATACTTGTGACTGCTGCTTGCTCTAGAACAGATGTATTGGTCACATAATCTGGCCAGTGGATGTTTAGGACTGTACAGAGGCAGCGTTGATGGAAGCGTTCTAGGAGACGTAGGTAGTGGCAGTAGATGACCCATGATTCAGATCCGTAAAAGAGAGTAGACAGCACTATGGCTCTGTAAACACTGACCTTCGTACTTTTCTTCATGTGTTTATTTCGCCAAACTCTTTTATGGAGCTTTCCGAAGGCACTATATGCCTTTGCTAACCTGTTGTCTATCTCTCCGTCAATCTTACCATCTGAGGAGATGAGGCTACCTAGGTAATTAAACTGCTGAACTGATTTGAGCTCTGATTCGCCAACGGTGATATGGGGATGATGGAAGACTTCCTGAGGTGCGGGTTGATAGAGAACTTCTGTCTTCTTTAAGCTGACTTCCAGCCCAAAGAGCTCAGCAGCATCTGCAAAGCAGGATGTTAAACGCTGCAGAGCTGCTTCTATGTGGGCAACAAGGGTGGCGTCATCAGCATAAATCGGGTCCCAGACAAGATGGTTTAAGGTCTTGGTGTGGGCCTTCAGTCGCCTTAGATTGAATAGACTTCCATCAGTACAATATCGAATGTAGATACCATCCTGATCATTGAGGTCTGCCGTGGCCCTTTGGAGCATCATGCTGAAAAAGACTGTGAATAGGGTTGGTGCAAGAACATAGCCTTGTTTCACACCATTCGTTATTAGAAAGGGCTCAGAAAGTGCATTGCCATATCTGACTTGGCTGCGCTGATCCTCATGGAGTGAGATGATCATTTTAAGGAACTTGGGGGGACAACCTAAACGTTCCAAAATCTGCCATAGACCTTTTCTGCTCATGGTATCGAAAGCCTTGGTGAGGTCGACAAAGGTTACATAGAGACCTTTGTTCTGTTCCCTACACTTCTCTTGCAGTTGTCTGAGAACAAATACCATGTCTGTGGTACTCCTGTTGGCTCTGAAACTACACTGACTTTCAGGTAGAATTCCTTCTGCTATAGCGGGTATTAGTCTGTTCAAGAGTATTCTTGCCAGGATTTTGCCAGCAATGGAGAGCAGAGTAATACCACGGTAATTTGAGCAGTCTGATTTAATACCTTTCTTCTTATACAAAGTGATAATGACTGCATCACGAAGGTCTGAAGGTAGTTCCCCTAGTTCCCAACAATGCACCACAAACTTGTGAAATTTAGCATGGAGTGCAAGGCCCCCATGTTTCCAGACTTCGGGTGGAATTCCATCAACCCCAGCTGCCTTGCCGATTTTCACCTGCTGTATGGCCTTGAGGGTTTCTCCTAAAGTGGGGACAATATCCAATTCGTATTTCACCCGTTGTTGTGTGATGGACTGAATTGCTGAGTCTTGGACTACACGGTTGGTACAGAAAAGGGTCTGAAAGTGTTCAGACCATCTATTCAAAATGGAGGTTTTATCTGTTAGAAGCGTTTGACCATCAGCGCTGAGTAGAGGGCTTTGGACTTGGTATGTAGGCCTGTATGCTGTTTTCAGGGCCTCATAGAATCCTTTGTGATCACCCGTATCTGCTCATAATTGAGTTTTTTCCGCTAGATTGATTCACCACTTGTTCTGGATGTCACGGAGTTTCTGTTGGAGCTTGCTGCATGCGAGACGAAAGGCTGTTTTTCTTGTGTGACAGGATGGCAGTGCAAGGTGTGCTTGGTGAGTAGTTCTCTTCTTCCTCAACAATTCCTGGATTTCTTGATTGTTTTCATCAAACCAGTCCTTGTTCTTCTTGAAGGAGAACTCTAAGGATTCTTCAGAGGATTGCAGGATGCTGTTTTTAATATGATGCCAAATTGTTTAAGGAGAGGAATCTGTAGAATCTATAGAATGGTTTTCAAGCCTAGTTTGAAGGTTTACCTGGAATCTGTCTCTTTCTGTGGCTGATTGGAGATTGTTAACTTGGAGTCTTCTCCTTGGGATATTGCCCCTTTTAGGTTTGAATTTGAGACTGAAGTTGAGTTTACAGCACAACAAGCCGATGGTCTGTTTGGCATTCTGCACTGGGCATCACACGGGTATGGTGGACATCGCGAACATCTCTCCGTCGCACCAAGACATAATCAATGAGGTGCCAATGCTTAGATCTGGGGTGCATCCAGGTTGTCTTCAGACTATCTTTCTGCTGAAAGATAGTATTAGTGATGGTGAACTGTTGCTCCGCACAGAATTCTAGCAGAAGTCAACCATTATCGTTGCAGTTTCCAACACCATGCTTGCCTAATATTCCTTTCCAGATTTCAAAATTCTTACCTACTTTGGTGTTGAAATCACCAAGGATAATGATCTTATCATCTGCAGGAACCTTTTGGGTAAGGCGGCGCAGGTCGGTGTAAAATTTATCTTTTTCAGCAGGGTCAGCTTGGAGAGTTGGGGCATAAATACTAAAGAGGACAACATGTTCCTTGTTGTGGAGTGGAAGGCGTAGGGAGATAATGCGGTCAGAGTGACCTGTCGGCAGATTTTCGAGTTTAGGAACAATAGAGTTTTTGATCATGAAGCCTACTCCTGAGAGATGTTTTCGGTTCTGGGTTTACCTGACCAAAAGAGTGTGTAACCGGCACCATGTTCTCTGAGGCTGCCTTCCTCGTGAAGGCGAAATTCACTGAGAGCAGCAATGTCGATGTCGAGACGAGCCAGTTCATGGGCAATTAGGGCAGAATGGTGCTCAGGACATCCGCTATCCGCAGAATCGAGCATGGTTCTGATATTCCAACATGCTAGAGTTAATTTAGGTACACCTTTGGAGGCATGTGCTTGCCTTTGTCTTTTGATCTTTGTGCGACCGCATTGGAAGAAGGTGCCCGTTGACCTTTGGTTAACCAACCGGGTGAAGGTGGAGAAGAGCTTTGTTTAGGTCACCATTTCTAGGCCCCTCTCCGAGTGCAGCAAGCAGTGCTGTCCTTGAAAAGGCTGCTTGGTCATTCAGGGTGCTGCCCCAAGAGACTGTCATCTCCGTCAGTCTCAAATGACCAATATTCTGAACCGCCTGCATGCAGGGTTGGGTCTGCGGCTTCCAGTGCACCTTTCACCTGGCGTTTCGACCCTCACCTGTCGCTACAGGGCTTTTTGCATGTGAGTAAAGCCTTCAAGCCTGCGCAGTGGATTTTTTTTAGGTGAGATGCACTATGCGCGGAACTGAACCCACCCTTTAATCCTAAGGTTCATCTGCCAGGGCCGAGCGAGCTTGGATGGTGGCAGCGAGGTCCTCAGGATGTAGGTTTAATTAGAGTGAACTTCTCTTAGATGGATGGCCTTACAGGGCTAAGCGAGCTCCATCTGCCCGGGTTTGGGATTAGGGTTGTCCTCCTAGGATGACCGCCAGAAGGCTAACGAGCTCATCCTGCCCAAGAATGTATTGTATCTGGTCCTACGGTTTTGACCTGTCTGGCATTGGCGACCCTACCGAAGGTATGTACCATCGCCAGCCTAGCTCACAACCACATGGGGGTACACAGGTTTCATTCCTATTGGAACGATTTGGGCAAGTCTTTAATTTCCTACTTTGCTATCACCTATCTATATACAATCTCAAGGAAATACCGAGGAACAACCCTTTGTCCTGCCCACCCTTTCAGGATGCAACAGAGCAAAGCAAATATATCCAGAGCATGCTGAACCTGGGCAGTAGCCGCAGGTGAGCCAGAAACAAACAAACAAACAAACAAACAAACTGTTCTGGCCCCCTTAGCCATCCAAGGCTGGGGTGCCTTTCAAGGCCCCAGCCCGGCCGGGACCCCCAACATTCTAAAAGAACCCATTATCCACCCTGACCTTATCCTTACCCCACTGTGTTACCACATATCTACAGGCGCACTGCTCACCTGCAACATTTCATACAGGATTGCCCTCCCGCCAGTCTGAGGACCCCCACGACCCACTTGACACCCTTCCCCTCCCCCAAACCTGGAACGGCAAACCTCCGTGTGCTCCGAAGCTCCCCTCTCCTCTTCCACAGGGGCGCAGTACCCGCCGGCGAGGCTCCCCCTCTTTCTCTCCTTTCACCCTCTGGGGCTAGGACGGGGGCCGACCGTGGCCGCACCCGGGGGCCGGGCTCCCCAGACCTCTGCCACACGCGGCATGGGGGCTGCCGGGGTCCCCGGACCTCCACCGCACGGGCGCTAATTAATGGTGCTTAACAAGCCCTGGGGGCCTCAGCGCATTTCAGGAGTGTTCCTGGGTGTTCAAGAAGGATATAAATCTATTAAAAAGTGTCCAAAGGAGGTCTGCAAAGATGATGAAGGGTCTAGAGGGGAAGTCATACGAGGAGTGGCTGAGGTCACTTGGCTTATTCAGCCTGGAGGAGACTGAGGGGAGACGTCATAGCAGCCTACAGCTTCCTCACAAGGGGAAGGGGAGGGGCAGGCACTGATCTCTTCTCTGTGGTGACCAGTGATAAGACTCTGGCATGAAGCTGTGTCAGGGTAAGTTTAGGTTAGATATTAGGAAAAGGTTCTTCACCCAGAGGATGGTTGGGCACTGGAACAGGCTCCTCAGGGAAGTGGTCACAGCACCAAGCCTGAGTTCAAGAAACATTTGGACAATGCTCTCAGGCACATGGTGTGACTTGGGGATGTCCTGTGCAGGGCCAGGAGTTAGACTTTGATGATCCTTGTGGGTCCCTTCCAACTCAGAATATTCTATGATTCTATTCTATGATTCTATGAAGAGTAGCTGGAAAGCTGCCTGGCAGAAAAGAACCTTGGGGTGCAGGTTGACAGTTGGTTGAATATGAGCCAGCAGTGTGTTCAGGTGGGCAAAAAGGCCAGCAGCATCCTGGCCCATATCAGAAATAGTGTGGCCAGTAGGACTAAGGAAGTGAGCATCCCCCTGTACTCAGCAATGATGAGGCCACACCTTGAGTACTATGTTCAGTTTTGGGCCCCTCACTACAGGAAAGACATTGAGGTTCTGGAGTGTGTCCAAAGAAGGGCAATGAAGCTGGTGAAGGGTCTAGAGAAAAAGTCTTTTGAGGAGCAGCTGAGGAAACTGGGGTTGTTTAGCCTGGAGAAGAGGAGGCTCAGGGGAGACTGTATTGCTGTCTACAATTACCTGAAAGGAGGTTGTAGTAAGGTGGGTTTTGGTCTCTTCTCCCAAGTAACAAGCAATAGGACAAGAGGAAATGGCCTCAAGTTGTGCCAGGGAAGGTTTAGATTGGACATTAGGAAAAAAGTTTCTTCACTGAAAGAGTGGTCAAGCACTGGAACAGGCTGCCCAGGGAAGTGGTAGTGTTACCAAAATAGGTTAATAAACTCCTTAATACCAATGTAGCATTAAGGAACAGGCATTCTTTATTCAGTGCTGGATGCACAGGGGCATATCTCCACCTATTGTGCATGCATAGTACAGAAAATGGTTAGTTTATATACATTACATTGATACATAGTCATTGTTTTTCCCAGAAGAAGTATGCATATGATAATCATTTCCCCAAAATCATTAATATATGTTCCCTCCCCTTTGCACGTGTTCTTCTGTCCCTGGAGTCCCTCTGGTGGTCTCTGGTAGTCATAGACCCCCAAAGTTATAGCTAACCTCCCAGGCAACTGGACGTTATTGTCCAAATAAGGAGCTGAGTTGACGCGACTAGTCTAGTTCATTGTCTTGCAGGATGCCTTGGTCAACAGATTGTACTTTCTAGTTCCTCTTCTGTTTAATGTTTAACATGATCCTGCAGAGCAGTCACTGTACTTTCCACACATAGAGCAAATAGTTCTTTTCATCTTCATTTGGCAACAGTGGAGTCACCATCTCTGGAAGTGTTCAAAAAACATGCGGATGTGGCACTTAGGGACATGGTTTAGTGGTGAACATGGCACTGCTAGGTTAAAGTTTGGACTCAATGATTGTGGCAGTCTTTTCCAACCTTAACAATTCTATGATTCTCATCACAGTCCTCAGCAGGAGGAGAGGGGGACTGGGCAAATCACGCCCCTCCTGCAGCAGGGCAGTGGCTGGCAGGGTGGACTTGGGGATGAGCCACAGCCCTCGGAGCTCCAGTCCAGGCCATTCAGGCCCCACACTTGGCACCACCATCATGATGCCTGATCCTCTGACAAGCAGGGGGGCTGCCAGGAGGGAACCAGGGCCTGAAATTGGAGCAGAACCAGGCAAGCATAAAAGCTGATCTGTTTCAGAAGCATGTTTAGTGGCAATCTGCAAAATCTGCTGGTGCCAGCCTTTGGACTACCTCTTTACTAACATTGTCCACCAGGCCATGAATATAGAGGGGTAACAAAAGGTTATTCTCACCCCAATTCAACTCTGACAACATACGCAGGAAATCCACGATGTACTCTGACACATTCTGCGCCCTCTGGTGCAGACCGAGCAGGTGTTTAAAAAACCTGAATGGGACAAAAGAAAGATGGCCTTTGTGCCATCATTGGGCAAAGCACTATCCCAACCCTCCATGCTAACATTCATAAGAAATGCAAAAAGAGAGGGATCCATATTCCCAGTAAAATGGGGAGGGAGGGAACAAGCAGACATGGGGGAACCACCTCACCACACTATAGAATAGTAGTAGGGGGAGAAGGGGAGGTGAAGCAGCACCTGCCCTTTCTAGAGCCTCTATATGACAGAGCTGCTCTATCAAGGTTTTAGTCTTTTCCCATCTCATCCAATAACAATCCTAGTTCCTATGAATATTGTGATCTCTCCCCAGACTTATCTATTATTCACACAGCTCTCTAGTTATGAACATCTGACCTAGATAATTCAATATTGCTTTTTGCTGTGTGATGTGAATTGTAGGAAAAATGTTAATATATTTGTGTTACATCTTTCAGTACCCAAGACAACATGCTTTCCCCACCATAAATAAATTTCACTATTAAAGGAAATATCTCTGGGTATTCTTAAGACCATTAATGGATTTTTTTCATAGAATCATAGAATAGTTTGGATTGGAAGGGATCTTTAAAGTTCATCTAGTCCAACCTCCCCCTGCAATGAGCATGGGACATCTTCAACTAGATCAGGTTACTCAGAGCCCTGTACAACCTGACCTTGAATGTTTCCAGGGATGGAGCATCTACAACCTCTCTGGGCAACCTGTTCAAGTGTCTCACCATCTTCATATCCTTATATCTAGTCTGAATCAACCCTCTTTTAGTCTAAAACCACTACCCCTTGTCCTATTTCTATGGGTCCTACTAGAATGTCTGTCCTCATCTTTCTTAGAAGCCCTCATTAAGTATTGAAAGACCACAATGAGGTCTTCCTGGAGCCTTTTCTTCTCCAGGCTGAACAACCTCAACTCTCTCAGCCTTACTCCATAGGAGAGGTATTCCATCCCTCTGACCATTTTTCTAGGCCTCCTCTGAACTTACTCCAACAGGTCCATGTCTTTCTTGTGCTGGAGACCCTAGAGCTGGATGCAGTACTCCAAGTGGAGTGTCACCAGAGCAGAGTAGAGGGGCATAATCACATCCCTCAACCTTCTGGCCACAGTTCTTTTGATGCAGCCCAGGATATGTTTGGCTTTCTGGGCTGTGAGTGCACATGACCAGCTCATGTCCAATTTTTCTTCCACCAATATCCCCAAGTCCTTCTCAGTCTGGCTGCTTTCAATCCCTTCATTCCCAACCTGTATTGATTGCCCCAATTCAGGTGCAGGACCTTGCACTTGGCCTTCTTGAACCTCATGAGGTTCACATGGGCTCGCATCTTGAGATTGTCCATCTCCCTCTGAATGGTATCCTGTCCCTTGGTTGTGTTAACCGCACCACTCAGCTTGGTGTCATCTGCAAATTTGCTGGGAGTGCACTCAATTCTATGTTGTTAATGAAGATATTAAACAGTGCTGATCCCCATACGGACCCCTGAGGGACACCACTTGTCACTGATCTCCATTTGGACACTGAGTCATTGATCACTACTCTCTGGATGCAGTCATCCAGTCAATTCCTCATCCACCAATTTAGAGAGAGGGATGTTGTGGGGGACCAAGAAAGTATTCTAGGAGTCAACAAATGCTCCCTTTCATTTTTCCCTGGAACAGGCCACATGGCGGAACAAATAAGCAGGGAAGAGGTATGGGCAGGCTTGATTCACGGCACCACTGTCCCGTTGCTTTTGGGGCAGAACTCGTCTGTCCACCCTATGACATGGGGGGTTGTCAGGGTCTCTCTCTTCCCCTTTGGACTGGGAAGAAGAGGGAAAAAGAAGGGGGAGCAACCACCACTTATCACCACATATTATGGTTTTGTCTCTGGGAGGAAGAAACAGGACGGCAGCAGCTAAAGCAAATGGGAGTGGCTTTTGCAGGCTGTAGTCATGCTATTTGAAGCCATATACCCCAGAATGTGGTTTTTCTGGTCCATTTGCAGAAAAGAAAAAAAATTTATTGGCTGAAAACAGTCATAAAAGCCTGCTTTATTCAAACTCCAGACTGGTGTGCAGATGAACATGACAAGTCTTTGAAAGAGTATAAACCAAGGGATGGGATCTCAGGAATAAATAAAAAGAACAGTTTAAATATCTACTTTTCCTCCTTGTTTGGTAGAAGTTAGTGTATTTTGCACTTTTTTTCTGTGAAGTGTTTCAGGACCAGACAATAAGTACTTTATAAGTAGTTTTACATCACTTCTTATTTACTTTGGGTTCTACATTCAGTTTTCCAAGCAATTCTTTTGACAATTGCTTACTTTGTAATTGTCATGGTTTAACCCCAGTCAGCAACTAAGCACCACACAGTTGCTCACTCACTCCCCCCCCTCCCTGTCCCAGTACAATGGGAGAGAGAACTGGAAGGGTAAAAGTGAGAAAACTTATGGTTCAGGATAAAGACAGTTTAATAGGTAATGCAAAGGCCACACACACAAGTAAAGCAAAACAAGGAATTCATTCACTACTTCCCATCAGCAGACAGGTGTTCAGACATCCCCAGGAAAACAGGGCTCCATCACACCTAACAGTTACTTGGGAAGACAAACACCATAACTCTGAACATGTTCCCCCCTTCCTCCTTCTACTTCCTGCTTTATATAAGCTGAGCATGATGACATATGGCACAGGATATACCTTTGGTCAGTTGGGGTCAGCTGTCCTGGCTGTGTCCCCTGATGCCTTAGGGTCCACCTGTTTTTTTTTATTTTTCTAATTTTTATAAGCTTTATAAGTAGTTATATAGTAGAAGTAGATTTAGAAGTAGCAGCCCTTATTCCTTTACCCTTAGCATAGTAACTACACACATTCCTCAACCCTATCACCCTATTCCATGCTCCCCATATCAATTCTACCCCTGAATTCCAGTAGTTTAGTCTCTTGTCAAGGTAGGCCCATTTTGTTTAGAGAACACTTGTACCTTGGCCTAAACTGCAAAAGTACAGTCAAGAACTGGGTGAATATATGCCCCCTGTACTCTGAAGAAGATGATGACCGATGAAAAGAGGGTCTTGAAAAGTCCCTCGTCTCAATTCCCAAGGGGCGGGTCGAGGGTGGATTGGGGCAAAAGCCAGTGGGTGGACAAATCCTGGGATTGGACAGACAAGATTATAAATTGTAACATCTGTACAGAGGGACTTGCACGTGTCTTGTAACCTTATGCCTCAGAGGCACAAATTAAAATCCTTTCCTTATCTCACCTCCAAAACTAATTTGCCTCTGAGTTTTTTTTCGCCCTGAATTTTCTTTAGGCAACACCCCTCACAACTTCTTGTGTACCCTCAGCCTAATATCTGATGGGATGATATGAGAAGCAGAAAAGGCCATGACTCTGTAAGTGCTGCTCAGCAATAACTAGAACATCCCTGTTGTATCAACCCTGTTTCCAGCACAAATCCAAAGCATACCCCCATACCAGCTACTATGAAGAAAATTAACTCTATCCCAGTGTAGCCAGGAGAATGCCAAAACTGAAACCAGTACACCGTTGAAAGCTCAACAAAAACTAATATTTATTGCAAAGAAGTAACCAATAAAACGAAAACCCGAGAGAGAGGGAAGAGGAGGGAAATAAGTCCTCAGTACAACCCCCCACTCACTCAGGTGTTACTTACAAGGTTGTCTTATCGACCCCAGAATGCCTAGAATTCCCCATAGCAGAAGCTGCATCCTTGGAGTGTCAGCAGGCTCACAAGATAGCGGGCGTCCCCACAAAAGGCAACGTTGTCCTTCACTGTGAAACTTGAGTCCACTCCCAGCACGAGCTATCTGCTTTTTTATACAATTTGCCTGTGATGTCTACCTGGGCAGGTGTGGCCAGCACCGCCCAGCTAGAGGCCTTCAGTCCCTCCCCTTGTTATGTAAGTGGTACCTTTTCTGTGCCTGCGTGTGTACATTGGAATTTCCCTGTGCCTGTGTGCTACACCTTGGGGAGTCTTTCCTAAATGAGTCTGGTGGCTTACTTCATCATCCTCCTCTTCACTTTCTCCTTCAAATGTCCTTGGAGGACATTTGGCCGATAGTGAGGCCTCAATTAATTTCAGTTTATATAAGATACTTCCTTCAAGGACGAAGTTCTCATTTATCAGTGCTTGTTTTCTCATAACTTGGCAGGAAAAGAATGGACTTTCACAGGTGGCTGGGCCAAACACAGACCAAAAGTAGCAGCATCTAACTAAGCACAAATACACCCAGCCAAAACCAGCGCAGTAATAATGACCAGAACTTGAGAATAATTCTTTTACAATTCCAATGCATTCCTATAAACTATATCAGCAAAAGTGGTTTTATTGAAAAATGATGTTGTAAAAGAGTAACTTAACAAAGTTCACTCTATTACTGCACAAAGGATATAACAATGATTCAAACTGCCAAGACAAAATCAAAGTTATTAATACAGAATATTAGTGCACTATAATACAAGAGTATGGATGATGTTGGTCACTTACGAAAGATTTGCAATTGGTAAGAGGTCTCTCTGCTTCAAGTAGCAACCTTGAATGGCATCCCAGCTCAAGGGGAGATCACTGCTATGCAACCAGCTGCTTAGTAGCTGCTTATTTGGGGGCTCGTCCGGGATCCAACGCCCGGCAGCCCTGGGCTGGGGGGCCAACATCCAGGGAGGCGCGCGCCCCGCCCAGTTTGGCGGCCCGAGGACGAGACCCCCCGGTTCAGGGCGGCTGCGGAAAAGGACCCAGGAAATACGGCTGCAGAACAAGGAAAACAGAAGAGCCGGCCGGCATATAGGGTTAAAAAAGACCGCGGCAACACACGAACCACAAGAACCCGGTAAGGGAGTCATTTAAACCTAAGGGGGTGGATTGGAGTCCCTTGGAGGGGCAAGTTGGGGTCCCTTGGTTGAGGGGGGACTAATTGGGTTTCGGGAGAGTGCGTGAGAGTGACTGAGACGTGCCTAAAGGCGCGAAGCAAGAGGGAGTCTTTCTAACTGCGTTTCCACGTCTCTCGCGAGAGGACTGGCCAGTGAAGAGACGAAGTGATTGGTGAGACGTAAGACTGAGAACTCCCGGGGGAGAGAACACGGTGGGGGGGCAGAACGGTGTGCTGTGTGTGTTCCCGAGCGTTGTGGCCTTTGTTTGGAGGGGTGCCACGTGCTCGGGGGAGACGGGGGTGCAGCGTGGTCTGGCGGGGACCAGAGAGGCGTGCTGTGCTGTGTGAGTCCCAGGTGGGAGCTGGGACAGTCATATTGTAACTGCTTTTGTTTAAAGAAGTGCCTGCCTGCTCCGGTGGGGGGGCAGAGCGGTGTGCTGTGTGTGTTCCCGAGCGTTGCGGCCTTTGTTTGGAGGGGTGCCACGTGCTCGGGGGAGACGGGGGTGCAGCGTGGTCTGGCGGGGACCAGAGAGGCGTGCTGTGCTGTGTGAGTCCCAGGTGGGAGCTGGGACAGTCATATTGTAGCTGCTTTTGTTTAAAGAAGTGCCTGCCTGCTCCGGTGGGGGGGCAGAGCGGTGTGCTGTGTGTGTTCCCGAGCGTTGCGGCCTTTGTTTGGAGGGGTGCCACGTGCTCGGGGGAGACGGGGGTGCAGCGTGGTCTGGCGGGGACCAGAGAGGCGTGCTGTGCTGTGTGAGTCCCAGGTGGGAGCTGGGACAGTCATATTGTAGCTGCTTTTGTTTAAAGAAGTGCCTGCCTGCTCCGGTGGGGGGGCAGAGCGGTGTGCTGTGTGTGTTCCCGAGCGTTGCGGCCTTTGTTTGGAGGGGTGCCACGTGCTCGGGGGAGACGGGGGTGCAGCGTGGTCTGGCGGGGACCAGGGAGGCGTGCTGTGCTGTGTGAGTCCCAGGTGGGAGCTGGGACAGTCATATTGTCCCTATCCTTGTTTAAAGGGGTCCTCCCCCGGCCAACCCCTGGGCGGGGCCTTCCCGCAGGGGTCCTCCCCCGACCAACCCCTGGGCGGGGCCTTCCCGCAGGGGTCCTCCCCCGACCAACCCCTGGGCGGGGCCTTCCCGCAGGGGTCCTCCCCCGGCCAACCCCTGGGCGGGGCCTTCCCGCAGGGGTCCTCCCCCGACCAACCCCTGGGCGGGGCCTTCCTGCAGGGGTCCTCCCCCGACCAACCCCTGGGTGGGGCCTTCCCGCAGGGGTCCTCCCCCGGCCAACCCCGCAGGGGTCCTCCCCCGGCCAACCCCTGGGCGGGGCCTTCCCGCAGGGGTCCTCCCCCGGCCAACCCCTGGGCGGGGCCTTCCCGCAGGGGTCCTCCCCAGACCAACCCCTAGGTGGGAATTCCTGCAGTTTTTTCCGCTACCTCTGGGATAAGTATTTCCTTTCCCAAGTTTCAAGTTTGGTATTTTTTGTTTAGTTTTTGTTTAGTTTTTTGTTTAGTTTTTTGTTTAGTTTTTGTTTAGTTTTTTGTTTAGTTTTTTGTTTTGGCAAAGTGTGTAACCCTATTAATTAATTACAATGGGAGTTGCGGGAAGTAAAACAACTGTAAAGGAGAGGGGAAAGAAAAAATCAGAAAAAATACCTAATATTCCCCAAGACTCCCCCTTAGGCCGAATGTTAGAGACATGGGACGAAGCAAGGTGGACTCGGAGAAAAAATAAGGCAACTATGATACAATTTTGCATATATGAATGGACAAAAGAACCAATAAAATCAGACTACCTTATCTGGCCCCAATTTGGCTCCTTTGACAGCTGGATTTGTCAAGCCCTTAATACCTATGTCAATAAGAAGGAACCATGGAACCAAGAAGAAAGCGCTTATGCGGCATGCTGGTTAAAACCCATGAAACTCTTTCCAGTTACTGTAAACAGTAAAACAAACAAAAACGAGAGAAAGAAAAAAGGCCCAAATTGGGACCCAATAGAAGAGTGTTTAGATAACCCCCCTCCATACAACCCAGACAGAAACCAAGCTAATGGAGCACAAGATCTAAACAGGACTCCTCCTCCTCCTTCTTCTCCTCCTCCTCCTCCTCCTCCTCCTCCTCCTCCTCCTCCCCTTCCTCCCCCTCCTAGCCCTCCTCCTAGTCCCCGTCAAACACGAAGGAGGAGAAAAGAACAAGAGTCAGAAACACCAGGAAAACTCTATCCCCTCAGAGAAGTTCCCATGTACGGAGCACAAGGAGGGGTAGGATATGTAAACGCTCCCCTTACCAGTACAGAAGTCAGGGAATTCCGAAAGGAAATGAAAAAGTTACTAGAGGACCCACTAGGGTTAGCAGAACAATTGGACCAGTTTTTAGGCCCAAATGTATTCATGTGGGACGAAATGCAATCTATAATTAAGAGTTTATTCACTGTAGAAGAAAGAGAAATGATTCGAACTGCAGGGATCCGGGTATGGAACAGAGAACACCCCCAAGGAGTAAATGGTCAAGATGGGGAACAGAAAATACCCGTAGCTCGCCCGAATTGGGATCAGAACACAGATGAAGGGAGACAAAATATGATTGATTATCGTAGTTATATCATTAAAGGAATTAAAGAGGCGGTCCCTCGAGGGCAGAACTCAGCCAAAGCCTTTGATGATCGACAAAAAAAAGATGAATCACCGTCAGAATGGTTAGAAAGACTAAAAAGAAATATACAACAATATTCAGGGGTACAACTAGACTCTCGAACAGGACAAGAACTATTAAAGGTCTGTTTTGTAACACATTCTTGGCCTGATATTAAGAAGAAATTAGAAAAGATAGAGGATTGGAATGAGAAAGGATTGAACGACTTATTAAAAGAAACCCTTTGATCTTTACGTGAATGCCTCAGAAGGGACTGCCAAGGGGGTGGTCACCCAAGACTGGGGGGGAGTCAGAAAGCCGGTGGGTTTCCTATCAAAAATATTGGACCCAGTAATCAGAGGATGGCCCGCCTGTGTCCAGGCGGTGGCTGCTACAGCCATACTGGTGGAGGAAGCAAGAAAATTAACATTTGGAGGAAAGATTAAAGTACACACTCCACATGCAGTAAGAGCAGTCTTAAGTCAGAAATCTGGAAGGTGGATGACAGATTCTCGAATTCTAAAATATGAAACCATATTAATGGAGAAAGACGACTTAAGCCTGACAACTAACTCGTGTAGATCCATCTCAATTTTTGTATGGACAAGGGAATACCGAGAATGATATAACTGCACACAATTGCTTAGACATTATTGATTACCAAACAAAGATCAGAGAAGACTTATTAGACATCCCTATAGAGGGAGGAATACATTTGTTTACAGATGGATCATCAAAAATCATAGAAGGGAAACGAAAAAGTGGTTATGCAGTAGTCGATGGAGAAGATCTCACAGTGGTGGAGTCAGGGACTCTGCCAAAGGACTGGTCTGCTCAAGCATGTGAAGTGTATGCAGTGATCAGTGCTCTGCGTATAATTGACAGTGGGATGGGAACCATATATACTGATTCTAGATATGCCTGGGGGGTTGCACATATATTTGGGAAAATCTGGCATGAGAGGGGAATGATAACCTCCCAGGGGAAAGGTTTAAGTCATCGTGAACTTCTAGAAACCTTGTTAGAAGAAATCCAAAAACCACAAGAGATTGCCATTGTACATGTGAAGGGGCACCAAAGGGGAAAAGATATGATCTGTCAGGGAAACGCTCGAGCTGACCAGGCTGCCCAAGAGGCCGCTCTCAGCCTCAGGACACCTGAAGCAAAAATTATGGCCCTGATACCAGTTCCAAAAAAAGTATCCCAGCCAGTGTTTACTGAAGTTGAACAACAAAAACTGATTGAAATGGGAGCCAAGAAAGACGAGGAGGGGAAGTGGTTTCTCTCAGATGGGAGACAGATACTATCAGAAGCAGTTACACGAGAAGTACTAAAGGAACTCCATAACAGCACACACTGGGGCACCCAAGCCTTAGTAGAAACATTTTTGAGAGCTTACGGGCACCTGGGGGTGTATACTGTTGCTAAACAAATAACAAGCCAGTGCATGATTTGTCAGAAAGTAAACAAAAGGGTACAAAGAGCTCGCTCCCTTGGAGGGCGAGAACTTGCAATTAGGCCCTTTCAGAGAATGCAAGTAGATTTCACCGAATTTCCTCCTGTACAAAGATGGAAATACTTATTGGTAATTGTAGATCACTTAACCCATTGGGTAGAAGCATTTCCAGTCTTAAAAGCCACGGCCCAAAGTGTAGTTAAAACATTATTAGAGCAAGTGGTTCCCAGATTTGGACTACCCGAAACCATAGATTCAGACCGGGGATCACATTTCACTTCAAAAATTTTAAAATTAACGTGCGAGGCTCTACAAGTCTCGTGGCAACATCATACCCCGTGGCACCCCCAGAGTTCGGGGAGAGTGGAACGAATGAACCAAACTCTGAAACGAACCATAACCAAAATCACCCTGGAAACAGGGTTGCCATGGACAAAATGTTTACCTTTAGCACTCTTCCGGATCAGGACAGCCCCCAGAAGAGACCTAAATATATCTCCCTATGAGATGTTATTTGGGCTGCCTTATCCATCATGCCATAAAACCCACCAAAGTCCAACTCTGGAACTAGGTGAAAAATACCTCAGAGAATATGTCACAACAATAGCCAAGAGGTTAGACGACCTCAGGCAACAAGGACTACTTCCCCAAACTGTTAAACTAGAGATGAAAATACACAACATTTCAGTGGGAGATTGGGTTCTGATAAAAACATGGAAAGAAGAGCCTCTCAAACCAGAATGGGAGGGGCCATACCAAGTGGTATTAACCACTGAAACAGCAATACGGACTATAGAGAAGGGGTGGACCCATAGTACAAGAGTCAAAGGGCCTATAACACCCCCTTCCTCCACTCCCGAGTGGAAATGCCAAGGAGAGTACCCAAAACTGAAAATAACCCGAAAGTAAAATTTTGTTTTTACAGTCTCCAGGAGAGGACAACAGCCGAGGAACACCACTCCCAACAAAAGAAATCGGAGACCCAGCACGAAGGAGTGACTACCGCTACTAAGACCCATAGTTCTTAGAGAATGATTGTGCATTAGGAAATAGATAACCAACCAACAAAATTTTTTGTGCTATTAAGTGCCAAGCTATACTCGAGCGCAAAGACAGAGCAATAGAGAGCAATAGAGGGCAAGACCAGATTAGCCTCTATACTTGCCACAAGAAGATCTTCCCATCCTGCTGTCGGCTGCAATCCGATAGGCATGGACAGTGGAGGTATATGCTATACTGGACCTCTGCTTACCTTAGCTGCGCTCCTGCTAGTGGTTGTTGCCAATGACCACTGCCAAAAATGTTACCAAAATGCATACTATGAAACAGGTGCGGTAACCATCTTTATGGCACATGAGTATGTGAACGAAGTTTGTTATGACAAGGAAAAATTAGAAACCTGTGTGATAGGCAACAGACGCTATGGGATAGCACAAAACTTAGGACCAGAAGGGACACGACTAGGACGAAGTTGTCCCGTCAAAGAAACTTGGATTTGCTGGGATATCACTAGTGAATGGGGGGCCCCTGAAATAATAATAGAAGAAATCATTGAAAATACTGAGAGAAAACAATCCAAGAACCACCCGCTGTCACAGTTAAGTAGCTTATATTCTGAACTGACAGGGGAGATAGATGGAAATTTTGAGCTCCCGGCAATGGGACAAAATCTATTTGTTGATCTAGCAAAAAAATTGCTAAAGGGTTAAGAGTAAGTCGATGTTGGGTATGTGGAGGGCCTTTAATGGCAGAAGAATGGCCCTGGAGAGGTTTTAGTCTGGATGCCCAAGAAATACTCAAAGGAAATTACACATTTTCTCATAATAAAGTGAATAGGCCAGAAGGATGGATATTAAGCTCCACAGTAATAGGGAGAGATTGTATACGGAGAACAGGACCACACTTTGTGTACCCAGTTGGAGAAACCCCTTGCAAGCGAACCCTAAAAACCAACTCCACTCACAGTGAGTATTTCCCACAAGCCCCAACTAACTATTGGTCAGAAAAAAAAAGAGCCCCAACTGTGAGTGGGATGCGAACAAAAAAACTATATCAATGTAATAAAACCAAAGTAAACCCTTTTTCCGGAATAACGGAAATATCAATATTTTGGGAAAATGCTGATAGCCTGTCCAAACATTTTTGGAAAGCACCAAATGGACTTTTTTGGATTTGTGGAAAAAGGGCATATACAGTCCTACCAGAAAATTGGAGTGGTTGTTGTACCATAGGAATAATTTTGCCTGGATTTTTCCTATTACCCTTGGAGAGTGGAGATGAATTGGGAGTCCCGTTATATGACTCCCTTAACCGAAAAAAAAGAGAAGTAAAAGGGAGAACACCTTACATTGGGATTAAAGAACACTCAATAGGGGGAACCCAAAAATGGGGGGAGGAAGAATGGCCTCCTGAGAGAATTATTGAGTATTATGGACCAGCCACATGGGCACAAGATGGTACATGGGGTTACCGTACACCCATTTATATGCTCAACCGAATTATACGACTCCAAGCTGTAGTAGAAATAGTTATAAATCAGACCGCAAAGGGATTAGAACTAATAGCTGAACAACAGCGCCAAAGTAGAGCAGCCATATACCAAAACAGATTGGCCCTAGACTACCTTTTGGCAGAGGAAGGAGGAGTCTGTGGGAAATTCAACACCTCAGACTGCTGCTTACAAATTGATGATAACTATGAAGCTGTAATGGAAATAGCCTCCAACATTCGAAAAATCACCCATGTCCCTGTTCAAAAATGGAACTCCATAGTTGATGGAGAATGGTGGGCTAACTTCTTTGGGGGGGTATGGTGGAAAAAAGTGGGATTCTTTTTATTATGTGCTGTCTCTGGACTGTTGTTCATACCCTGTCTAATCCCATGTTTTATGAGATTAATTTCTAGTGTTGTCCAAGGGATGCAATTAACTGCCATGCCAATGGATCCGAAAACCACTACAGCTAGAGACCCAGAAATCCAGAAAATCATGATCTTGCGACCAACCCCCAGACAGACGAAAGGCATGGAGAAAGCACGGAAAGCACTGCTTGAGTGGGAACTTGCCAAGCAAACGAAAGAAATGAATAAGGCACAAGATATACTAACTGAGTGGGAACGAACTCGGAAAACCTAAAGACAATCAACAAAACAAGAGACTTATAATAAAACCATGAATAAAGACAAAAAGGGGGGATTATGAGAAATAAAATAATCTGGTTTTATTATAAGTAAAGTTATGTAAGTGGGAAACGGGGTGTTGGGACTTCCTTCTTACCTCCCATTTAATTTTATTTCAGGCGTCTCGCGAAGATTGTAAGGTGAAAGGCCCCGTCAGGGCTGTACACCAAGGGAATATTGCGGCCGAGGTAGGATACAATATATAGATGGAAAATTTACATCGGCCACGTGTCTTTGTGTACAGGGGGGTCCCCCTGTACATGTACAGAGGGGTACGTCACCAATCAATCAAGCTGTACAGGGGGTATGCCCTGATCCAATCAGGTGGGACCAATCAAGTGAGGAACCAATCAGGTGGGAGGGTGACACCCACCCGCCGGTTTGAAAAGTACCCTTTAAGGTAAAATACTTGTTACCTGCTGAATATTCAAGATATTGGGTAACTAAAGAGTATAAAAAAGACACGGGCGCTTGGAGGGGTGTGCTTTTCCAGGCGGGGGGCTTGGGACTGCACCCAGCGCTGCAAATAAAGGATTCTTTTCTGTAAGTTTCCTTGTCCTGCGAAAGTTTTCTTGCCGTTTCTATAAATTGATAAAAGAGAATTTTCTCACAGTAGGGAGAACTGAAAGAAGGCTCACTTAGACTATGGTATTTATTGAATAAAGTGGTTGGTTTGAAGTCAAATTACATGCAATGGAAAAGGTATGCATGAGACTTCTTGTACCCACAACTTTCTTTGTTCCTTGATAAACAAATCTTGGAAAAGCCCCTTGCTATTCGTGTGTCAATCATATGACAGGTGCATCTATGTTTACCGTCACTCTGTTCCTTTGTGAATTTCCAGAGAACAGATTGGAACTGGAGAAGTTCTTGTCCCTGTGTCACGTGAAAAGGAGCAGAAATTAAGGATTTTCTGTCCCACCTGTATTAATATATTTTTTGTCTATTAGTGTCCCCCTCCCAGGAGTTCAAAGCCTTTAAAGTCTGAAAACAATCAGTGTCTCCTTAGGGGGGAGACCCTTCACTTGACAGATTCACTGAGATGGACAGGACTTTTGATACCCTATTTATGGGGACTGCACTTAATAGCAATGGAGAACCTTCTCAGCAAGTTTCTCCTATGAGTTATTACACTGTCAATGAGCCTGCCAGCACCGAAAAAAACCCGAACTAACTCTTAGCAGCTCACAAAATGACTTTTATTAATACAAATCTGTGACAACTTATAGGGTTCACATTGTCTGTGATAACACTTAACTGCAAAATTCCACTTAACTAATAAAGCCTCAAGCCAGAAGTGCGCTCTCCAAAAACAACACAACTCCCTAAGAAGCAATAGATCACTATAACACCTCAATACAAAACTCAAGCAACCCCCCTCCACGACAGACCAATTTACAAAGACTAGGACAAAATCTAAACACACTTGCTAACACAAAGCAAAAAGGAAAGAATATAGCCGCTTCTCACTAGCACACACTTTAACTCACTAAGACCAAGAAATACACACTTTAAGGCAAACCACGTACGAGTTGGAGTACACAATCCAAGGCAATAAAGTACACGGTAGTCTATAAGGTATAGGAAAATTAGTATCTATAAGGTAAAGCAAAGTACAATTAGTATCTATAGGGTAAAGGCAAGGAAAGGTGAAAGCAAAGTAAAATATAAAAAACAAAGTAGGCAAGATATAAGGAAAGGTGAAGGCAAAGTAAAATATAAAAACAGTTGCTCACCCCGCAACATCCTGAGTAGTGGAAGGAAAAAAGGCAGTTCCCCCCGCAGAAATGATGGAACTTCTCCCCGATTTTTGTTCATATCTGATCTCTTTTTATACTTTTTTTCCTAGGCAGTTTGAGTGACTATAGTCAATAAACTAATTTTTGGGGTGATAGACAGATGACATAGGCCTAAGGGTCTGCTTCCTGAGTTCCCATCAGGTAGGATGTTTGTGAAGAAAGACCATGCTATCTCCATACCATTCTATCCTTCCTTGACCCTATCAGTCTGTTGCTGGGAAGTCTCACCCAGGTGCTGGGGTCTTTTAGGAAGCCATCAGGAGTTTCTTTGTCCCTTTTTGTGTAGCCTTATCACCTTACAATGGGTTTCTGGGAATGCCCCCTCCAGGTGCTGGGGTCTTTCCCATAACCATTCAGGACTGTCATTGTGGCCTTAAATTGATCTATCACCTTACACCCTGTTACAGCTTAGGCCTTTACCTCCTTTGGAGCCTGAACCAAAGTGCCACTAGTTTGGTTAAGGAGTCAAGTGCATATGTCACATATCTCCCTTCTTGTTGCTAAACTTCCCTCTGATTCATTCATTAAAGTGTAAGTGAACTACGTCTTGATATTAAAAGTGAACAGCAGAAAGAGTCTTTCATTAGAATTACCCTCCTATTCCTGAAACACGTTGGAAAATTGAGTTTACGTTTCAGTGATGTAGCAAGTCATGCCCACACTGGTTATGCTTTCTCTTATTGGAGAGATTTTCTTTGTGAGATAGTTTTCAAATGGGAAGTTTTTTTCCTAAGTGTTCAAAGAACAACAACAGGTTTCTTCTACCTTGGTTTCATTAATCCTAGTAAAGCATCAGTCAGTGTTCATTTTTATGAACATGAAAAAAGGATTTTACAGGTTAGAAAACTTAAACCTGCTTTATACTAGTAGAATAAACTATTAAAAATGCCCATTTGAGCTAAGACCCAATTTTCAGGAGTCACATGAATACAGAGATTTAGTACACAAGTTAGAAAAATAGCTCAGGGGACTACAAGCATTGCAGGAGTAGTTTAAGACTACCATAATGGGCAGTGACTAAGGGGGTACTGATCTAGTTGTGGCCTTTTTTGACTAATGCAATACGATACCACCTTTTACTTGCTATATGGTCCATACCTCCAGTCCTCCATCACTTTCATGATACAGCCATAAGCATTGACCTTGAGCCCTGCCAGCCACTGGACACTTCTCACTGTTCTATGTCTGCTTAAAGACTGGCCTTTCAGTTCCCACCTGAGAGTCTAATATAGTCCGAGCAGGTGAGGCTTCCAACTTTGAACTTTGGTGTAATTTAAGGACTGTTGACAGATATTGCTTCAGGCCAGTGCAGAGATAATTACTGGAGGAATTATACTGCCACCACCTAGACCATGGTAGGAATTATGTGGATGCCACCTCAACAGGACTCATCCCTAGGTTCTGCTTTAATAAAAGAATCAGAGTTAGAATAGACTATTTTGGTTGGAAGAGACCTACAACAATCATCTAGTCCAACTGCCTGACTGCTTCAGGGCTGACCAAAAGTTAAAGCATGTTGTTAAGGGCATTGTCAAAATGCCTCAAACACTGACAGGCTTGGGGCATTGACCACCTCTCTAGGAAGACTGTTCCAGTGTTTGATCACCCTCTGAGTAAAAAAATGCTTCCTAATGTCCAGTCTAAACCTCCTCTGGTGCAGCTCTGAACCATTCCCATGCATCCTATCACTGAATACCAAGGAGAAGAAGCATCTCCCTCTCTACTTCCCTTCCTCAGGAAGCTGTAGAAAGCTATGAGGTCACCCCTTAGCCTCCTTTGCTCCAAACTAGGTAAACCCAGAGTCCTCAGCTGCTACTCACACATGCCTTCCAGCCTGTCAGGGTTTGACCCCACAAAAATCCAATCTCCAAGCTTCCCCCCCACAATTTACCTCAACACCGAAGAGAAGTTTTCAGGCAGACATACTCCAGTATAGGGGAAGGGAATATATACAATTTATTACTATACAAAATAAATACTATACAAACTAAAAAGCAATTATATACACCATATTAACACAATTCTACCACCCCTCGAGCCCTCCCTTATCAGTCCAGGAGAAGCCCTCAGGTTGATAGTTAAGCAGTCTCTCTCTCATTGGGGTATCAGGGAAAAAGGATTCCTCTGACCATCCCCCCCACCAGTCTCAGTTCCTTGCTGAGGTCTCCTCTTCATCACGAGGTCCAAGAAGATAGTTCTGAGTCCTTCCTCCCTGGTTTCGTGAAGGTTTCCTCCCAGGGGTAAGATGTTGTTTTAAGTCCTTACCCAGAAAACGCCTGCTGCTATTTGGCTCTCTCTCACTCTTCTTCAGCTGCTGCAGCTCCCAGTTTCAGTAGTCCACGTTCAAAACCGACGTAGGGCACCTCCGAACCTTCTCTGGCCCGTCTCCAATTTCTGCCTGGAGTTCTTCCAACTTTTGCAACAAGTCGCAATTGTTTCTCCTGGCAACTGAGCTTTTTCCAGCCCATCTCCTTGGGTCAGCTTCAATACTAAGCCTTAAAATCCACCCCCACCAGCCTCTATGCAGTGGCGGGAAGCCCCCTAGCTTAGCTACAGGCATTCGGTCCAGTTATGAGCTGTCCCAAGGCCTGCCGTCTGGTTGGGGGGGGAAGAGGGCCTGGCTCCCCACGCGAGGGGCTTGCCTCTCCCTCTTACCTCAATGGTTGTGAGTCTCTCTTCCTCACAACACTCCATGCCGTCTCCAGCTCTGGCTTAGCCAGGCTGTGGGGCCCAGGGCCCCCTCCGAGTTCGGGGAGGGGGGCCCTGTCACCCCTCGGCTCTCTCACACACACTCAGACACACACACACCGACACTCTGCCAACTCACTTCCGTCTGTTGATATCTAATTTTCACAGGAGCGAAAAAAGGACAGCTCTGATTGGTTCCTCAGGGGAAACTGTCCTGGGACCAATCAGCTCTAGGCCCAGGGCCCCCATGAACCCGGGAGGGGGGGCAGTTCAAACCAAGACACTGTCACATGAAAAGGGGGGGATATGCCTGACCCGTAGAGTGGGGAGATTTTCTCGACCCACAGAGATTTATTTGTCTGTTAGTGCCCCAGGGAAAACAAAACCATTTATGTCTGACTCAGTCTGTCAGGTATCCCGTAAGGGAACTTTTCACCAGACAGATTCACAAGATCGGGGTAATTCGGTTGTCCTTTTTCAGAGACCGCCATGCAACAGTGTAAGGGAGACCCCTCAGCAGGTCTTCCTGTTATTCTGCTGCCAGCAAACTGTCAGCACCTTATAAAGGACTCACTCTAACAGTTTACAGAATAACACACCTTATTAAGACAAATTGTGACTAGTTAATAAGGTGAGCTCTAGTCCTTAAAAGTAATAGTCAGAGTGCATAGCATGTTTCTCACCTGACAGGCATCCCTAAATGGGGAGGGGGGGGAGAAGAAAGGTTCAACCCATCAGTCAATGCCAGCAGTTGCTGTGGAAATCTTCCTCCAATTTCTCCCCATTTCCAACTTTCTTTTATAGTATTTCTTTAAGTTTAGGTGGAGTTTGAGTGAATCTAGTCATAATTGCTTAGTTGGACAGTTGTCCTTGGCATCTATCTTTCTTTGGTGGACAGATACGGCACAGTCAAAGTGTCTCCATGTTCCTGCAGGATGTTTGTGGAGGTAGGCTGCAGTGCCTTCACATCACTCCCCTCTCCAGTGCATCCTCCATCTTATCAGTGTTTAGGGAACCTTTGTGGGGCATCGTGACCATATTTCATCTGAGAAGCAGTAGCTGGGTCTCCTCTGTCATTCTTATTCTCCTTTAACTTTTAACCCTATCCATTACTCCACATAGCCCTTTCACGAGCTTTGTTTCCTCTGTATGCATTCAAAGATGTTAACATTCCTAAATTGTGGGGCACAGAACTGCACACAGTATTCAAAGTGAGGCCCCACCAACACTGAATACAGCAGGATAATCACCTCTTTTGATTGGCTTGATTATGCTGTGTTTGATGCATCCCAGGATGTAGTTTGCCCTCTTGGCTGCCAGGGCACACTGCTGACTCCTATTGAGCCTGCTGTCAACTAGAACCCCCAGATCCCTTTCTGCAGGGCTGCTCTCCAGCCATTCCTCTCCGAATTTATACTTTTGCCTGGCATTACTCCATCCTAGGTACAGAATCTGGTATATGGACTTGTTAAATTTCGTCTCCTTAATCATAGCCTAATACTGCAATCTATCTAGATCCCTCTTCAAGGCCTCTTGTCCCTCAAGAGAGTCAACAGTCTCCCAGTTTGGTATAATCAGCAAACTTGCTTATGGTGCATTCAACACCATTCAACCACAAGTTCCTTCTTCTACTACCTTTAATATGCAATAATAGTTACAGCTCGAGCTGGGTGCCTCCAAAGAGGGATCCTGCCTGTCAATTATTGCTGGATTTTATAGTCTCTATAGGTTGCTTCTTTTCCTGATGGCACTTTTGTTCATCCAATCCTGTTCACATAGTCTGGGGTCTTCTGATTTACTCATGCAGCCTCCAGGCACTCTTTTTGTCCCTGAGACATTTCCTTATCTTTTGTACTTAAAGTTTTACTTATACTTCCTTACATACTGTTTACATTTCCATAGATAAACCCCAAGTTTAAAGTACAATTCATAAGGCCTAAGACTTTGTTTACTTTAGTCACTAGTGCTAAGCTCTGGCAAAATAAGTCTCTCACTACATGAGACTTATCAGGTATAGTATCGATATCCACATTGTGGTGGTTTAACATCAACTGGAAATTGAACTCCAAATAAGCCACTTCCCTCCATCCCTTCTGGTAAGAGAGGGACAAAAGAAGAGACTATGGGTTGAGATAATTTACTGAAAGCAAAAAGCAATAGAATAAGAAATGCACAGTAACAACAGCAATATTAATAACAAAAGTATATCAAAAGAGAAGGTGCTTTACCCATAAAAAGGTGTTCATCCCCTTGACTTAGTTCCACATGGTCGCTGGGACAAAGACGAGATGGCTGATGGCCCCCCAAGGCCAAAGATAAGATGGCTACCAATCCTGGCCACCAAGACAAAGGCAAGATGGCGGGGGGCTCCTGCAGCTAGTGTTTCCACACAGGTGCCTCTGATGCTGTTTCTACCACTCCGCCACACTGGAGGTTGGTCCTGTGTAGTGCTGGCAGTTTTCTACCACTCCGCTGTGATCCTTTTGGCTCAACTGGGCTCCCTTCAGCTTCGTTTGGCTCCTTTTGGCTCGGCTGGACTGATGGTTGCCCCTGCCCCTCCATTCTCTGTGGCAGCCTCCCCTCCCACACTGTTGTTCAGCACCATGTCAAGTCTGCATTTCGCTGCTTTTCTTTCAGCACCATATCATGTAGCTGCCTCTTGGAGAAACGGGAAGGGATGGATGGCAGTGGTAAATGACGGAGTCTGCAGAGCTGATGCTGACAACTTTTCTGCTGGAGAGAGGGAGGCAAATATGGAGCCCTTCTGGAGGGTGTGCTTTCCTTTTTTTTCTAAAACCATGCCTCCCAGTGATGACATGGGTCGTATAGAATACCAACCTATCTGCGTCCACATGGCACTAAGCTCCACCCCTCTCTGCAACCAGGGCACACATTCTGCAAAACAAATTTGCATCCGCTATTTTCTATACATTAAATGCTGTGGAACATGTTTAGGAATATCAGCAGAATGTTCCAAAATTAAGAATATAGAATTATAGAATCATAGAATGCTAAGGGTTGGAAGGGATTTTAAAGATCATTTAGTCCCAACCCCCCTGCCATGGCCAGTCACACCTCCCACTAGACCAAGTTACTCAAGGCCTTATCTAACCTGGTTTTGAACACTGCAGGGATGGGGCATCCACAACCTCCTTGGGCAACCTGTTCCAGTATCTCACCACCCTCACAGTAAAAAATTTCTTCCTGATATCTAACCTAAATTTCTCCTCTTTCAATTTGTACCCATTACTCCTTGCCCTGTCACTACAGTTCCTGATGAAGAGTCCCTTTCCATCTTCCCTGTAGGCCCCTGTAGTGGGTTTCTGTGGCTGGGTTTTGGTAGCGGGGGGGTTACAGAGGTGGCTTCTGTTAGAAGCTGCTAGAAGCTTCCCCTGTCCCATGGAGCCAATGCCAGTTGGCTCCAGGACGAACTTCCTGCCTGTCTCAGTTTAATGAGATTGAAGTGTTTTGCTAAGGAGGATGAGTTATGAGGAAGACCAAACTCCTCCCTCTAAGAAATTGTAAATCCGAAATCAAGATGCTCCAATTGAGGAAGTATGGAGAAAGAAAAAATAACAGCCCTTTATTAAAGGATATATGTATATTGGCAGAACAACAAAAGAACACAAAACCAACCAAACAATAATCCTCTACCCAAAAATCCCCTTCAGAAAGGAAACACTTTGGTACTTTCTGCCTTTTGGTGCAATTCTAACCACGATCAGTAGGGGTCGCTGTTGGATCTCTGGAGGAGCAGATCCTGCAGTTGTTCTGTGTTGGCTTGAAGGGGGCACTGTTGGGCTCTGGCGGTTGCTGCGTGGGGCCCTGGTGTGCAGGAGAAGGGGAAGAGGAAAAGCGGGAAAAGGGGGCTCTTCCCATGAAACTCATGCTGTCTGTGGCTGGCTGTGGGTGGGAATTCCCCCCTTTCATCGATGGACACACGCCGCTGCCAACATGGGAGCAGAGGAGGGAGAGGGCGATCTCCTCCCCAAAAAGTTCCTCTGCAGGTCCGTCAAGCCTCTCCGACGAAATCCGAGCAGGTCTGGGCTGGGGGCAGAAGAGGGCACAGGAAAACAAAGGCAAACTGGGGCCAGAAAACAGTCAGATGACCAGGCTGAAAACAAAGCAACCTTAGAGCCTTTCCACCCACATCCCTCCCTGTGTCAAGGCAGAAGTGAAGTGACTGCCGTTTCCTGAGGAGAGGGAAAAAACAATTCACTTCCCCCCACACCAGACTTCTGACAGCCATCAGTCTGGAACACAGGCCTGCTAGTTAGTTCTTCTGTGTGTGTCAATCACCCCAGCCAGAAGAACCACCCTCCCCCTCCCTCGTTCAACATCCCTCTTTCATAAGGATGCAGGGGAAAGGAAATAAATTCCCAATTGGTTTTTTTTAGAACAAGTAAACCTATGACACTGCCGCTGGCCAAGGCCAAGACAATTAGGAGTAATAGTAACGCCTCTGTGATAACATATTTAAGAACAGAAAGTTGTTGCGAAGAAGAAATTCCAGCCAGGGAAGAGCGGAGTGAGAATATGGGAACAACAAAGCAGACACCAAGGTCAGTGCAGAAGGAGGGGGAGGAGGTGCTCCAGGCACTGGAGCTGAGGCCCCTGCAGCCCGTGGTGAAGACCATGGTGAAGCAGCTGTCCCCCTGCAGCCCATGGAGGACCATCGGGGTGCAGAGACCCACCTGCAGTCCAGGGAGGAGCCCATGCTGGAGCAGGTGGATGCATGAAGGAGGCTGTGACCCCATGGGAGGCCCAGGATGGAGCAGGGTCCTGCCGGAGACCTGCAGCCTGTGGAGAGGGAAGCCCACACTGGAGCAGGTTTTTCCCGGGTAGGACTTGTGGCCCCTATGGGGGACCCACGCTGGTACAACTCATTTGTGAAGGATTGCACCCCATGGAGGAGTGACCCACGGGACAGCAGTTTGGGAAGAACTGCTGCCCGAGTGATGGACTCACGCTGGAGAGGTCCATCAAGGACTGTCTCCCGTGGGAGGGACCCCACGGGATCAGGGGAAGGACTCCTCTCTCTGAGCAGCAGCAGAAACAACAACTGACTGTAACCCCCATTCCCCATCCCCCTGCACTGCTGGGGGGAAGGAGGGAGAACATGGAAGGAAGGAGGGGTGGGGGGAAGGTGTTTTTAAGACTGTTTTATTTCTCACTCTTTGGCTCTGATCCTGTTAGTAATAAATCTAAGTACTATCCCCACTTTGAGTCTGTTTTACCTGTGAAGGTAATCAGTAAGTGACCTCTCCCAGCTGTTATCTCAACTCCTAAATCCTTAGCTGCTTTTTTTTCTCTCTCATCTGTCCAGTTGCAGTGGCTTTAGTGGGTACCTGGCATTTGGCCAGGATCAACCCACTACAGCCCCCTTCAGATACTGGAAGGTTGCTATGAGGCGTCCATGCAACTTTCTCTTCTCCAAGCTAAACAGCCCCAACTTTCTCAGCCTGTCTTTGTAGGGGAAGTGCTCCAGTCCTCTTATCAACCTTGTGGCCCTCCTTTGGACTTGCTCCAGCAGTTCCATGTCCTTCTTATGTGTGGGACACCAGAACTGGATACAGTACTCCAGGCGGGGTCTTGCAAGAGCAGAAGAGAGGGAGAGAATTGTGGGGGGAGATGGCAGGCCCATGGAACCCCCGGGCCCCCTGGAAGTAGAGGAGCTTGAGGCGTTAAAGGGAGTAAGACCGTTCCCCTGAGAAAAGTAGAGATAACTGCACGTTCCCATGGAAACAGCCCTGAGTGCTGGACAGTGCAAGGTCGAGCTGCTTAACAAACTGCAGGTGTTGCATTCCTGGATGTTTTGTAGGAAAATGTTTGTAGTGTGTGTGTGGGAAAGTGGAACTTGGCACTAAATAAAGGGCTGCCTGCTGCGCTGAGCAGGCAGACATCTCTCCAGCTCTTCATCCTAGTGTGTGTCTTCATCCTAGTGTGTGTGTGTCACGTGTCTTCCTTCCCCCACAGGACCAAGGCCTGTCGACAGATACCCAGCGACAATGGTGCCCCGTGTGAACCAGAAGAAAAAAGACTGTCGAGTATTGCCTGGGTCGTAGGGGTATCGCGACCGGAGGCAGGTGAGCTGCGGGGCGAGGCGTAGCAGGGTCTTGGTGATCAGGAGCTGTATAGCAGCAGGCGTGCTGCAGGACCCGGGTCCGATTGTTCTCTACACCTGCAGACAAGTGTTTCTGCCACACTTGAGAGGCACAAGTTGCCTGGAGAGCCTGGGTGCACCTGGCACTTGGTAAGGCGCAGGTGAGCTCCTGAGAAGTTTTCCTAGTCACCATGGGGGCAGACCATGTGTGCAAATGAAAGGCGTGTGTTTATCGCCTGGAAAGCTTTGTTACGGCGTTTTGGTGTTAGACCGGCAAAGCTAAGTTATGTCGATTGTTAGTTTTGTGTCTTCGGACTGAGAGAAAGGCTGCTTTGCCTGGGAGGACATTAGAGTGCTAAAGAAGAGGGGCCGGGCGGAGCCGAAGGGAGCCGAAGCGGGACCGGAGGTTGCGGAGAGGGGTCTGGGGCAGCCAAGCGGCCCCGCCAAAATGGACGCACTGCTAGCGACTCGGCAGCACTTGTCCAAGATGATCAAGGACAGCTACGGCATGGATGTGCTGCTGATGGCCCGGGAGACGATTTCGTGACCATAGTGGCTGAATTTCACCTTAAGGAGCTTTTTACGTCTCCTCCGGACGGTGCCGTGCCTGTGTACCCGGCGCCGGGTGCCTGCGGAACCGTGTTGGGTCCGCCCGCTGCGGGTGCCTGCGGAGTGGCGCCGGGTCCGCCTTCGGCGCCGCCGAGTCCATCTGTGCCTGCGCGGGCTGCGGCAGCTATGCCGCGGCTCCGGCGGCGGCCGCCCCGGCCCCGGCGCGGCGGGCTGGCGGCATCGGCAGCGGCTCCATGCGTGATTGCAGTGCCCCCGGCTCGGGGCGGTATCCCTCCCCCTTCTTCAGTAATTCAACTCCACGGCGGGTGTTTTCCCCTGGCAACCCTCCTCTCCCTTGCAGCGTACCTGCAGCAGCGCTGATCCCAGAGGGGTAGCGGGCTGGCAGCGGCGGCCACGGTGTCAGATGGTGCAGTGGGGGGGCTGTCAGTGTTCTCCCCTGTTTTACACCCACTCCAAACCCCCCCCCCCTCCTCCCCGGAACGTGTCCATCTGCAGCTGTTCCTTCCCTCCTATGTATCGCTCTTTCTCAGCAGACCATGTAGATAACTTGCGACATAAGGAGAGCAAAGGCAATTTGACTTATCTTCCTGATTTTTCTCCGACTGAGCTCTATTCCCCCTCCTCCCCCTCCCTCCCTCCCTCTCCCCCATCTTCCGACAAATGCTAGTGAAAGCTCCCTTAACGAAGCAACACTTGCTTCCAGGGGGGCCGAGTGCTCAAGAGAAACAGGAGACGCAGGGGGGGCAGAGGGCGGGAAGAGGTGAAGAAGGGAAGACAAAATGCAGAAGTGGTTCTGTTGCCCGTATGATGAATAGAGTGTCCTTGCTCTATGAAAAAGGTTGACAATTTTCAAGGTAATATCCTGTCTGTTCCCGTCGTATTTGTCTTTTGCATGGAGAGTTGTACAAGATTTACAAGTTAATATTAGCAAATATGCCATACATTCCCTTTAAGTTATGAGACTGATGAGAACTACACAGCCAATAACTGCTAGAAATCTGTGTGTGACTGGAGACTGTTTGAGGTGGCCACCTGAATGCATGAGTGGAAAAAGATTGTATGAAAGAGAAAAGCTACATGAATGTGTAACCGTGTAAACTTAAAAATACTTTCTGCTCGTGTCAAGATTTTAGAGATGTGTAACATGATTCTGTTGAACCATAGTGACTCCTTATTCTGAATGGTATATGAATTCTTCAAATTCCCACCATGAGTAATTCCACTCTTATGAAAACTGGTGAGGTTTTAGTTATTTCAAGACTAGCCCTGTCTGACTAGCCATATGATCAGGACTGAAGTTAAATAAGAGGTTCTTACACAAATTTGGTGTTTTATTTCAGCCTTGTTTCAGAGGTTTATAGAGGTCAAATCTCAGGTGGAGCCTTTCCACTGGTACTGTTCTTTTTTCATGTGTCATGCTGCCCATGGGCTGTAGCTGTGTGGGCTGTGCAGGAGGCAGGGTCGTTTGAACTTTTCTGTGTTTTCCAGGGTTTAAATCAAGGGTTATCGATGTTGCTGCCCTGCTTGATCAGCCTGTTGCGGGGGGGCCCTGCAGACTGTCAGGGCCATCCTGCGTCCTTTCTCAGAATCATCGATAGCGTTACAGATAGTGTGTCTCTAGGCCTCCTGATTGGAGACCAGAGTACACTAGTTATGTTGATCATTGTGGCCAGGGCTGCGATGTCGTTTCAGGGAGTCCTTGTGTTTTCGGGGCTCCTTTCATGCAGCAGCTGGTGGCAATATTCATCATAAAACAGCTAGTCCTTCATCCTTGGGACATGCCCTGCCTATGGCAGCTGTGTTTTCAGAAAAATGTCCTCAATGCTTGTGACTGCTGCTTGTTCTATACCACACGTATTGATCACATAATCTGACTGGTGGATATTTAGCATTGTACGAAGGCAGCGTGGGTTAACTGTCTTGTTAATCAGCCATTCTAGTAGCACAATTGCGGGATTTTGGGATTTTTTGTTCATGTTGCAGTCATTGATGCTAACTATACGAGGCAGATTTGTGCTATGGTCTCCACACCTTATCCTCCAGTGACAATTCCTAAAGGGACACGAATAGCTCAACTTGTATCTTTTCTGAGTTGTGTTCCCCAAGCAGAGCCTTGTGAGCGCCGGGATGGAGGATTTGATTCTACTGATGCACCACAAGTCTTTTGGTCAGTGCCGATCTCTGCGCAACATCCACAGCTGACCTGTACTCTCTACGATACTTGAAGCTTGCTGTCCATTGTCCAGGCAGACGAACTTCTGCATTCGTGACCTGACGTAACTATCATGGCACGGACATCCTGGCCAGCCTCCTGGCCTGTGGTCACGCCAGGGGTTTGGATTGTGAGACTAGGAGGTACTACTCAGAATTTTCTTTTAGAACATATAGATCCTGTGTGATTTCAGCAGTGGCTCATACCTACAGAACAGCTGTTGGCTCTGCAACAGCTTGTTAAAGACCAGCTTGATGTTGATCACATTGAACCATCTCAGAATCCTTTAATCACCCCGTCTTTGTGATAAAGAAAAGATCTGTGAAATGAAGACTGTTGCATGGTCTCAGATGGGTGGTGTGGTCATGCTTGCCATGTCAGCATTGGTTTATTGATCCCTTCTATGCTTCCTGCTGAATAACCCATTGTTATTATTAATTTGACAGGTTGTTTTTTCACAATCCAGTTAGACCCCAGTGACAGAGAAAAAATTGCATTTTCAGTTCCATCTATTAATCCTGCAGAACCTTACAAGTGTTATACATAGAAAACCCTCTCCCAGGAAATGAAAATATTCCTATAATTTGTCAGTGGTTTATGATTCCAACATTGTCTCCTGTAATTTTCTGACTGTCTTTTGTTGTCATTATATAGGTAATATTTCTGCTGGCTGTGGCCACTGAGGATCAGTTGGGTGTGTTGGAAGCTGAAACCAGAAAGAGTCTACAGTCCTTTGGCCTACTAGTTGCTCCTGAGAAGGTGCAGCGAGAGGAACCCTGGAAGTATTTAGGGTTCAAAAATTACATGGAAAGCAGTCATTCCTCAGCCAGTTCAATTGGATATTGATGTCAAAACTCTTACTGACATACAAAAGCTATTAGGGTCTTTCAATTGGATTAGATCCTATTTGGAATTGGCAAACACCCAGCTGGCACCTCTATTTGACCTACTCAAACATTCTGACAATCCTCAGGAACCAAGGGAACTGACTAAAAGAGCAGTTCAAACCATCCAGCAAGTAGAGCAGGTTTTATATTCTAAATTTGTTTCACGAATTGATCATTGTCAAATTGTCTAATTTTTTATTTTTGCAGATCACAGTGTTCCTTTTAGAGCATTGGTACAGTGGTTTGACCATTGGTCTGATCTATTGCACATCATAGAGTGGCTATTTTTTTCACCTTATCGGGTTCAAAAACTGCTCCTGGATTGTTTGAGCTCATAGCTCAACTCATCATTGAGGCTAGAAGAAGGTGTGTAGAGTGTTCTGGCAGAAATCCTGCGAGCATTGTTGTACCTGTACAATCTCGTTCCTTTGAGTGGTGCCTTGGAAACAAATGTGAATTGCAAGCTGCTTTAGCTGGGTTCCACAGCCAAATTTATTATCATTTACCTTCACATTCCCTTCTTAAGTTTTTTCTTAGGGAAATTCCAACTGGACAAAAACACTACACAGCGCAGAGCCCCTTGTTGGCCTTACAGTCTTTGCAGACAGTTCGAGGAAGACAAGTGAAGCTGCGGTAGCGTGGAAAGCAGAATGTGGATGACAACATCGAATTGTTCATCAAGAGGGTTCTCCTCAAATTGTGGAACGTCGACCTGTAACTCTTGCTTTTCAGTTATTTCCTAATCAGTCTTTAAATGTTATTACTGATTCTGCATATGTTGTTAATTTATTACAGCAACTCTATCAGGCGGTGTTGTATTGTCCATCTCCAGGTCTTATTTTTCAAGTTTTGTTCGAGCTCTAGAGAACTCTTTTGCAGAGGCCTGTTCCTTATTTTGTGCTACATGTTTGTAGTCATACCTCTTTGCCAGGCTTCTTCACAGAGGGTGATGCCCGAGCCGATGCTTTTGTTTTTGCTGTCGCTTTGAGACTTGTTCCTAACATTCACCAGCAAGCTGTCTTGTCTCGTTAGTTTTTTTTATTATCAAGGTGCAGAAGCTTTCAGATGTCGATTTGGCTTGACTCATTCTATTGCTCGCTTAATTGTTGCCTCCTGTCCAGACTGTCATGATGCCTATACTCTTGTCCAGATTGTCATAATGCCTATACTCCTGTCTATTTTGGTACTAACCCTCGAGGCCTTAAGGCCTTACAGATGTGGCAATCGGATGACACTCATGTCAATGAATTTGGTAATTTAAAGCATGTCCATGTGTCCACTGACATGTTTTCCCATGTGGTGGTTGCTAATGCACATACTAGACAAAAAAGCCATGATGTCATTAAACACTTCGGTTGTGCTTTTGCTACATCTGGAGCACCTGCTCAAGTGCGGATGAACAATAAGCTGTCTTATGTCTGTAAGTCTGTCCAAATTTTCTTTGCTTTGTGGAGGATCACTCATGTTACGGCTATTTCACATTCTTCTACAGGACACGTTATTGTGGAGAGAGTGTATGGTGCCCTGAAGCACTTGCTTCAAGAACAGAAAGGGGGAATGAGGGGATAACCCCCTCAGTCTCTAGGCTAGACAAAGCTCTGTATGTCTCAAACCTTTTGACCTTCTCTGGTGATTGTCTTTATTTATCTTCTTTTAGAGTTTCAGGAAAAATATGCTGTGCTTGGCAAAAAGCCTCCTCCAAACGGATAATCTTGTGATCCCTGTGAGAGCTGAGGACAGAGCACAGCATGCAGATACAGACCTTGTCTCTGGTCAATGGTCTGGTCCACATGACTTGATAACTTGGGGAAAGGGATATGTTTGTCTCTACAGATAATAGTCCTCGCTAAATACCTGCGCGGTATGTACGTCCTGCTGTTGGTCCTGGAAGTCGTCAGTGCAGTTCTTGACCTGTCAAAGTTCACTCCATGGCATAGTCAAAACGTCTGGGTGACTCTAATGAAGGAACTAAACCACATGACCTCTTGTGCATCACTGGCATATCCAGAGCAGCCATTTCACACCTGTCTTGTTGGTGTTCCTCTGAGTGACATGGAAGCATCTCTCCTGGTGCAGGATGTCGTCCGACGGCGTGACGTATTGAAACGGGGCTGTCATACTGTGCGCGGGTGTCTTGATCATGTTGATAGCTGGGATGATGTGTTGTCTGTTAACACTCCACTTCAAAAGTTAGGTATTTTAGAGTCACTGTTTGTAAAAGACTGTGTGTATTTTAATCATCGTGTAGGTTATGACATTGAACGAGCACGTGGTGAGTCTATGGTACGGGATGTGTTCCCTGAATCGTCTTTCTATAGAAATAGTTCCTTCTGGTGTCGGTGAGAATCCGACTTGGAGTACTCCAGCAGTGAGTGCACCTTGTCGACTCCCTACGGGAATGTTTCTTCTGTGTGAAGTTAGAATCTAGCCAGGAATCCCTGCACAACCAATAGGGGGGCCTTGTACATCTAAAAAGTTGGTGGTTGTAGTTGTGTTGCTGATTGCTGCCTTATTTAGTGTCGTTCCTGCAAAGGGCCCTGCGGGATATGATACGGGCAGTCTTTGTGGCACAATTACAGACAGGGGGAATTGTGGGGGGAGATGGCAGGCCCATGGAACCCCCGGGCCCCCTGGAAGTAGAGGAGCTTGAGGCATTAAAGGGAGTAAGACCGTTCCCCCGAGAAAAGTAGAGATAACTGCACGTTCCCCTGGAAACAGCCCTGAGTGCTGGACAGTGCAAGGTCGAGCTGCTTAACAAACTGCAGGTGTTGCATTCCTGGATGTTTTGTAGGAAAATGTTTGTAGTGTGTGTGTGGGAAAGTGGAACTTGGCACTAAATAAAGGGCTGCCTGCTGCGCTGAGCAGGCAGACATCTCTCCGGCTCTTCATCCTAGTGTGTGTCTTCATCCTAGTGTGTGTGTGTCACGTGTCTTCCTTCCCCCACAGGACCAAGGCCTGTCGACAGATACCCAGCGACAGAGAATCACCTCCTACCTGCTGGCCAGACACCTTTGGATGCAGCCCAGGATTCCATTGGCTTTCTAGGCTGTGAGCACATACTGCCAGATCACGTTGAGTTTTTCATCAACCATCATCCCCAAGTCCTTCTCTGCAGGGCTGCTCTCAATCACTTCTCCACCCAACCTCTAGATGTGCCTGGGATTGCCACGGCTCAGGTGTAGGACCTTGCACTTGGCCTTGTTGAACTTCATGAGGTTTGCACAGACCCACCTCTCAAGCATGTCAAGGTCCCTCTGGATGCCATCCCTTCCCTCCAGTGTGTCGACTGCACCACACAGCTCGGTGTCGTCAGCGAACTTGCTGAGGGTGCACTGAATCTTACTGTCCATGTTGCCAACAAAGATGTTGAACAGTATCAACCCCAGTACCAACCCCTGAGGGACACCACTCATCACTGGTCTCCACATGGACAATGAGCTGTTGACCACAACTCTTTGCATGTGGCCATCCAGCCAGTTCTTTATCCATTGAGTGGTCATTCCATCAAATCTATGTGTCTCCAATTAAGAGATGAGGATGTTGTGTTGGACAGTGTCTAATGCTTTGCATAAGTCCATGTAGATGATGTCAGTTGCTCTGCCCCATCCACCAATGCTGAAGCCCCATAATAGAAGGTCACCAAATTTGTCAGGCATGATTTCCCCTTTGGAAAGCCATGTTGACTGTTACCAATCATGTCTTTGTTTTCCATGTGCCTTAGCATAGTTTTGAGGAGAATGTGCTCCATGATCTTGCCTGGCACAGAGGTGAGATTGACTGGTCTCTAGTTCCCCGGGTCTTCTGCTTTCCCCTTTTTAAATACGGAGCTTATATTTCCCTTTTTCCAGTCATAGAGAACTTCACCTGACTGCCACAATTTTTCAGAAATGATGGATAGTAGCTTAGCAAATTCGTCTGCCAGCTTCCTCAGGATGAATCTCATTGGGTCCCATGGACTTGTGCACATTCAGGTTCCTTAGATGGTCTCAAACCTGATCCTCTCCTACAGTGGGCTCAGGGTCTTCATTCTCCCTGTCCCTGCATTTGCCTTTCCCAACTTAGGCAGCGTGGCTAGAGTACAGACTGAGGCATAGGAGTCGTTGAGAACCTCAGCCTTCTCTTTGTCCAGGGTAGCCAGGTGTCCTGTTTCCTTCTGGAGAGGGCCCACATTATCCCTAGTCTTTCTTTTGTTTGCAACATACCTATAGAAGCCCTTCCTGTTATCCTCTATATCCCTGGCCAGACTCAATTCTAACTGGGCCTTGGCTTCCCTAACCTTATCCCTAGCTTCCTGTACAATTTCGCTGTATTCCTCCCAGGCCACCTGTCCTCATTTCCACCTTCTGAAACCTTCTTTTTTTCTCTCTGAGTTTGCTCAGCAGCTCCTTATCCATCCATGGAGGCCTCCTGGCATTTTTGCCTGATTTCCTCCTTGTCCGAATGCCTCACTCCTGAGCTTGGAGGAGGTGATCCTTGAATATCAGCCAGCATTTGTGGGTCCCTCTGGCCTCCAGGGCTCTATCCTATGGGACTTTACTGAGTAGGTCCTTGAAGAGGCAAAAGTCTACTCTCGTGAAGTCCAGGACAGCGAGATTGCTGCATGCCCTCCTCACTGCCCTGAGGATCTCAAACTCCACCATCTTGTGATCGCTGCAGCCAAGGCTTGGAGCACTGCATTCCCACCAGCTCATCCCTGTTGGTGAGCACAATGTCCAGCATGGCACTTCTTCTTGTTAGCTCCTCAATCACTTGTATACAGAAGTTGTCATTGACACATTCCAGGAACCTCCTGCATGGCCTGTGCCCTGCTGTGTTGTCCCTCCAACAGATATCAGGGTGGTTGAAATCCCCCATGAGGACCAAGGCTTGTGAACATGAGGTTGCTCCTATCTTCCTATAGAGGGCTTCATCCACACCATCCTCCTGATCAGGTGGCCTGTAGCACCTCCCTTTATTCTTGACCCACAAGCTCTTGGTTGGCTCCTCATCCTTCCCCCGGCAGAGCTCCATACACTCCAGCCAGTCACTGACATAGAGGGCTACACCCCTTCCTTGTCTCCCTAGCCTGTCTTTCCTAAAAAGCCTAAAACCTTCCATTCCAATGCTCCAGTCATAGGGGACATCCCACCATGTCTCCATGATGCCAATGGTATCATATCGATGCAGGTGTGTGCATAGAATCATAGAATCAAAGAATCAGCTGGGTTGGAAGGGACCTCCGAGATCAAGTCCAACCCTTGATCCACTACCGCTGCAGTTACTAGACCATGGCACTAAGTGCCACATCCAGTCTCTTTTTAAAAATCTCCAGGGACGGAGAATCCACTACTTCCCTGAGCAACCCATTCCAATGTCTGATCACTCTCTCTGTATAGAAATTCTTTCTAATTCTTGTTTGTTACCCATGCTGTGTGCATTGGTGTACATGCACTTCAGCTGGGCTGCTGATTTGGCTCTGAACTTGGGCTGTCCACCCTTGGGCTCCTTTCTGGAGAGCCCGGTTTCAACTCCTTCCCCCTTCAAACATAGTTTAAAGCCCTCCTGATCAGCCCCGCCAACTTATGGGCTAGAGTCCTTTTGCCCTTCCTAGATAGATGAAGCCCATCTGGTTTGAGGAGACTAGGTATGATGGAATTTGGCCCATGGTCAAAAAACCCAAAGTTCTGCCGGTGGCACCAATCCCTTAGCCACCTATTGATAAGATAGGTTTTCCTACTCCTCATTCATCTCTGCTACTGCAGGAACTGAGGCGAACACCACCTGTGCTCCTGTCCCATCAACTAATCGACCCAGCGCCTTGAAGTCCTTTTCAATTGCCTTGGTACTTCTTCCATCATCACTGCCAGCCTGGACTACCAACAGTGGATAATAATCTGAGGGCCGAATTAGCTGAGGGAATCTCCTACTAATATCCCTCACCCAGGCCCCAGGAAGGCAGCAGACCTCCCTGTGGGATGGGTCCAATCAACATATCGGGCCCTCGGTTCCCCTCAGAAGGGAGTCACCAACTACAACTACCCTTCTTTTTTTCTTTGTAGCTGTAGTTGTAACCCGTCTGGTAGATGGGGGGGGGGGGGGGGGCAAACAGGAGACTGTTATAGATTAGGAAATCAGGGGAATTTTTTTTCCCCCTGCCCCACTCCAAGGGAAAAAAAACGGAGTGGGGGGGGAGGGGGAAGGGAGGTCATTAGTATTACAAAAGATGTAGCCAGCCTAGGTTAATGGCCCATTTGGAGAAAGGAGAGAGGGAGGTGGGGGCTGTCTCTGTTCGGGGAGGTGAGGGGCAGACTGCGTGGCTGGCTCCCTGGGTGCAGACAGGCATTTTGGGGAGGGGGACCGGAGGTCTAGTTTCCTTTTTTTGGCTGTTCATCCTGGTGAGCTCGACTCCTCATTCCTGCTGGCTTCGACCTGCCCGACTGTCCCGCTCCCCGGAACTGCTGTGCCTCATCGGAGAGTTTGCTTGCCCACGGGAGAGGAGGGGGAGTTTTTCTGAGACACCACCACCTGAGACTGCGGTGAGTCCCCGTGGGAGTGTACTGCCTGCCTTCCTTTTCGTCCCCATGGAGGCGAGGACCCCCCCATCTCCTTCTCGGCTTCCCCACGCGGTCCGGGACCGCTGTCTCCGGCCCCCCTCTTCCCGCGGGTGACTGCCAGAGCCCACAGCGCCCCCTGCCGACCACGACCAGGCACTGCAGGCCCTACACCTTCCAGCGATCCCACAGCGCCCCCTGCCGACCACGACCAGGTACTGCAGGTCCTACACCTTCCAGCGGTCCAACAGCGCCCCCTGCCGACCACGACCAGGTACTGCAGGTCCTACACCTTCCAGCGGTCCAACAGCGCCCCCTGCAGGCCACAACAGGGCGTTGCAGACCCTGCACCTTCCAGCGATCCAACAGCGCCCCCTGCAGACCACAATCAGGACTGTGCTAAAGGACAGAGAAGTATTCATTTAGACTTGTTGTTGTTGTTTTTGTTACTGTTTTTGCCAACATACATATATCTTTTAATAAAGGGTTGTTATTTCTTCTGTTTTTCCATTTTTCCTCGAGTAAAGCCCCTTAATTTGACATTACAATTGCAGAGAGAGAGGAGTTTGGTCTACCTCATAACTCATCCTCTTTAGCAAACAGTCCAGTCTCATCAGACTGAGACAGCGACCTTCCAGACAGATCTTCCTCTTGTCTGTCCTCTGCCTGGTTCTCTGAGTCCAGGGTCTCTAGTTCCACCAAAACAATGGACAACTTATGAGAATCACAGAATCATAGAATCATTAAGATTGGAAAAGACCTCTGTTGGGAGGAAAGGGTTAAAAGCAGAAGATTTGGCAAGTGGGTGGCGATATGTATTCACTGCTGTGGATACAGTGTCAGGATTACTCTTTGCTAAATCCATTGTTAATATTAGATTCTCGAGTTCTTGTGTTTCAGGTGTCTTTGACAAATGTTTGGATGTTATCTAGGGGGGTGTCAGAGACTGAAACAGTTAATGATTTATGCATTCTAAGAGACTTCTACAGGCTTTTGACTTTCTGATGGGCAACTGGGCCCATCCCCCCCCCTCCTCCAGTGCAGAAGATGTCAAGCCCCGAAAAGGCGGGAAGAGCTGAGTTTACCACGCCCTCCACATGAACTCCGTGCCAAAAAGGGGGACACCAACCTATGAAAACAACTCCCCGCCCTGGGGGAGGTGCTAAGGATATGTATTTTGACTGGTGACTTTGGGGGTTTGGCGGGGTTTTTGCTTTTCCTTCTCCCCCCACCACCTGCGGATCAAGACATCGCTGGATCCAGTGGGCGGTGATTATCTCATCTTCTTTTTTTTCTTGCTCTCCCTTACTCTTACCCTGTCTTTCTCTCCCCTATGCATTTTTCTCCTCCCCAGAAAGGTTATGACAGCACCCAAAAATGTTAACTTACCTATTGATTCAAAATTGTTAAAATAAATCTTATCAATATATGTTTTCACACCGATTATTTAGTGTCGTTTCGCTTTAATCCACCCCAAAGGAATTATTGATGAAACCTGGGTTACCCCCTCCCCCCTCTTTTCCTGGGGCGGGTCGTAACATCTTTTTGGCGCAGCGAGCAGGGTCCTTTGGATGTGGTGGAGTAATCGGTGTATTCTAAAACTGATACCGAGGGCGAGTCAAATGGTGACTATCCCTTCGCTGTAAAATTATAGTGAGAATTTTTCTCCTCTCAGTGTGACCTGGGCACATCAGACCTGTTGAAAGGTTTCCTGGTGTGGCCTGGACCTGTTGAAAGGTTCTCTGGTACCTGGACCTGTTGAAAGGTTTTCCAGGAGAGAGTCAAACCAGCCCTCAGAGGGTTAAGGGGGAGAAAGACATTAACCTAAGCTGGGTTAATGGCTGAGGCAAAGGGGATGACACCCCAGGTTGAGTTATATGGGGATTATTCCCTCCTGATAGTTATCCGTGGTTTAGAACTGTTTTTTGTGGGTGCTGTCTTAGGCGTGTTCCTTAGAGCAGTGCAAAAGCAAAAATCAGCTATTCAGAAATCTGTAAGTGAAGTGATAAAATCTTTCCAAGAGTCAATGAGAACTTTGCAGGACCAGCTAGAAAAAGAGGCTATTCAAAAATCTACCCTGAGGTGATAAGATCTCTTCAAGAGTCAATGAAGGCATTACAGGAGCAATTAGGAAAAGAACGCCAGCAGTTAACTGCTGAACGTCAGGCACTGGAGAAAGAGAGAGAGATTAACTCATTGCTTCGTTCCGCCCTGCAAGATGAGGAGGAACAAAATGAAAGGCTTAAAAAGATACTGGAAATGAAAAATTGTGAATTGCGAGACATTAATTCAAAATACCCTAAACCGGTAGATGTTAACAAATCCCTGTACCCCTCTGGGGAATTAGAAGAGTTGAAGCAAAGTTACCCGGAGGACGAGGCAATACATATGCGTCTCCTCATTAAAACTGAAACCACTGGCCAGGGGGCAGATCGGCAAACTACCACATGAATTACCCCGTACACGGGGGAAGCACTGGCCAAAATTCAGGAAAAATACAGTCCTAAGGCCAATGAATCAGAGACTGAATATGTGTGGAGAGTGTCCCTTACAGGAGGGGATCGGATTTTGTTAAGTGAAGATGAGGCCAGAGGATTTTGGGGCCCAGGGGTCTTCCTGACCACAAATGATAACCGAGCACCGTGGCCCCTGACCCAGAGAGCTGCCTACTGGGCAGGTGGGTTAGACCCTGTCGAAAGGGGAGATCCTCACACAATTAAAACCCCCACAATTGGCCACATTGTCAAAAGTGTACAAAAAGCTGCATGCCTCCAATTAATCCATACAAGATTGTTGGACTCGCAGCGGCATTCCCCTATGGAACTCAAAGCGGATCCAAAAAGATTTCCCGCCCTGATAAGAGGCCTGCCTGATGCACTAAAAACTCATGCTAAACAACTACAAGAGCGCATAATGACAACCCCCAGGCCCAGAAGAAGGGGTGCTCCACTGGGGATGACCTGGTTAGAGGTAGCCCAAGAATTGGTAACTACTGGTCGACAGTTGGGGGTCTCTGATACAAGTAGTGTTAAGCAAAAAACAGATATCAGAAGGGTAGGAGAGATCCGAAAACCACCTTTGCCAGGTAATCGTCAGCAAAATGCAACACCCAGTGAGCGAACAAGGTACAGTTTGTGGGTGGAGGGTATCGAGAAAGGAATTCCTCGAGAAGTGATGGATAAACTACCCACAGCTAATTTGGAACACTTGATAAAGCAGTGGGATAAGATCAGAGAGCGTGAGTCACCCCCTGGGGGCAACCCTCCCCAGGAATCCAACACTGTGGTTCCCTCACCCCCACCAGAAATCAGTTTAACCAATCCCGAGTTGGGAAACGGGACTCGCCGCTCCCATTAAGTGAGCCGGGGAGCAGTCAGTGGGTTTACATGAGAAGGCTCACAGAAAACAACCAGGGAGATATGGTGATCACTTTTCCTCTCGGCCCTTTTAAATCTTTGTTTACATTCCTGGTGGACACGGGTGCACAGGTCTCAGCACTCCAAACTGAAGCTGCTACCCAGTGTGGCATTAAGCCAGACAAAAAAAAAATATGGGTAACTGATGCCTTTGGCAAATCCCAACCCCAATACACTGCTCGAGTAAAATGCTGGTTACCGGGAGATGAGACAGCCACAGAAACTACCATGATTGTGGGGCCACTACCAGCTAACATCCTGGGGTTAGATTTATTAAAGGGTCGAGCCTGGACAGATGCCAGAGGGAGAGAATGGGTGTTTGGTCTCCCATCCCTCTCCGTCCGTCTGTTACAAACCGCTCCAAGTCTGCCTCCTTCCAAAATAACAAACGTAAAACCCTACCCACTTCCTTTAGGGGCACGTGAAGGAATTGCTCCAGTAATTGCAGAACTGCAGGAGCAAGGAGTGGTTGTCCCTACACACTCACCATACAATTCGCCGGTATGGCCTGTTCTCAAACCTAATGGAAATTGGAGGCTTACAGTAGATTATCGACGGCTCAACTCTAACAGTGGCCCCCTGACAGCTGCAGTACCTAACATAGCTGAGCTGATTGCTACAATTCAGGAGCAGGCCCATCCAATTCTTGCAACTATTGATGTCAAAGATATGTTTTTTATGGTTCCCTTACAGGAGGCAGACCGAGATCGTTTTGCTTTTACCTGGGAGGGTAATCAGTATACCTTTACTCGTCTACCTCAGGGATACCGACACTCCCCTACCCTGGCCCATCATGCACTCGCACAGGAGCTGGCTCAAATTACTCCTGAAGAAGGAACTAAGGTATATCAGTATATTGATGACATATTAATTGGTGGCTACGATGTCATACCAGTGAGCCAGACCCAGAAAAATATTATCACTCACCTAGAAAGTCTGGGGCTCCAAATTCCCACAGAAAAGGTACAGCTTGCCTCCTCCGAAGTAAAATTCCTAGGTATATGGTGGAAAGGAGGAGCAGTGTGCATTCCTCCTGAAACCTTAAACACCCTAGAGCAAGTAAAGATGCCAGAGAGTAAAAGAGAGCTCCAGCATGTTTTGGGTTTGCTGGTTTTTTGGAGAAAACATGTGCCAGATTTCTCCATTATTGCTCGTCCCCTGTATGACCTGACACGAAAAAAACCAACATGGGAGTGGACCCCCATGCATGAAGAAGCCCTAAAATTACTAATCTTTGAAGCTAATGTATACCAAACTCTGGGGCCCATACATCCCACAGATCCACTCCAAATTGAATGGGGATTTGCAATCCACAGTCTGTCCATACATATGTGGCAGTGGGGACCTGAAGGTCCCACTCGCCCCATTGGTTTTCTTTCTCGCAGCCTAAAAGATGCTGAAAAACGATATTCTGCTTGGGAAAAAGGCCTGTTTGTGGTCTGTTTAGCCCTGCAGGAAGCAGAGAAGACAATTCGACACCAATCAATCATTCTGCGAGGGCCTTTTAAGGTTTTAAAGCCAGTGATATCTGGAACCCCCCCTCCTGCAGGGGTAGCTCAGAGAGAAACAGTCCGGAGATGGTATGCACAAATTGATCATTACTATCACTCTCGTCAAATAACTGAAGGAGCTCCAAAAATACTCCAAATACAAGAACAATCTTGTAAGCTACCTGATTCAAACCCTCCTCCTTCCTGTATAAAACCTGCTCCCGCTTTTGAACCTCACTTAAAAAATGTTTGGTTTACAGATGCTTCTGCCAGACGAGAAGGAAAAGTGTGGAAATATCGAGCCGTGGCCCTACATGTTGATTCAGGGGACAGGGTAGTGACAGAAGGAGAAGGGAGTGCTCAGGTCGGGGAGTTAGTAGCAGTATGGAGTGTATTTACCAGAGAAGCAGGCACTGAAGGAGACACATACATTTACACAGATTCCTATGCAGTATTCAAAGGATGTACAGAATGGTTCCCTTTTTGGGAACAAAATCAATGGGAAGTGAATCAAATATCAGTGTGGCAACAAGAAAAATGGAAAGAGATCCTAAACATAGCTAAACAAAAAACATTCCTGTGGGATGGGTTGCTGCACACCAAACAGATAACAACCCCGCTCATCTGTTAAACAATCAAGTAGACTCACTGACACGGTTAGCTAAGATAACAATAGAGGGAGAGGGACAAAATTGGGAACGTCTGTTAGAATGGTTACATGTAAAAAGAGACCACTCAGGAAACAGAGATCTGTTTAAAGAAGCAATCAGTAGAGGGTGGCCAGTTACCAGGGAGCTGTGCAACACAGTGATCTCTGCCTGTAGTCTATGCCGCACCAGGTTGAAAGATCATGATCCACTGAAAGATCCACCCCTGCACCTGAGGGATAACAAGGGATTGTGGGATACCTGGCAGGTAGACTACATCGGTCCTTTCAGAATTTCTTATGGAAAACAATACATCCTGGTTGGGGTAGAGATAATATCAGGACTAACCCTGGCTGAAGCTGTGCGACGAGCCACGGGAGAGAATACTGTGAAAACTCTAAAGCTATGGTTCAGTTATCTATCCAAACCAAAGTCTATCCAATCAGACAATGGGAGCCATTTCACTGCCGGGGTGGTACAAGAATGGGCCCGAGAAGAGGGAATTCAATGGACCTTCCACACTCCATATTATCCACAAGCAAATGGTATTGTGGAAGGTACCAATGGGCTCCTAAAGCGAGTCATAAAACCTCATAACCCTGAATGGGCCTCCAGAGTTTCTGATGCAGTAACCAAAATCAATAGCCGATGGGGAATAAACGGTTGCCCTCGAATTACAGCATTCTGCCCCGAACCCCCCACTATTGTACTGAGGGAAAACAAAAGTAAAGATCCTGTAAAACCACTCCATTATCCAGGTCAACCCATATTAGTAAATCTACCCTCTGTGGGACAGGTGCCACTCACTCTAAAAACCCCGGTTAACCCTCATACATGGGTAGCCACAGATGCTCATGAGAAGGACCATCGAATAAACACACGATGGATTCTTCCTTCGTTTTAACAATCGGTCCACAATGGGCCAGATTTGTTCCTTTTGCAGAAACCTACCAGCAGAAGAGATCACACCACATGATACCAATAAAGCCTTCTAATGCTGTTATCATTAGTTCTCATTATCCTATGACAACATGAAGTGACAACAGAACTGAAGAGTTATACTGTTTTTTTTACCACATTGGTTGTTTGCACGTGTTTTATCTTAAAAATGTCATGATCCTAATAGTTTTGAACCTACCACAAACATTGTGTTTGTGTTCCCCTACTCCCAAAATTACTTGTATTAAGGATTGTTAACTTGTTTGTGTAGTTTTCCTGAGATGCATCGTTAGTTTAATTATTGCCAAGTTTATTTTGTCTTTTTAAATATCTAAACTCAACCAAATATAACCTGGGAGTTAGTACAAGTATTCATGCATATTTGAAATCATACAAATATGTATTATATACATTAGCCTTCTGCCTTGAGAGGCATTGAATTTCATATTTGGTTAAATTTAACAAATAGAACTAAATTTAGGCCCAAAGAGAACATAAGAAAGCCTTTTACCAGCTCCCAAGTAACTCAATGTTTTTGATGTATAATTTCAAGTATGTGTATATGTTTGTAACCTTATTAATGTTAAGAAATTTGATTGTAGCCTATTACTCACCCTGATTACTCACGGGGTGGAGACAGAGTAGCTAATACAAATTAGCTTACTATTTTATTATAAAGTTTTTTTTGAGAGAGGAGAATTGCAGTGCATTGGGGCTATCTCTTCCTTTCCTTTACTCTTCTCTCTTCCTGTTCACTATACGAGAAGCACCGCCCACAAAGAAGATTCACAGAGAAGAAAAAAAATCATTGAATGCATAAATCACGGGGTGGTGTCAGAGACTGAAACAGTTAATGATTTATGCATTCTAAGAGACTTCTACAGGCTTTTGACTTTCTGATGGGCAACTGGGCCCATCCCCCCCCTCCTCCAGTGCAGAAGATGTCAAGCCCCGAAAAGGCGGGAAGAGCTGAGTTTACCACGCCCTCCACATGAACTCCGTGCCAAAAAGGGGGACACCAACCTATGAAAACAACTCCCCGCCCTGGGGGAGGTGCTAAGGATATGTATTTTGACTGGTGACTTTGGGGGTTTGGCGGGGTTTTTGCTTTTCCTTCTCCCCCCACCACCTGCGGATCAAGACATCGCTGGATCCAGTGGGCGGTGATTATCTCATCTTCTTTTTTTTCTTGCTCTCCCTTACTCTTACCCTGTCTTTCTCTCCCCTATGCATTTTTCTCCTCCCTAGAAAGGTTATGACAGCACCCAAAAATGTTAACTTACCTATTGATTCAAAATTGTTAAAATAAATCTTATCAATATATGTTTTCATACACCGATTATTTAGTGTCGTTTCGCTTTAATCCACCCCAAAGGAATTATTGATGAAACCTGGGTTACCCCCTCCCCCCTCTTTTCCTGGGGCGGGTCGTAACAGGGGGACAGTGTTGGAACTCTGTTACTGGTGGCAAGAACCCCAATCAAACTGAAGTTCAGTCTGAAAAAGCACAAACTATTCCTCTTCAACCTGTATGGGCAATCATCCCATCTCAAGCTACCAGGCCTGGGGTAATCTTAGCTGAAGGAGCTGGAGCAACAGTGTATGTATTACTGGAAGGGGATGACACTCCTTATCACAGATTGTCTTGTGCTTTGTAGACTTGTACTACATGCACATACTCTGGATACATTTCTGCAGTATTACTATGTAAATACTTTTATGTGGTAACGTTTTTCCTTTTTCTTCTCCATGTAGCAAATATAGAGCACCTGTGGTATGCCTTCGCCTGAGGTTTAAATTGGACATCAAAGGGACTGCGCTGCACCTGGGAACTTTCCCAGTCCAGTTGCTGATGAGCTACCACCTGTCTCAACATCACGTGTGCTGTTCTGAGTTTGATGGCATGTGCTGCTTCAACATGACTGCTAAATCAGCTGCATTTAGAGGAACATTTGACATCGACAGGACCTCATACATCGACTAAGGCACCATATCAGTGGTGCCTTGCTAGCTGAGTGGTTTAATACCTTGACAGGAGGACTGGGACATTTACCTTAAAGCGTTATATGTTTATTCCTTTTTCCTATATGCTCCATTAGTGCCTCTGCAAGTTACCCTGTCCTACACTTCTGGCCCTGGCAGGAGTGATTTCTTGAGAGATGGGGTGGAATGCTGGAAGGAGGGTCTCTGGTGGTCATCTGTGTCTGGAGCCCCCAAAGTTCTTAGTGACTTCCTTATGAACTTCTTTAAGACAATATTCCTGGTTATACATCAACCTGCTGTTGCCTGCTTGGCTGCTTCAGCTCCCATTTTCATTGTTTCCTCACCTTGCTTGGCTGATTTCTTTAACTTGAGGCATAGTAATTTTCTATGGCACATTCTGCTGCAAAAACTATTAGTTCTTGTTACATGTCTAAACCCCAATATCAGCTGGCAGGATCAGCCACCCCTTCTTATTTACCGCAGAAGGATGTCAAAGAAGGAAGCCCCTTCCCATTGAATACACAGGGATCATTATTTTATTTCAGCCTCCATTTTATGGCAGGTAGCTGCCATTTTTAACAGTGTCATGACCCAGATGTTTTCATACTGTCCTGGGATTGGCTGCCAGGACCAGCTGCCACCTTCCATTAGACCTGGAAGTATATCTGTGAGAGACTGGACTGTTTAATGGCTCAAACAATCAGGGTGCTTTGCTGACGATGTCCAAAGTAACCGCCCAGGTGCAGAGGGTTGCAACAACATGTTTTCCCCATTCTCCAATTTATAAGGTGGCAACTATCGATGAAAATATTTTTTAATTTTTATATTTAGTCATCGGATCTTCCCCAAACTTATTCCAGTTTTTCAAAATACAACCCAGAGGGCTACAGAGTGGAATTGTGGACTGGTTTGCCAATACACAATTACCCATTTCCTTTATTCTTAGGTCCAGACCTTCAATACAAATCATTTTTTACACACTGCTCTGACCCAGTGTCAGTAAAGATAGGAGGACCCCTCCCCCCTTCATGTGTTTTTTTCTGTACAACAGCAGCCACTTATGAATTCTCCTTATTCAATTTACACAGGGCTTCCAATTTTCCCAGATACCAATTCCACAATATTATATCATTTTAACCATGACTTCATACACTCCAGTCGTCACTGTCGAGCATGTATGAATTTTCAAAAATCCTCATTATCATATGTCTTTTTCAAATTCCTGCACCTCTTTCCAATGCTACATGCTGAACAACACATTTTATTACACTTTCTTTTTCTTTTTCTAACACAAACACATTAACATCTGCTGCCACCAATCCACATTCTTTCCGAGCCTTATAATTATTCCACAACACAAAGAATAAATCAACGTATGGTATTTCATCCCATTTTCCTTCCCAGTGACAAAATAACATTAACTGTGGGATAGTATTATAGTTCAAAGTTCCATTCTGAGGCCATTTTCCCTGATCCTCTAATACATACATGGGGCACCACTGGTTACAATACATAGTCAACTCTTTCTTAGTAAGGGGATCCCCTCCAAACTTTCTCCAGTGCCCTAGAATATATCCTAAGGATGTGGTTTTTATGATCTCCTCTTCTTGGAAGGCAGAGATTCTTTCACCCATTATAGTTATACTTTAAATAGTTATAACGACAAGCAATTACTACAGACAATTAAATTATCAAACAGTAGTTACAAAAATTAACAATAGGCAATTACTACAAACAATTAATCAAACAACAGTGACAAGCAATTGCTACAAACAATTAAACAACAGTTACAAATATTACAAATTCCTAAGATACCCAAACCTTATACACTTCAGTCATCACTGATTCTGTGTGTATAGGAAACCAAGATTAACCACAGTTGCAACTTAAATACTTCTCTGACGTATATTTTCCAATACTACTTACTCGGGGAGATCCCAAAATACCAAAATAACAATTTTTAACAATGTCTCTACAAAGAATGCCTCACGTGTACCTACCACTCGGTGAGGGGTCGCAGGGGGAGTCCCCACATAAATATTACCTGTGCATGCTGGAGTCCTCCTTGCAATTTTCCTCAGCCATCAGCAGCTGCCTGTGTAAGATCCTGGTCAAATTCGCCGTTGTCCCATCTGGGTCCCCAAAAACTGTTGTGGATTTTAGGAGCTCTCTAAACACAAACACAGAGTCTAGTTCAGAAAGAAGACATTGTTTATTCTGCACAGGGTACAAGGTGGAGGTTTCCACAAATCAAGCACATCAAGGGGTAAAATGTTACATCTTCTATACAGCAAAATTCACGTGAATCTGCCTAATACATATTCTCCACCTACCTAATGCATATTTATTTGGGTGATGTAATCTTACGCAATGCTTGAAGCACAAAATTCTTTTCTTCATTAAGCAACTTCTGGGCAATAAGGTGGGTGAAAAATTCTGTAGTCTGCCAGGTTCAAAGGCTTGTGACCAGTGATGCAAAGTCCAGCTGGGCACTAGTAACTAGCGGGGCCTTTCAGGGCTCAGTACTGGGTCCAATGTTGTTTAAGGTCTTCATTAACAACCTGGATGATTGGACAGAGGGCACTCTCAGCAAGTTTGTGGATAATGCCAAAAGGCAGAGGTGGCCAGTCAATATGCTTGAGGGCAGGGCTGCTGCTCTTCAGAGGGACCTGGACAGGGTAAAGAAATGGGCTGACAAGATTTCAACAAAAATAAGTGCAATGTTTTTCACCTGGGCTGGAATAATCCCATGCAACAGTACAGGCTGTGGACTTACTGTTTATGAAGCAGCTCTGCAAAAAAAGGATTCGAGGGCCCTAGAGTACAAATTGAAGAGATTGGCAGCATGCCCTTGCAGCAAACGTGGCCAAGCATATCCCGAGCTAAATTTTACTGAAAGTGTAGCCATCAGTTCCGGGGAATCATTCCTTCCCCTCTATTCGGCACTTGCAAGAACACATCTAGGGTACTGTGTCCAGTTCTGGGCTCTCCAGTATGAGAAGGTGTTGTGGGGTGTGTGAATGGATATATGCATGTAACCAAGGTGATCATGACCCATGGCTGAAGTGCGAAGAGTAGACTTATTCCATCACCTTGCTGGCTGGAGGGTTCCAAAATAATGGGTGTGGGGACACACACTGCTAAGCTTAGTTCATCCTAGCAGGGGCAAAAGCATGCAGGCCTGTTCCCTGCCTCAACTTATCAAAGGTCCTTGAGTATGCACAGTTTTTCACAATGCTGTGCTTTCTATAACCTCCAAGTTTCTTCTCTCTCTTTCTCCCAGCAGGAGGCCCAAGCCTGTCCATGAAAAATGCCTTTTAAGTCTTAGACAGAATTCTGTTATCTCTACAGAAATTCTACTTCTCAAAACAGATAGAAAATAACTCAAAGCAAGACAAAGTTTGCCACACTGAATATTCTTAGCATCCCCAGCTGCGAGGCCACTTGAGAGACAACTTTTTTTCCTCCTCACCAAATCTTCCATTTTTAACCTTTTCCTCCCAACATGGGGTAACACCTACAGGCATGTAAGCACCACACAGAAGTTTGATCACTTCCCCCCAAATCCCATGCCCAGTGAGACAAGGGAAGAGGAAAGGAAGAGCAAAAGGAAGGAAATTTATGGATAGGGAAAAAAATTGTTTAATAAGTGAAGGAGAAGTGGAAAAAGAGAGAAAGAAAACAAAGCAAGTAATGCAAAAGCAATCACTCACCACCTTCCACAGGTAGATCGATGCCCAGCCAGTTCCTGAGCAAAAGATGGCTAACTTCCTCTTCTCCATTTTCATTGCTGAGCATGAAGTTATATGGCATGGAATATCTCTCTGGTTAGTTTGAGTCATGTCTGGCTGCTTCCCTGTTATGATCTGATTAGTGAGAGATGCCTCTGCACGAATTAAAGTGCAAATGCGACCATATGCCGAAGTCAATAATACAGATTTTATTTAACAATGAATGTGAGGTAGAGAGATAGAAAGAAATAAAAAAGAGAGCGGAGAGAGAGATCAAGCAGAAGATAGTCACCACTCATGGATCCAGCGGCTTCCCATTGGTCCTTCTTCACCCTGGGCTTCTTGGTGGTGGGGGTCCCAGAGTCGTTCTTATACAGTCCAAGTTCCAGGTATCCACAGGGTGGTCATAGATGCCCTTTCCATAACTTGGGGTGGTATGTGTATGAGCAGTTGCTTCCTTTCCCACAGTTTGCCACAGTGGAAATTTTTGTCCAGATATGTTAACCAGGATGCGCTAACCAGATCTTGCCTCTGCCAGGCCTGGAATTAGCACCTTCCTGTCTTAATTTCTCCCTTCTGTGCTTATCTCAAGTTCTTGCTGTGGTGGCTTATGGCAAGTTCCTTCTCTGCCCTGGACAATGTTTGAGACAGGCAACTGTGCTCTTTAAGTCCTTACAGTCCCCTCCCAACCTCTTGTGCATCCCCAGTCTATTCACCAGGGGGGCAGAGTGATAAACAGAGAAGGCCTTGGTATTGTGCAAACACTGTTCAGCAATAGCTAAAATATTAGTGTACTATCAGTATTTTTTTGATCACAAATATAAACCACAGCACCATATGAGCTGCTATGAAGAAAATTAACTCCATCCCAGCCAGACACAGTACAGAAGGATATTGACATACTGGATGGAGCAAGTTCAGCAGAGGGCCATCAAGATGATTAAGGGGCTGAAGAACATGATGTACAAGGATAAGGCTGAGAACTGGGCCTGCTGTAGTGCTGTTGAAGCCATGCTGATCTAAGAATATGGACAAGGCAATTTTTGTAGAGAAACGTAAAACTTGTACACTTGAAGTAGACTGACAAACAGATAAAGTCAAGGGTCCACAAGTCCTCTTATTAGATCAACTGATGGAGCTGAAGACATACTGCCTCTTCCTATAAACCTCAATTCATATACATATTCATTTCACAGTGACTCCACCACCTCCCTGGGCAGTCCATTCCAATGATTAACAACCCTTTCCATGAAGAAATTCTTCCTGATGTCCAATCTGAACCTCCCCTGGTGCAACTTGAGGCTATGTCCTCTTGTCCTGTCACTAGTTTCCTGGGAGAAGAGGCTGACCCCCACCTGGCTACAACCTCCTTTCCAGTAGTTGGAGAGAGTGATAAGGTCTCCCCCAAGTCTCCTTTACTCCAGCCTAAACAACCCCAGCTCCCCCAGTCACTCCTCATATGACTTATTCTCTAGTTCCTTCACCACCTTCGTTGCCCTTCTCTGGACACGTTCCAGCACCTCAATGTCTTTCTTGTAGTGAGGGGCCCAGAACTGGACACAATTATAATTCCTTATGTCCAATCTCATTCTACCCTCTTTCAGTATAAAACCATTACACCTTGTCCTGTCACTATAGGCCAAGTTTCCTCTGGGAAAAAAAAAAAGAAAAAGAAACAAGCAATACAAAAGCAATCAGTCACCACCCAATGCCCATCCAGTCTCTGAGCAATAGCTATCTTTGAAAAAATCCCCCCTCCATTTTATTATGTGGCATCATATGGTACAGGATATCTCTGTCCATTTGCCTCAGCTGTCCTAGCTGTCTCCTTTCAACTTCTTTTCCACCACTAGCCATGCCCCTGGGATGGGCAGAGTGAGAAACAGAGGAGACCTTGATGCTATGCAAGCACTGTTAAGCAATAGCTAAAACATTATTGTGTTATCAACACTGTTTTGGTCACTAATCCAAAACACTGCACCATACGGGCTGCTATGAAGAAAATTAACTCCATCCCAACCAGATCCAGTACATCCAAGCTGCATGTGTTTCTGTACCTATGATTGAGGTGAGCCCCCTTCTGCCCTGTTTTATTGTTCACAAGGTTTTTCTTGTACCCATCACACTGCACCCTTTGCTTGCCAACATGGTCCACTACTTCCTCATTTGGCAGTGGGTCATCACCCCCTTGCCCCATCATTCATAATTTATAGTTCTTCTCATCAGGTTGTCCAAACTGTTGGCAAAGATGCTCTTGCCCTGCATTCTCAGGTGGATCCCATCTTTCCTCATCAGTCCTTGATCCTCAAAGAAAGTACCATGGTAGTAAAAGCCAAATCCCTGTTGACCATACCACCTGAAGAAACAGGTGTTAATCCACAGGATCCATCCACTCTTCAGGACCTTCTCCTTCATTGGCAGGATGGAAGGAAAAACTACCTGGACCTCCATACCCTTGACTCCAGCCTCCAGAGCCATGTCATCACTCCTGCTACCTTCCAGGACTCCCCTAGAAGTATTATTGGTGCCCACATGGATAAGCAACAGGGGATAACAGACTGCTGAGGGGTGAACAAACCTTGTCAGTCTCTTCACAGTGTCCCAGATCCAAGCCTCTGGCAAGCAATGAACTTCCCCAGACAGCAGGTCAGGTTAGCAGATGGAGGCCTCTGTCACACAGGAGAGAGTCTCTAACTACTATCACCTGCTGGTTCCTCTTGGTGCCAATGCATGGTTAGAGCTTGGCTGGCTCTGATATTTCTCCAGACATGGCTTTCTTTCCATCATGTCCTACCAGGGCACTGAACCTATTCTGTCATTGTATATCTGCAGGTGGAGAAGCAGTCTTCCTCCTGTTGCCAGAAGTCATAGGCCTCCAGCCTTCTACCCCATGGGAGTTTCCATTTGACATTCAAACACAGTCTTTGATTGCTCCACCTTCTGGGCAGTTAGGAGTTCGAACTTTCATCTCTGCAAGATCTCTATGAAAATCCTGTGTAGGACCTTAAGGCATCCCAGTCAAGTTATAGGTTTGGGATACAGTAACAGACAGCAAACCAACAGCTTTAGATTTGCTGTTATTTCAGAATAATGCCGCAGTAACAAATATAAATCATCAGTACAGTTAACCATGTCAAAATGACAGCAAGTCTGGTAATTCACTAATACTGGGCTAAACTTAAAATTAAGATGTGCAAAGACTTACATAAGCATGGCTATGAGGCTGGCAGGAAGCGGAGTGTGGCTTCTTCAGATGAGTGAGTCAGACCAGCCAACAAGCTTGGGGAATTCTCAATTCCCTGATCAGACTGTTCTCCTTGGTTGAGTCACATGAGCACTATCTGGACTTGTTTACCAATTGACACATTCTATCTCTGCTCCCCCTCTGTGCCAGTTCAGCCCTTGGTGTGCATGGGCCTGGAAGTATTGTATAAGGCAATACTAGTCCAACATTTCTACCCCTTGCTTATGTGACTCATGAAGTAGGTTACAAGTCTTGAGCAAATAGGTCTTTAGGAAAAGAAGAATCTGAGGCAAAACATTAAAGGATCTCTCAGAACTTACCAAAGAAAAATTCAGTTCTAGATGGGTCAATGCAAGTGAATAATCTACTCTTAGCTGTGTTAAGAGAACTAATATCAAAGCAACTGAGCAGATAATTGGTATTTATTAATGTTCTGGTTTTGGTTGGGGTAGAGCTAATTTTCTTCACAGTGGCTGGTATGGGGCTGTGTTTTGGATTTATGCTGAACACAGGGTTGATAATTCAGGGATGTTCTAATTACTGTTGATCAGCACTTACACAGAGCCAAGGCCTTTTCTACTTTTTGTACTGCCACTCTGGCAAGTTGGGGATGCATGGGAAGTTGGGAGGAGACACAGCTGGGACAGGTGACCCAAACTGAACACAAGGATATTCTATATCATATGACATTATGCTCAGTATATAAAGGGGGGGGGGGGGGGGAGAAGGAGGAAGGGGGGGATGTTTGGAATAATGGCATTTGTCTTCACAAGTAACTTACATGTGATGGAGCCCTGCCCTCCTGGAGATGGCTGAACATCTGCCTACCCATGGGAAGTGGTGAATTAATTCCTTATTTTGTTTTGCTTGCATGTGTGGCTTTTGCTTTCCCTATTAAACTGTCTTTATCTCAACCCACAAGTTGTCTAACTTTTCCAATTCTCTCCCTGTGGTGGGAGAATGAGCAAATGGCTGTGTGGTGCTTAGTTGCCAGCTGGGGTTAAACCATGACAGATAGTCAAATAGCTAATGAGATAATCTCTCTCCCATATGCTGACTCTGGTACACACTGATCTGTTGGTGTGAGAATTCAGTTAAAACCAATAGAAAACTACCCTGGCAAAAATAAGGAAGCGGTGGTGGTGGTGTGTGTGGTATGGGGGAATCAAAGGAGTAATCAGGGCCAGCAGCATAGAAAAGAAATATGATAATCTTTTGAGGTGCTGGCAAGCCATTACATCATCTCATTTTGTCTAACCATATTTTAAGTAAAGAAAAGGCAATGAAGAACCATGTTGGCAAGAGTTACCTTTAGGACATAGATTGACAGTAAAAAGAGTTTGTTGATAATGCTAGGCTTGCATATTCCTACTCCTTTTCCACCTCAGGGCAGAGAAGTACCATAACCAAGTTTATATCTGGCTGCAGAAATAGCTGTGTTGGCAAGATTGATTGGGCAGGGGTCATGGAGAACAGAGACAGAAATACCTGAAACTGACATTGCTATGGAATGTTTAATATTGTGAAACATAGCCTGAAGTTATGTCTACATAGGCAAAATGAAATAAATAAGTTTAAAGAAATGAAATCAATGCTCATAAAGCATGCCAAACTTCAAGGTAGGTACTCGTAGGCAAGTGTAAAGTAGCATTTAAATTGCTCTGATCTCAAAAGTTTTCAGAGTGAATTTCCAGGTGGGGTTCTGTTTTCCCTAAAGCAGGATTCTTTCACCCCGTGTGCAAGAGCCAATCAACACACTGAGTCGAGATATTTGATTTTATCACCTTTCTGCAGAATAGGGTGCCAGGCATCTAACACAGCCAGCACACCTTCTGGAAACAAGCACAGTCTTTGATACAAAAAGGTAACAAAGAGAGAATGATTAAGAAACATATGATCAGTCACTCCTGTTTATATAACAAAATTCTTAATGTGCATATGGTGGTCTTGGTCCAGTTCATTATACTATCATTTGCATATACAAATTCCCACAGGGGTGTGCTTTTTAGCTTTATAATCATCTAAGGTAACTTGAGGTTATATTTTCATCTGATCAGCTACTACCAAGCTATTATTTAACCTTACACTCCATTACAGTTTCTGCTTGAATCCACTGAACAATTAGTTGTCAACAAAATAAGAATTTATAGTATTCTGTTCCTAGGGACTGTTCACTACTCCATTGCTCCAACATCCTGTTGTCATGGTTTCAAGACCAACCCATAGTTTGTGTGAACTTTTTTGTGGATTTCATAACTTCATCTGACATCAAAAATACCTCTTTTCTCCAAATCAGTTACCACCCTGTCAAATCCCAACTGTACTGGGCTTCCACCCACAGACTGGGAAAACACCGACTTCAGCTGGCAGCTGGCAAGGGATATTGTCTCAAATTAGTGACCTTAGAGGGTGGTAGAGGTGTGGACACTTCTAATAATTTAATAATTTTTGGTTCATCTGAGTCCACTACCCAATTGTAATCATCATCTGTATAAGACCATTCTTCATCCCCATGCATGCAAATTGGCGGAGTATTTACAAAATCAAATAAATCCCCTTGTGGAGCTGATGGCATGGGTTTATCAGGAACTGATTTATTTCCTGCCAGATGATTTCTCCCTGCTAAATTGAGCCTTTCTGTCAGTGATTGGCACTAAAGGAGGAGAATTGGAGGTTGGCAGTGGGTGTGTCATATAATACCTGCCATTGCACTCCCAGTGCTACAGCTCTATGCCAAAGATTGTTACGTTCTTTACCAGACTTTGGGTTCTATTTTGATTTGGATTTTTTGGGTTCTATTTTGATTTGGGTTTAGCAGTTTGAACCTGGAAAAGCCATTGTGAGGGATTTGGGGCCTTGACAGTAGTTGACCCAATCCAACCCATATGATGCTCATAGTTCACTATCTCTTGCATGAACTCATTCCAGGTAGTTACATGTACTGGTTGTCCTTGCCTAGGGCAAGCATCCTGATCTCGTGCATGTAGGGTACCTGCTGCATTCTGGGCACGGGTCTCCCATATAAAGTTCTGGGAGTTTGCTACAAAGGTCTTAAGACTATTTGTAAGGTCACAGATAAGAGGGGTACACCTGGCCAGATCAATAGGGGCTAACATTGGGAATTTCCTCAACATATCTGTTTCATACATAGTCTGGATACAAGCTGTCTTCTGAACAGAGGCAGCTGGGTTGGAGAATCCAGTAGTATTGATAACCACTGGGTCTCTTCTCTCTTGAGGGTCTATTCCTCCTGTCCACTAAGCTACTCATGCAGTCGAGGAATAATTGTGATCCCCTGGGGTGGTAGTTAAAAATGAACCAGGGCCCCAGTAACCTCTTGCTTCTTCTTCACTTAACAATATTCAATCTTCTCCTGTAAGGGAGAGTCCTAGGCCAACCTAAAAGGACTTCAGGGCACTGGGGCTGATGCCTTAGAATTCTTAAAATTTGTAGCATGTAGATTTTTAATATAGCTGTATAGTTTCTAACACTTTGTGAAAGGCAGTTAACTGAAAGTCATTTCTCACGCTTCATATAGAATTCCCAAAATTCTTCCAGTTTTGTTTAATGTTCTCTTCAAGGAAAAGGGCTTAGAGAATATGTCTTGTTTGGGACATGTGCCTAGAAAGATATCATTGTAGACAAAGCAACCTGGAGACCTTGAAGAAGCTCCAAAGAAGGGACGAGACGTGCATGACATGAGGATGGTGAAGATGAGGAAGAAAGGGGTCCTGAGACCTCCGACTCAATTCCAGGAAGGCATGCCAAGGGGCGGCCCTGTGGGAGGTTGAGGGGTGGATAATTTTTGGATTGGACACATCCATAAGATAGGATAATTAATTACAGCTATAACATTGTGAAAGCCCAATACTGTATTGTACACTACAGTATAGAATCATAGAATCATAGAATAGGTTGGGTTGGAAAAGACCTCCAAGATCATCAAGTCCAACCCCTGATCCAACTCCAATTACTATATCATGGCACTAAGGGCCACATCCAATCTCTTTTTAAAAACCTCCAGGGATGGTGAATCCACCACCTCTCTGGGTAGGCCGTTCCAATGCCTGATAACCCTCTCTGTAAAGAATTTCTTCCTAACATCTAACCTAAACCTCCCCTGGCAGAGCTTGAGCCCATGTCCCCTTGTCCTATTGTTGGTTGCCTGGGAGAAGAGACCAACCCCAGCCTGGCTATAACCTCCCTTCAGGTAGTTGAAGAGAGTGATGAGGTCGCCTCTAAGCCTTCTCCAGACTAAACAACCCCAGCTCCCTCAGCCTCTCCTATACTTTTGTGTGTAGTGTGTCTTAAAGCGATTTAATTAAAGACTACTATCTACTTTATCTATATTCATATTGTCCAGAAAGTTCTTTTCTTCCATTTTAGGTAACAGGGCAACTGATTGAAGGGACAAGAGCACAGGTGGTGTTTTCCTCAATCCCTTCGGTAGCAGGGAAGAATGCTGCAAGGAACAGGAGAACCCACCTGATAAACACATGGCTTAAAGACTGGTGCCATTCATGGAATTTTGTCTTTTTTGATCATGGGGCAGTTTATACAACACCAGGCCTGCTGGAGACAGATGGAGTTCACCTGTCTAAAATCGGGAAAGGGATTCTAGCCTGTGAGTTGGTGAGACTGACTGAGAGGGATTTAGACTAGGTTTGAAGGGGGAAGGGGATAAGATAAGGCTCGACAGAGGTGAACCTAGGGGTGGAAGGCCAGTGTTGGGGGTGAAATCAATAGCCCAGCTCAAGTGCATCTACACCAATGCAGCAGTGTGGGTAACAAACAGGAGAAGCTGGAAGCCATTGTGCAGCAGGAAAGCTATGACATAGTTGCCATCACGGAAACGTGGTGGCTCGCCAAGCCACTCTCCATCATTTTTCTGTAGTCCTGGCTAACCGGGGAGGTGATGGCAGTGATGCCTTAAGATCCTTTTAGTTTTTTTTGACTTTGCTAATTTTTATAAGCTTTATATGTAATTATAGTAGAAGTAGATTTTAGAAGTAGCTATATTGTATTCCTCACCCTTTAGCACCCTTTAGTTTACACATTCCTCAACCCTCCTACCCCATTCCATGCTCCCTATATCAATCCTACCCCTGAATTCAGTAGAAATGTTTAGTCTCCTGTCAAGGCAAGGCCTATGCTGTTTAGAGAACACTCATATCTTGGCCTGAACAACAGAACAGAGTCAAGAACTGGGTGACCGTGTGCTCTGAGGATGATGAGAATGATGAAGAGGTGGTCCCAAAAAGTTCCCAGACCCAATTCCCAGGGGGTGGGCCCGGGGTGGACCAGAGCAAAGGCTATGGGATGGGCAAAACTTGGATTGGTCAAGCAGTATTATAAAATGTAACATCTCAGGCACAGCCGGCGCGTGTCCTGTAACATCTATGCCTTGGCACAAATTAAACCCTTTCCTTATCTCACCCTCAATTAACTGCTCCTGAGTTTTTTTCTTAGCATCAGTTGAGCCGGCATCAGCAGAAAGGCACAAAAAGAGTTAACGGCAGCTAAGCTGGTACACCTTGCTCTTCTGAGCCAGGAGAAGATAACTGCTTTAAAAAAGAACATTGTGAGAGCACTGGTTAATGTCTTGTTCTGTTCTGTTTACTGGACCAAAGTTTCATTATAGAAAGAATGCTAGGGAGTAGTATACAATAGACCACAAGGTAATAAATCAGGTAAACTAGATGTTTGAATTAGATATAGGAGGCCCAGAGCCAGGATTTTGCAAGCTTAAAGAATTCAGGTCACCTAAGAAAGAAAGTTGAAAAGTTCAGATTGAGGAAGAACATCGGAATGACCACCAGGGGATGAAGGCTCAGGGTGTCGACCACCACAGTAAAAGATTGCGCATGTCCAAAGAGAATTCTGGAAAGTCTCCGCCCAGAGACCAGCCTACTTATTAATATGTATGTTAGAAGGCGTAACCATGTATCTAAAGTGTATAAAATGGCTTGCTTTTGCACTTTTGAGCCGAGCAAGTCTGTGCAGTGCAAACTGCCTTGCTCCCAACGTTGACTAAACAAATACCTTGCTGCTTAAAGATGCAAAGTCTCTGAGCAGTTCTTTTATTCTGAGGTTTTTTGGTATCAGAGGTCCCATGCAACTGGAGGTTGGCCAATGTGACACTCCACATGAAGGGTCAGAAAGAGGATTTGAGGAACTACAGGCCTGTCATCCTGACTTCAGTGCCCAGGAAGGTTATGGAACAGTTTATCTTGAGTGTGATCACATGGCATATACAGGACAACCAGGTGATCAGGCCCAGCCAGCATGGGTTTAGGAAAGGCAGATTGACCTGCCTGATCTCCTTTCATGGCCAGGTGACCCTCCTAGTGGATGAAGGAAAAGCTGTGGATGTAGTCTACTTGGACTTCAGTAAAGCCTTTGATACTGTCTCGCACAGCATTCTTCTGGAAAAGCTGACAGCTCATGGCTTGGACAGGCGCACTCTTCCCTGGATTAAAAACTGGCTGGTTGGTCAGTAAGTCAAGCATTGGAACACACTGCCCAGGGAGAAGGTAGAGGTGTTCAAGAAACGACTGAATATGGCCCTTAGTGCTATGGTCTAGTTGACAAGGTGGAGATTGGTCAAAGGTTGGACTCAATGATCTTGAAGGTCTTTTCCAACATAAATGATTCTGTGATTCTGTGAAATGAGTGCTTGCTGCTGCCCAATCAGAAATTGTCTGGAGACAAAAGCTCAAAGCACTCTTTGATCAGGAACAGCTGACAGAAACTTTTAGAGTTTGTTAGAAGCAAAAGCCTCTGGTATCTAGATGCTGCAATAATTTTATCTGTTGTCTAATTAAAACACAATAGCTCTTCACCCTGCCACCACATCAACTTGCCCTTTCATCATTAAAGGGCTCAGACTTGAAGAGCCGTTGCATCTTCCTCTTGTTCTCCTTCCTTTGCAACAAAAGGAAGAGTAGGAAAAATGTAGGCCCACTGTTGAATGGTATGTGAAAGGCAAGGCACTAACTGCAATATGATATGCTTAGAAGAATAAACACTGCCTGGGACTATGAGCTTTTACTTCAGGATAAATGTGACCTGAAGACCCAACCTAAACCAGCTTTCAACAGCTGAGAACACCCCATATTGATGATAAAACAATAGGAGATTTGCCTTAGGAAACAAGGCCAGATCAACAGTTGACCAGAATCCAGTATTCCACCTGTACAGGACATCAGTTTAGAACAACGAAGATTAACACACTATTGACCATATGTCTATACCACTTGCACAGCACAAGCACGTACTGATCCTGCATGGGCCAAGAACATACTGACTATATGAGCAATAGAATCCAATTAGCCCACCCCTTTATGTGGGTGATTTGATTAGTCTACACAACTGTATTGTAACATATATAAACCCTAACTTCCTTTATATTAGGGTCCTGCATGGATTAGACCAGGGCCCTGTTTTACACATTTCTAAATATGAGAGAATAAACTCCCTTGGTAATTCTATAGTAAGCATCCTTGGCTCACTCTTCAGCCAGTGAAGAACTGACTTTTATGTATGACAGGGAAAACAGAAAAGACTGAGTTAATCAATACTTTCTTGCCCTTTTTTTTACTGGTAAGATTTGCCTTAAGAAATCCCAGACCACTGAGATAACTGGGGAAATTCCACAGGAAGGAAGACTCACCCTTGAGGCAGGATGATCAGGTTAAGGAATATTTAAACAAATTGGATGCAAATAAGTCTATGGGACCTGATGGGATGCACCTATAACTGTGAGAGAGCTGGCCGATCATAGAATCATAGGATCATAGAATCATAGAATCATTTAGGTTGGAGTTCAACCATTAACCTAGCACTGCCAAGTCCACCACAAAACCATGTCCCTAAGTGCTGTGTCTACACATCTTTTAAATACCTCCAGGGATGGTGACTCAATGAGTTCCATGGGCAACCTGTTCCAATGCCTGAGCAGCCTTTCAGTGAAGAAAATTTTCCTAATTTCCAATCTAAATCTCCCCTGGAGTAACTCGAGAACATTTCCTCTCATCCTGTCACTTGTTACCTGGGAGAAGGGACCAACCCTCACCTGGTTACAACCTCCTTTCAGGTAGTTGTAAAGAGTGATAAGGTCTCACTTGAGCCTCTTTTTTTTCAGGCTAAACAACCCCAGCTCCCTCAGCCGCTCCTCATAAGACTTGTGCTCTAGGCCCTTCACCAGCTTTGTTGCCCTTCTCTGGACATGCTCCAGCACCTCAATGTCTTTCCTGTAGTGAGGGGCCCAAAACTGAACACAGTGCTTGAGGTGCGGCTTCACAAGTGCCAAGTACAGGGGGACAATTGCTTCCCTAGTCCTCCTGGCCATGCTATTTCTGATACAAGCCAGGATGCTTTTGGCCTTCTTGGCTACCTGGGCATACTGTTGACTCATATTCAGCTGGCAGTTGATCAGCATCCTCAGGTCTTTTTCCACTTGGCAGCTTTCTGTTGGGCAGCTGATGTCATTGTGAGGTCACTCTCAATTATCTTTGAAATGTCATGGTGATTGAGGGAAGTTCCCAAGGACTGGAAGAAAGCAAATGTACTTCCTGTCTTCTAGAAGATCCAGTCAGCCTCTCCTTGATCCCTGGAAAAGTGATAGAGCAAAATCTCCTAGAAGCCATTTAATAACATATTAAGGACAAGAAGTTGATTGGGAGTAGTCAACATGGATTTATGGGGAGGAAATCCTGTCTGAGCAACCTCATTGCCTTCTACGATGAGATGAATGGCTTGGTGGTTAAGGGAGATCAGTGTGTGTTGTTTATCTTCATTCGAGCAAAGCTGTTGACACTGTCTGCTGTAACATCCTCATAAACAGATGAAATATGACTTATCTAAGTAGACAGTGAGGTGGATTGAAAACTGTCAGAACTACTGGGCTCAGAGGGTTGTGATCAGTTACACAAAGTCTAGTTGGAGGCCAGTTACCAGTGGTGTACCCCAGGCATAAATATTGGAGCCAGTACTGTTTAACATATGTTAGTGATCATGGATGATGGGATGGTGTACCCTCAGCAAGTTTGCTGATGACACAAAGCTGGGAGGAGTGGTTGATAGATCAGATGGTTGTGCTGTCATTCAGAGGGATGCTGACAACAGGAAGAAATAGCTTTGCAGAGAAAGATCTGTGGATTTTGGTGGACAAAAAGTTGAGCATAAGCCAGCAATACATCCTTGTGGCAAAGGTCAATGGCATCTTGCATTGCATGAGGAAAAGTGTTGCCAAAAGGTCAAGGGAGGTGATCCTTCTCCTCTACTCAGCACTGTTGAGCCCCCCACCTGGAGTACTGTGTCCAGTTCTGGGGTCCTGGTACAAGAAAGACACAGATATACTGGAATGAATCCAGCAAAGGGCCATGAAGATTATTAAGGAGCTGAAGCATCTCTCTTATAAAGAAAGGCTGAGAGAGCTGGGACTGTAGCCTGGAGATGAGAAGGCTCGGAAACTTATCAATGTCTAAATACATGATGGTAGGGTGTATAGAAAATGGAGCCACACTGTTTTCAATGGTATCCAGTGACAGGACAAGAGGAAATGGACACAAATTGAAACACAGAAAATTTTTTATGTTTAACTGGAAAAACCTTTTTACTCTGAGGGTGATTGACCACTGGACCAGGTTTCCCAGAGAAATTGTCTCTGGGCAACGTCTATCCTTGGAGATATTCAAAATCACACTGGACACAGTCCTGAGCAACCTGCTTTAGTTGACCATGCTTTGGGCAGGGAGTTTGGACCAGAGACCTCCAGAGGCCCTTTCCAACCTCAACTAGTCAGTGATTCTACATGTCTTAAGGCATGCAAGTATATATATGTATGTAAGCAAGGGGACTGTGCATATGCCAAAACATACCCCAATCTAAGCCAAACGTTGAGTCTGGATTGAATGAATAATCTTCTCAGTCAGTGCTATCCAGCATTTGGAATTATTCCTGTATGTGTTGGCACAGCAGCTTGTTCTGCACCAGATGGTTTGCAGAGGTTTTTCTGGATCTCAATAAAAAAGCTACAACAGCAAATAGTGTAGTAACAATGGCTTAACAGTAATATAGATCATAGGAAGCAAAATGTAGATAGTAAGTCATTCATCCTTTCAGATGTTGGGAACTACATTTTTGTGCAGCATCAGGCAGACCCCAGGTGAACAGCCACACTGCAATGCACAGAATTCCTGTCTGCAGAGAGGTTCAGTCCCCCTCCCATACCATGGTGCCTTTTGTTTAGTGTAACTAACAAAATTATACTTTTTTGTCTTGACAGGTAGAAGCATTATCTTTTTCCTTTCTGCCCACCAGAGTATATGCAGCTGCATATATCCAGGAACTATCCAGGAATAGTACATGTTCAGGTTGTTCAACATATACAGAGATTTGGATGGTGGATGCAGACCTCCAAGTCCTAGACTGCAGGGAGCACCTAGGGCCTCTTCCTTGATGCCAGCAAAGATGGCCTTTCCCACAGGAAGTGTGCTGTCTTTGAAGAGCTGTGTTGACAAGTGGAGTTTTGGGAGGAAGCGAGCAGGCTGCAAAGCATCAGAGAAGATGAGAGAAAGATCTCAGAGATGCAATAGTTTCAAGAACCCTGGACCCTCTTCATGTTGTGGATTCCATTCCCAGACTGCATTTATCTTTAGCAAGTTATTGAGTGGATGTGCTATTATACTAAATCCTGGAATATGTGTCCTCCAAAATCCTAAAGTCCCTAGCACAGCACGTAACTTATTTTTATTCTCAGAATTGGGTAACAGTTGGATTTCTTGTAGCACCTCATTGGGGACTGTTTCTCTCCCAACTATCCATCTGACTCTGCACTGAGTCTGGCTAGGATTGAGTTACAAAGTTAACTTCCTACATAGCAGCCTATGCAGAAGAAGGGGGAGAACAGTTGTGGTTATGGCATTTGTTTTCCCAAGCAACTGTTATGCATGCTGAGGCTTTGCTTCCCAAGAAGAGGCTGGACATCTGCCTGCCAATGAGAAGCAGTGAACGAATTAGTCTTTTTGCTTCGCTTGAGCATGCAGATTTTGTGTTTCTTATTAAACTGTCATTATCTCACTCTACAAGTCTCCTCTTCTATTTTTCTCTCCCAAAGAGGGAGTTTGGCTGCTGTCCAGGGTCAAACCACCACAGCCCTTTTTGGCACCCAACGTGGGGATTGAGATAATGACAGTTTTAATCTGAGCATGCTATACCTGTTGTAGTTGTTAACTGGCAGGGTTCTGTGCTGGTCACAGAGCTTGTTCACTCTATTGTGTAACAGAGTTTAGGGTTTGTTAGTGGCTGCTTTCAGCTCTTGCTATTTGCTGCACTGCTTATTTCTCTATTTCGCTGTGCCTGGGAACATTTTGATAAAAGCAGTGACAATGCATTCGGCCCTGGCATTGATGCCATTCCTGTTCTGTGTGGGCTATTTTGCAGCAAGAATGGGGGATTACACCTTCCTCGTGTCCTCTGGGACTGATGTGGCTGGCTTTGTTGCACAGGATACCAAGATTCTTGCACATCCTTATGTAAGATGTTTGATCCTGTTATCTAATATTGACATTTTGATGGGTGTGTGGAACTTGGTTTCATTCTGGAGGAAACTACTTGTTAGTGAGGCCACAGTGAAACATACCCTAAGATAGTCAGTTCCTGGGTGGCAAGGTGTGCAGATAATTTTGAGCAGATGTCTAGGGTGCTTATCACCTCTGATAGCCTGGGATTTTACACCTGAACAAGTGCCACTTGACAGAAGGGTGCCTTGCCTACCCCAAAGAGACCCAGCGACTCTTAGCACAGTACTGGGGCTTGGCCTGTGCCTCTCAAGCCTCTGTTCAGCATCATCAGAGGAGCATAGTTGAGACAGGGACCCAAAACACAGCTCAGGACTCCATGGTTGAGGGGACACAACTCCCAACTACAGTAAATACCACAGCAGTGAAAAAGAAACACTGGACATGGAATTCAATGGGTCCATATAATCAAGTGCATCACCAATAAAAACTTTCATATTTTTGCACTTAAAAAATTTGGAAACAGAATTTTCTAACCTGCTTAAAAATCTTCCAAATGAAGAGTTTCAGAAGGGTTTGAACCCATTTGTTAAAACTATAAAACTGTAACACCTTTCTATGAATTTGCAAGAACAACTGATTGACATGAGGGAAGACGGGGATACTGGTTTTGACTGGGATAGAGTTAATTTTCTTCATAGTGGCTGGTATGGGGCTAAGGTTTGCATTTGTGCTGAAAACAGTGTTCATAATACACCCATGTCTTAGCTATTGCTGAACAGTGCTTATACAGCATTAAGGCCTTTTCTGCTTCTCAGAAAGCCTTCTCACCAGGGAGTAGGCTGGGGGTGAACAAGAAGTTGAGAGGGGACACAGCCATAACAGTTGACCCCAACTTGATATCTAGTCCCTCAAGATTTGAACCAAACCTTGCAATCTTTTTTTGCTGTTGTTAATCAGTAGCTATAGCTAGGCAGTTATGATTAAGCAATTGCATTGTGAAACTTATAGAAACTTGTAGGCTTGTCTAATCCTTTGTTTTAAGGAAAAGGGAACACAGTCCCAAGATGAATGGGTTGTCTTGATGAGAGCCACCAGAAGTGAAGTCAGCCAGGACTAAGCAGTAACTGGGGGAAAGGTAATTCGGGCAGGGGAGATCACAACCATCAACCCACTGAGCCCCTACTCAAAATAGACCCTTGACTCAAATAGAGGGAAGAACTGTGCCTGTGGACTAATTAGTATGACAAGTGAGAGATATAACTGGTAAGTGAGGGTTTGAGTACTAATTAAAGAGAAAGTTCTGTAATGTGTAACCATTCATAGAATCATAGAATATGCTGAGTTGGAAGGGACCCATCAAGATCATCAAGACCAACTCCTGGCCCTGTGCAGGACATCCCAAAAATCACATCATGTGCCTGAGAGCATTGTCCAAACGCTTCTTGAACTCAGACAGGCTTGGTGCTATGACCACTTCCCTGGGGAGCCTGTTTCAGTGCTCAACCACCCTCTAGGTAAAAAGCTTTTTCCTGATATCCAACCTAAACCTCCCTTGACTCAGCTTCAAATGAATGCTGATGCCTTTGTTTATTAAATGTATAAATAGTGTAAAGTTTTGATGACTGGGAAGCCAGCCTTTTGGGGGTTACCAACCAGTTCCCTACTTTGCGCAAACTAGAATAAAGAAATAGAAATATCTTGCCTCAGTGTGAGAATTGGTATTGCGCACTGGGTAAGAAGCTGGCATTTGGGACAACAAACTGACCAAAGGGATATTCTATACCATATGACATCATGTTCAGCACTAAAAGCTGCAGGGAAGAAGGGGAGAATGGTCAGAGTTATGGCACTTGTCTTCCCAACTAACCGCTATGCACGATGAAGCCCTGCTTTCCTGGAAAATGGCTAAATACCTGCCTGTCAATGGGAAGCAGTGAATGAATTCTTTGTTTTGCTTTGTTTGTGTATGCAGGTTTTGTTTTACCCATTAAATTGTCCTTATTTCAACACACAAATTTTTTCACTTTCATGCTTCTGATTCTCTCCCCCATCTCACTGGAGTGGGAGTGACTGAGCAGCTGTGTAGTGCTTAGCTGCCTTTCCAGGGTTAAACCACAACACTGAATTTCAACTAAGGACTTTGCATAACTGTTGGATGGAATTGAAAAATTACTCTCATGATTTAGTAAGCACAGGCAATGATGTACTTCTTCCATTTGGATCTGTGTATCTTTGTGAGGTCTCTTTTCCAGCTACAATTGCCATTAAAACCAAGTATCAAAATCAACTGAACTTAGAACCAGACCTTTGAATTGTTGTATCACAAAGCACTAAACCAAGATTTTAAAAAATAATGAAGCATATTTAATCACATTGGTCTCACTAAAAGTTAATAATATTTTTTAGCAAGAGCAAAAATTATTTTTGTAGCATTAATAAATGAAATAAAAATATTTTAAAAATACTGTTCCTTTTATTTCTTTATTTTTGTGCATGCTTTATAGTGTGCATAATATATTAGTACAGTAATGTGTGTATATGATTTATAAATAAATACATAGACATATAGTGGGGGTGCATGCTCAAAAAACTTTTGTACCGATAAGGGTGCATGATCAAAAAGTTTGGAGGCCACTGTTCTAGGCTACCAGGTGGATACAGAAGTGAACCTGGAATTTTTCTTGTTTGTACAGTGGAAGGCCAAAAGCACGGTAAAATAATAGCTTCAGGACTGGTTCTGTGATTACACTTTTTAAATTATGGACCAAACATGAAAAACAGCATTGCACTATTTAGTCCAATGTTCTTAAGAGCTTTAAACTAAGAAGTGAGGGAAGAAGGTTGGGAAAGATTCATGTAATCTCCACTTCTGATTTTAAGTAAATAAAATCAGGCAAACAGAAGAGTAGTAAAGTATTACTATTGATGAGAATAGAATTCAGAAAAATGACAGGTAATCAAAGGACTATCTCTAATCTGGTTAGAAAACTGGATGGCGATAATAAATGAAATATTTGAGTAACAAACATCAAGGATTTGGGACCAAAGAATGGAAGGAAGGGAACTACTTTGGTTAAATTACTGAAACTTGATATCAGAATTGAAATATAATAGCACAGTCATTATTACTGATTTTTTTTTTAAAAAACTTTTCTCACAAAACAACAATAAAGATACTAAATGTTTCAGCAGTGCTAGTAAGACAGATTGTAATGATATAGTCGAGTGTTGCCTAAATAAAAGGGAAATTTGGTCTAATTCTCTGGAAAAAGTTAGTTCAAGAAGCACTTTTGAGAACCTGCTAGAGGGCAACAGATTAAGAATATAAAATTTGAGTAAAGATTTATGTGACATTTAAGAGATCTATAACTACAACAATTTCTGTTAGTATTTGAGATTAATAATTAATCAGATATAGGTTAGAAAATAACAGTCAGAAATACCAGTAGGACTCTCATATTTCTAGCTAATTCAACTGACACATTTCTTCTTCTTTTTTTCAAAAATTAAAGGGGGCTTATACGAGACATAGGGACAGACTTTTTAGCAGGGCCTGTGGCTATAGGACAAGGGGTAATGACTTTAAACTATAAGAGGGTAGATTTAGACTAGATATGAGGAAAATACTTTTTACATTGAGGGTGGTGAAACACTGGAACAGGTTGCCCTTAGAGATGGTAGATACCCCATCCCTGGAAATATTCAAATAATTTTCTCCAGACCACACACACAATCTGTAACACAGCAAGGAACTTAGAATAGGTCTCCCAATTAACAACCTAATTTCTGGACTTTCTTTCCTTTCAAATTAAAATTGAGAAACACTAGAGAGCACCATACAAAATACACTACTGTACATCATTATGATCAAAGAAAAGAAAGAAAAGAAAGAAAAAGGAGGAGAGGAGGGGAGGGGAGGGGAGGGGAGGGGAGGGGAGGGGAGGGGAGAGGAGGGGAGGGGAGGGGAGGGGAGAGGAGAGGAGAGGAGAGGAGAGAGAAAAAACAGTTTTGAAGGAAAAAAACTTGAAGAAAGTTTCATTTAAAAAAATATTTTGTAACATTTTAGTCAAATACAAAGAATTACTATATTTGATAATAATCCCTCTATACTACACAGAATTAACATTTCTCATATCCTCCTTCTCCTACCCTTATTCTGAAGATTTCGGTCCTGTTCTCCCTTTCTTCTTTTTCTACTTTCACCTAAGGTATGTATTTATCAGAACTCATCTCTCATATCTCCATCCTCTATTCAAAGTCAGTCCAATGGTCCTATCCTTCCCTGATATCTGCTTCCACACATCACCAGTTTTTCTTCTATGCAAAATTTATTTTTCCAATAAATGTTGTCCCTGTTCAAGCTCCTGTTCATATTAACTAAGTACCAGTAAAGGAAGTGGAAGATTAATTCCTTAGTACAAAATAATGAACCAATTAGACAGTTAATATTTTGAAAATTTAAAATACTAATTTTTCTTTTGGCACTGTTTCCTACAGAATTAGCTGAAGAGAGCTCACACAACTGCTGTTGCACAGCATTTTTTCCCCCTTTCTTAAATATATTATCACAGAGATGCTACCACCATCATTGATTGGCTCAGCTTTGGCCACCTTCTCACAGAAACCACCCCTGTAGGCCCCCCCGTACCAAAACCTTGCCATGCAAACCCAATACGGCAATATAAAAATTACTTGCTTTCTATCCAAAATGGAGCCTCTCTTTCTGAGAATTCTCTGGAAGCTTCCCCTATGTCCAGCAGAGTCAATGCCAGCTGGCTCCAGGATGGACCCGCCGCTGGCCAAGGCTGAGCCAATCAGGAATGATAGTAATGCCTCTGGAATAACGTATTTAAGAAGGAGAAAAAAAGTTGTTGGGCACATGAAAATTGCAGCCAGAGAAGAGCGGAGTGAAAACATGTGAACAACAATGCAGACACCAAGGTCAGTGAAAAAAGAGGGGGAGGAGGTGCTCTAGGTGCCCTAGCTGAGATTCCCCTGCAGCCTGTGGTGCAGCCCATGGTAAAGCAAGCTGCCCCCCTGCAGCCCATGGAGGTTAATGGGGGTGCAGAGATCCACCTGTAGCCCATGGAAGAGACCCATGCTGGAGCAGGTGGATGCCCGAAGGAGGTTGTGACCCCATGGGAGGCCCATACTGGAGCAGGGTCCTGGCAGGGACCTGCTGACCTGTAGAGAGAGGAGCCCACACTGGAGCAGATTTTCCTGGTAGGACTTGTGGCCCTGTGGGTGACCCAAGCTGGAGCAGCCTGTGCCTGAAGGACTGCACCCTGTGGAAAAGTGACCCATGTTGCAGCAGTTAGTGAAGAACTGTTGCCTGTGGGATGGACTTATGCTGGAGAAGTTCATGGAGGACTGTCTCCCATGGGAGGGACCCCACAATGGAGCAGGGGAAGGACTCCTCTCCCAGGGGAGGAAGCAGTGACAGAAAAAACCTGTGATGAACTGACCGTAACCCCCACTCCCTGTCTCCCTGTGCCACTGGGGAGGAAGAGGTAGAACTTGGAAGGAGGGAGGGGTGGGGGGAAGGTGTTTTTTTTAAGATTTTTACTTCTCATTCTCCTGCTCTAATTCTGTTAGTAATAAATTTAATTAATATCCCCACTTCGAGTCTGTTTTGCCTGTGATGGTGATCAGTAAGTGATCTCTCCTGGTCGTTATCTCAACTCATGAGCCCTTCATTGTATTTTCTCTCCTCTGTCCAGTTGCAGAGGGGAGTGAGAGAGTGGCTTTGGTGGGTACCTGGTGTCCAGCTAGGGTCAACCCACCACATCAATATATGTATTACAGACAAATATTACTGGCTATGTAGATGGTAGAATGGGCTGCATACAACAGTAATTTTATAGATTATAAATGTGCAAAAGAGCTGCAGGTTTGCATGTATTGGAGTTACAGGGATATATGGGATCACAATGGCCACTAGATATTTATGCATTGCAGAAAAATAGGCATGGTGCTGTGTAAATTCTCACATTGTATATTGCCTCCAATATGCAAGATCCCTTATATCCCTTAAACAAGCAGTCATCTTCAGTATCTTGTAGCCCCATGACTATAAGGAGCAGAGAATCACTGGTGATATAGAAGATTAAGGGGAAACAGGATGAAGAAAGGAATTTAAAGAGTATTGCTCTGGTGGCGGCATGCAGAATGAAGTGTGTTCAGGAAGGAATTGAAGTGAAGCAAGTTGAATTCTAAGGAAAGGCATATGTGGGGAAGGGTGGGGGTCTATGAGGAACATTGCTGAAGGGAAAGGTTGGCACAAGAGAGCTGGTAATGCACATGCTGTTTGTGCATGTGCTGAGTCCAGCAGGCCAAGTGTGTACAGCAGTTACAGAAAATGTTCAGCTTTGTAATGAAGGCAGTACAGCTGCTGCCACAGTCTCACCTACTTTAAATGGCAGCAGTCAACAAATACCCCATCAATCAGTGGCTCTTCACTGTTACTTTCTGATGGAAAAAGGAATGGAAAAGGGGATAAGCTGTTAGCACAAATGAGAACTTCCTGTTCACTCTGAACTGCTTCCAAGGAGCAGGAAGCAAGCAGGGTGGAAAAGCAAAGCAAACTACTGAACAGAGATCCCTGCACAACTCCCCCCCCCCCCCCCCCCCCCCCCCCCGTTTATTTTATTTGCTAATCGGATGTGACGTCAGGATGTCGGTGAGCATGATCCACGCAGGAGACAAATATGCTGATATGACCACACCCCCTCTTCTCTCCTCCTCCCACTCGGGTTTCGGCCTGGCAGTTGCTATCCATTTGAACAATCAGTCACCACTACAGGTTCCCTCCTTGCCCACTCCGATGTAGTATGATCTTACATCCATGGATAGACCATTGTCATACTAGTGCTACTTTATTGGGGATAGAATGCGCCCTTGCACACCCTTAGCGAGGTGGAAGAGTTAATACGCCCCTACCAACCTTCTTTTCTTTCCCCCTTGAGGAAACAGATCCTCCTCCCCTCCGGCCATAGAAGCTGTCCGTCATACAGAAGGCCCTGCCTCTTCCGGGTCTCTTCGGCTGGGCCACTGCCTCCTCCTCTCTTGCTTGCTCTCTCTCTTTTGTGAGTTATAGCAACTGTTGCCTTGTGAATCAAGCGCCATAGTCACCGTAGTCCTGGTGACTGTTACTCATCAACAACAACTGCTCTTCCACTGCTTTCTATCTGCTTCCTAATCGTCACCTACAACAGCCACCACCAGCAAGAACAACAACACAGCTTTCCACGATTCAGGTGAATGTAACTGTTCTGTACAGGATTGCAATCCTGCCTTTCCATCCCTTTCTTCTCCCCCCCACCTCCACCCCAGCTTTTACCTCCTCCTTCCTTGTAGCATTTAGGCTGGGACTACTCCATTGGGCTTCACTATTCATTGGGGGGAGGGGGAGGGAAGCCTCGAGCGCTTTCTCTTCGTCAGCTTTTCTTCCTTCCCAGTTTATAATATGGGAAGAGACATCATTTCCAAAGGGGAAAAAATGATGTAAATTGCTCTGTGGTTATTTATTATGAATGGTATTTATATATTTTTTATTGGAAGTTATTTGTCATGCTGCAGTACTTGTAATATTCCAAAGTATCTTGTATATCAATAGGGAGGGCCTATGTTACCTATGAGTAACACAGCAGGATTAGAAATCCTTTAAAATTATCTAGAAGGTGTGATTAGTAGCTAATAGTAGAGGTTGAAGGGCTAATTGGTACTATATAAGATTCTTCAGCGCAATTAGCCATCATTTCTGGGTGCAAGTGTAATTTAATTTTATGGCTGTACCTCTGAATTCCCAACATTCTGTTCTCATCAACTAACATTTTCATTTTATTTTAAAAACATATTTGTTCTACATGGAATATTTGCTTGTATTATTTTTTCATACACTGATTCAGAGCCTTTCTGAATTCTTCAGCTCATTCTACTAGTAGAATTTAACCTGCTTGTATAGAAACCACTAAGTTTTCAGTAAACTCAAAGGAGTTGTGCATATTTAGAGCACACAACACTGTGTGTTTGTCTTACTTTCTTAGGAACACATTTGTTTCTGAAGAGGTAAAGAAGTCTTTAATGTATAGTTCCATAGGAATAAATAAGAGCCATCTACCTGGCTATGTTTTCTTAATTAAGGTGGTCCAACCATGCCATGTTGTTGATCCACATGGTTGTCATTCAGTTTCTGTATCAAGTTGTATTATCTCAGTAGATGTTCTAAAATAGTTTCATAGTCTATTAACCCTAGCTTATACTGTGTTAGGAAGGGCATGTCTTCTTACAAAAAATGTACATGCTATCTTTCTTATGAACATAGTGTCTTTCTGCTACCTAATTACAGTTCTATGTAGAAAAACAATGACAGAACGAATCTACTGTGGGTTTTAACCTATTTTTAAATTACTTTAAAAGAAGAAAACCACTGATACTATGTAGCTATCTAGTTCTTCACAATCCCTTAGCCACATAAATCCCACGTGTATTTCCTCTATAATTGCTTTACTTGAATTTACTCTGCTCTCTCTCTCATTTAGTGCCACGATGAAATGTTTAATTGCCTCTTACACCCATACTTACATGGCACAAAATGGAGATATTTTTATCTTCAGTGATTCCCTTTTTGTTTTATTTAATCACATTATCAATCCTTTTGAATTAAACCTAATTTTGAGCTAACAATAAAGTAATATTGTATTAGGAAAATATTGATTAATTTTTTAGAATTACTGTTTACTAACATGCAGATATAAGCCTGTGAAATGGAAGACAAAATACTAGATTTTTAAAGGGATATTTGGAATTCAGATAATGGGGGAAGCTAAAGAACAGCCTTGGAACATTTTCCTAAAATCATAGAATGGTTTGGGTTGGAAGGGACCTTAAAGATTATCTAGTTCCAACCCCACCTGCCATGGACAAGGACACCTCCCACTAGACCAGGTTGCTCAGAGCCCCATCCAGCCTGACCTTGAACACTTCCAGGGATGGGGCAGCCACAACTTCTCTGGGCAACCTGTTCCAGTGCTTCACTACCATGATGAAGTAACTTCTCTTTATGGTTTGTTTTATAAGCCCACTAGGAAAAAAAAAAAAAAAGCTTGGTTTTGCTTTAGAAAAAACATTGCACGCTTATGAATTATGGAGAAGAAACAAAATATCAGTTAGAAAAGCAGTTCTCATTCATGAATGCTCTCTTAGGAAGAAATTTCCTCTTCTTCCCCCCCTTCCCCCTGACATTTGCTTTCAAAGCAGCCTTCATTTTGTTATTCTTTTTTGAGGTCCCTGTAGAAAACCTTGAGCAAGTAGTATGAAATGTTTTGCGGTGCACAAATTGAGTGTTGTATAGACTAGTTATCTCAGCCTTTTCAATAACTTTTGAGACATGCTTCTATTCTTGTGTTCCTAAGGAAATAGTTTCTCTGATAGTGCCCTCTATCTTATTTGAAAGAGAGGTAGAGGTTTAAAAAACACAGATTTCATCAGAATAATTATCTGGGGAAAGGTAAACTAAATTTATGCTACTATTGAAGAAAATGCAGTCTATGCTCAGGTGTTATATATTTCATTTGGCAATAGACATCTGCCCAGTCAGCAAATATCCGCACCTTATACTCCATCTGTTGTTATATGGATACAACTGAAGAGCAAAAGGCATAAGCCAGATTTCCGATTTCCTATAGATGTTATCAGTCATGCTACTATAGAACAATTTATAGGAGAAAAGCCATATTTTTCACTTCTTAGCCATTTCTTCTCTCTTCAATGGATTTGCTAAAATATTATTGAAAACACTGATCCTGTGGAGGTATTTGTAGATATCTAATTTTGCCTGCAGAATCTTTAAGATTGAAAATAATTAGTAAAACCAGAAAAACACAGTTTTACAAAACCAACTTGGAGTCAATGTGAAACTTTTATTGCCTAGAGTGATGTCATATGGTATGGAATATCCTTTTGGTCAGCTGTGTCCCATCCCAACTTCTTGAGCACTCCCAGTCTACTTGCTGGCAGGGCAGTATGAGAAATAGAAAAGTGCTTGATGCTGCATAAGCACTCTTCAACAATAGCTGAAACATGGATGTGTTATCAACACTGTTTTCATCACAAATCCAAAACACAGAACCATACAAGCTGCTCTGAAGAAAATTAATTCTATCCCAGCCAAAGCCCAGTGCAATTGTTAAAATCTGTTAGTATAACCCTTTAATAAAAGATATCTGTAGGTGTGTGGTGACTATTTGAGAAGAGTGTTAAACTTTTTAAGCAAATTGGTCAGAAATGTATAAGGAGGGCTACAGATTTATTAGTGCTTTTTAACCTGAAAGCACCACATACCTTTTAGGTTGCACAGCAACTGACTCCTAGGAACATAATAGATTGAATTTATAAGTGACCATGTTGGATGTAATAATAAAGCAAGAGTACAAACAGTTGTCGTGGTTTTCTTTTCATAATATACTAGTTTGAATTTAAGGAACTTTTTGTCCCTCAGAAATAGGAAGTCCCTTGTAAAATAAAGGTGCTTCAGAATGCTTCTGGCGCCAAAACTAATAAAGCTGTTTAGAATGAGAGTGGCTGTCAGGTTTTGGTGTGGGTGGGATTTTTTTTTCTAATTTTCTTTTTTCTAGCGTAGTACTATGAGACAAAAGAGAAAATAATAAATGGAGAATTAAGACATTTAATGAATGCTTAAGGCAATTCGTAAATTTCAACTTCTCTTGTAAATTAATTCATGGTAGGATTTCCTAAAAGTCACCATCTAAACAAGTAAACAAACAAATGTTTTTAAAGGAATTAAAATTATTTTGCTTCGGGGTATAAGTCAAACTAATGGAGTTAGAAAGAGATCTCCCCCGAACAGGTTATTCCATAACTGCCTACTGTAGGGATTATTGTGTCTATATAAAGATTGCTAAACTCATTTAGACAATTTTTATGTTCCAACATTTATTATTTTTATTTTTTCTCTGGTCTTCTCTTGGTTCAGATAACAAATATTCTGAGGCAAGTTTTCTAACTTTTTTGGAGATGAATGTTGATATAAAATTCTATATTGATATTTTAAAAAAAAATTTATTTGCTAAACATGATAAAATTGACTATTTTAAATCAAACAGGTAGAAAATATGTGGGCAGGTAGGTGGTATGGAGATGTAATGAGACACAGAAATAAAACATGCTTCTGCATGGGCTCCTCTCCATGGGCCGCAGTTCCTGCCAAGAGCCTGCTCCAGCATGGGCTTTCCATAGGCTGCAGCGTTCTTCAGGGCATATCCACCTGTTCTGGCATCATCTTTGCCATGGGCTGCAAGGGTATCTCTGCTCTGGTGCACCTCCTCCCTCTCTTCCTTCACTCACCTTGGTGTCTACAGGGTTGTTTCTCACATTTTTCCCCCCTTTTTTCACTCTGCTGTGCAGTGTTTTTGCCCTTTCTTAAATATGTTATCACTGTGCTACCAGCTTTGCTGATTGGCTCAGCTTTGGCCAGTGGTGGGTTCGTTATAGATCTTGCTGGAACCACCTCTGTTAGGCACAGGAACAGCTCCTGATATTTCTTCACAAAAGCCACCTGTGCAACCCCTTGTGGTCCGAACACTAATGGAGTCAGACAACACGTTATAAAACAAAGCTTTATTGGGGGCCCCCGGTGGTCTAGTGGTTAGGATGCGGCACTCTTACCGCCGCGGCCTGGGTTCGATTCCCGGTCAGGGGACTTCCCTGGGCAGATGGAGCTCGATCAGCCCTGTAAGGCCATCCATCTAAGAGAAGGTCACTCTAAACAAACCTAAGTCCTCAGGAGGACCTCGCTGCCACCGTCCGAGCTCGCTTGGCCCCGGCAGATGAACCTTAGGATTAAAGGGTGGGCTCAGTTCAGCACACACTGTGTCTCACCTAAAAAAAAAAAATCCACTGCGCAGGCTTGAAGGGTAATGACCTTTCCCAAATCTTCGTTCACGAAGACTGGCCATGATGATGATGGAGGCAGTAAGAATGATGAGCAATGATGTGCCCATCTGGCTCAGTCACCATTAGCAAACATAAGATCATAAGCGATGTCATGGCTCTCGTAGACTGCCAGGTACACTTGATGGCTGGGTCATTTGACAGCAACCGCCTTTTGAGTGTGGGTAAGATTTGTGCCTCCCCTTGACTCCACCACGTCACATTCCACTCCTAAGAGGAAAGGAACACCCAAGATTCGTAGATGCCCATGGTCGCAAAGGAATGTCAAATGTCAGAGGGTCTGAAAAAAACCTTACAAAATTTTATTAGTTAATTACACACTTGGCATGGAAATTGGTATAAGTTAGTTCCTTATCTTCTAGTAGCAAGAGAAGTAAAAAAATGAGTGAAGAGAGAAAGAGAGATAGAGAGGTCAGATAGGAGAAGAAAGGAGATCACCAGTCCTGGGTCCAGCATCGATCTGGCTGACAGGGTGTCCAGGGTCCTGGGGGGATGCCACCCGAGCTTTGTGGGGGTACCTTTTTATAGATAAGTTTTCCCCACCCTGGAGATAAGTTTCTCACTTTCTATGCAAATTAGTTATCATGTGCAGTTCGTTCTTCTAGACCTTCCTGGAAATGGGTCTGAGGGCTTTGGGGGTCTTTGGTGGTCTCGATCCCCCCCCAAGTCGGTTGTTGGTCGACAGTCCATGCCCACTTCTTGACCTCATTCCTGTGCCTGCGCTGTGTTGTGCTTATCTTCAGGAGCCAGAACAAGGACGTTTGTCCCAGAAAAGCACTGCCCTACCTCCATATGGCCCCCTTCTCCAACCACATCCTGTTCTTTTTTGCCCATTTGCACAACGTGTTCTTACACAACAGTCCTTGATTGGCTCCATGGCTATCAGTGTTTGAGACATACACATTAGCCCCTTATCTTCTGGGCTTCTACATACCAATGGCAGTGTGATTTGAGAGGATCATACATTACACAAAGAATGTGGGCAGCATCCTGCCTGTGCTGCTGATATTGATCAGGGGGCAGGGTATCAGGAAGCAGGGTGTCACCTCCCCCAACTACCAAAACCTTGCTGTGTAAATCCAATACTTTTGTTTTAAGCCACGCTTTGTTAAATATAATGAGGCTATTTCATTACTTCATATGCCCTCGATAGAGAGCTAGTGATAGAAATTCATCTAAACCAATGCTTTGCATGTCATAAAGCTTTATTTTATGACATAAAAGCAAAATGAAAGGTGGAAATTTAAGATGATGTCTAAAAAAAGATCAGAAGAACCAACTATATGTAGAGTCCTAACATGTGTCTGATTTTTTTTTTAAATTTTTGATATTGTGTCCAGCTATTCTCTCACTCCCCCTCCTCAACAGGATGGGAGAGAAAATAAGATGAAAATGCTTTTGGGTTGTTGCCTAAAGAGACCATGGAGAAAGACTCCAGGCCAATTTAGTGTATAAGATAAAAAGAGCTGGTCCTTTAATCAGGCCTCAGGCCCAGGCGAATACACGTGCCCCAGACAGTGGTTCTATGATTTTATAATAAGGTCCATTCAATCCCAGATCTATCCACCCCCTGGTCCTGCCCAGTTCTGCCCCCCGACACACCCCTTTGGGAATTGGGTCTGGGGGCATTTGGGACCCTTTCTTCATCATTGTCATCTTCTTCACATCATGTACAGTCCTTGGAGCTCCTCCAAAGTTCTGGGCTTGAAGGTTGCTGTGTCTGTGTGGTATCTTCTGGTCAAGGCCTAGGGAGTGATGTTATTCTACAATTCTACCTTGAAAAGAAGTCTAAACACACTAACGGAATTTAGAGGGATTGATATGAAATGGGGTAATAGGGTTGGGTATGTGTAACTACTATGCTAAAGGGTAAGGGATATAATGCAGCTACATTAAAATCTACATTCACTATACAACTACTTCTAAAATCTACAAAAATTAAAAAAATCCAAAAAGCCCTGAGGCATCAGGGTCAAGATAAAAATAGGGGGATTGACTTGGGAAAAGTTCAAGTGAGTTTATTGCAAATTAAAATTGATTTGGATGGAGGGAAACAAAGACAAAACAACACCATTCCCCCACTCCCTTTTTCCCAGGCTCAACTTCACCCCTTTGTTCCTAATCAGCAGAAGGGGGAATGGGGAACAGGGGAGCTATAGTAAGAAATAACGGTTCCTCCCTTTTACCCCTTCTTTCTCATAGTTCTCTCCTGCTCCTGAGTGGGTCCTCTCCATGGGCTGCAGTTCCTGTCAGGAGAATTTACTCCGATGTGGGCTTTCCTCAGGCTGCAGCTTCCTTTAGGTCATATCCACTTGCTCAGGCATGGGATCTTCCATGGGCTCTAGTGTGGATACCTGCTCCACCATGGTCTCTTCCATGGGCTGCAGGGGCATATCTACTCCAGCGCTTGAAGTACCTCCTCCCCCTCCTTCTCTGACCTTGACATTTGCAATGTTGTTTCTCACACCTTTTCTCCTCACTCCTTCCCCTGCCTATGCATCCTTTTGCCCTTTCTGAAATATATTATCCCAGAGGTGTCACTAACTTTGCTGATTGGTACAGCTTTGGCCAGCAGTTGGTCCATTGCCAAACCAGCTGGAACTGTCATCTGTCTGGCACAGGGCAGCCCCTTACCTCTTCTCACAGGGCCAAGCCCATGCAGCCCATCATGCTACTAAAACCTTGCCACATAAACCCAATACGGTGTCCCATGACAAAACTAATAAAATGTTGGTGTTAATGTAAGGCTAAATTGTATTACAGAATGTTTAAAAATATGCTATATTTTGTGTGTGAAGGAAATTTTAAACACTAAAGGGTTATCAGTAAAAATCTAGATTGCCACTAATGTAGTTCTGTGAATAAATACAAGACAATTTACTGGGGTTTATCTGCTATTTCTATACTACTGCAGCATGTATGGTAGTGTGGTGGTTTGACCCCCACAAAAATCCAATCTCCAAGCTTCCCCCACCTTCCCACAATTTTACCTCAACATCAAAGAGAAACTTTCAGGCGGGCACACCTCTGTAGGGGGAAGGGAAAATATATATACATTTATTCCTATACAAATAAATACTGTACAAACTAAAAGCAACTATATATATACAATATTACACACTTCTATCATCCCTCTGAGCCCCTCCCATAATTCAGTCCAGGAGAAGCCCTTAGGCTGATAGGTAAACAGTCTTTCTCTCATTCGAGTGTTCAGGAAAAAGGGTTTCCTCTGATCCACCCCTCCACCAACCTCCAGCTCTTTACTGAAGTCTTTTCTTCCTCACGAAGTCCAAGAAGATAGTTTTGAGTCCGTGCTCCCTGGTTCCATGCCAATCTCTGCTGTGTGACTCTCTCTCTCTCTCTCTCTCTCTCTCTCTCTCTCTCTCTGTTCCGTAGCTGCTGTAGTTTTCCATTTTGGTAGCCACGTCTAAATCCAACGTAGGCACCTCCAAACCTGCTTCGGTCCGTCTCCAATTTCGCCTGGGGGTTTTTTTCCCCTGTCACCGAGCTGCTTCGTTATCAGCCTGTCCTCTTTGGCTCAGCTTAAAAATACTAAGCCTTGCATCCACTCCCACTTACAGTGAGAGGGAAAAGCCCCCGCTCAGCTTTTGCTACAGGTGTTTGGTCCAGTTATGAACTGTCCCGAGCTCTGCAGTCTGGCTGGAAAGGGGGGGAGAGGAAGAAGGCCTGGCCTCCTCGCAAGGAGCTTGCCTCTCTCTCTCCCTCTTACCTCCAGCTGTTGTGAGTCTCTTCCCTCACAACACACTCATTCTTATATGCTGCCTTCAGCCCTAGCTTGGCCAGGGCTGTGGGAGCCCAGGGGCCCAGGGCCCCTCTTCCCCGGGGGGTAAGGGGGCCCTGCCACCTCTGGGCCCTCTCACACACACAGTCACTCAAACACAGCAGCAGACTGACTTTGCCAACTCTGCCAACTCACTTCCAGCAGTTGTGATATCTAATTTCACAGGAGTGAACAAGAAGAGCTGTGATTGGTTCTTCAGGGGGAGCTCTCCTGGGACCCAATCACCTCTAGGTAGCTTCATTGAATGAATTCACCCATACACAGTACTCACTCTGGGGTCATATACAGAATCACAAAATGGGTCAGGTTGGAAGGGACCACAGTGGATCTTCTTGTCCTACCTCCCTGCTCAAGCAGGGTCCTCCTAGAGCACATTGCACAGGATTTCATCCAGATGGTTTTCAAATATCTCCAGTGAGGGAGACTCCACACCCTCTCTGGGCAATCTGTTCCACTGCTTGGCCACCCGCACAGTAAAGAAGTTCTTCCTCATATTCGGGTGGAACTTCCTGTGCATCAGTTACTGACTGTTGCCTCTTGTCCTATTGCTTGGCACCACCAAGAAGAGCCTGGCTCCATCTTCTTGGCACCCTCCCTTCAGATACTGATAGACATTGATGAGGTCCCCTCTCAGTTGTCTCTTCCCAAGGCTGAACGGGCCCAGCTCCCTCAGCTTTTCCTCGTAAGAGAAATGCTCCAGTCCCTCAATCACCTTTGTATCCCTCTGCTGGATCCACTCCAAGAGCTCCATGTTTCTCTTGTACTGAGGAGCCCAAAACTGGACACAGCGTTCCATATGTGGCCTCACCAGGGCTGAGTAGAGGGGCAGGATCACGTCCCTCGACCTGCTGGCAATGCTCTTCCTAATGCGGCCCAGGATACCATTGGCCTTCTTGGCCACAAGAGCCCACTGCTGGCTCATGGTCAGCTTATTGTCCACCAGGATCCCCAGGTCCTTCTCTGCAGAGGTGCTTTCCAGCAGGTTGGCCCCCAGCCTGTACTGGTGCATGGGGTGTGACAACCCTCACTTAAGGGGAAGGAAGCACCTTAAGATTCAAAAATACTCATCGGTCAAAAGGAATGGCAAAAGTCAGAGGGTCTGCAAACAATCAGAGAGTTTTATTAGCAAATTACACACTTGGCATGGAAATTGGTATGTTAGTTCCTAACCTACTATATAGGCACATAGCAGTGGGTTTTGGATAAAAGGATAGGGTGGAAGGGAAAAGAGAAATTAAATAGGTTAATTAAAAAGGGAGAGATGAATTAAAGAAACGAAAAGAGAAAAAGAGAGGAAAAGAAAAAGAGAGGGAAAGAAGGGATCACCAGCCCTCACTGCAGCATCGATCCAGATGATGGGATGCTGATGTGGGTTTCAGCATTGGTCCAGCTGCATTGGTCCAGCTGATATGTCCAGGGTCCGGGGGCACCACCCAGGCCTAGGGGGGTTACCTTTTTATGGACAGGTTTCTTGCTTTCTATACTAATGAGTTATCATATGAAGTCCATTCTTTTAGGCCTTTCTGGAAATGGGTCGAAGGGTTTTCGGGGGTCTTTGGTGGTCCCAATCCCATCTTATAGTCCATGTCCACTTCCTGCCAATCATTCTTGTGCTGTACTGTGTTGTGGTTCTTTCTCATGGAAAAATGCTGCCGTATCTCCACCTGGCTCCCCTTCTCCAGCCAAAACTTGTTCTTTCTCACAGCGCGTGTTGCACTCCAGATTTTAAGCCATAAGATGCCCAGAGCAGTTACATTTTATTTAAGACTTTTTAAAAGCCTTTTGGTTCGTTATAACCTCAAATTAGCATCCAGAGAAAGAGTCACACACTCTTCTCTAAGAGAAATTCTTTTAATTTAGTGAGAGAAAGAAGATATTTTGGCAAAAGGTTTTACAGGAGTAAGATACAACCAAGAAAAAATATTTCACTAAAACACCCAGCACAAAAAACTTATTCCACAGAAAAAAACCACTAAAAACAATCAATATACTAGCTTTAGTAAAACACAATTAATTGGTTTTAAGTTACCCTCAAGAGAAGGAAAAAGAGTAGAAGAAGAAAACAGATTAAAAGAGTAAAGAAAGAGAGAAGAAAGAGACGAGACAGAGGAAAGGAAAAATGCTTACTGACAAGATCTGATGGTTCACATGGTTCAGGTTGCAGGAGAAAAGAGCGAGAGAGATCACATGGAGTCTCGTGTATTTATACAGTTTAGTTTTCCGTCCCAGGCAGGATATCTGGTCAGTGCCTTCCAGGCCAGAGTGAGTTGTGCTGTAGCCAGTCACAGGCTCCAGGGGCGTGGTGTGGGCGGGCTACCAGGCAGGTCTGCTTTGACTGACAGCCCAGCTGCATGGCCCTCAGCTCTGCCATGTGCTTTGCATGGGTGCATCCATGTTGGCCACAGGCCTTCCAGCTCTACTATGTGCTCTCAGGGACCCAGCCCTGTTGGCTGCAGGCTATGCATTCTCAGCAGGCCTTATGTGATAAGGCCTTACCATGTACCTGCAGGTCTAGGCCCATTCCTTCCCCCCACACATACACTCACAGTGAGTTGGTTCCGACCCATATCAATAATTCAGTGAGATTCGGATCCAGTATCTCACAGTGCGTTAATACCAGTAGTCCTTGGTTATTACCAACAATTCTTGTCTGTTATTAGTAACAGTCCTTGGTTGGCTCCACAGCCATCTGGGTATCTGTGTTTGAGATATACACATTACATTAGCCCCTTATCTTCTAGGAATCGAGAGCTCAAAGGGTCTTTGGATTGCTGTTTATAGGGTCACAAGAGAGTGGGCTTTAGTCATAATAATTTTCCATCCTGGCTACAATTCGAGTTGGTAACTTTCTTTGAAGGGTCAGCAACAGAAATATTATTCCACTTGGGTTGTTATTCAGGCAAGAAAAATAAGTTTCCAAGGCTGCTCATTAAAAAACAGATGCTCATTAGACAACACTAGTTCCTGGGAACAGACAGTGTTTTTAATAAGCTGGAGAGGGGCTTAGTCCAGGTGCAGTTTGTCAAGGCCGAGGCCTAATGAGAATTTCTCAGATCATAGTGTGGCCTGAGGGGGGAGGGATGCATCTAGAGTCAGCTTCTCTGGGCCTCTACAATGGGGTTATTCTTCCCCAGGTGCAGGACCCTGCATTTGCCTTTGTTGAATTTCAGACAGTTCTTCTCTTCCCATCTCTCCAACCTGAGGAAGCATCTACTCCTTCCTCCAAGTCACTGATGAATAAGTTAAACAATACTGGGCCCAGTATTGAACCTTGGGGGACTGCTAGTGATAGGCCTCCAACTACACCCTGTGCCACTGATCACAACCCTCTGGGATCTGCCATTCAGCCAGTTCTCAATCCACCTCTCCATCCACTCATCCAGCTCGCATTTCCTGAGCTTGCCTATGAGGATATTGTGAGAGACAGTTTCAAAAGCCTTGCTGAAGTCCAGGTAGACAATATCCACTGTTCTCCCCTCATCCATCCTCGTAGTTGTTTCATTGTAGAAGGCAATCAGGTTAGTCAAGTATGATTTATCTTGGGTGAATCCATACTGACTACTCCTGATCACCTTCTTGTCTTCCACATGGATAGAAATGGCATCCAGAATGAGGCACTCCATCACCTTTCCAGGGATTGAGGTGAGGCTGACTGACCTGTAGTTCCCTGCATCCTCCTTCTTGCTGAAACAAAGAAATCACACCCAAAGTGTTGTTTGGATGACACATTCCTTTAATTCATTATGATGGGAGCATGGGGAGTCAGTCACCATACATGCTTACCAAAGTCTGGTTTATTTGGTTATTTATACATTGTAACATTCAATGTTGCCTCCCGGAAAACCACTCACCTTATTATGACATGAGTCTATACTATTTCACCTAGTTGCTCTTTTGTGGAGCAAGACTGCCATCTAGTGGTTTTTTTGTGGCAGAAATTTGAGGTGGTGGTCTTCACTTTGAGGGTTGTTTTACTTCAGCTTCATGGAGTGTTCCTCGTTGAGTCAGCAAGTTCAGATTAATGATTCTGACCTCTGGCCCTATCTGATTGTCTTTACCCACTACAAGACACTTACATCTATCACTAGTTAAAAGATAACCTAAAGTTATTCTCTACTTAAACAATCCTTTATTGAATTTAATTCCTAGCAAAACAACTTCTTTGGAAGTATATGATTCATTTGGTTAACTTCCTCCAGGTGGATTGTTCAGCTCTTTTCAATTATCTCAGATTCCTTTACCCTTATTTTATGACACCAAACTGATTATAGGTTTAAGAGGAAAACAGCCAAAAGGGCAAAGTTCAGGAAAACATACATTTTTGTTGACTAAGGTACAGCTCCTTTCCTAAGGTCAGAGACCACTAAAAATTCCTAAGCTAATTGAGGTAGAGATATTGCTTCTTTGACTCATTGCCCTTTTTGAAGACGGGGGGACATTTGCTTAAGCACCTCTCCTGATCACCATGACCTTTCAAAGATGACCATGAGCAGCCTCGTTATGGTGTCTACCAGCTCCCTCAGAACTTGTGGATGCATCGCGTCAGGGTCTATGGACTTGTGGATGTCAAGTCTGCCCAGGTGTTCTCTAACCCAATCCTCCTTGACCAACCCTGCTCTCTTGGGTCAGATATTCCTGAGGGCTGGTCTTGTTGATGAACGCCGACGCAAAGAAGGTGTTCAGTAACTCTGCCTTCTCTGCGTCCTCTGTTACCCCCTCCATTTAGTAACGGGCCCACATTATTCTTTGTTTTCCTTTTGTTACTGATGTATTTGAAGAAGCCCTTTTTCTTGTCCTTGACATCCTTGACCCAATTTAATTCCAGATGGGCCTTGGCCTTCGTCTCATTTCTATTTACTCTGACCACCTCTCTATAGTAATTTCAAGTGGCCTGACCCTGCTTCCACCTCCTATGTATCTCCTGCTTACACTTGAGTAATGGCAGGATTTTTTTATTCATCCATGGAGGTCTCTTGCCCTCTGCCCGATTTCTTGCTCATCAGGATGCATTGTTCTCGAGTCTGGAGGAAGTGATTCTTGAATATCAACCAACTCTCTTGGACCCCTCTTCCCTGCAGGGTCTGTTCCCATGGAATTCTTCCAAGAAGATCCCTGAAGAGGCTAAAGTTAGCTCTCCTGAAGTCCATGGTTGCAATCTTACTTGCTGTCCTGCTTCCTCCTCACCCAATACTGAACTCCACAGACTCATGGTTACTGCAGCCAAGGCTGTCCCCAACCTTCACATCTCCAACAAGGCCTTCCCTGTTTGTTAGTATGAGATCAAGCTGCACCTTGTGGGATCCTCCACTACCTGTGACAAGAAGTTGTCATCAATGCTTTCCAGGAACTTCCTGGACTGTTTGTGCTTTGTCGTGTTGCTTCTGCAGCAGTTGTCAGAGAAGTTAAAGTCCCCCACAAGAACCAGGGCCTGTGACTTTGAGGCTGCTTCAAGCTGTCTGTAGAAGGCCTGTGTTTATGGCACAGTTATCTGCTAAACAGAGCAAAGAACATGAATGAGCTGCTTTTATGTTAAATACTGACAGCCTACTTTTATGGACCTGTATCACATAAATCCATGGCACTTTAATAGCATTCTCTACTTTTATACGGTTGTGAATTGAAACTTGGGCATAAATTGCAGAGTTTCAGTAGCATGGGGGCTGTAGTGGTGATCTGTGTGGGAGGAGGCTATGAACTGCCCTGTGCCAGTCACGGCCAATTCCAGACAGCTCTGAAACTGATGGAAATAACCCATCCTGTGCCAAAACCTCAGCCAAACAGAGGAACAAGAGGTGCTTCTGCTCAATTCATAGATTTAGATTGGAAAAGACCTTTAAGATCATAGAGTCCAACCATTAACCTAACACTACGAAGTCTACCATTAAACCATGTCCCTAAGTGTCATGTCTACATGTCTTTTAAATACCTACAGGGATAGTGACTCGACCACTTCCCTGGGCAGCCTGTTCCAATGCTTGATAACCCTTTCAGTGAAGACATTTTTCCTAATATCCAATCTTAACCTCCCCTGATGCAACTTGAGGACATTTCCTCTCATCCTATCAAACATATTTAAGAAAGCTGAAGCCAGTAGGGGCAGGAGACACTGCTGAGGAGTCACTGTTGTAAACATGACTAGAGATATGTTCTTGGAAGGAGGTGCTCCATGCCAAAGGGGTACACCTCAGAGGTGACTATGGCCCACAGAGGACCCATGCTAGAGCAGTTTCACCTATGGGAGACTGCAGCCCATTGCCAACCCACACTGCAGCAGAGGAAAAAGAGTAAGCAGCAAAATGCAGCAGAGGAAAATGAGTAAAGAAGCACAGAGTGATAGACAAAACCTGTTACACAATGACCCTAACCTCCTGTGCTGCTTCTTGTCTCACTGAAGGAATTGGGTTGGATTGAGTGTAACCTATAACAACCATAAGGGAAGTTGAGACTAGGAAGGAGTAGGATAGGTATTTGGCTGAAGTCAAGTCTGGAAAACAGTGAGGAAAGGTTCTTATTTCTGTGCCTGTTTATGTTCTCTCTTTTATTCCCCCTCCCATCAGTAATGTTTGTGTTACTTGGCAGTATATTAATTAAAAGCTACCCAAATTGAGGCTGTTTTGCCCATGACAAAACAATATTTGAATATGTCATAACATGCCACTGAGGATTTTATAGCTAAAATGCAGGAAAAGTAGATGCAAGAGACTACAGTGCAGTATTTCTGTGAATCAGTATTGTTTTTATCTGGAGTGAACAAAACCAGGAAAATAGTCTTTGTTGATGGCTCTTTTAAGAGTGTCACAAATTAGTGGTTAAAGAATCACTGTCAAAGATATTGGCAAAAAGCAGGTTTTAATATAAATTTGTGAAAGTGCGACTTAACAGAGTTTGATGGCCAGGTTCACTCTATTACTTACTATATGGATGAGACATACAAAAGAAAGTTGAATTAGAATCAATTTAGAATGATTTACATGGAGACTGGGGATGCAAAAGGGTAATGGTGCAAAAGGGTTTAGCAGTACTTAATCATTGACTAATTTAGTATTTATAAAGTGATTCAATAGGATTTACTACAATTACAACAATGACAATTATAGATTCGAGATAGTAACATTCATACCATAATCAATTCACATGCACTCACACATGCATCCATATGTGCAAAGGAACCTGTTAAAAAATCCCCTGAAGTTTAGTGAGATATGCCAAATCCCTTTGTGTTCTCAATGAGCAAGGGTTGCACTGCAAGGAGTGTATGTGTGTGGGGTATCAGCTTAGGCCTTGTTGTCAGCAATAGTCTTTCGAGTATCGTATATTTGAGGGTTTGTGAGCTCTGAGAGGCATCCCACTCAGAGGAAGGTGCTGGCATGGCCCACTGCGGTCCAGGAGAGCTCAGAGGGCCGTTATAGGGTCACAAGATGATTTGCTTTAGTCATCAGTAAGTTTCCATCCTGGCCACAACCCAAATTGGTAACTATCAGACTTTTTTTTTTTTTTTTTCAAAAATATAACAATGTAACAATGGTACCATTTTACTTATTCAGGTAAATAGTTTTCCAAGGCTGTCAGGCAATAACTGATTATCCCTTTGTTTCAATCTGCTTAAATGTTGCAGAAAGAACTTCAGATTCGAATATTCCTCTGAGCAAAATTAAAACTCACAGAAATTATCTGTTGATACCAAAACCGATTTTATTAATTGCTAAGAGATGCAAAGAGAAAGAGGAAAAAATAAGAAAAGGTTGGAAAACACTACAATTACTTCTAGAAGCAGAGAAAAGATACCACCAAAACTACCTTTCTGCCGAGCTGGTGCGTGTAGGGGGGAGAAGCAGTTTCTGCTCTTTTTTTCCCTCCGTCTCTGCCGCTTTTTGATGTTATCTCTTTAGCTGCGGGGGGGGGGGGGGGGGGTCTTAACAGCTTTAGTTCTCTGGAATGCAGCCAGGATATGTGGTTTTGCCGCTCACGTTGAGCTGTATCTCAGGCCGTGCAAGGTCCCAGTTCAGCCACACCTTTTGGCCCTCAGAAATATGGTAAGGCTAGAAGGATAAGATATAACTCACGCATGTGGCCGGGCTCTCTTTGGGAATCCTCCCGCAGTTTACCACAGGCACGGAGCCAGAGCAAGTCTTAGGCAAGCTTCCCTTTTGAGCTTCCCTTCTCGCTGTTGCAAAAAGTATCTTTCCCGGTCGTGCCGTGCCAACTCGGGAGGCGGGGCGGGCCCGGGGGCGGTCCGAGGCAGGACCACTCGTGCCCACGCCGCCCCCTCCCCCTCCGAAATAGAGTTCTCTGACCCAGCCAGCGGCCCCGCGGGTCCGAAACTGGGCTTCCCAAAGCCATGGGGGAAAAACGAGAGTGCCAGGGGGAGAGTGAGGGAGACCGAGCCGCCCTCGGTAACCAAAGCAACCGTTTGGCCGCTCATTGCAAAAGCAGTGACTTCCCTCGGAGCGTCCGCTACCCCCCTTTTCGGAATAAAAGTGGCGGTGCTGCCCGGGACAGCGCTGCCTGCAACAGCCGCTGCCCCGCCTCCGCCTGCCACAGCACAAGCGGCGGCCCCGCCCGCAGCAGGCGTCTTGCCTACTGATGCGGAGAGATCCGGCGCCAGGGGGCCAGCGGCCTCCAACCCCCTAGGTCCCGCGGCAGCGCTGTTTGTAGCTGCTGTAGGCACCATGGGATGAGTTCCGGCTCCCGCCGCTCCTGTGGCAGCGGCGGCTCCCGGAGTCTTCCCCCCTTTCGAAACAGGAGCGGCAGCCGTGCCCGCGGGGGCAGCCCCGCCCCCGCCCGCTACAGCCATCTCGCCCCCAGCTGCCGAACAGCCAGGGGCAGAGTCAGCACCCGCGGGGGGCCAACTGGTGAGCGGGGCTGCTCCCGCTCTGTGAGAAAAATCCCTGCTTGCAATTTATGAAACGGCAAAAAAATACTTGCAGGACAAGGAAAATTGCAGCAAGAAATCCTTTATTGCAGCGCTGGGTGCAGTCCCAAGTCACATGCTTGGAAAAGCACACGCGGTTTGAAAAACGTGCCCTTTTTGTACCCTCTTGACCACTTAAGATGTTAAATATTCAACGGCTAACAGGTATTTTACCTTAAAAAGTAATTTTTCGAATTCAGGAGGAGGTGTCACCCTCCTTCCTGACTGATTGATGACGTACCCCCCTGTACGTACGGGGGGGTCTGTCCGCACACAAAGACCAGCCACGTGGCCAGGGTATATTTTCCATTTTTATATATTTTCTTCCCTGTCTCGATCGCGATGTTTTCCTGGTGTCAGACCCAGACGGGGTCTTTCACCTTACAGTCTCCACGAGGCGCCTAAAAACTCTTGGAATTAAATGAAAGAAGAGAAAAATATCCCACGACCCTTTGTTTTCCCACTAAATTCAATTAGCTTATAATAAAACCATGTTATTTATTTTCTCATAGCTCCCACTGCTGCCGCTCCTTGGCCACGCTGCTCTCGCTCACAAGCGCCTCCAGCATTTCTAGGACTCGCAGGACCCTGAACTAAAGCTGGGCACTGGCAGCAGGGAAATCGCCCCCGGGGCTGAGCTGCATCAGATCCCGGCCCAGCATAGCTGAGATGTCCTAGACATTGTCAGCTGTCAGCTGGAATGGGCTACCATCTATATCCTCCATTCCCGAGGATTTAGAAAAGCCAGAAAAAAATGCAGTTAAAACTTCCCACATGGGTTTTAAACCCCGTGGTACTCAGGATTACCAAACAGTCTCTATGACTTCAGGCCAGGGCAGACTATTTTAAGGTGGGGAGGCGTCCCCCCCACCTCTTTCCGGCTGTCAAGCCTTCGAAATGGATTTTTTTAGGTGAGATGCAGTATGCGCGGAACTGAACCCACCCCTTTTTCTGCTGTACCAAGCCAACAAAACCCCCTGAGCTACCGCAGTGGTAGATTCCACTGCCCCTGCCCTGCCTTTACCGAAGCAGTGCTGGGGGGCTCCACCCGCACCCCCTTTAGTGTCCCAGGCAAGTCAAATTGCCCATCCAGGCGAAACAATTTTGCCCACAGGCTGGGAAAACACCGACTCTTGCAACAATATGGGCCCAAGTCTAAGTTTCCCTTCCCAGCCCACCATATTCCCAATTTCTGGGGAAAACCCCACTTTATAATTGCTAGCAAAATTACCCAAAGGAGTTGCTCTTTTTATCTCACCCTTGATTGTTAGGAGTTGGGGCTTCTCAGAGATCACTGAGGGAATTCTCCAAAATATGCCAGCAGTAGAAGTATTTCCTACAGGATGAAATTTCCTGATCTGGAGTCCCAGGTGTTCCAGGGTGCTGGATTTCAATTTCCACCTTTTGGAAGTGCCAAACTGTTGCCTTAAGAGACTGCAGAAAACAGGACTCCGAACCAACTTAGTGTATAAGATAAAGAGAGTAGGTCCTTTAATTCCAGGCCTGAGGCCCACAGGAATACACCTCCCCTATGTCCACGGGGTTCCACAATTTAAGGTATTGTCCCATCCAATCCCAGATCTATCCACCCCCCAGCACCTACCCCGGCACACCCCTCTGGAAATTGAGGCGGGGGGCTCTGGGACCCCCTCTTCCTCATCCTCCTCTTCCTCACAGCACGTTCAGTCCTGGAGCTTCTCCAAAGTCCTGGGTTTAAAGGTCGCTGTGCCTGTGTGATATCTTGTTGTCCAGGCCAGGGTGCAGATGTTCTTAAACAGAATGAAAGCCTACCTTGAGGGAAGTCTAAACATGCTAACGGAATTTTGAGGGAGTGATATGGAATGGGGTAACAGTGTTGGGAAAATGTGTAAACTACTGTGCTAAAGGGTGAGGGATATAATACAGCTACTTCTAAAATCTACAAAAAGCTAAAAATCCCAAAATCCATAGGCATCATGTCAACAGCAATACTTTGAGAGGAAGCTAGTAAAAGATTAAGAGAACAAAAGCCAATTTCTGATAGTGACCCTGACTTATCGTGCTGGTCTTGTCTGGGATAGAGTTAATTTTCTTCATAGTAGCTAGTATGGGGCTATGTTTTGGATTGGTGCTGAAAACAGTGTTGATAACACAGGGATGTTTTGATTATTGCTGAGCAGGGCTTGCATAGCACCAAGGCCTTTTCTGCTTCTCACATTGCCCTACCAGTGAGTATGCTGGTGTAAGACCACAGCCAGGAAGTGACAAGCTCAACCAGGAGTTTTACTTTTAAAAATATATACACAACTCCAAAAGTTCACCCACCGAACTTTTGCAGAGCCTTTGTTTCTTTAATACCTTGAGATAGTGTAAAGAGAGAATGCTGCACACGTTTTCTCAGGAGATACTTTTAAAATATGGGAGAAAATAAAGATCTTGGCAAAAGTTTAAAAGGGTAACATACAACCAAAACAAAGCAATCCACCAAAGCACCAGCTTAGCAAAAACCAACCCACTCAGTTTTAAGTTTCCCAAAATATTAAGAAAAGAATAAAGAAGGGGAAAGAGATTAAGAAAAGAAAGAGGAGTAAAGATAGAGAGAGTAAGAAGAGAGGAGAATAAGAGAAAAATAGATTAATAAATAGTTAACACCAAAGAGTCCTGTGGAAGTCCAGCTTCACATGGTAGGTAGCAGGTCCTAAGAGAGAGATAGAGGCACATGTTGCTGGTGGATGTCACACCTTTTACTTTAGCCTTTGATACGGCATCTCATGGTATCCTTATGGTCAAATTGGTGAGATATTGATTGGATAAGTGAACACTAAGGTGGATGGGAAAACTGGCTTGGTTTGCCTGGCTCAAAAGGTGTTGAGTAGTGATACCAAGTCTAGCTGGGAACTGGATAGCAGTGTTGTCCCTCAGGGATTAATACTGGGGCTGATAATGTTTAATGCTTTTATTAGTAACCTGGACAGTAGGATGGAGTGCATCCTTGGCAAGTTTGTGGGTGACTAATTTGGTGTGAGTGGTCAGTACTCTGGAAGGCAGGGCTGTTGTTCAGAGGGACCTCAACAGGCTGGAGAAATAGGCTGATCAGAACTTCACAGAGTTCAACAAAGGGAAATGCCAAGTCCCACATCTGGGCTGGAATAACCCCATGTACTGCTACAGGCTGGGAGCCAACTGACTGGAAAGCAGCCTTGCAGAAAAGGACGGATCTGGGGGTGCTGGTGGGCAAGAAGTTGTACACGAGCCAGAAAAACATGCCCTTGGGACAAGGGCAGCCAAAAGCATCCTTGGCTGTATTAGCAAGAGTGTAGCCAGCAGGTCCAGGGAAGTGATCCTTCCCCTCTCTTTCCATGCTGATGAAATCACATCTGTAATCCTGTGTCCAGTCTTGGGCTCTCAGTACATGACAGTCAGAGAGAGATTGGAGCAAGTCTGGGTCTGAAGCATGTGACATGAGGAGAGGCTGAGAGAACTGGGTTTGTTTGGCCTAGGAAAGAGAAGGCATGGAGAGACCTTATTGCTGCCTTTCAACTACCTAATGGGAAGGTGTAGAGAAGATGGAGCCAGACTCTTCTGGGAGGTGCACAGTGAAAGAACAAGAGGCAATGGATACAAATTGGAACATGGGAAATTCTGACGATATTAGCAAAAGTTGTGTAGAAAGGGGGGAAAGGATGTGTATCAGGAGGCATTAGGTAGTGTGTTTTCAATTTTCCTATCATCCATCTCAAAAAAACCCTAAAGAAATCTGTACCAGCCACATATTTTTGATTTTGTTTTTTTTTTTTTTTTTTTTTTAAGAAAGGCAAGTTTTTATTGTGGCCATGGATCCTGGTTTTAGTAGTATTTATTGAAACTGGTTAGGACTTTATTCTCTTCAGTCTTATATAGGAATCTCAACTATATTTAAAATTATTCCTGAAAATGAAGCTGCCATAAGCATGTTCTGAAATTCTTAATAATAGACTAAATAACATTTCAGTCTAATTTTCTGTTAAAATTACTTCCTGACACACATTCTAGATATAGATGTTTTCTGATTCTACTTAACATGACACTCAGGAAACCTACTTGTAAAATTCAATTTTGAGTGGAAAACAGGTATGTGTTAATGCCATTTGATCACAACACAAAAACAAAAAAAGCAAACAAAGTTTAGGACAGTTTTCAGGTAGTTACATAACACCTCAAAATCAGCATATGCTTCTGTATTTCTTGTTGCCTACCAGTAAGAATTTATTGCAAAGTTTAGAAGTGAAGTTTGTGCAACATTTCACTGGAAAGAGGCCCAGTGGAAAAGGACCTGGGGGTGCTGGTCGACAGCTGACTTGAACATGTGTTCAGCATGTGCCCAGGTGGCCAAGAAGGCCAATAGCATCCTGGCCTGTATCAAAAATAGTGTGACCAGCAGGACTAGGGAAGTGATTGTCCCTCTGTACTCAGCACTGGCACTGGTGAGGCCACACCTTGAGTACTGTGTCCAGTTCTGGGCCTCTCACTTCAAGAAAGACATTGAGGTGCTGGAGTATGTCCAGAGAAGGGCAATGAAGCTGGTGAAGGGTCTAAAGCACAAGTCATATGTGACAGTGATTGCACTGACCCACCAGATGCTGGCAAATTGTTTATTAATGGTCAAGCACGTACTTATATACCCCCAATGATGTCAGAGGTTACATAACCATAGAGCACGTGCTACTTCCCCAACGGTCATTCTCGAACCCTTCCAGTGGGCATGCGCAGTAGAGCACTTCCTTCGGGGGCTTGCTGTGGAGACTACATTTCCCATCTTTCCTTGTGACAATCTTCCTGTAAAGAGTTAACCCTTTCCCCACATATCCCCTTTCTTTATTATAATAACAAGTTACAGAACAGTATAACTCTAAAACCTTTCTTAACATAAAACAGCCTTATCTTAACTAGCTATACAACTCAGGTCCTAAACCTAAAAGGCTTTTATTAGAACTAATTACGCTATACATTAAGTAACTTCATTAACCATGTAACCTTCATTAATCCAGGGTTTTTAACAGGTGGGTCATGTAGGACTTTTATATGAGGGTATGTATGTAACTGGGTGAAAAGCATCAACTTTATTTTAAGGGGAAATGTGTTAAGGTATGGATATTGTACTTTTATTTGAGATATTATTGGTATGAAGTATTCTTGAATTCACACACACATCTTTCCACTCAAGCAGGTGGCCGCCACACTCACACTTCATCCACACGTTTTAGATCTTTATTCTGTTTTTGCTTTTCAACCATAAGTATAAATTAGCAACAGTCATTGACTGTATGTTCCTTCTGCTTCAGTTTCATCATTTGTCATTTCTGGTGATTGTTCCTGTTCTGAAGAAGAATTAATATAAGACCTGACACACCTAGAGAGGATCCATCTTAACTGGCTACCTGTGGATACGCGTGCATATCCCTCTCCCCCAGGTCATGAGGTACACCGGTCCTGACCACTGTCCTGATATTAAGTCTTTTATCATGACTGGTGGTTTGGGAGAGGATAGCACCTTGGACTCATGTTGACGCTCCTATCTACTGTAACCTGTGTCATTGCAGTTTAAAAAGTTCAAGACATATAATGCTTTCCACAGGCGGTCCTGTGGACTATGGATGGATTCCCCCTTTTTTTGTTTTTGTAACATTTCTTTTAATGTGTGGTGTACTCTCTCGACAATAGCTTGTCCTGTGGGTGAGTGTGGGATGCCTGTAATGTGAAATACACCCTAATCCTTAAGAAATGTTTTCACTTTCAACGAGCAGTAAGCAGGACCATTATCTGTTTTTATAGTTTTTGGGACTCCCAAAACTGCGAAACAGTTAAGCCATTGTCTAATGACATCTCTTGCTTTCTCCCCTGTATGTGCAGTGGCATTAATATACTTAGAATGGGTGTCTATGGTGACATGTATGTATTTTAGTTGACCGAACTCAGCTATATGAGTGACATCAATCTGCCATATCTCATTAGCTATTAAGCTTTGGGGGTTACCCCCTTCTTTAGATGTCATTGGGGCAAATTGTTGGCAGTCAGGACATAACATGATAATGTCTCTGGCCTGGTTCATGGTGAGTTGGAATTGTCTCTTTAAGGAGCATGCATTTTGATGGAAAAAGAGGTGAGAGACTTTGGCCTACTCAAAAGTTTTAGGAACTGCAGCTATCATAGCGGTGGCATCTGCTCTTTGATTGCCTTCCCCTATGGGTTCTGGAAGCTCTGTGTGAGAACGGACATGCAGTATATAAAAATGGGACTTTCTATGATTGATAAGGAACCACAGAGTATGTAATTCTGCAAATAAGAAAGGATTAGAGACACCTCAAAGGAAAGAGGCTTTGAGACGTGAGACTAATCCTGCAGCATAGTGAATCCGAAAAATCGGTCCGAGAAACTGCTCAGAGACTTTTTATCTTTAAGCAGCAAGGTATTTGTTTATTCAACGTTGGGATCAAGCCAGCTCGCGCTGGACAAACTTGCTCGCCGGTGTCATGGTTTGAGATAGTCCCCAAATCCAATTCCCTAGTTCCATCCCCCCTCCCACATCTCAACCTAATGTGAGATGGGTTTTTCCAGACAAAACACACCAGACTCAAAGTGGGGGAAAGGGAATATATTACAATGACTGTACAAATAAATATAACATCACATTATACACATGATTACAACTATCTCTACCATGACATATAGTATTTACAATGGATCAGATCTCTTCTCCCCTCCAAATAAAAGTCCAGGAGGGAAAGAAGGACAGATCCCTTCCAGTCCTTAAGCAGCAGCTCCTCTTCTGTCCTCCATGCAGCAGTAACTGGGTTGTTGTAGCTGGATCTCTGTTCAACATACACAAGGGGGTCTCCAAGCCCCTCGGCTCTCCTTCGGTCCAAGCGAAGGCCTCACCTGTGGACTGCCAGCAGGGACAAGACTCGCATCACCACAGGCATATCACGAAATGCCGGGGCATCTTCGTGAAAGTCCCTTCCTCAGGGGATTCAAGTTCCCGTTTGCAGAGCTCCGTGCTCTGTCTCTCAGGCTGCCACCGCGGCAGCAGTGCAAGGGGGGGAAGAACCAAGGTCACTCCCCCCCGCATTCCATCTGGCCGTCCCGGTCCAGCTCCCGGGACGCTCTGAGCTTCTCAACTCCTCTCTCTCTCTGGTGCTGCATACTCCAAGACTCCTCTCAAATATGAGTCCATGTCCCTCTTCTCCAAGAGGGGTCTCAAGGGAGTTTTGGGGAATCTGGTATCAGTCTTACCCCAAACTCTGTCTCTCAGCTGCTGGCTCTCTTTCTCCCGGCTCTGTCTTCCAGGAGTCTTTCTCTGGTGCTGCATGTTGTTTCTGCTGCTTCTCCAGTTCAAGTCCTTATCTCTGGCTCTCTGCCACCGTTTCTCTGGTCAGTCCCGGCTGCTGTCTGTGCCCATGGAGAAGACATTCTCCCGGCATAACTACAGGCACCTAGCCCAGCTTTATGCTGTTCCAGGTCCCTGCAGCCCCCCAGCCAGGGGCTGGGAGGGGGCCAGAGGCCCCAAGGGGCTTAGAGCCCCTACCTCGTGGCTCACAACATGGCCACCTCTTCTCAACCACCCAAACTACAACTCTTCTCTTCCGGTCTGGTTGTGATATGTTTACATTTCTGCAGGAGCGCCCATTGGGCAGAACTTCAAAACTTCAGGGGTTTCCACCCCTTGGGGTCTACCACTTTCCTTAGCCTCTGGGGGAAAACAAGGCCCAAACCACGACAACCGGCTTCTCAGAAAATCAACACTTTTATACAATTTTCAGATGTGATTAAATGCATATTCAAGTGATTACAACATCTATCAATGCATATTAATAATAGGCGGAGTATAGGTAGAGCTCAGGCGGGGCTTGGGGCGGTGCTTCTCTTGGCTCCCCATTTCGGAAGGTAGTTCCCATCTTCCTCCATAGGGGAGGGGGCTTCAACTCATCTTCCTCAGCTTGACCCTTCTTCTTTTCCATTGTTCTTGACCCGCTCACTGAAGCTTGGAAAAAGCCCTGGCTCCAGGCCTATTTCTCCTATTCAAATGTCTACCTGATCCTGTTGTATTTCTAATTTATTGCTTCTAGGCCTATTACATGTTCCTGTGCTATTCTCTTAAGCTTTGGTCCAGTAAGTAGAACAGAATGAGCACAGATCATCTTGGATGTTGGTAGCTTGTTAGCAGGTCCAAATTTCTTAGTTAACTCTTTTGGGCCTAGCCTCCTGTTTCAATAGTACGAATCAGTAACAATGTTCAGTGGCTCATTACAGAATAATTCTAAGGCCATGTGAATAGCAGTGAGTTCTAACACTTGTACAGAGCCTTTGTCGATGGTCTGTACTTGACTATTTCAGTGGCCTGTGACAAGATCTACCCATGTCATTGCAGCCTTTTTTGATCTTCTGGATGCGTCAGTAAAGGCAGTGATGCCTACTACCAGTTGTGATTGGCAGTGGTGCGTGGCCATTAAAGGTAAATCTTTAATTTCTGCCCATAGTTGGTGTTTGGGAAAATGAATAGACAGGTCACCCATATAATCTTCCAGCACAGCCTGGAATCCAGCGTCCTCCGCAAGAAGCCAGTCTAAGTTGTCCTTTGTCGCTGGGATGTAGATTACTTCTGGGTCCCGCCCATCCATCTCCTGCAGTTGCTCTCGACCTTTAATAACAAGCTTGGCAAACATGGTCATTAATAGTTCAAACAGTTTTAGAGGGAGAATGGGGTAGAAACAGCCATTCCAGAATTCTCAAGGAATCGGACTCAGTCTGGTCCCATTGAAAAAGAATTGCAAAGGGTTGAAATTTTCTAGATATGAGAACCAGGTGAGTATGCAGGTCAAGATGTCATCACCTGCCCTGTTTATTTTCAATAGCCTGTGAGCATACCTTCAGAACCTGCTTTGCCTCTGTTGTTAAAGACTGAGTAGAAGTTAAAGCAGGATTACTTTTTAGGAGCTCAAATAGGGGGTGCGATTCTTCTGTGGTGATGCTTAGAATTGGCCAAAGCCAGTTGCTCCAAGCAACCGCTGTAAATCATTTAATGTCATAGTGTCTGTTACCTTAAGAGTCAAAGGCTGAGGCATGATCTCTTGCTGTGTAATCTTCCATCCGAGGTAGGTCCATGGTTAAGTGTGCTGGATCTTCTCTGGAGCGATCTGTAGTACTGCTTCTCGAACGGCATTGGTTAGAGCAGTCATTATCAACTGTAACTCTGTCTCTTGGGTGGCAACCACTAATATATCGTCCATATAGTGATATATGACAGCAGAGGGGTAAAGTTTCTAAATGGGTTGTATTGCATTAACCACTGCTGTTTGGCAAATGGTTGGACCGTTGAGCATACCTTGTGGTAATACAAGCCAGTGATACCTCTGCGTAGGCTCCAAGTGATTTAAGGTAGGAATGGAGAAGGCAAAGCGAGGGGCATCATCAGGATGCAGAAAGATGGTAAAAAAACAGTCCTTCAGGTCAATCACTAATAAGGGCCATCCAGCAGGAAGCATGGCAGGTGAAGGAAGCCCTGGCTGCAACACGCCCATCGGTTCAATGACTGCATTAATTGCCCTTAGATCATGCAACATATGCCATTTGCCACTCTTTTTAGGAATACAGAACACAGGAGTATTCCATGGACTAGAGGTCGGTATTATGTGTCCAGCACTCAGCTGTTCCTGCACTAGGCTTTGTAGATGTACTAGCTGTTCCCTTTTTAGGGGCCATTGATCGACCCAGATGGGATCATTTGTAGTTCTGTGGAACAGCTGACTAATGACCCTTATGGAAAAGCCTGAACATTTTTTGTTGCAATCTGCATAACTGGGCCGAATTTTCCTAAGATATCCCGCCCCCATAAGGTGCATGGTATGGGAGCTATAAAGGGAGCAATCAGCAACACAACTACAACCACCAACCTTTTAGATGTACAAGGCCCCCCTATTGGCTGTGCAGGGATTCCTGGCCAGATTCTATCTCCACACAGAAGAAACACTTCCGTAGGGAGTCAACAAGGTGCACTCACTGCTGGAGTACTCCAAGTCCGATTCTTACCGACACCAGAAGGAACTATTTTTATAGAAAGATGATTCAGGGAACGCATCCCGTACCATAGACTCACCACGTACTCATTCTATGTCATAACCTACACGATGATTAAAATACACACAGTCTTTTACAAACAGTGACTCTAAAATACCTAACTTTTGAAGTGGAGTGTTAATGAACAACATATCATCCCAGCTATCAACATAGTCAAGACACCCGCGCACAGTATGACAGTCCCGTTTCAATAAGTCACGTCGTCGGACGACATCCTGCACCAGGAGAGATGCTTCTGTGTCACCCAGAGGAACACCAACAAGACAGGTGTGAAATGGCTGCTCTGGATACTCTGGTGATGCACAAAAGGTCGTGTGATTCAGTTTCTTCATTAGTGTCACCCAGACATTTCGACTATGCCATGGAGTGAACTTTGACAGGTCAGGAACTGCAATGCTGACTTCCAGGACCAACAGCAGGACGTACATACCGCGCAGGTATTCAGCGAGGGCCATTATCTGTAGAGACAAACATATCCCTTTCCCCAAGTTATCAAGTCATGTGGACCAGACCACTGACCAGAGACAAGGTCTGCATCTGCATGCTGTGCTCCATCCTCAGCTCTCACAGGGACCACAAGATTATCAGTTTGGAGGAGGCTTTTTGCCAAGCACAGCATATTTTTCCTGAAACTCTAAAAGAAGATAAATAAAGACAATCACCAGAGAAGGTCAAAAGGTTTGAGACATACAGAGCTTTGTCTAGCCTAGAGACTGAGGGGGTTATCCCCTCATTCCCCCTTTCTGTTCTTGAAGCAAGTGCTTCAGGGCACCATACACTCTCTCCACAATAACGTGTCCTGTAGAAGAATGTGAAATAGCTGTAACATGAGTGACCCTCCACAAAGCAAAGAAAATTTGGACAGATTTACAGACATAGCTTATTGTTCGTCCGCACTTGAGTGAGTGCTCCAGATGTAGCAAAAGCACAACCGAAGTGTTTAATGACATCATGGCTTTTTTGTCTAGTATGTGCATTAGCAACCACCACATGGGAAAACATGTCAGTGGACACATGGACATGCTTTAAATTACCAAATTCATTGACATGAGTGTCATCCGATTGCCACATCTGTAAGGCCTTAAGGCCTCGAGGGTTAGTACCAAAACAGACAGGAGTCTAGTTATTGCGACAATCTGGACAAGAGTATAGGCATTATGACAGTCTGGACAGGAGGTAACAATTAAGCAAGCAATAGAATGAGTCAAGCCAAATCGACATCTGAAAGCTTCTGCACCTTGATAATAAAAAAAACTAACGAGACAAGACAGCTTGCTGGTGAATGTTAGGAACAAGTCTCAAAGCGACAGCAAAACCAAGAGCATCTGCTCGGGCATTACCTTCTGTGAAGAACCCTGGCAAAGAGGTATGACTACAAACATGTAGCACAAAATAAGGAACAGGCCTCTGCAAAAGAGTTCTCTAGAGCTCGAACAAAACTTGAAAAATAAGACCTGGAGATGGACAATACAACACCGCCTGATCGAGTTGCTGTAACAAATTAACAATATATGCAGAATCAGTAATAACATTTAAAGATTGATTAGGAAATAACTGAAAAGCAAGAGTTACAGCTCGAAGTTCCACAATTTGAAGAGAACCCCCCTGATGAACAATTTGATGTTGCCATCCACATTCTGCTTTCCATGCTACCGCAGCTTCACCCGTCTTCCTCAAGCCATCCGCAAAGACTGTAAGGCCATTGAGGGGATCTGCACTGTGTAGTGTTTTCGTCCAATTGGAATTTCCCTAAAAAAACTTAAGAAGGGGATGTGAAGGTAAATGATAAGAAATTTGGCCATGGAACCCAGCTAAAGCAGCTTGCAATTCATATTTGTTTCCCAGCACCACTCAGAGTAACGAGATTGTACAGGTACAACAATGCGAGCTGGATTTCTGCCAGTACACTCTGCGCACCTTTTTCTAGCCTCAATGATGATTTGAGCTATGAGCTCAAACAATCCAGGAGCAGTTTTTTGAGCCCAATAAGGCAAAAATAGCCACTCTATGATGTGCAGTGGATCTGACCAATGGTCAAACCACTGTACCAGTGCCCCAGAAGGAACACTGTGATCTGCAAAAATGAAAACTTGGACAATTTGACAATGATCAATTCACAAAACAAATTTAGAATGTAAAGCCTGCTCTACTCGCTGAATAGTTTGAACTGCTCTTTTAGTCAATTCCCTTGGTTCCTGAGGATTGTCAGAATGTTTGAGCAGGTCAAATAGAGGTGCCAGCTGGGTGTTTGCCAATTCCAAATAGGACGCAGTCCAATTCAAAGACCCTAATAGCTTTTGTACTTCAGTAAGAATTCTTGACATTAATATCCAATTGAACTGGCTGAAGAATGACTGCTTTCCGTGTAATTTTGAACCCTAAATACTTCCAGGGTTCCTCTCGCTGCACCTTCTCAGGAGCAACTACTAGGCCAAAGGACTGTAGACTCTTTCTGGTTTCAGCTTCCAACACACCCAACTGATCCTCAGTGGCCACAGCCAGCAGAAATATTACCTATATAATGACAACAAAAGACAGTCAGAAAATTACAGGAGACAATGTTGGAATCATAAACCACTGACAAATTATAGGAATATTTTCATTTCTTGGGAGAGGGTTTTCTATGTATAACACTCATAAGGTTCTGCAGGATTAATAGATGGAACTGAAAATGCGATTTTTTCTCTATCACTGGGGTATAACTGGATTGTGAAAAAACAACCTGTCAAATTAATAATAACAATGGGTTATTCAGCAGGAAGCATAGAAGGGGTCAATAAACCAATGCTGACATGGTAACCATGACTGCACCAACCCATCTGAGACCATGCAACAGTCTTCATTTTACAGATTTCTTCTTTATCACAAAGACAGGGGTGATTAAAGGATTCTGAGATGGTTCAATGTGATCAGCATCAAGCTGCTCCTTAACAAGCTGTTGCAGGGCCAACAACTTCTCTGTAGGTAGGGACCACTGCTTAACCCACACAGGAGTAGTCGTAAGCCAAGTTAAAGCAATGGTGGGTTGTCACACCCTGCAATGACCCCAGTTAAAAATCCGTAGTGATCTTTCACCCCCACTGAGATAGAACATCTCGTCCCCACAGGGCTAAAGTAACATATGGCTACAGTAACATATGGCCTGACCGTAGCAGTTTGACCCTCAGGATTAGTAATGAGCACTGCATGTTCTGAAAGAAAACTCTGAGCAGTACCTCCCAGTCTCACAACCCAAACCCCTGGCATGACCACAGGCCAGGAGGCTGGCCAGGATGTCCATGCAATGATAGTTACGTCAGCTCCCGAATGCAGAAGTTCATTCGCCTGGACAACTGACAGCAAGCTTCAAGTATTGTAGAGAGTACAGGTCAGCTGTGGACGTTGTGCAGAGATCAGCACTGACCAAAAGACTTGTGGTGCATCAGTAGAACCAACTTCTCCATCCCGGTGCTCACAAGGCTCTGCTTGGGGAACACAACTCACAAAAGGTACAAGTTGAGCTATTAGCGTCCCTTTAGGAGTTGTCACTGGAGGATAAGGTGTGGAGACCATAGCACAGATCTGCCTTGTATAGTTAGCATTAATGACTGCAACATGAACAAAAAATCCCAAAATCCCGCAATTGTGCTACTAGAACGGCTGATTAACAAGGCACTTAACTCACGCTGCCTTCGTACAATGCTAAACATCCACCAGTCAGATAATGTGATCAATACGTCTGATGTAGAACAAGCAGCAGTCACAAGCATTGAGGCCATTTTTCTGAGAACACCGGGGCCACACATGGCACTGCTGCTGATGCCGCCGGCTCGCTGCACCTGGGACCGCAACTGCTACCAGTCCGCCGGCACCCAGGGTCGTGGCTGCTGCCGCCGGGGCCGTGCCATGGCTGCCGCTGACCGCATGGGCACAGATGGACTCAGCAGCGCTGAGGCCGGATCCAGCGCCACCCCGCAGGCATCTGCAGCGGACGGACCCGACACAGCTGCGCAGGCACCTGGCACTGGGTACACAGCTGCGACACCGTCCAGAGGAGACGTAGAAAGCTCCTTAAGGTGAAAGTCAATCACTGCGTTCTCAAGATCGTCTCCCGGTCCATCAGCAGCACATTCATGCCGTAGCTGTCCTTGATTATCTTGGACAAGTACTGCCGAATCGCTAGCAGCGTGTTCATCTTGGCGGGGCCACTCGGTTGCCTCCGACCCCGCTCCGCGACCTCCGGTCCCTCTTTGGCTCCCTTTGGCTCCGCCCAGTCCCTCTTCTTTAGCACTCTAATGTCCTCCCAGGCAAAGCAACCTCTCTCCCATTCCGAAGACACAAAAGTAACAGGCTACATAACTTAGCTTCATCGCGCCTAACACCAAAACGTCGTAACAAAGCTTTCCAGGCGATAAACACACGCCTTTCATTTGCACTCATGGTCTGCCCCCATGGTGACTAGGAAAAATACTCAGGAGCTCACCTGTGCCCTACCAAGTGCCAGATGCACCCAGGCTCTCCAGGCAACTTGTGCCTTCCAAGTGCGGAAGAAACACTTGCCTTCAGGTGTGGAAAACAATCGGATCTGGATCCTGCAGCACCCTGCTGCTAAAACAGCTCCTGAGCACCAAGACCTCACTGCACCTCGCCCCGCAGCTCAACTGCCTCCGGTCGCGATACCCCAGACGACACAGGCAACACTCGACAGTCTTTTTCTGGTCCTCACATGGGGCACCATTGTCGTTGGATATCCGTCAGTAGGCCTTGGTCCGTGGGGGAAGAAAGACACATGACACACACTAGGGTGATGAGACAGAGAGATGTCTGCCTGCTCAGCCTAACAGGCATGTTTATTGAGTTCCCTAACTTCTATTTTCCCACACATATAACATAAACATATTCTTACAAAAACACCCAGGAATGCAGCACCTGCACTCAGCCAAACAGTTTTAACCTTGTACTCTTTATAACTCAAGGCTGTGTCCATGGGAACTATCTAATTAGCTCCACTGCTCTCATGGAAAACGGCCCAACACTTTGTAATATTCCAAACCCCTCAAGCTTCAGTTGTGGGGCTGTGACTTCACCCCACAGACATGTCTGCACCTGTGTCCACTAGGCCTTTAAATCTGAGCCCATCAATGTGACATGTCATCATAGGCTGAGGCAGAGATTGTCCTTGCCCAAAAGATCTGGGGCTCACCTGTGCTTCCAAACACCCCGGTGCCTCTCTTGCCCTTGCCTGGGGGGGAAGCACTATGAAAAGGAATTAACTGAGTGAGCCGCTGCCCTTTAGGAATGTGACAAGGTGGCACAGGTGTCCAAGCCATGATCTGAATCTCGCTATGAGAATCAGAATCAACCACTCCGGGTAAGGTGAATAAACCCATTTTTGTGGTAGATGAACATCTGATTAAGAGGGCATGGACCCCTGCCCCCAGGGGCCCCCATATCCCAGTGGGTATCAGGACCACTGCAGTGGATGTTAGTCACTGGTTGGCTGGAGGCCAGGTCCAGGCCTGCGCTGCTGGTGGTGGCTGTAAGTCACTGACCAATTGCTTTGAGTCATATTTCTTTGATTGCCAGGGGTGCATGGTTTTGAGCCCTGCCTCCAGTTTCCCTGCGATGCGGGCTCTCCTCTATAGCTGCCCCGGGATCTGCATTTGCCAGCCCAATGCTTCCCTCTACCTTGCAAAACCTTAGCAACAGACAGATTGGTATCTCTATCAGTGCTCAGGAGTTTCTGTACCGCTCTTAACACAAACTTTGCAATAACTTTGTAGCTTTCGCGTAGATAATTTACTTGGGATCCAGGCGTTTCATGCTGCTGCTGCTGCTGCCGGTGGTGCCCGGCTCGGGCTCGCTCCCATTCCTGCCAGAGCTTCTGTTGTGGCTCGGAGTTGCCATTGTGCGTGGAGCGGGAGCAGCGGCAGCGGCGCTGCGCAGGGACCTCTCCGGCAGGGCAGGACACACGGCCCTGCCTCCCATCTGCCCCCGTCTGGGGCTGCCAAATCCCACCCTGCCGGCACCCCCGCATGACCACCTATCCTCATTAGGAGGGGACATGACCGATTCCCTCCCTGTGTCCTCCATAAATTCACTGCCTTCCAGATCATCATACTCTTCATATGCCTCCTCAGGCAGGGGCACTTGAGAACATGTCAGAGAGGGCGAAGAGAGGCTTCAACTTCTGCCCCATGGCGGGAGCAACATGGCTGCCCCCTGACTGCCAAGCAGCCACCACGTGGCGGTTCCACAATGGCCGTGCGGCAGGGGCGAACTCGAGTCTCCTCGGCAGCCTCACGGCAGGAGTGTAATGGCTGCTCCTCCGTAAAGGCTGTGCAACATGAGCGAGGTAACGGTTCTTCAAGAACCGCACGCTGGCGACAAAGCGCCGCCGAGCCAGGTATCACGCTGTTCCCCTCCTGTTGTTGGCAGCAGGAGGATGGCGCTGGGTTGGGCAGCACGCCATCTCCTTTCCGTTCTCCCTCCTCCCTTGATCCCGAGGACCCTCCCGCACCCCCACTTTTACATCTTGTCTCTGGGGGAATCCTAGGGGGAGCAGGGACAGCAGGAGGAACAGGGGGAACAGGACCTGTCGCCATGGCATGGGCTAATCTCCTTCACGCCATTTTCAAAGCATCCATTGTTTCCCCCCATGTGGCTAGGTTCCTAAACACCTCTAAGTCTCCAGAAATCGCTCTCTCATAAAGTCTCTTGCCGATTTTTTGCCAAGCAGTCATTTGAAGGGTTCCGACCAGCGGAAATCCCGGTACAGTTGTGGCAATCCATATTAAAAACACCAGCAGCTTGGCTTCCATTATTTCTTTTTTCTATCTTTTTAATAACTGGCATAGGGCTTCAGCATTCTGTTTCATCTCTCGGGAATTACCTCCCCCTATCCCTGACTGTTCACCTCTGGATCGAATGATGAATTTTCTTCTTTTTTCCATATCTTTATAATCTTGATTCCTATAGAAATGTTCAGAATAAGGGTAGGAGGAGGGTATGAGAAATGTTAATTCTGTGTAGTATAGAGGGATTATTATCAAATATAGTAATTCTTTGTTTTTGACTAAAATGTTACAAATTTTTCTTTTAAAAATGAAGTTTCTTCCTTCAAAACCGTGTTGTTTTACTTCTCTTTTTTCCGTTTTTCCTTTTCTGATATTGTCACGATGTACAGTATTGTATTTTGTATGGTGCTCTCTAGTGTTTCTCAACTTTATTTTGAAAGGAAAGAAAGTCCAGAAATGAGGGTGTTAATTGGGTGACCTATTCTAAGTTCCCTGCTATGTTACAGATTGTGTGTGGTCTGGTCGGGAGCAAATTATTTGGGCTCAGATAATCAAAGATATTCAGGGACCTAATTCCTCTTAGCTATTCTTTGGTTGCAAGTTTTAAGTATATGAAAGTATGCACGATTATTTTGTTAAAACCCTTTATATGATTTCATATTCTGGTTCATCCTCTGGTATATACATTGCTCAAATTTAAAGGAAAATAACCAGGATTTCTATGCCTTTTGTCACATCATCTCTCCTGTCTTCAACACTTGCTGGGGAAAAAAGGATTTTGAGTTTTGTTGTGAATCTCACATTTGAAGAAAATAGTTTGTTCATACTAAATTGACCATGTTCTAGTCAAAAATAAAGGATACTGTCACGTGAAAGGGGGGTTTTCTTCGAACCCTTTATGTTTGACCAGTCTGTCAGCATCCCGTTATGGGAACTCCAATAAACAGTCCACTGTATTGGAGGACAGTTCGACTTAACTCTTCAGGGACACGCGTCAACAGCAAATTGTAGTTCATTCTTTTATTTCAATTTATAAGGAGAGCCCCCCTTCTGGATCTCCCCACTTTGAGTTGGTATATTATTGGTTTTGTTCAAGTATGTTATCTACTGCCGGCTGCTGCTAGTGCCCTTGAAGGACTCACACTAAACAGTTTATAGAATAACACGGTTTATTAACAAACACACTGATAGTAGAAAATTGTGACAGATTAAAGTCCAGAGATTGCCGTTGATAGTATAGTGACTGCAAAGATGAATTTGAAGAATATACAGACAATCTCTAATCCCTAACAAAAGCTGGCTTGAGATAATCATTCAGCATGCATAGAATAAAGTTCTTACCCAATAGGCGTCCCTATGGGGGAGAAGACAGGTTCAGCCCGCTGACTGATCCCAGAAGTTACAATGGAGTCTTCTCTAACTTCTCTTCATTCTTAACTTACTTTTATACTGTTTCTTTACATTAGGTGGAGCTTGAGGGACTCTAGCCATACATACCTTTGTTACTGATTGGTGTAAAATTCTCTTGTTTTGCTCCTAAAGTTATGGTCAATAAAATATAGAGTGCATGCTCAGTGAGGGGTACTCACCTTGGAGGCAGGTAACTTTGGGATGGAAGTGTGCTTTGGTATTACAATGAGATTATAATGAACTCGTTTCATCTGAGGAAAGTGATTTCACCACAGTTGCTGGTTCAACAAGAAGACATCTCCTTATCTCCCTTGGTTGACAGCTGCTATGCGGTTTATCAACTACATGGTACCTCTGAGTTCCCATTCCTGTATGTGCTTAAGGTTGCAAGATGTGTTGTGTGGGGAACTACTGTGGAATAGATTTTGTGCATGCCAACCGCATTCCATCCAGGGACTAGCAACTGCATTTCACCCTATAATTTCTGTACTGTTATAAATTCTGTTAGAAAGTGAATATAACTGTTATTGGTACTTTGGCTGAATGCCCAGTGTACACCGAGACTCCGCCCAACCCCCCCCCAGAGGGAGAAGGAGGAGGGAAGGGGGGAAAGGAAAAAAAACTTGCAAAACCGAAGCTGCTGAGAAAGGCAGTTTTATATTTACACAGAGAAGAAAAAGAGAAACTATAAGCACTATACACACAGGGAAAACTAACAATAAAGACTACTTCCCCACGAAAGGTGTTTTCCTCCTCCGAAAACAGCCATCTATCCTGCACAACCATCCCAGAAGAGAAAAAGAAAGTTGTTTCCTTCTCGTCTCTTTATATCTGAGATGACGTAACATGGTATGGAATAGCTTATTGATAAAATATACATCAGGTGACCTATCCTAGTTCGGTTTCCCTCCCAGGGAGGGTTACAAACCCACTACAATCTCCACCCCTTATTCCATACCATTTTATGTCACACTCATATCCCATATTCACCTATATCCTGCCCTTATACAGGTCTTGTCTTCTACGGTTGTCTTATCGTTGAGCACCAGCATCAGCTTAGTTTGGGTCTTTCTCGTCTGGTGACTTATTTCCTGCAACATACAACTCAGAATATGAATTAGTTTTTTCCCAAGGTTAAATCTCCTTGAGGCACACACTGTGTTTCTCCATCTTCTCTCATTATCCACCAAGTATATCCTGGTCCTTGAGCAAAGACAATCCCACAAATGGGTTTGCCTTTGCTCGAGGGAGGGTTAACCCAAACTGCTTTACCTAATATACCTCTCAAGTGAATTACTGGGACTTTGTCTCCATCCACAATGTGAAGGGACTCTGATTGGGCAGGGCCGGCTCGATTGACGGAGCCTCTAGTGTTGACTAGCCATGTAGCCTTTGCTAGATGCTGATCCCAATTCTTGAAAGCCCCCCCACCTAATGCCTTCAGAGTAGTTTTCAACAGTCCATTACACCGCTCAACTTTTCCAGTGGCTGGTGCATGATATGGGATATGATATACCCATGTTCCTTGGCCCAAGTAGTAACTAAACTGTTTTTGAAATGAGTCTCATTGGCTGACTCAATGCGGTCTAGGGTGCTGTGTCACCACAGTACTTGCTTTTCAAGACCCAGGATGGTATTTCAGGCAGTTGCATGAGGCACCGGATAAGTCTCCAACCATCTAGTGGTTGCTTCCACCATGGTGAGCACATAGCGCTTACTTTGGCAGGTCTGTGGCAGTGTGATAATAGTCAACCTGCCAAACCTTCCCATATCTATACTTATCCCAACATCCACCATACCATAGGGGCTTCACTCTTTTTGCTTGTTTAATGGCAGCGCATGTCTCACAATCATGAATAACCTGGGAGATAGCGTCCATGGTTAGATCCACCCCCTCAGTCTCGCACCCATCTCTAGGTGGCATCTCTGCCTTGATGGCCTGAAGCATCATGGCCCCATCAAGCTAGGAACAGCTCTCCCTTGTGCTGCCAGTCCAGATCTACCTGTGACACCTTGACTTGTGCATCTCAGTCTGCTTGTTTGTTGTTGTGATGTTCCTCATTAGCTCAATTTTTGGATACATGGGCATCTACATGGTGGACTCTCACAGTCAGCTTCTCAACCTGAGCAGCAATGTCTTGCCACAAATCAGCAGCCCAGATGGGTTTTCCTCTACACTTCCAAGTAGTCTTCTTCCATCAATCCAGCCACCCCCACAGAGCATTGACTATCATCCATGAGTTGGTGTAGAGGTAAAGCCTTGGCCATTTCTCTCGTTTGGCAATGTCCAGGGCCAATTGAATGGCTTTGAGTTTCACGAATTGACTCGATTCACCTTCTCCTTCAGTAGCTTCTGCCACTTGCCGTGTGGGACTCCAGACAGCTGCTTTCCACTTCCAGTTCTTCCCTACAATACGGCAAGAACCATCAGTGAAGAGGGCATAATGTGTTTCTCCTTTGGGTAACTGATTGTATGGTGGAGCTTCCTCAGCCCGATCCACTTGTTCTTCTTCCTCCTCATCTGCCAGACTGAAGTTTCCACCTTTAGGCCAATTTGTTATGCTCTCTAGAATTCCAGGGTGATTCGAGTTTCCGATTCGGGCACGTTGTGTAATCAAAACAATTGACTTACCCCATGTAGCATCCGTGGCATGATGTGTAGAGGGCACTTTTCCCTTGAACATCCAGCTCAGCACCAGTAGTCAGGGTGCCAGGAGAAGCTGTGCTTCTGTGCCAATCACCTCCTGTTGTTCAGGACCCCATTGGAAATCATTCTTCTTACGGGTCACTGAGTAAAGAGGGCTCATGATTTGGCTGTACTCAGGAATATGCATCCTCCAAAAACCTGTGGCCCCTAGGAAAGCTTGTGTTTCCTTCCTGTTAGTCGGTGGAGCCATCACTATGATCTTATTGATGACTTCTGTTGGAATCTGATGATGTCCATCTTGCCATTTCACTCCTAGGAATTGAATCTCTTTGGCAGGTCCCTTGACCTTACTCTTTTTGATGGTAAAACCAGCTTTGAGAAGAATCTGGATGATTTCCTTTCCTTTTTCAAAAACTTCCTCTGCTGTGTCCCCCCATACAATAATGTCATCAATATATTGTATGTGTTCTGGAGCCTCACCCTTCTGTAGTGTAGCCTGAATCAGTCCATGGCAGATGGTGGGACTGTGTTTCCACCCCTGGGGCAGTTGATTCCAGGTGTACTGCATGCCCCTCCATGTAAAAGCAAACTGTGGCCTGCACTCTGCTGCTAAGGGGATGGAGAAGAACACATTTGCAATATCAGTGGTGGTGTACCACAACGCTGCCTTGGATTCCAGTTCGTACTGGAGCTCCAACATGTCTGGCACAGTGGCTCTCAACGACGGGGTAACTTCATTCAAACCACGATAGTCCACAGTCAATCTCCATCCTCCATCAGATTTACGTACAGGCCAGATGGGGCTATTGAAGGGTGAGTGGGTCTTACTGACCACCCCTTGGCTCTCCAGATCTCAGGTCATCTTATGGATGGGAATCACAGAATCTCGGTTTGTTTGGTATCGTCATCTATGTACTGTTGTAGTGGCTGTGGGCACTTGTTGGTCCTTGACTTGCAACAATCCCACAATGGAAGGATCTTCTGAGAGGCCAGGCAGGGTAGATAATTGTTTAAATTTCTCTGTAGCCACTGTGGCTACACCAAAAGCCCATCGATACCCCTTTGGATCTTTGAAGTATCCTCTCCTGAGGTAATCAATGCCAAGGATGCAAGGGGCCTCTGGACCAGTCACAGTGGGATGCTTTTCCCATTTGTCCCCCATTAAACTTACTTCAGCCTCTAGCACTGATAATTCTTGACATCCTCCTGTCACTCCAGAAATCTAGATGGGCTCTGTGCTTTTATGCCCTGATGGCATCAAGGTGCACTGCGTGCCAGTGTCTACTAAAGCTTTATATCTCTGTTGATCCGATGTGCCAGGCCATTGAACCCACACAGTCCAGTAAACCCTATCGTCCCTTTCCTTCTCCTGGTCGAAGGGAGGGCCCCTCTATTGTTCCTGGTCAGAGTATTCACTGTCTGACCTTTGCATTGCCCAATCAGAGGTCCCCTCATCAGGATCACAGGAACTGATCTCAGTCTTTTTGTGTCTCAAAGGTCGCTGATTTCTTTCTGGGGCCTCTGCATCAACTACTTGGATGGCTTTCTTACTAGGTTTCTTCCCTCTTAATTCTCGTACCCGAGCTTCAAGTTTATAGGTAGGTTCACCACCCCACTTCTTCATGTCTTCCCCTTGGTCACGCAGAAAGAACCATAGTTCACCACATGGCCTGCTCTTGGGGTTTCCTTTCCTTCTGAATGGGACAGAAGGAGACCAAGACCGATCTCTTGAGCTGTCTCTGTGGCAGTTCTCACATTCGGGGCACTCTTAAGGTCTCTCCTCAGTGTAGGTACGCCAGTGGCGGAGATCAGAGCTGTCTCTGGAATCTAATTTATTGGCCCATGGGAGTGAGGAGGCTTCCATACCTTCTTCTGGACTCCATATCCAGGCAGACATTGTGTCCACAGTTGGTTCATCCATCTTTGGATGGTATATTGTTACCAGGCAGTTAACATATGATGCAGGGGCACCCCTTGAATTACCTTTCTCCACATGGGCAGCGTGCAAGGGACATCCTCTGGATCGTTAAAGATGTTATTGTATGTGCTTGAACCATAAATGATTTCCAGCATTGCCAGTTCCCACAGGTACTGGATGTCTCCATCTGCAGTAGTCCACTTTCTTGGGGAGCTCATTATATTTTCCTTGAACAGATACTTTCACACTTGAGAGGAGCCGTCTCCAAAGACTGCGAATGCCTCTCCTTTCCAATTTCTTTTTGGATTTCACTATCTCTGGCAATAGATCCTAGTTGCTGTGCTTCATGACCTTCTAACAGGTGACTACTAGCCCCATTGTCCCAGCAGTGGAGCAGCCAGGTAAGAATTCATTCACCAGGCTGGCAGCTGTAATCTCTCTGCAAGTCCTGAAGTTCTGATAGGCTCAGGGACTGGGTAACTTTGCTTTCCTGTCTGATTTCCTCTCTGCTTCTCCCATGTGGAACCACTTCCTCTAGTGAATCACTGGCTATTTGTCCTGCCTCCCCTTCTTCCCTTGGAAACGTGGGCGGGGTAGATCCTTCTCCTTCTTCCTCCCTTACTAATTGTGGAGGTAGGCCTGTAGGTCCTGTAGATCTCCTTACCCATGTCTTCCTTTTCACTACAGGGGCAATAATGACTTCAGATGTCATAGTTTGGGTCCCTGTCTCAGTCATAGTCTTTTTAGAGTATTGAACTGCAGCTTGATAAGCACAGGTCAGGCCCCAGTACAGGGCAAGAAGTTGCTGGTTTTGATTGGGGTAGGCAAAGCATCCTTCCATTAAATGACGGGTCAGTTTGTTAGGGTTGAATACTTGTTCGGATGTGAAGTCCCAGGCAATGGGGGGTGTTAAACACCCTAAGAACCTGCCTAAATTCATCCACATTCCCTGCCACCCAGGAACTGGGCCCTTTAAAGCACATCCCAGTAAATTCTCTCTCGAAGGTTGTTTTGTCCTGCAACAAGGCAGCAAAGACAATACTACATTCCCCAATCCCCATAACATTCTCATAGTGTTGGTTATAAGCAGTCCCATGGCCAGACAGCTCAAGTAAGGGTTAGTAAAGATCATTGGTACTTTCATTGGAAAACCATCTATGTCAAAATTAAGAAGGGAAAGAAAGTTGTATCCGTCCCCCTGGAGGTCTTTCAAAGGGTAAGTCCCAGATCCCAGAAAGACTTAGTAAAAGTACGGGTATAAATACTAAAGCTGGGCGTAAGGCCACGTTTTGTATTAGTGTGTTCCCAAGTTAGCAAAAACAAAAAGATGAGAGAGGCAGTGTTTATATAAACAACCTTTCTTGTCAGTGTTCCCGGGTTTCAGCACCAATTTTGTTATCGGTACTTTGGCTGAACGCCCAGTGTCCACTGAGACTCCACTCAACCCCCCCAGAGGGAGAAGGAGGAGGGAAGAGGGGAGGAAGGAGAAAAAAAAACTTGCAAAGCCAAAGCTGCTGAGAAAGGCAGTTTTATATTTACACAGAGAAGAAAAAGAGAACTATAAGCACTATACACACAGGGAAAACTGACAGTAAAGACTACTTCCCCACGAAAGGTCTTTTCCTCCTCTGAAAACAGCCGTCTATCCCGCGCAACAGTCCCGGAAGAGAAGAAGGAAGTTGTTTTCTTCTCGTCTCTTTATATCTGAGATGACATAATATGGTATGGAATAGTTTATTGGTAAAATATACATCAGGTGACCTATCCTAGTTCTTTTTCCCTCCCAGGGAGGGTTACAAACCCACTACAATAACTTGCAAGTTTTCTCTAATTTTACCCCCAGTCATTTTCCCACAGATACTAAGTTGATGATTAAAGTCCTTTAGAGTGGATCAGTCTCCAAGAAAAGTTTTGGAATTCAGATGTCATTGTCTTCATATTTACTTTCAATTCACAGTGACCCTTAAGATTATGAAACAATGCAAGAAACTAAGTTCTAAACTTCATTGTGAAAACGCATTGATTGTATCATTGGTTCTAGCACTACAGCCTAGATTTGGTGGGATGTATTGAACCTCTACTGTATTTTGAGTACAATCCACCTTTTTCCATTTTAGAGATTACATCCCACTATTTAATAGCTGGAATTGTATCACCATGGAAAGGTAAATCCTAAAGATAGTGCGTAGTGGTTTGACCCTGGTCAGATGCCAGGTACCCACTACAACCACTTTCTCACTCTCCCTCTGCAACTGGACAGAGGAGAGAGAAAAAAAACAGCTAAAGATTCATGAGTAGAGATAACAGCTGGGAGAGGTCACTTACTGATTACCTTCACAGGCAAAACAGACTCAAAGTGGGGATATTAATTGAATTTATTACAAACAGGATAAGAGCCAAAGAGTGAGAAATAAAAGAGTCTTAAAAACACCTTCGCCCCACCCCTCCTTCCTTCCATGTTCTCCCTCCTCCCCCCGAGCGGTGCAGGGGGACGGGGAATGGGGGTTATGGTCAGTTGTTGTTTCTGCTGCTGCTCAGAGAGAGAACTCCTTCCCCTGCTCCTGTGGGGTCCCTCCCACAGGAGACAGTCCTTGATGGACCTCTCCAGCGTGAGTCCATCGCTCGGGCAGCAGTTCTTCCCAAACTGCTGTCCCGTGGGTCACTTCTCCATGGGGTGCAGTCCTTCACGAATGAGCTGTACCGGCATGGGTCCCCCACAGGGGCCACAGGTCCTACCTGGGAAAAACCTGCTCCAGCGTGGGCTTCCCTCTCCACAGGCTGCAGGTCTCCGGCAGGACCCTGCCCCATCCTGGGCCTCCCACGGGGTCACAACCTCCTTCATGCATCCACCTGCTCCATCATGGGCTTCTCCATGGACTGCAGGTGGGTCTTTGCACCCCGATGGTCCTCCATGGGCTGCAGGGGGACAGCTCGCTTCACCATGGTCTTCACCACGGTCTTCACCACAGGCCGCAGGGGCCACAGCTCTGGTGCTTGGAGCACCTCCTCCCCCTCCTTCTGCACTGACCTTGGTGTCTACATTGTTATTCCCATGTTCTCACTCCACTCTTCCCTGGTTGGAATTTTTTCTGCGCAACAATCTTCTGTTCTTAAGTATGTTATCATGGAGTCTATTACTCCTAATTGGCTCGGCCTTGGCCAGCAGCAGGAAGTCTGTCCTGGAGCTGGCTGGCATTGGCTCCATGGGACAGGGGAAGCTTCTAACAGCTTCTAACAGAAGTCACCCCTGTAGCCCCCCTGCTACCAAAACCCAGCCACAGAAACCCACTACATAGTGCAAGAAGATTACTTTGTATATTTTAATCCTATTCTTCTATTCATCTCCTTCCCTCGCTTTGGGGACCTTTTTCAGATAAGCCTGCTTAAAAAGACTTGCTTCCTCCTGTAGGAGAAGCATTTAGGAAGTTCAGATGAATTAACTTGATTCAAGTTGTTTTCTGTTCGTAAAGAGGGACAGTGGACTAAACCTCATTTTGAGACAATACAGTTCTTTTACAAGAAGTTTGATTTTTGTATATTGGCTTTAGTCAAGTCTGTCTTTCTTCATAAATTGGTTCAGAGGAAAAAGATGCATGCTACCATATGCTGTCAGAACTTTACAGCTCAGATGTACACTTTCTAGTTGAAGAAGATGACAATTAGTGCAAGACCTACCTTCAGGTCTTTCTACTTTCCTGTGTGCATTTACAAAGTGTCACTGTTCCTTCAGGAACAGACTGCTCTAGCATGGGTCCCCCATGGGTCTACAGGTCCTGCCAAGGAGCCTGTTCTAGTGCATGCTTCCCACGGGGTTGCAGCCTACTTCAGGCATCCACCTGCTCCAGCATGGTCCCTTCGTAGGTCATAGTCCCTTCAACTCAAGTTCACATTGGAGTTGCAGCCTGTCCAGTACAGCAACACAGAAACAGCAGCGATGCCCTGACCATTTGCAAACCCAGGTACATCACCATTGCTGTTATAAAAAAGGGCATGGGGTTATTCCTTCCTAGGTGCAGGACCCTACACTTGCCTTTGCTTAATTTCAGAAGTTCCTTTCTGCCCATCCCTCCAGCCTGTCAAGATCCTTCTGAATTGCTGCACAGCACTCCGGAGTATGAGCCACTCCTTCCAGTTTTGTATCATCAGTGAAACTGCTGAGGAGGCATCTACCCCTTCATCCAAGTCATTGATGAATAAGTTAAACAATACTCGACCCAGTATCAACCCTTGGAGGACACGACTAGTTATAGGCCTCCAACTAGACTCTGGGCCACTAATCACAACCCTCTGGGATCTGCCATTCAGCCAATTCTCAATCCACCTCACCATCCACTCATCCAGGTCATGCTTCCTGAGATTGCCTATGAGGATATCATGGGAGACAGTGTCAAAAGCCTTGCTGAAGTCCAGGTAGACAATATCCACTGCTCTCCCCTCATATATCCAACCAGTTGTCCCATCGTAGAAAGCAATCAGGTTGGTTAAGCAGGATGTCCCCTTGTTGAATCCATGCTGACTATTCCTGATCACCTTCTTGTCTTCCATGTGCTTAGAGATGGCCTCCAGGATGAGCTGTTCTATCACCTTTCCAGGGATTGAGCTCAGGCTGTAGTTCCCCATGTCCTCCCTCTTACCCTTTTTGAAGAATGAGGTGGTATTATAGGTTCGAAAAGAGATGTTGGAATTTTTTCCCAATATCAATTACTGGACAGTGTGCACCTACAATGAATGCCTCCCCCCCGTCCCCCCTGTCCCCAATCCGTTTTTTCCATGGTGGGGGGAGGCAAGAAGGGGGAAGGAGAGGGGTCACGTGCAGAGAGGCACGGGAGTGGGGGAGGCTTCTCTATAAAACCAGCCAGCATCACACCTCGGAACCCCCCCTTTGCCTGTAGGACTTGCTGTCCTCCGACCCTCGGTTTCGGCGCCCCCTCTTTTCCTCGAGGAGAAGTGTTTTTTTTCCTCCCTGCCTGGCACTGCCATCGGGGAACAGCTGGGAAAGCCCCTGCCGACTGACAAAGCAGGCATCCACCTTCGGTTTCTCCCCCCCCCCTCTTTTTCCCCAAGGGGTTTGTCTCCCCGCCTGGCACCCCTGTCTGTGAGTGACTGGGAGAGCACCCTCCCGACCGTCTCGGAGCTAGGTATTCTGCCCTGAGCCATGGGGCTGCATTATCAGAGCATCTTCCCGCAGCGGCTGCCTGACCTGAGGACCGCACCATAGCCCTGGGACCGGTGGGAAAAAACCCTTTTGTTGTTGACCACGGAGCCACCATCGCTCACGTGGCTGTGAGCAGTTGTTGAGCCGCTGGGGACAGCCCACCCTCGGCCCCCTGATTTGCCACGGGGGCTCCTCCACCTGGGGAATTAGGACTTGGTTTTTTGAAAGTTTTGGTTGCACCATTGTTGTTTATTCAGGTTTGTTAATAAAGAGCTGTTATTTTCCTTTTTCCACACCTTTTACCTGAAGCCTCTTAATTTCGAAGTTATTATAACTTAGAGGGAGGAGGTTGGTTCTTCTTTTCTAACCTGCCCTCCTTAACAAACATTTGTGTCTTGCTAAATTAAGACAGGTGGCATTTTCTTTCTTCCAGTCCTCAGGCACCTCTCCTGATCACCACGACCTTTCAAAGATGATTGTGAGTGGCCTAGCATTGATGTCTGCCAGCTCCCTCAAAGCCCATGGACTTGTGGATGTCAAGTTTAACTAAATCGTCTCTTACCCAAGGGAAAATCTTCCTTTCTCCAGACCTTCTCCCTGGTCTCATGGATCAGGAATTCCTGAGGACTGGCCTTGGCAGTGAAGACTGAAGCAAAGAAGGAGTTCAGTATCTCAGCCTTCTCCGCAACCTCTGTTGCAAGGGTCCCTGTTCCACTCAGTAGCGTGCTCACATTTTCCCTGATATTCCTTTTGTTACTGATGTATTTGAAGAAGCCCTTCTTGTTATTCTTGCCATCCTTAGCCAGATTTAATTCCAAATGAGCCTTGGCCTTCCTCGCTGCATTTCTGCTTACTCTGACAACATCCCTATATTCATCCCAGGTGGCCTGTCCCTGCTTCCACCTCGTGTATCTCCTGCTTATGTCTGAGTTTTGACAGTTCCTTGTTCATCTGTGTAGGTCTTTTGCCCCTTTTGCTCAATTTCTTGCCCATGGCAATGCACCATTCTTGAGCCTAGAAGAAGTAATCCTTGAATATTAACCAACTCTCTTGTACCCCTCTTTCCTCTAGGGCACATTCCCATAGGATTCTTCCAAGAAGATCCCTGAAGAGGCCAAAGTTAGCTCTCCTGTAGTCCAGTGTTGCGATCTTACTCATTGCCCTGCTTTTTCCTCACAAGATACTGAAATCCATGGTCAGTGCAGCCAAGGCTGCTCCCAACCTTCACATCTCTAACCAGACCTTCCTTGTTAGTTAGTATAAGGTCCAACAGCACACCATTACTCACTGGCTCCTCATCTGTATCAGAAAGTTATTGTCAATGCTTTCCAAGAACCTCCTGGATTGTTTGTACCTTGCTGTGTTGTTCCTCCAGCAGGTGTCAGATGCTATCACAGAAGCACCACAAACTTCCTAAAACTGTCAAACATGGGGCCAGCTCCTTATTTCTTCTCACAGAAGCCACCTCTGCAGTCCCCCCGCCCCCTGCACACACACTGCCATGTAAACCCAATATAGGCACCAAAAAGGGTTGTTGTCATTTACTGCAGTAGGCAGCTTAACACCACACAGCTGTTCACTCACTCTCATATTGTTGGGTCTCTCTCGTCTCTCATCTGACCACTTCTATATCATCTGGTCTCTCTTACCTGTCTTGCTTGGTCTCCCTCTCCTACCCTCTTCTCCTCTATTCTGCCTCTGTTAGCTTGTCCCTCATCTTGTTTCCCATTGCACCTCTCATCTCCAGTCTCTAACCTCGTCTCTCTATCTCTCCTCTCATCACTCGCGTCCCCTTTCTTGCTCCCCCTTTCTCACCTCCCCTCTGCCTCTTCTCTCTCCCATCTCTCATTTCATCTTGTCTCTCATGGCTTATCTTTTGTGTCTTGTCTCATTTCTCATGTCTCACCTCTCATCCCCCCCATATCTCTCGCCTCTCACATCACAGCTCTCTCTTGCCCCCCCCTGCCTCTCATCTCCCTTGTGTCTCTACTCAAGTTGCTCTCACCTTTTCTCATCTCTTATCACAGGACACCCCCTGAGTTGGAAGGGACCCACAAGGATCATCAAAGTCCAACTGTCCAACTCCTGGCCCTGCACAGAACAGCCCCAAGAATCCCACCATGTGCCTTAGAGTGTTGTCCATATGCTTCTTGAACTCAGACAGGCTTGGTGCTGTGAACACTTCCCTGGGGAGCCTGTTCCAGTTCCCAAACACCCTCTGGGTGAAGAAACTTTTCCTAATATCTAACTTAAACTTACTCTGACACAACTTCATGCCATACCCTCAGGTCCTGTCACTGGTCACCAGAGAAGAGATCAGTGCCTGCCCCTCCTCTTCCCCTTGTGAGGAAGATGTAGACTGCAGTGAGGTCTCCCCTCAGTCTCCTCCAGGCTGAACAAACCAAGTGACCTCAGCCACTCCTCATATGTCTTCCCTTCTAGACCCTTCACCACCTTCATAGCCCTCCTTTGGACACTTTCTAATAGCTTTATATCTTTCTTATATTGTGGCACCCATCAGCCTCTGGTCTTCCTCCATCATCTCATCCTATAACTTGTCTTTCCCCCTCTTGTCTCATCTAGATTGGCCTGTCTCTCTTGTCTCATTCCTAGTCACATCTCTCCCCTATCTTCAGTCTCTCATCAAGCCTCCCTCACACCAACTCCTCTCTTCCCTCTCCCCCTCTTGTCCCTCTGCTCTCCCCCTCTATCTCTCTCACCTCCCAGCCCCCTTCTCTCTTGCCTCTCTCCTCGCCTCATTGTAGCAGGGAGGTTGCCAAACTAAAACCAGTACACTGTTGAAAGTTCAACAAAACAACATTTATTACAAAGAAGTAGCCAACAAAACGAGAAACTGAGAGAAGGGAAAGAGAAGAGAAACAAGCCCCCAAGACAACCCCCCCCTCACTCAAGCATTACTTACGAGGTTGTCTTACGGACCTCGAAATGCTTAGAATTCCCCATAGCAGAAGCTGCATCCCCAGAGCGTTGTCAGGCTTATCAGGCGTCCCTGCAGAGGTAATGTTGTCCTCCATGTGAAGCTTGAATCTGCTCCCAGCAAGAGCTATCTGCTTTTTATACAATTAACCTATGACATCTACCTGGGCAGGTGTGGCCAGCACCGCCCAGCTAGAGGCCTTTGGTCCCTCCCCCCGTTATGTAAGTGGTGCCCCTTCTATGCATGCATGCGTACATTGGAATTTCCCTGCGCCTGCGTGCTACACATAGGGGGTCTTTTCTAAATGAGTCTAGGGGCTTACTTCATCATCCTCCTCTTCACTTTCTCCTTCAAATGTCCTTGGAGGGCCATCGGCCAATAGTCAGGCCCCAATTAATTTCAATTTATACAAAATGCTTCCTTCAAGGACGAAGTTCTCATTTATCAGTGCTTGTTTTCTCATAACTTGGCAGGAAAAGAACAGACCTTCATGGGTGGCTGGGCTAAACACAGACCAAAAAATAACAACATCTAATTAAGCATGAATACACTCATCTCCCCCTCCTCTCTCATATAGCCCCTCATCTGCTGGCTCTTTTTTCTCTCATCTCTCTTGTCCCATCTCTCATCACCTGCTTCTCTCATCTCTCCTCTTATCTCATCCTCCTATTGTTGCTCTACTCTCCCACCTGTCTTGTTTAGTCTCTTATAACTCATCTCCCTCATCTCCTCTAATGTCCCCTCTCATTTCTTATCTCTCTGTTGCCTCTTGTCTCATCTGGCCCCTTGTTTTGTCTTTTGTCGTGTTTCCTCTCAACTTGTCTCCTCATCTTCTTTTTTCCTCTTCTTGTCTCACTTTGTCTCAAGTTGACTTTCTTATCTCTTGTCCCTCATGTCATCCCTCGTTTCAGCTCTCTCTTGCACCTCTCTCATCCCTTACCCCTCTCATTTTATGCAGGCTGTGGTCTAGGGTTGTGGTCTAGTTACCAAAAACATCTCTAACCCAAATATGATTTTCGTCAACAACAATGCCATTATGAGCAGCTTCAACCACCTGCAAGGGTGACATCCGTGCTCCAGTATCTACCCAGAAGGTAATGGGTGTTCAAAGAGGGCCAGGGGAAAAGTAATCAACAAATTGCCCATCTTATTTTTGGTGAGCCTGCTTAAATGCTTCCACTGGCCATCCCTCAGCTCCCTTACTGAAGATGTTGAGAGTGGTTTCCCCAACTCCTGATTAACATTAGAAGCGATAGGTTTCTTGGGCAATGCAATGAGGTTCTATTTCCCCTATCACCCTGTTTATTTTGCCTACAGTGAGGGAGTGGTGATTTTCCCTTCTCCCACAATCTACTACCTTCTCAATAACAGCAGTGGGCAATCTGTCCATCACTTCTTGAGAAATTCCTTTCTCTATTCCTTCCACCCACAACATTCTGTCAGGCACTAGGACCTCGCTGTTCCCTCTTGGGCAGTCCGCTTCCCTGCCATGATTCCAGTCTCCTGACTGCTGTTTTCTGTTTACTAACCATTCCAGTGAAAACCATCCTTCTGATGTAACTAACTGGATCCTGAGCTATCTCTCCTCATGTTAAAGGCCTTTCCCCATCCCCTTGTCCAGTGCCTCTTCTTCCTCCCTGTGGGGTTAATGCTTGCCTCAAGCAGTCCTGTAATTGTGCCGCATTGTTTTTTAACAACTCTGTCAAACCTTGAATCAAGGAAGTCATTCTATCTGGATCAGCAACCGGCAACATAGGTGAGGGCTGTCCCAGAACCGTCTATCATGCATCAACTGCAAACATGCTGCCTTCTGTATACTTTCTGTATACTTTATATCAAATGATCTATAGTGGGGGTCTCGATGCTAAACAGATCACCCCTCTCTAAAGGATCCAAACCTCCTGCCCAATAGGTAGCCCTCTGAGTTAAAGACCATGTTTCTCTTGGGTCATCCACTGTCAAAAACACTCCCAGCCCTCAGTATCCTTGGGCTTTTCCCTCAGACAGCATAATTCGATCACCACTCATTAGGGACACTCTCCAAACATATTCAGTTTCCATCTCCTGTGCAAGTCTGCTATACTTTTCCTGGAACTTTGATATCTCAGTCGCCATATATATATATACACCTCTCCTTTTGGGCAGTGGTTAAAGTCGCCCCCAAAATCACACATAACACTGCTTTTCCTTTTTGTAATTTTTTGTTCATTTAACACTGCACTGATACAATTAACCACTGCTTCAGGATTATATCAATTTCCATTTGCCTGGTCCATGCCTGGACTCCGGCAGGTATATTCTCTCAAGTTTTCCATAATTGGGGACCAGTCAAGCACTGACATTTCCTGGGCAGTCATGGCTTGCTCCTGACTTACAGTTGAGGGGTCACTTCCCAGCACTCCCTGCCTGGAACTCATGGGTGGCGTGGTGATATCCCATTTGGACCCTTTCAACGACAGCATCCTGTCCGTGACTCCAGTAAAAATGTGGCACCCCACACTGAAGGGGAAGGGAGCACACAAGGTGTGTAGATGCTCGTGGTTGAAAAGGAACAACAAAAGTCAGAAGGGTCCAAAAACAATTACAAAGTTTTCTTAGTAAATGACACACCATGGAAATTGTTATAGTATAAAAACACAGCAGTGGATTTAGAATAAGAGGTTGGGTGAAAGAGAAGAGAGTAAGAATAGAGGGAGAAAAAGAAGGGAAGAAAGAGAGAAAGAACGATCACCAGTCCTGGCTCCAGTGTCGATTCAGCTGATGGGGTGTACAGGGTCCTCTACAGGTCTCCCTTTTCATAGACCCATCTCTGCCTCAGGGCTAGCTTTCTTACTTTGTATGCAAAGTACTTATCACATGCAGTCTTCTCTTCTGGACCTTTTTGGAAATGGGTCGGAGGGCTTTGGGGGAGTCTCTGGTGGTCTTGTCCCTCCTCTACTGGTCTTGCCTGCTACTTGACCTCATTCCTGTGCTT